>NW_028274808.1:116272558-116897558 GCF_037043125.1 Eumetopias jubatus | reverse complement strand
CATTTGAAATGACATAGGTGGAACTAGAGGGTATTATGCTAAGTGAAGTAAGTCAATCGGAGAAAGACAAGTATCATACGATTTCACTGATATGAGGAATTTGAGAAACAAGACAGAGGAGCATAGGGGAAGGGAGGAAAAAATGAAACAAGATGAAACCAGAGAGGGACACAGACCATAAGACACTCTTAATCTCAGGAAAAAATCTGAGGGTTGCTGGAGTGGTGGGGGTGTGAGGGATGGGGTGGCTGGGTGGGAGGGTATGTGCTATGGTGAGCGCTGTGAATTGTGTAAGACTGATGAATCACAGACCTGTACCTCTGAAACAAATAATACATTATATATTAAAAAAGAAAAAGAGTAGGAAGGGAAAAATGAAGAGGGGGGAAGTTGGAGGGGGAGACAAACCATGAGATACTATGACTCTGAGAAACAAACTGAAGGTTTTGGCGGGGGTGGGGGTATGGGTTAGCCCAGTGATGGGTGTTAAGGAGGGCACGTATTGCATGGAGCACTAGGTGTTATAAGCAAACAATGAACCATGGAACACTACATCAAAAACTAATGATGTAATGTATGGTGACTAAGATAACATAATAAAATAAAATTAAAAAAAAATAAGCTGCTCCAAACCTGATCAATGGGAAGCCTTCCAAACTATCTCCTATGTCTTTTTCCTAATAATTATTTCAAATAGATTTAGACCTACAGAAAAGTTGTGAAGACAGTAAGTGTCCATAACCCACACTCACTTTCACCTATTATTCTATCATTTATCAAAAATTATATTTTATCAAAACTCAAGAATAATTTATTAATTGGGGTGCCTGGGTGGCTCAGTCATTAAAGCCTCTGCTTTCAGCTCAGGTCATGATCTCAGGGTCCTGGGATCAAGCCCCACATCAGGCTCCCTGCTCCGCGGGAGGCCTTCTTCTCCCTCTCCCACTCCCCCTGCTTGTGTTCCCTCTCTCACTGTCTCTCTGTCAAATAAATAAATAAAATCTTTTAAAAAAAGAATAATTTATTAACTAAATTACATACTTTAAGATATTGTTAGTTTTTACCCAATGTTCTTTTTTTCTATTCCAGCACCCCATCTAGGATACCACATTACATTTATCTGATGTTTTTCTCATGATTAGTGTAAGGTTATGGATTTTTAGGAGGATGACCATGGAAGTAAAAGGACATTCCTGTCATATTACATCAAGGATGCACACTATCAATATGACATCACTGATGACAGTAATCTTGATCACCTAGCTGGGGTAGTATTTGTCAAGTTTCTCCACTATAAAGTTATTGTTTTCCCTGTTCCATGATTTACTTTTGGGGAGAAATTTTCCATGCTAAGCACACACTTAAGGAATGTGGGATTATGCTTTATTTCCTTGAAAATAAAGTATGTGCATAAATTATTTGAAATTTTCCTGTACCGATATGTCTATTTTCTTCATTCATTTCATCATTTATTTATATCAGTATGTACCTATGGATAATTTATATTTTGAGTTATAACCCAATACTGCTATATTTTGTTCAAATTGTTCCAGCTTTGGCCATTGGGAGTCCTTCCAGTTAGGTCTTATGTTCCCTCAACATACCTTCGTCATTGTTTGGATTTACTTTTGAGGATTTCCTTGCTTTCCAGCGTTATGGTATTCTGCAGGCTCATCTTCTGTATTCCATGCCCTAATTCTAAGACCTGCTATTTCTCAAAGTATACGTGGTTCCTTTTTTAAAAAAAAATGGTATTAGAAACCAAGAACTTGCTGTTAGGTGTGTTCATTGCCGCAAGGGTTTCATTGCTTCTAAGCCCACTCAGCTGATGAAGCAAAATATTTATGCATATACAACCTGTGCATATACACACATGTACACATCAACAAATCCCAAATGATGGACATCCTACAAAATACCTGATGGATACTCTTTAACATTTTCAAGATTGCCAAAAACAATCTTGGGAGAAACTGTCCCAGCTACATGGATTAAGGTAGCTGTCTCCCCTTGCTGGTTTGTAACCTCCCACTGCAATCCAAAGAAACCTGGCTTCCCCCCTACAAAATCCACTTACTTAGTTGTTCAATTTTAATATACACATAGAGTGCTTTAAATTTGTTAACTTGTACACCCATGGGAAACAGCTTTAGCAACTCGACTACAGTGTTAATTACACCCCCTTTTCTTTTAGGTTTACAATCTCCACTCATTCCCCAACTTACATAAGTGAGCACTTTCTTCCGTGACTTCTCAGAGAAATTGGTTCATATATTTGTAATACACTTAGATTCTTTCTCCCCCCATAGTTTTCATTAGATTTCTGTGATTCTTTGGCATTCTAAATGATTTAATTTGTATTTTAACTTTTTAAAGCGTCCCTAGTCTTTATTATTGTCTTCCTTCTTATTTTGGGTTTACTCTTCTTTTTCTAGTTTGCTAAGGTGAAAGTTTAGGTTATTATTGATCATAGACCTTTCTTATATTCTAATTCAGGCATTTCATGCTGTAACTTTCCCTCTAAACATTGTTTTCACTGCATCAAATTTTGATTAGTATTTTCACACTTGTTTGAAAATATTTTTTAAAGTTTTCTTTTTTTTAAGATTTTATTTATTTGAGAGAGAGAATGCACACAAAAGCAGGGGGGAGGGGCGGAGGAAGAAGCAGACTCCCCACTGAGCAGGGAACCTAATGTGGGACCCCATCCCAGGACCCTGGGATCATGACCTGAGCAGAAGGCAGATGCTTAACCAACTGAGCCACCCAGGCACCCCTAAAGTTCTCTTGATAACACTTGGACCTGTGTTATTTAGGAGTATGTGGTTTAATCTTCAAATATTTTGGGATTGTTCAGGCATCTTTGTTAATTTTTAGTTTAATTCCATTGTGACTCAAAAATTTGTATGATTTCCATTATTTTAAATTTGTTCAGGTGTGTTCTCTGGTTCAGAATGCGAACTTGGTGAATGCTTCATATGGACTTGAGAAGAAAGTATACGCTGTTCTTGTTAGATAGAGTATAAATGTCAAATAGATCTTGTTGATTTCTAGTGCTATTGAGGTCACATATATCCTTACTGATTTTCTTCCTGTTTGATCTAGCAAATACTAATTTTCCATCTGTTTTTGTGGATATGATTTGTTTCTCTTCTCAGTTCTTGCTTCCTGTGTTTTGATACTCTGCTGTTAGGTGCACACACATTTAGGATTGTTATGCCTTCTTAGAGAACTGACCCCTTAATTATTTTATCATCTCCCTCTTTATTCCTGATAATCCTCCTTGTTCTGAAGTCTGATTTATCTAAAATTGATATAGTTACTCCAGCTTTTATATTCCAGCTTTCTTTTGAGTGGTATTAGCATGATATATCTTAATCCTTTTACTTTTAACCTCCTTAGGTTTCTTTGTATTTAAAGAGGATTTCTTGTAGACAGCGTACAGTTAGGTCATGTGTTTTTTTTTTTTTTAATCCAGTCTGACAATCTGTCTTTTAATTGGCATATTTATACTATTTATATTTAGAGAGATTATAGATGCAGTTGGATTAATATCTACCATGTTTGCAACTGTTTTCTATTCATTGAATTTGGTCTCCCTCCTCCAATTTTTCCTTCTCTGGCTGTAATTAAACATTCCATCTACTCTGTTAGCATGTATCATATTTTTTTTAAAGATTGAGGAGGGAGAGAAGGAGAACACATGAGTGGGGGAGGGGCAGAGGAAAGAGTCCCAAGCAGAATCCCCACTGAGCAAGAGCCCTATGCAAAGCTCAATTTCATGAACCATGAGATCATGACCCAGACTGCAACCAACAGAGGGTCACATAACCCATTGAACCACCCAGGTGCCCCTAGTTTTAAAAAACTTAGTGGTTGCCCCAGAATTTATAACATATATTTTAAGCTAATCTAAATCCACATTCAAATAATACTATAGCATTTCACATGTACTATCAGTATCTTATAACAGAGTATTCCCAAATCCTCTCTCCTGCCCCTTGTAATACTGTTTTCATTCCCACTATCTATATACTGTTATCACCTAATACATTGTTACTATTACCATTTTAAATGGTAAATTTTTAGACTAAGAAGATTTTTTCATAAAAGGTTTTGTTTTACCTTCATTTATTTTTCCTCTAATATTCTTTATGTAGATCCCAGTTCCTGTCTATATCTTTTTCTTCTGCCTGAAGAACTTTAAACATTTCTTATTGAGTAGGTCTACTGGAGATGAATTCCCTCAGGTTTTGGTTTTGTTTTTGTTTTCTGAAAGTCTTTTTATCTCTTTCACTTTTGATGGACAATTTTGCTTTCACCTTTGAAGGATGATATATTGTTTTAGGTTGTTAAGGGTTTTATTCAACATTTTAAATTTCTTTCAACACTTTACCCCATTCTTTTTCTACTTGCATAGTTTCTGACAAAAAGTTCACTGTAATTTTTATGTTGTTCTATAAGCAAAGTTATGTTTCTTCTCTGACTTCCTTCAATAATATTTTCTGTCTGAGTTTCTGTAGTTGGATTATGGCATGGCTAAGTGTGTTTGGAATTTTATTTGGTTTTGGTTTTGGTAATTAACCTAGTTGGTGTTGAGTTTCTTGGATATCCAGTTTTTTACCATGTTTTTAAAGCTCTCAATGATTATTACATCAACTATTTCTTTTTCTCCATTCTTTCTTCTCCCTTCAGTATTCCATATTACACGTTAAACATTTTAATATTGTTGCCCAGCTTGTGGATGTTCCTTTTTGTTTCCTTCTTCTCTCATTGTATTTCAGTTTTGGAAGTTTCTATTGACCTATCTTCTTGATCACTATTCTTTCTTCAGCCATGTCAAGTCTACTGATATGTCCATCAAAGGTATTCTTTAATTTTTTTTTAATTTCTAGCACTTTCTTTTGGGTTCTTTGAATTGTCATCTTTGTGCTTACATTGCCCATCTGTTCTTGCATGTTGTCTACTTTATCCATTAAAGCCTTTAACTTATTAATCATAAATTCCCAGTCTGATCATTCCAACCTCTATGTCATTCCTGACTCTGGTTTTGATGATTGCTTTGTCACTTCAAAGTGTGTATCTTTTTCTTGCCTTTTGGCATGCTTTGTAATTTTTTAATTCAAACATGTCGTATGGGGTAATAATTACTGAGGTAAATAGTCCTTTAGTTTGAAGCTATATATTAATCTGCCTAGAAATTGGCCTAAATTTAATATTTGATGTATCTACAAGTTTCACTTCAATTTTTGCAGTGTCCTTGTTTTTGTCTCCTCTCTTGACTTTGGCCTTCACTGTTCTTCTTCTCAACAAAAGGATATGTCTTGCAGTACTTTCGACTATAATCTGTTATGCTGGAGACTTTTTGGCATCGTGGCAAAGTATGGAAGATGGAAAACATTCCACAGTATTCCAATTAATGGTTGGTGTCCTAGTGGGCCTGTGTCTTGGGATGTAAACTTCACAAGTGTCTCTGCAGTGGTATTTTTTTCCTGCCTGAACAGCACTTCTTTCCTGGGTTCAGTGTTAGCTAGCTAGCTATCTCTATATGTATATATTTTTTTGCCTGACCTCTGCTGATATGTTCTGCTTTTTCTTTTTTTCTATGGTGAGACAAGAAGGCTGGAGGCACAGGAGTAGGAAAAATTCTTTTACCCCAGCTGGGGAAAAGGTTGTAGAACAGTACTCTGGCAAAGTCTTGCTTTATGAGCTTTGTTATGGAGAAGATTCTGATATATTTCATAATGTTTACTCTTCCCTGTTCCCTTCCAGAGCCACAGAGGCTCTTTTTCTGTTGCTGTTTATGAGAAGTTGGCAGATTCCTTAACGAGAATCCCAGAAAAATGTGTTATCCCCAGGATTTTCTCACTCTTATATTAGGGCATACTCCACCTCTATCACTTTGTCACAATTGCCATTTAAGTGTTCCTGTTTATGGTCAAGTGTAACTATTTATGGTTCTAGTGGCTTCTGTTCCATATAAACTAATTTCAATTGCTATAACTTTCTGGATGTACCAGTGTCTCTAGGTTTCAGGGTAGTGGCTTGACCTGTGACCTCAATTCTCTGATGGGTTTAAGAAAACTCAGGGATTTTCAGTTTGTCTACCTTTTTCTTACTGTAAAGATGAAAGTATTGACCTTCAAGATCTTTACATGTCAGAGCTGAAACTGTTCCTGTATCTTCCTTACATGTCCACGTAATTTTCTTAGCACTTCCTTACTTCTTGGCACTAGTAGGCTCATTTTGCATTTACTCTGACACTGTCAAAGTCACCATTTAGAAGGAACCATTCTTCAAGAAGCACTGGTTCCTTTTAATGGAGAATAGTGTCTAGAAATCAAGATCTGAATACTAAGTTTGTTCATTGCTTCAAGTGTCTTTGCTTCTAGAATTTCATAGCTGATAGAACTCAGAAATGTGTGTGTGTGAATGTGTCTATGTTATGTAAATATATACCTGTATGTTTATCTACATTTCTATCTCTGTATTTACATACATACTTATACATATATACAGTATACACAAACACACACACACACACACTACAGGGGTCCTTCTAGGCTTTTCCCCCACATGTTTTTAACTCCTTTCTTTAATAGTGAGAAACCTGGTTCCCATTATCCTCAATATATGTATTTCATAAAGCTCAGAATAAACAGAAAGTACTTTCAAAACTGATTACCATACCACTGTGAAAAAGCAAAATATCTATGGCAGTATTTTTCACTTAAGGTAAAATTTACATACAGTAAAATGCACAAAACTTAGGTGTATAATTTAATGTTTTGACAAATATTTGCACCCACATAATCCACACCCCTGTCATTCCCATTACCCCAGAAGTTTCCCTATACCCCTTCCCAATCAATTCTGCATCTGCGCCAGAAAATGTCACAACCTGATTTTTTTTTTTACAAGTTAAATTAGTCTTGTCTCTTCCAGAATGGTACATAAAGGAAATCATTCAGTTTTTAGTCTTTTACTTTTGGCATCTTTTATTCCACAGATCATCTGTAACTCATTTAAGTTATTAAATGGGATTGCTATGATAAAGTGAAGACTCTGACAATCTTTCTCCCAAAAGTGTTGTACCATTTTACATTCCAACCAGTAATGTCTGAGTATTCCAGTTGTAACATATGCTACCAATATTTGGTGTTATCAGTCATTTTTGCCAACCATTCTAGTGGATGTGTACTAACATCCCACTGCACTTTTAATTTGCACTTTTCCTGATAATGATGTTGAACATCTTTTCAGGCGTTTATTGGCCATGTGTCTGTTCAAGATTTTTGCCCATTTTTAAAATTGGGCTGTTCATCTTTTCATTTCTGTACTTTGTAGGAGTTATGTATTCTTTCTACAAGTACTTTGTTCAATATGTTTTGTAAATATTTTCCTCCACTATGTGGCTTATTAATTTCCTCAATAGTGACTTTTGATAAACAATTTTAACTTAATACAGTCTAAATTGCAATATTTTCCTTTTATGATTAGTGCTTTCTGTATTATTTTGAAGAAATCTTTGACTACCTCCAGGTTAAGATATTCTCCTATACTTTCTTCTAGAAATTTAAGCTTTCTTTAGCTCCAAGTTCAATCTAAATATTTATGCATGGTGTGAGGAAGGGATCAATTATTTTTGTATACGTTTGGTCAGTTGTTCAAGAACCATTTGTTGAACCAATTTTTCATTTATCATTAAATTCCTTCAGTACCTTGGTAAAGAAACCAACTATGGGCCTATTTATGAACACTTTTCTGTTTCTTTGAATAATTTATTGATTCTTACACCAATAGCACCCTGTCTTAATTACTATAGCTTTATAGTACACATTGGGATCAGGTAATTTAAGTCCTCCAACTTTGGTCCTGCTTTTCAAAATTGCTTTCATTGCTTTAGTTCCTTTGCCTTGCCATATAAATTTTAGAATCTACTTGTAAATTTCTTTTTTTAAGCCTGATAAGGTTATTGTTAGGATTTTATTAAACAGATAGCTGCGCGATACCTGGGTACCTCACTTGGTTAAGTGTCTGCCTTCAGCTCTGGTCATGATCTCAGGTTCCTGGGGTCAAGCGCCACATCATGCTCCCTGGTCAGTGGGGAGCCTGCTTCTCCCTCTCCCTCTGCTGTTCCCCATGCTTATGCTCTCTCTTTCTCAAATAAATAAAATCTTTAAAAAATACAAATAAAACAGTTGAGCTGCATAAAATTGACATCTTAACTGTACTGATTCTTCCAACATATCAACATGATATATAACTCCACTTATTTAGGTCTTCTTTAATTTCTCTTAACAATGGTTTCTAATCTTCAGTGTAGAAATCTTGCACATTTTATTTATCCCTAAGTAGTCCATAATTGGAATGCTAACATAAATGGCATTTCAATTTCTAATAGTTAACTGTAGGTATATAGATAATTGAGCTGTATTGAAATTGTTTCCTGAAAAACTGTTAAATTCACTTAATGAGTTTGAGTACTTGTTTTGCAGATTCCTTAGTCTTTTCTACATAGACAATAATGCCACCTATGACTTGAGGCTTTACTTCATTTCCAATCCTTATAACTTCTTTCTTGCATTTTTCCACTAGCTAAGTATTCCAGTGCACTGTTGTAAAAAACAGAGTAAATATCCTTCTATTGTTCCTAATCTTAGGAGAAAATCATTCAATACTTTACCATTAAGTATGATGTTGGCTGAAGGTTTCACACAGATGTCTTTTATCAGACTGAAGGCATTCCCTTCTACACATAGTTTTTTTTTTTTTAATATCAAAAAAAGGTTATTAAATTTTGTTATGTACTTTCTCTGCATAATAAGAAATAATAAGTTTTGTTAATATGGCAAATGGCTGGTATCATTCATTTATGTATGTTTCTGAATTCTATTTGCTTCTGTTTTCCTAAGGACTATTTTCCATCTATGTTCATGAGGGATATTGGTTTATAATGTTTTCTCTTGTAACATCTTTGTCAGTTTAGGAACGAACATCATCTTGACCATACAAAATCAATTAGGAAGTATTCCCTCTTTCCCTATTTTCTGAGTTTAATATTATTCCTTCCTTAAATATTTGATAAATGCCACCAATAAAACACATGAGACTACAGTTTGCTTTGTAAGAAGAATTTTGGTAATGAATTTAATTACTTTATAGATATGAGGTCATTCATGTTTTCAACTTTTTCCATTAGTGTTGGTAAGTTGCATTCTCTCAAAGAATTTATATTTTTCTCCAAATTTGTAAGTTTTCAGTCATTATTTCCTCAAATATTATTTCTGCCTCCATTCTCTCTCTCTCTACTTCTCTCTCCTCAACTTCTAGGACTCCAACTCCACACATATTAGAATATTTCCTGTTGCCTCATAGGAACAATTGAGATTCTGTTCATTATTTTTAATGGTTTTTCTTCTGAGTTCCTCAGATTGGACAATTTCTTTTGATCTAAAGTTCACTAACACTTCTACTATTTCTAATATGCTCATAAGGCTTCCACTGAAGTTGACTTCAGTTACTGAAACTTTCAGTTTGAGAATTTCCATTTGGTTCTTGCTTATAATTTTCATTTATTGGCAGAGATCTCCCATCTGTTCATTAATTTCAATTTCTTTTAAGGTCTTAAACATATTTTAATAGTTTCATTGAAGTCTTTGCTAATTTTACCATTTATGTCATATTAAATTGATTTCAATATGAACTACTTTACTTCATTGCTAGGAGTTACATTTTGCAGTTTCTTCATATGTCTAATAATTTTTTTTTAGCGTTCTGGGCCTAGTGGATATTACATTGTAGAGTCTCTGGATTCTGTTACCTTCCTCTGAGGAGTATTTGCTTTTGTTCTAGCAAGTATTTAACTTGACTGGATTCAAATTCAAAACATGCATCCAGTGTGGTAGGCTGACATCTCTACTTAATTACTTCAGCCTTCAATCTATTCTTTCTCACAGGCTCCTTACAACCCTCTCACCCCACCTACTCATGTGCTGTTCAAGGTTAGGAAAGAATTAAAGTTATTTGCAGATTTGGAGCTTTACCTTATGTGGCTTTTTTCTGGGATTTACTTTTTTTTTTTTTTTTACCTGCCTTGGCAGTTCTGACTTCATCTTCTGACTGCTCAAGCCATTAACACTGTGGTTTGTTACTTAGGTTCTAGTTTTTCCAAGCCTCATAGCTAGAGAGATCTCTCAAACCAAAAACTGTATAAACTCACTTTTCACCCAATACAGTATCCTATTTTCAGGAGTTGACTCTCCTCCAGTTTTAGCCTTCAAATATTTGTTGTTAATTTTCCCCCAGAGTTTATAATTATTATCTGTAAAGAGGGCTTGTCCAATACAAGCTACTTTGCTACCAGCAGTGGATTTCCTTCAGTATGTTTTGAAACAGATTATGTATCTTGAATTCAGTAGGCACCAAGTAAGCTAGAGTATACTCTAAAAGCCGAGCTTTATTAGTAGTACAATAATATTAGTATGCATGCATATGTGCTATTTTTAAATATTTATTTTCGGATACACAGTGTAGTGCATTGGCTAAAAATAAAAACTGTCAAGATAATCACCCTAGGTTAAAATCTAGGCCCTACCAGCACATTAAATGTACTCACTCTATGACTTTGAGCTATTAAAAATTTCTAAATTTTAGTTTTTTCATTTATAAAATGGAGATAATAAACTACCTACCTATGTGTAGGATACTCTGCACTCAGGGCTGATATTCCATAAATACTCACTGGTAAGGTCTCACTAATTATTTACAACCAGTGCCCATTCTAATTTGTCAGTATCTGTGCAGTAACAGTTGTTAAATATTTTTAAATTTATACTTTCCACATCCACTGCCAAATCCCTTCTTTTTTGCCAGCATCCATTTCTTACATCTAGAAGAAGTAAGCAGAAGTTGACTGTGGATTGCTGGAGAAACTTTGCTTCCTGATGAAAGCAACAAACATGACAGGTCCTAGCCCTTCCATCTTAATCCTGTGTTAAATACAGGCATAATATTCAGAGCTACTGTAGCTATTTTAAGTCCATGAGGGAAGAAGCAAGAGAATTTCAGTGATGTTAGTCCTGAAACGCATGTGATGTCAAATCAATGCCAACAGCATTTTCTCTAGACTTGTTAAATATTCTCCTATTTAGGTTACTATTCACTAGATATTCAACTACTTGCACTAAAGACATTCAACTACCTGATACACTTCATGGGGTTATTTTGAATATTATTATGATAGCATATGTAAAATGCTTAGCTAAGAGTGTAGCAATATAGTGAGCAATCAGTAGGCTATATTTTTATTTGCTTACTTATGATCTAACTTTCTTCTAAAATTATTACAGTTTATGTAAATGTACATATTCCAACAGGAAAAAATAGAGTTAAGGGGAAAAAGTTACAAAGTATAATAGAGTTGCTAAAGTTAAAACACAATACACATTTTTAAAGAATTAATTCTTAATTGTTACATTCAGTTCCCAAATTTGATTCAAGTTTCCTAGCAGATGAAGGAGGGGAGGAAAAAGTCCTTCAGTATTCAGAACCAAGAAGTTTTTCTTCAAGGTCAAGTAATAGCACAATGTAAGAGAGGAATTAGAACTTGGAGATTAAATTTCCAAGATGTAACCTGAGCTTTTGAATTATTACCCACTGATTCAGATTAATGGGCTTTAATAGAATACCCAGACTTTACTTAACACCTTTTATCCCATACGGAATAGAAAAGGAAAGAATTCACTGTGATAAAAAGGAGTTTTCTCACAAGAAAAAAAACGTATCTGCTCCAAACTGATAACAAAAACAAACAAACAAACAAAAAAGCATTATTTCCTTAAACATTTATATTGGCATCCTGAGGTTGGTGGCGGGGCGGGGGGTGGGGGGGTGCCGCGGGAAAAGTCTGGGCAATTCTGAAAGACTCCATCTCACCCAATGACTTGAATTGTTATACAGATTTATCAATTCTAGATTTATCACTTACTCTGCAGTAAACAAGAAAATTCCAGTCATGTAAGAAATCAAGAAATACTCACATATAACAAATATGCAAATATTGAGGTGATCTTGGGTAAGGGGATGGAGGGAGCTCTCAAGAGAAGCAATAACATTTTCTCTGTCGGTCTATTTATTGTGAAGGCTATAATATCTGTCAAGGAGTTGTTAGTTAGTCTGGAAACAAAGTCTGCTTTAGGAAAATGGGAGCCTCTTTTCTGGAAAGGTGTTCAGACTTTTCAAAAGCAAGGGAGTATCTGGTTTTCTGACACTTTCCAAAAGAAAATCTCAGCATGTCTTTTAGAAATTTTGGAGTATTCCTTGTACTCAGAAAGTGTGCAAGGCAGAAAGACCGGGTAGTTTGTGATTACTCATTAATTCAAGGTAAATATTCACAAGGAAACATTGGCCATCACGTATTTTAGTGGAAGGAGAGCAAAGAGAAGAATGTCAAAACCAAAGCAATGGGGAAGGGAATAAGTCTTACCTCTGGTCCTGAAGTTTTCTTCTCTAGATGAGTGGGTAGTAAAGGCTCCAAATCGAGTTTGTAAAATAACTGCATGCCCTCTGCACAGAGGCTAGAGTAGATTCCTGCAGCCCTGCTTCCCAGATACCTTAAAAAAGGTACCATCCTAATAATAAGCGAAGATATAGCTGAGCTTCAAATTGTGGGTTCAATTAAGTTTTCAGAATTGTGGGTTTTTTTTAATCACCAGATGTAGGGGTCATTCTAGTGCAGAGAGCTATATCTGAATAAATAAATGAAACAGATACCTATTTATTCTGTTTTCAGGTTGCTTTGGTGCTTAATGATAAATCCTGTGGTAAGAATAAAAATCCTTACAAGTTTTAACACATAATTTGGAAACCATCTCTCCTCACTTATCCTAATTCATGAGATCAGGATTCTGAGGGCAGAGACCATTTGGTTTTCCTGAAGCCATGCTGTGAGAACAAGAAATGGCCCTGTTTAGTTGTCATGACCTCCTGCAGGGGAGATGGGCAAACTTGAACTCTGGTGTCAGCTGCTTCATATGCGTTTTGCTCAGTATTATGAATGGATGCACTAACTAAAAAGCATCCTAATCTGCTAATTATTTGTAAACCACTCTTCTCAATTTAGGTTTTGAAGCAATTCTGCAGTCACTGAAATTCTGTAGTTCACCCTGTAGTTACATATTTTTTTTCACCTTCAAAGAATACAAGGAGTGTTTCAACCTACATTTTAAATATGAAGAAGCAAATGTGTGAAGTGAGGAAATAAAAATACACTGAGGGGTTTTTTTTTTTTTGGAACCTATATACTTTCAAAGCATGCATATCTTAACAAGAAGTAAGCAAGCTCCATGAGAATACAGCCCATGCTTATCTTATTCATCAATACAGCCCCAATACTTTTATCAGTGCCTGACATGTAGAAGGCACTCAACAAACATTCCTCTAATGAATATATACTTCTTTTAAGAAATGCATTATTATGCATCTAAACTGTTTTCTCTTTCATGTTAACCATGACCTTTAAAAAAAAATTAATCTGTCTGCTGCAACAGCCAAGAATGAGCTCAAAATCCCTCCCAGCTTCTAACTACTCATCAAAGACATGAGTATTACCTGTCAGATGACTATCAGGCCCAAGCTGGAATCACTGCTGTCCTCTTCGTCAACTTACAATATGTGTGCCTCATACCTCCCTCTGAATTTGAGGAAGGTAAATATTGTTTTTTAAGTAAATGTGGAATTAAAGTGAAAGAGATAAAGAAAAATCCCATCAAAGAATTTTATAAATTCTTTTATAAAATATCACCTGCTTTACTTAAATATTCCAATATGAACTTTGAAGACAGATTTTCCGAGAATAATAGAGATGACTTGATTTGTTTTTATTATTGATGCATTAAAGGGTACTGGTAATCTTTGAAAGTAAAAGAAATTTCCACATTTTTAGAGGATATTTAAAGTGTACCTACATGCATGAATAAATGTATAACTTGCTGATACTGAAGCTTTGGGCTGTGATCAAGTATGTTAGGCACCTCTCAAGCTCTAAAGAATAAGTGGAAAATGATCCCAGCCCCAGTGAACTCAGATCATCAGTCCCTGCTGATTTTGCCTGGCTAACTCAGACTTCACCTTTACAACTTCTGTTTTACCTTCCGAAAGACATGCCCCTCCCTATGGAGACATGTGAGGGCATCCCTTTAAAATCCCACTTCGGTTAAGCTTTGTGGGGCTAGAGCTCTCTCGGTGTGCCCTCCCTCCCCCCTCCACCCAGCACAGGCAGCGGCACTCAAACAGTTAACCACCTTCTAAGTATCCCGGTAATGCATTCCTGCCACATCACTCCTCAGCTCTCCAGAATCCGATTTCTGAAAATGTCTCTACACGGAGACATTCACTCCCCTGCTCAACAGAAAGGGCTGCCAGTCAGGACCAAGGAAAGTAAAAAATGAGCTTACAAATGTGGGGCAGGACATGCGTGGGTTTGGTTTTATTTTTCTTTGACTCCGAGAACTCAAGCTTCGGCCTGACAGTCTGAGACTCAGGCGACCACCTTTAACATGCATACGAAGGATGATAATTTGTTCCCTGAATACTACTGGCTGGCAAAGGCCCTAAACAAATTATTAGAAAGTGTGTAGGGTGGGGGAGGATTTAGTCTCAATTATTAACCCGTGAAAAGTTCTATACATGCAACTATAAGCAAATGTACTTTTTTGTATGTCCAGTTGCCTCCAAGTGCTGGCATTTGATGTGTTAAAGTCAAATGACTATGGCAATTAAGGTTCTAAGTAAAAAAACTCTTAAGGTATTTGACTGAAGGGATATGCAAGCTCTTTGTGCTGAGTAGGAAGAGCAAGGGAGGCTAAAAAAGAAGAGAATGGGTCTTAGAGAATGCATTAAGCCAAAATAGCACACTTGTCCTGACCATCCTAGGTACTGTGTCTCAATAATTAGGAAGAGCAATACCCTTCTGTGGGTTGGAAAAGCCAGTAAGAAGGAGACTTAAGTTAAGCTAGCATACATCAAAAATAATTGACAATGGTTAGGCTTCATTGTGGAGAAGCCTGCATTGGCACTGCAGCCACCAGCCCACCACCCACCTAAGAATTATTATTTGAAAAGGATGTCAGAGGATTATAGAAGATCCTTGTGTCTGCTCCAATTAGGATCAACAGTTTTGCGGCTTGCTCACCGAACTTTCAGTATGTAATGATGAAAACATACTGACCCCTGCTGGAACTGTATAGAAATGCAACCTATTCCCCTCTCCCAGCTGACCTAACAGGCAGGCATCCTTTTTGCTTGTGCCCTGCCTCAGGGGTTGTGTTTATTTTAGAGACGGCTCTGTATCACAATGGCAATATCAAAATAATTAATTGAAAAAATTGCTGTAGCATACTCCATGAATCCAAGACAAAGCTTCTAATAATCTAGTCTTACAATTTCTCTATCACATATCTACTGCATTTCTATCTTAATTCAAATTGTGGGCACCAGGCGACTAGCATCAAATCTGGTCCTTTCTATATTTCTTAGACTCCATGGACTCACTGTCCCTAAAATACAGTTTTTTCCAAGAAACTTAAAGTCTGGGAAATGCACTACAATTTTGAGTAATTATTTTGTTTCCACTATGAATATTGTCCCAGAGTTTTAATCTTGGTGACAAATTCCTTCGAAGCTATTTTCTATATGAGTAAGAGTCATAAACCTGAGTTACAGTAAAATATCATGGAGAAATTTTGCCTCTGAAGAATTCTTAATGAAAAGCTCAGGGCAAAAAGCCATTTCCAGCATATTTGGGGTCACCAAGTTGTTTTCCAGCCAAGTGATTACAGGACATGAAACAATTAATTCATAGAACACATGGCTTGCTATTTTTTTTTTATTTGACAGAGAGTGAGAGAGCACAAGCAGGGGAAGCAGCAGGCAGAGGGAGAGGGAGAAGCAGGCTCCCCACTGAACAGAGAGCCCGATGTGGGGCTCGATCCCAGGACTCTGGGATCATGACCTGAGCTGAAAGCAGCCGCTAAACGGACTGAGCCACCCAGGCGCACCTCATGGCTTGCTATTTTGTAAGATGTATTAAAATAGTTATTAGAATTCTTGCTCTTTGTTGGGGGTTAGAAATAAAGGATTTATTGAGTAAGTTAACAGAACAATTATATCAATGTCAGCAAAGTTAGTATAAGCTCTCCAGCAACACCTAGGCAATGGTCTCTTGGCATGCTCTATTAGCTGGCTGCCTCATGAGGTTCAATGCTTAGCCAAGACTGGGAGGCCATTCTGTGTATAGATCATTTAGCCTGGCTCCAATTAATAGTTGCCACAGCATCCCTCAGCTCAACCAACTGTTCTGAAAATGCACACTATCAGTCATATGGGGGAAAAAAAACCTGCAAGCTCCATTCTAGCTCCATATAAAGAAAATGTGAAGGACATGCAGTATTTATAATAGTTCAGTGGTCATCTTAATAGCTAACCCTTTTCTTAGGAAAAAAAATGAGATCCATGATTAGGGTAAATTAAGTAACTCAGAATAAACTGGTTATGTAAGAGGTGTCACCTGGTTTTATAATTTATACTGAAAAAAATTGCGTCAATATCAGGGACTTACATTTTTATTCACTGCCCTATCCCCAACTCCAAGGACATAGCTTTATATATAATGGGCATTTATTAAATATTTTAACTTGTGAACTATATATTCTAAAATAACAATATTACATAGCTTATGTCCTAACCTTTTCGTTTTCCAAAGATATAACCATGAGCAAATTACTTAATTTCTCTAAACCTTGGTTTCTTTGACTATAAAGACAACTGCTATCCTAAAAAAAATGAGATTCATTATATAGAGATACTTTATGATTTTAAAAACACAAATTGCATTATAAGTAATACTGTGCATACTGAAAAAGAAATGTTTCTCTCCTTAGAGTCAAGAAAAATTTCAAGTTAAAGGAAGAATTAGAAAAAAAAAAAAACGTTCATAAAGATAATAGGAACTGAACCAGACATAAATATATGGAGTTAAATGGGGGGGAAAAAAGCTAATAGCAGTTGTTAAAGAAAAATTATTTCAAAGGAGTCCCATGGATTATTATTATAGGTTATCCTAGAGACAAGGACACACCGGAGTGGGGAAGGAGTATGAGTAATCCTTTCAACAGGGAAAGAAAAATAGAAATTAGCTTGATTTCCCAGAAATAATGCTATCAGATAGGCAGAAAGAAATATTGCTCTCAGAAAGAGAACACAAATAGGAAGTCTAAGCTTAAGTGGCTGTGAGTCACAGTGGCAGCCATTTTAAAAAGTCCCCATCCATGGCATTTACATTTCAAAGTTGTTCAAGAAACAAAATATTTTAGCAGTAATGTACAGATATTCCAAGCCAAATTTATCATTTAGGATGGAAAAACATCAACTAAAATGCCTATTTATGTCATGAGGAAAATTGTACAGACTTAAAGTCAAAGCTAAACATTTCTCGGAACCTCTCTAGGTTGCCATGTGATTTCCTGTAGCTCATTTTCAATGATAGACATATAATTAAAGACAAAAAAAAAAGATCTAGAAGATGAAAGACTGAGTGGGAGAGCTCTTATAATGCGTTTTAAAATGTTCCTCCTGCTATGAGCACATTGAGGTAATGCAGTAATGCATAGTACACTGGCTTCATTTAGTCTTGGAATCTCCGTGATATCCCTCAGAAAACACACCACTACAAAGCTGCTGAAACGCTTAGCAGGGATGGTGACAAGGTCTGGTCATCCTAGTCAACCAAAGCCCTATCATTCCATGAAATCTTAACTTACCTCAGTGCTTTGTGGTAACTTAGTTCATCCCTTAAAACACTTCCATTTAAAACACATTGCCATTTCCCATTGCTCATTATTTCCAAAAGGAAATTTGATTTATATCTAAAGTTATCCAAAAAGATCTCAATGTTCACATTCCACAAACTGAATGTTTCCTATAGATCCAGCCTATCACCAATTATTCAATAAATAATAAGCCCCATACTACAGAAATTTAAATCCCCAAGATTTTTTTTTCTGAGATAAAACATTTTGTGGCAGACACCAGGCAGGTGGCTAGACTATTAAAGTTATATTTATAGGGTAATCACCTAATTGCTAGCTGAATAAAACTTAGTATGAAAAGCATGTGAAAATTTTAATTACAAGTTACACTTTAACTATTACACAAGTCAGAATCATAAAATTGCAAAATTCATCAGAAAGCATGGCATAATCATGGCAGAAAAAAAAAATCAATAAACCAAAGAAATCCAGTAGGCTTAAGCCTCAGTTCCTGAACCCGGTCACTTTACCAATATCCTTCAGGCTGACCCTAAATCATCCGTGCCTCCCCTGGATAATGACAGTCAAGCATTTTTCTGTATTCTTCACTTTTAATTCTTCTCTATTGTCACTTTAACTGTGATATATTATTATAACTTAGTCATTACTTAAGTGATGTCTTTGATTAGTGGTTTTGGAAAGCCTGGCATAATTCAGTTTAAGAAAGTATAATATGTGTGCTATAATTATCTTAAACTAATGCTCAAAATCATTTCAATAAAGAGAAAACTTCCCCTTCCATTTTTACTCAGTCATCCTATTTTCTGTTTACGTGAAAATCCTGACCATTACAACTAGTAAGGAAAATAAAGGGAAGAATGAAGATCTGCTTCAAAAAGAAAAATTTGCCATAAAACAGCTTTATTTGAGCATATTCTATAAAGCACTATTTTGAAACACACACACACACACACACACACACACAGTCCATATCTTCTGGACCATCAGGGCATGTCAATTTTATCTCCTATAGATTTTTTGAATCCCTTCACTTCATTCCATGCCCCCCATCAAGCAGGTATAGGTGATTTCTATCTCTTGCCTGGACATCCCTCCCCAATTATTGCCTGCTGCAACTACCCTGCACTAATGTGACCACCCCCCACCAGCCACAACCAATTTTCCATAGGACAGCCAGAGGAATCTTTCAAAAGGCAAGGTAAAAGTCCAAGTCAGTCACCTACCTGTTTCACACTTTACAATAGCTTCCCACCTTTCTCAGGATAAAGATAAATTTTTCATATCCCCTACAAGGACCTATATGGTGGGCTCCCTACTACTTCCCCAGCCTCTGCTCCCCCCAGTGATGTGGGTCTCCAATTCACTATACTCTCTCTCTCTCTCCTGTTTCCATTCTTCTATCTGCATAATCAACTTGCAGACCTGTTAGGCATCTTCCTTAAGGAAGCTTCCCCTCACATCCCGCCTATTACAAATACCCTCATTACGGGCTCTCCCAGAACCTCCCCTTCAGGGCACTTCTCACAGTTGCAATTTCATGTGTTTGTTGCTGAATTAATGTTGTCTTTCCTCCCAGACTATAAGCTGCAAGAGGACAGGGGCAATGTTTGGCTTTGCTCATCATTCCATCCCTAGCACTTGACAAAAAGTTCTGGGATTTAGAAAATTTGAATATTGAGTATTGAATATTTTTTGAATGAATAAATGAATTCAGATTATCTAATTTCATTCACTAACCTGCCGATTCACCACCAAACCTGTCCTAAATCTGTGAACTCTCCCAGTGGATGTTTTCTGACAGTTGAGAATAGCTAGGTCCCATTCTCTGGCTCTTAATCTTTCCAAATATAAAGATATTTTAAGGTTTGGGTTAAGGAGGTTTGTCATCTTTTTATTTTCTGCTTTTTTTTAATTATAAACACAACACAAATATGACCAAAAGCTTGGTTTACTCTTTTTTTTAAATTTAATTTATAGGGGAACAAGTATTCAATATCTATTTTCTGTGTTTGCTTCCATTACTCAGCCTCAATATTTACTTTTAAATAGCTAACCACTAATACAACGGTAAGGGCCACCTTGCCATACATGCTCAAATGTAAAGAAATATAAGGGGTGAAATAGCTCTGAGATTTAAATTTATGGAAAATGCCACGGGCGCCTGGGTGGCTCAGCTGGTTAAGCAACTGCCTTCGGCTCAGGTCATGATCCTGGAGTCCTGGGATCGAGTCCTGCATCGGGCTCCCTGCTCAGCAGTGAGTCTGCTTCCCCCTCGGACCCTCCCCCCCCTCATGCTCTCTCTCTCTCTCTATCTCATTTTCTCTCTCAAATAAATAAATAAAACCTTTAAAAAAAAGAAAATGCCACATATGAGGTAAAAATGATTGTAACATTAAAAAAGGATTCTATACCTTTACTTTTGCTTCTGTAAACCACAGTATATATGTAGGATCAAGAATAAAATGTTATTGGAGAACACAGAGCCCATAAGTGATTTGTAACCTTTTTTTTAAGATTTTATTTATTTATTCATGAGAGAGAGAGAGGCAGAGGAAGAAGCAGGCTCCCAAAGAGCAAGGAGCCCGATGCGGGACTCCATCCCTGGACCTGGGATCATGACCTGAGCCGAAGGCAGACGCTTAACCATTTGAGCCACCCAGGCGCCCCAAGTGATTTGTAACCTTAAGTCTATTTTCATGCCATCCCAATGTGGGACCACACATTGGTAAGTGTATAATACCCTTTCTTTTTACCTTAGGAGCTATCAAGAACACTAAAATGCATCAACAAATGTGTTAAATTAATCCAAATTGCCAGGAGAGGTGTTGACTCCAAGATAGGCTATTTGCATGGAGACAATGTTCCTAGTATAAATCTGGTCTGTTCCTTGGATAGAAACTTGGTCTTCTCATCCACTAGTTGTTTCTTCTGGCTTAAAGCTACTCTTTCTTTGCCACCTCTAATAATGGCTCTCTTTGTGCCATCACAAGGCTCTTCTTACTACCTCTCACAGACGAAATGGCTGGACAATTGTTTTTTATTTTTGTTATTTTGTGGATTTAACAGTTGCTTCTTGAAAAGATTACATTTATTCTCCCTTATATATTGTAAAATACACAAAAATGTTGACTTCCTACATATAAATAAAAATATCTAGGACTAATAGTTTATACAGCCACTCAAATCCATTAATCCCTGAGTATTATCACTGAAGTTTCAGTAGCATTTTACATCAACAAAGTCTCATCTCTGTTGCCTTCGCATTCCTATTTGTATCCTATGGTCTTACTTTTGTTTCCGTAAAAAATTTTTCATTTTATTCTGTGCCAAAATATTCTAACTTGCTTTTTCTCCAATTTTCTGTTTAGTTAAATCATCACAACATACTTTTCTGAAAAGGGGAAAAGTAGACAAGAAGAATCCCAATGAACTGGAGACTTTCTCTCCTTATTACAAACATACACACTTCCTCTAAAAGGAACATAATCCAGGAATTCTTGAATATTAAAAATGCAATATAAAATAGAGAAGTGGAAGTATCCTCTTTTTTAATTTAATTTAATTTTATTATGTTATGTTAGTCTCCATACATCATTAGTTTTTGATGGAGTGTTCCATGATTCATTGTTTGCATATAACACCCAGTGCTCCACGCAGAACGTGCCCTCCTTAATACCCATCACCGGGCTCACCCATCCCCCCACCCCCTCCCCTCTAGAACCCTCAGTTTGTTTCTCAGAGTCCATCGTCTCTCATGGTTCATCTCTCCCTCCTATTCCCCCCCTTCATTTTCCCTTCCTTCTCCTAATGTCCTCCATACTATTCCTTATGTGCCACAAATAAGTGAAACCATACGATAATTGACTTTCTCTGCTTGACTTAATTCACTTAGCATAATCCTTGACAATAATAGAAAATAACATTAAGAGTCTCTACTGACAAAGGTCTAACTTGAAACAAGTCAATGAAGCTATACTCCCAAAGAATGGAATTGGTTGGTGAATGTTCTGAACAGTTCTGTCCACGATTATGGAAGCCACAGCTATAATGTGGGGATATTTTTTTCTTTCTTTTTAGCACAAAGAGCATAGTGTGTGTGTGGTCGGAATTGGGTGAAGTAGGGTGGGGTAGGGTGGGAAAGAGATTGTGGGCTTTCACAATTTCATAAACAATTTAAAAGGAATTCATGGCAAAACTGTGCAGTGTCTATTACTCTAACATATATTAAATGTTGAGGTTTTCAAAGGCTGCATTTTTCCAGAACTTTATATGAAGATTATTATAGTTCTTTTTGTATCTTTATTTAAGGCTTATCACATTAAAGATCATTAATCTATAAGTGAAATCAAATCATGTTTTTTTAAACTCGTGATATTATGCAGATATGACATTATCATTATTATTATTATTATTACCTAACCAGAAGCCTAAAATTATACATTAAAATAGGAAAGATTTGGAGGTCAAAAGTATAAACTTTGTTATAAAATAAGTCATGGGAATGTATTGTACAGCATGATGATTACGGTTAATAATACTGTATAATATATTTGAAAGTTGCTAAGAGAGTAGATCTTAAAAGTTCCTATCAGAAGAAAAAATTGTAACTGTGTATGGTAATGGATGTTAACTAAATTTATTGTGATCATTTTATGACATACACAAATAACAAATTATTACATTGCACGCCTGAAACCAATATTATATGTCAATTGTAACTCAAAAAAGATTATAAAAAAAAATAAAGGCTTATCTTTTAACATAATTAGTTGTATTCTATCTTTCAATTTCACAAAAATATATTCATAGTTGCCCGGAAAGATTAAAATTCATCTTCTGTAGGAAATGTTTCCAGGGTGAATTATCTCTTCATTTGGACACACTCTCCTGTTGGTTTTAGTAACCTGGGTTATAGTTTACAGTCATTTATGTATGACATGGCAAATAATACTTCATATGTATGTCCTAAGCCCTCAACCAGAATGTAAACTTGAAGGAGATACAAAAAGTTAAATATTCAAAGAAAAAGTACAGGCTATAATGTCGAAAAAATCAAGTTCAAATTTTTCTTCCATCATTTCCTATTAGCTTGACCAGGGACAAATTATTTAATCTTCCTAAACTTTAATTTCCTATTTACAAAATGCAGAAACCAGTAATACCCTACCCCTGGGACTGTTACTGGAATCACATTATTAAGGTATGGATTTAGCTCAATAGCTGGCACACACTAGCTCAATAAGCATTATTATTATTTTTAAATGCTTCAAAATTGAACACCAATTCCCCTGGAGTCTTCTGTCTTCATGCATATATACCTATTATAGTATTTAATACATAGTGGGTCCCTAATATATATAATTTTTAATGATAAGGACTAAACATTATTCCTATTATTACCGACATCATCATCATTGGCAGTATAATTCTTGTGAACATAGAATTAGTTCTAAAATAATCATCTGATTGCCAACAAGTCATGCGAATCTCTTCTGTTTTGCTATCATTATCTGGAAGAAAACATTTTTTAATAAAAGTATCTGCTTCCTGTATTTTGAAAGTTATGAAGAGCAATTAGTCTCAATTATTCCTGGGATAAAAATGCTGGAGGTATGAGATAGTCAATTTTGGGTAAAGAATTCCTAGAGACTGGTTTGGGTTTTGAGTTCTCCACATGGGATACCACAGACAGACAGCTGTTGTGTGCCAGTCATGCAGAGGTTTAATACATTTTCACTGAACACATTCGGTGTGACAGGCATTTTTCTGGGCCCTGGGGACACAGTAGAGGACAAGACAAATGTGGTCCCACCCTCACAGCTCAGAGTGCAATGCCCGTGCACACGGTCTGCAGGGGTGAAAAGGGCATAAAATACTGGAAGTATCCCTAAGTTTTTCTTTTTCCCCACATTGTTGAACAGGTGTTGTGGTTGATTACACACATTAGTTAGGGTGAAAATATTTCAAATTTCTTTAGTAGTTTTGAGAATTCACAACATGCTTGGTGTTAAACTAAATCTGACTTCAAAGCTGCTGATCTGGGATAACTCTATGTATGCAGGAGATAGAAACCAACAGACTCTAAAGAGAACCCAATGAAGCAGTATCCCTAAGCTTTGGGGATCAAAGTTTGGCTTTAAAGAATAACAAAACCATGTTGAATTAATCCAGAAGTATCACCAGGAGCAAATGAGAATTGCTGTGGTTCTAGGCTATATGGAGAGATTGGACCCAATTTCTCAATTTCCATTTAATAGCAAGGTATGAAATGGAAAAATCACTGAAGTCTCAGATACTCATTTGGGTGTGGAGGAAGCTTCCTGGAATGAAGAACCAAAAGGGAGACTCTGAGAGAACAGGCTTCTCGCAAACACTTCCTGCTCAAACTTGTTTCAGACAGACTGAACATTTTACAAGAACAGGTTTCTTATTATATTCCTTTTAGCCTCCTGGACAGAAATCAGCTGGCTGAGAACCATTAGAAAACTATCAAGTCTTTTCAAACCTAAAGTAAAAAAGGAGAGTTTTATTGAAAGCTTTTTAAAAAAATTCTACCCATATATCTGTATCTTTCTCTGTAACAAGTTTATGCATACATCAGATGCTTTCTTAATTTACAGTCTCCAAAAATATGGAAAGTCAAATCAAATGTCAAATTCTAACACCTGTTACAAATAAACAAGCTTACCAAAAACCTCCCTGGACATGCCGATGGCAAGTTTTAGCGCCTGCTGAGAATTAATGAAAAGGTATATAGAGAGCTATATATTTTAGAGGAAATTCCCCAGATTTTCCTGGAGAGTTAAAGAATTTCCAGGAACAGGAAATGAAGTCAAGTCCTTGCTATATTAATTCACACTCAATACTTCCAAAGACTTATTTGGGAAAATTTTCAAAGAAAGAGAGAAAGACTTTACCTGTCCAAAATCAAGAAAATGTGACAACATCTTGGTTCAAGGACATCTCCATGACTCCACAGCCTTCAGAGCTAGACTAAATTTCTTGGAGAGAGTCCGTAACTAGAAGTTCCTAAGAAGCACCTAGAAATCACTGGTAATTTTTGTCATTCCTACAACACAACAGCAAAGGTTCTAGGCCTTTGAACTTTTTATTCCCTGCACCTGGAATGTTATCTCCCCAATTCCCTACGTGTTTATTCCTTCATTTCACTCAAGTCTCAACCCATAACTCCATCCCTTCAGGTCTCCTTATTTTCCAGAAGCCCCATGCCTGATTCATTCTTCCTTCACTGACATTTTATTTGTGCTTACTGCACAATTTGTATCCCTACCCACTTATATTTACATCTTTCAAAGAGTAACTTCTCTTTTGTTTAGTTTCCATCCCTGCCAACCTCACCTTCTGTCTAGCTTTTCAGCCAACTGTGGGGAAAATGGAGACAAAATCAAGGTGGAGATGATAGTAAAATGATGCATTTTCTATCTTTGCATCACAAGTTAGTTCTGATAGGATTCAAGGAATATATTCCAAGTGAGATGCAGGGTGGCATTTCTCTATTAAGCCTTTGGCATTCTTAGCTTTGATATGTGAGATTTTATAATTTTCATATACCCTAAAAGTTTAGGGTATGTGCTAATTCCCAGTTTTCCTCAGTTTTGAATCTGAGTCTTCAGGAAGTCACTTAGTCAACCATGATCTCTCAACAGGTGTTACTGCTTTCCACTGCTAATTGTTTACAGAGTATATCTTATTCCTGGGGTATTTAAAATTGGAGGATTTTTAAAGTGCAAGGCTATATCTCCATCTATGACAATGTCCCCTGCATTGATCGTGGCTCCATTTTTGTACCTTAAACTCCTAGTACTGGCATCAAAACTTACGTGTCTTTGGTAAAGATTTGTGTATTTTAATTGCATGGTGGGACACCACAGATGGGTTGTGAAATAATTGACTATAGTTGCTACTCCTTGGGAGAGTGGGATTGAGGGAGAGAAGAGAAAGGAAAGATTTATTTCATGATATTACATAACAATTATCAGGATCTCAAACAGAAGGAAATAGAATTGAACTCTTCCAAGCAGTATAAATCAAGTGTTTATTAAACTGTGTTGAGGCAAAAAAAAAAAAAAAGTATTAAGAATAAAACATCGTTCTGGTAGTTTGCACAAGGCAAAAATTGACCCACGAATACCGTAAAGAGATATGTAAAAATAAAGTAAAGCTTGTTGCCATTAGCAAAATAAATCAGTAAAAGCTAATCACCCAGTTCCCGTATCTTGGCTTCTAATATATTCTCCAATAAAGGAGCCAGGGCTCTGTGGATAAACAGTTGATGGTAGGGCTAAAGCAGAGAAAACACAAGGCAAGCAATTTAGAGTGCTAGAAAGTAAGGAAGCAACAAAAAGACATCCAGGCATCTGAACGAGATCTCAGTAGCCCCAACTGGATAATTCTCAGGAATAAGCTAAACAACGTAGTATTGTAGTACAATGAAGCTATACTATAAAGTAAATATTCATGAGTTCATACTGATTTAAATAAATGATTAAATAATAAATTAGGGAGAAAAGACAAATATGTCCCATTGAAGAAGCCATATAATTTATGTAGATACTGTCCTACAAGGAGGAAGACCTGAGTTTTCCATTCCATGAGGGATGACCACACTTAGTGACTTGATTCTAAAGGGTATGAAAAGGTTAATAAGAAAAAAAGTGACTATAAGTAGCAGAAACTGACAAACACTATCTAAGCCAGATGATGAACATCAACGATGATGAGTCAGGTTGATAGAAAGTACTCCTAATATCCTATGGTGAGAAGGGCGCTTCACCTCCATGGCCTTTCTCTCAGAAACACTTACCTCCAGTCGATCATAAGAAAAATATCAGACAAATCCCAGATGAGGGATAGTCTGCAAAATACCCAACCAGTATTCCTCAAAACTGTCAAGGTTGTCAGAAATGAGGAAAGTCTGAGAAATTGTCACAGCCAAGAGGAGACTAAGAAGACATGATGATTCAGTGTAATTTAGTATCTTGGATGGGATCTTGAAACAGAAAAAAAAAAGGCATTAGAGGAAAACTAGTGAATGATAACAATAGCGGACTCTGGGGATGCGGAACTCTACAGTATCTTTGCAGTTCACGTGTAAACCTAAAACTATGTTAAAATAAAAATTATTTAATTATCTGTACCATCTCAATTATGCAAGGGAATACATTAGGAATACTTAAACTAAAATAGTTGTATCCCTTGGGAGCTAAAAGTAATAATATTTCTGATAAAAAATTAACAATAGGTATCATTTGGTGAGCACTTGTAAAGTGCCAGCACCATGCTCAGGTTATTATTGTTATTAACTCATTTCACACATGCAGCAAACCTATGTGCTAGGTACAAATACCACCGCACTTTTGCATACAGGGAAACTGATGCATAGTCAGGGACTGACTGTGGCTAATCAGGGAGAGGATGGCACAAACAACTAAAGTTGCACTGTATAACATTTCTCAGAGTAGGCATCAATACTCAAAGGGATTATTTCACATAGAACGTGTTGATTAGAAGATTATAAAAGGATGAGTTGTTTCTAAGATATAAAATAATAGAATCAGATTTCTTACCCTAAGCTTTGGGTAGATTGCAACTGCACAACAGAATACTAAACAATTCTGGAATGGGCATATGGTGATCTAGTCTGTCCTAGGGATCTGAAGAGTCAGTACATACAGAGAAACCAGGATTCACATCAACAGCTTTTACTTATGAATGTCTCTTATATGCCAACGATATGGAAATGAATGCAATAAGGACTAGCCAGCCAAGATTCTGGAATGGTGCTTCGAGAACCAAAATTTCTCTAAAACTTTATGAAAAAGTCTGACAATTAGGAAAATTACTGGAGTCACACTGGATCATGTCTGTTCAAGAGCTTTTCTCTTGGGGAAGGGAGTCTAACAGAGCTAAGAACCAGAAGAAATGGGGGAGAGGGAAGACACCCAGACCTACAGTGATGAACAATGAGAAAGCACAGCAGGGAAATTTAGATGAAACCACCCACAAGGTCAAGAACATTTGTTCCAGAGAGAACAACATGGGACCTGGCAGAGAACAGTGGACTTGCATCAGTCCCTTATTCACTCTGGTGTAAGACTGTTCCTAGAGGTGTAGTGGGGAGAAAGCAGAGCCAGTACAAGGCCCCTGCCAGCTTCTGTCTTTTAGAGAGACAGAAAACTGTGCCTGCTTCCAACTATGGAGAATGCAATGATGTAATTCCAGCACGTAGAGGGCCCCACATACACTAGTTCCTCCATAAATATTTACTGAATAAAATAATTCTCAAATTCATTTTTTGTTTATTAATTCCAAGTTAATTAACACCATCTAATTATACACTGAATGCATTCTGACAAGAAAAATCAAAAATCTAATTCACAGAGTGGAAGGATAAAGAAAAGGGAAAAAGATAAACTGCACAAATTCTCAAAATCTATTCACAACAAGGCTTATTTCAGATTAGTGTTCTGTCCATTAATTAGGTACTAACATTCTGGGAATAGCTAATATACATTTGTTGCTCAAAAAATATTTATTGATCACTTGCTATGTGCCATACTTATACTTGAATCTGGTTTGGGGATAGAGTTGAATGACAAGTACTACTTTCCTCCAGAAAACTCAGCATCTAGAATAACAGTAACACCAACAGTTAACATTTACCAGACACTGTGCTCAGCAGTGTTTTAAGCCTGTTACACATATTAATTTGATCCTCTCAATAAACTTACAAAATAGGACTATTATTATTTCCATTTTTCAGATAAAACTAAGACTGAAGAAGCTTAAGTAACTTCTCAAGGTTATATAGCTGTTAAGTGACAAAGCTAAAATCTGAACCCAGAAAAACTGATTCCAGCGTGCCAGACAGTGTGAAAAATATCACATAAAAACATGTGTGATTTAGAAAATATATATTTATCTATAATATACATAATGCATAGTGTAGGAAAATGGTAAATATTGAATATAAATAGTATAATATAAAATTCTATAATCTCCAATCCGGAAGAGCCAAACACACTATGTATGTGTACGGGGATTGGGGGGGCTGGTAGTGTTTTAAAAAGTCATAATAATCATAAAAAATAGAATAATGATTTGGTTAGATATACTATACAGACTCATGGGAACCTAACCTCTAAATCTTTCAGGTTCAAGAAGTATTCAAGATACCTCTCATATGTGTTCACAGTCTGAGTTTTGTTGGTTCCTCTTAGCAGGCTCCCCACCCTGTTATTTCTGATAAGATGACCTCAGAAGAGGAAGTATTAACTTTGTTGAGATTTTTTCCACTGAAAGTTTTATAGAGAAAGATATGCTCGGTGTAGATCCTTCGGGAAAGAGAGGATTTTTCTAGGTAGTCAAAGAAGGGAAGGTATTCAAAGCTGAGGAAACAACAAGGGCAAGTATTCCAGAATCTCTAGAACATAAGCTATAAAGACTAGAGAGAAATGCTCTAAAGAGATGGCCAGGGGCAGGTTGAATATAATCTCATAATTTTTTCTAAAGAGCCATTGAAAAGTTTTAGGGATTAACATGACAACTTGTGCTTTAGAAACAGGTGCAGAATCCAGTGGTAGACACACTGGCTAGGAATTTACTAAAATAGGGAAACAAGAAAAAAATGAGAATATGGAGTAAAATAATACAAAGACAGTATAAATTAAAGGGAATGGATATGAGAAACATGCTATCAAGGTCAAATTCACAATCTTCACTGACAAATTAATTTTTACTCATTCATTTATTCAAAGAATATCTATGAAGTACCTAACAAATTTTTGGCATGGCTCTAGATGCATCAATGGGCAAGACAAAGTCTTTTGCCTTATGATGCTTTACGGTGAATCCCAGTGAGAGAAGCACAAAGTAAACAAGTCTATAATAATATTAGGTAATAAGTACAATGAAGAAAAATGCAGCAGGATAAGGTGAACTGATGGGTGGGTGCTCAGGACAATGTGAGAGGAGGAGAGTGTGCTAAACAGAATCATGATGCCTCATAGATGCCCAACTCTTAAACCCCAGAACCTGTGAAAAGGTTATGTCACATTAAAAAGGGGAATTAAGTTTGGACATGGAATTAAAGGGGCTAACTACAGAGCTGTAAAATAGGGAGATTATCCTAGATGACCTGGGTGATTCCAATGTAATCACAAGGGCCCTTAAAAGTGAAGGAGGAAATAAGAAAAAAGAGAGAGAGAGAGCAGTCTAATCAGGACTTGGCTTCATGTTGCTGATTTTCAAGATGGAGAAAATCCAGACTTCTAGGGAAAATAGTGGAGTAGGAAGATCCTGGGCTCAGCTCGTCCCATAGGTAGAAAGAGATAACACCTGCATCAGTGTAAATCAGCCAGAAAACCACCCAAACATGGGCAGAACAGATTCTCCACAACTAAATGTAGAGAAGAGGTCACATCAAAGAGGATAGAAAGGGCAGAGACATTGTCGGGTGCTAAACTGACCATGAACCTGTCCATGGGATGTCAAGAGAGGGAAAAAACAGACCCTAACAATAGGCACCACAGGCAGGAGGAAGACGAATCCTCATAACATTTGGCTTTGAAAAACAAAAGCCAAATTTCACAAGTTCTTATAATCAGCAGGACTTAACACCCAGAACTTTAAAAAATCAATGGGCTCAGCTCTGGGAGAACAGAGAGGGCCAGAGGAAACTGAGTCCCCACCCTTAAAGAGACAGCACCATGGAGATACAGCATATAAGCAGCAGTTTGAAAAATGCCTTGTGTATAAGGGAAGGAGATTTGTTTATTAAGCTCAGAGCATGGGCTGGAGGAGGAGGAATCCCTGGGAGAATTTTTCAGGAACAAAGGAGCTGGCAGGTGATATTTCCCTCCCTGACCCCCCAACCAAATCCACAGACACCTGTAAGAACCAGTGTGCAGTGCCAACACTCCATACATACATAACCTGCTAGCAGGGCACACCTCCCTTCCTTCTCTTGTGCACATGTTCCCTCTAGCCAGGCCTTGGTTCCAGGTTTTCTCCCACAGCAGACCCATGCAAACCTTGCTAACACCCCATACAATCTGTCCTGCATGGTTCTGTATCCCTCTAACCTGGCTGGCATCAGTCCAGCAGCTATAGGTTCCCTCCTGCAGCACACCAGTGCATAACTTGCTGGCACCGTGTGCCATGTGCCCACAGTGTCCACACACTCCACACACTCTCCTGCATACCTGCCCCCTCCAATATACTCTTGGACAGTACCCATCCAAAGCATATCTACAAGCTTGGCAGTGTGCAAGCAGCCCCAGTAGGGACCAACACTACTCTAAAGTGACTCCTGTCCCAGGGAGAAGGGAATATAACCATACATACCAGTTCCACTATGGCCTCAGCAGTGGGCTAGGCACAGACATCTGGTCTGAGTACAGACTCCACCCACCGACAAAAGCTTCTCAGGGCACAACACTTGGAAAAGCACCCTGTAGTTTGGTGCTATAGCATCTCTGGCAAACACCTGGTCTGATTGAACTTAATGCCACAGCAGCCCCAGACTGGCCCACTAAAAGCACAGGACCAAACCCTGCCTACAACAGACAAAGAGAGCCATTGCCAAGGACTGGACTGGAGGCAAAATCTCAATCACAACATCAGGTGCACATAACACACATAGGAGACTTCATAAATATCCTTTGAATAAATGAATGAGTAAAAATTAATTTGTCAGTGAAGACTGTAAATTTGACCTTGATAGCATGTTTCTCATATCCATTCCCTTTAATTTCTACTGCCATTAGTTTTCAGTGAACAGGGGACATTACACTACAGAGCACCGCAGAACATCTTCATAAGGCCACTACTTTCAAGAGCAGGAGACACAGCTGGCTTCCTAAAACAAAGAAACAGGCACAGAGTTAGACAAAATAATGAGACAAGGGAATACATCCCAAATGAAAGAACCCTTAACAAAGAGATAGGAAACAAAAAAGAACCAGAGATTAAAAATTCAATAACTAAAAAGAAAAAAAACAGACTTGATGGAATAACTAGTAGGCTAGAGGAAGCTAAGGAAAGGACCAGTGACCTAGAAGACAGAGTAATGGAAAGCAATCAAGCTGAACAGGAGAGAGAAAAATAATAATAAATGAAAATAGACTTAGGGAACACACCATCAGCTGTAATAACATTTGCAGTATAGGGATCCCAGAAGGAGAAGAGAGAGAAAAGGGGGAAGAAAATTTGTTTGAAGAAATAACAGCTGAAAACTTCCTAAAACTGGAAAAGGAAATAGAAATCCAGATCCAGGAGGCACAGAGAGCCTTCAACAAGATCAACCAAAGAGATCCACCACCAAGACTCATGGTAATTAAAATGGCAAGAAGTAGTGATAAAGAGAGAATTTTAAAAGCATCAAGAGAAAAGAAAACAGTTACATACAAGGGAAACTCCATAAGGCTGATTTTTTTCAGCAGAAACTTTGCCGGCCAGAAGGGAGTGACATGATATATTCAAAGTGCTGAAAGGGAAAAATCTGCAGCCAAGAATACTCTATCCAGCAAGGCAATCATTTGAAAGGAAGGAGAAATGAAGAGTTTCTCAGATGAACGAGAGTTAAATGAACTCATGACCACTAAGCAAGCCCTACAAAAAATGTTAAAGGAGACTGAGTGGAAAGGAAAGATCGTAAGTAGGAGAAAGAAAACTAAGAAACACAAAAGCAGTAAAAATAAGTGCATCTATAAAAATCAGTCAAGAGATTCATAAAATAAAAGGATGTAAAGTATGACACCATATACCTAAAATATGGGCAGGAGAGGAGTAAAGAATGGGTTCAAACTTAAACTTGGCCATCACTTAATATAGACTGCTATGTGCACAAGATGCCATATACAAACCTAATGATAACCACTAATCAAAAACCAGCAATATATATGCAAAAATAAAAAGAAAGGAATCCAAGTATATCACTAAAGAGAGTTGGCAAGCCATGAGAGATGAGAGCAAGAGAAGAAAAGAACACAACTATAAAAACAACTATAAAACAAGTAACAAAATGGCAATAAGTACATACCTGTCAATAATTACCTCAAATGTAAATGTAGATGGACAAAATGCTCAATCAAAAGACAGAAGAAGACAAGATGGATTAAAAAAAAGCAAGACTAATCTATATGCGGCCTATAAGAGACCGATTTGAGACCTAAAGGCACATGCAGATTGAAAGTCAAGGAATGGAAAAGCAATTATCATGCAAACAGAAGTGAAAAGAAAGCTGGGGTAGCAATACTTATATTGGACAAAACAGACTTTAAAACAAAGACTGGGGGCTCCTGGTTGGCTCAGTCGTTAAGCGTCTGCCTTCGACTCAGGTCATGATCCCAGGGTCCTGGGATCGAGCCCCACATCGGGCTCCCTGCTCCGCGGAGAGCCTGCTTCTCCCTCTCCTACTCCCCCTGCTTGTGTTCCCTCTCTCGCTATATCTCTCTGTCAGATAAATAAATAAAATCTTTAAAAAAATAAAAGACTGTAACAAGAGACAAGAGGACACTATATAATCATAAAGGGAAGAATCCTACAAGAAGATATAACAATTGTACATATTTATGCACCCAGCATACATAAAGCAGCTCATAACAAATATAAAGGAAGTAATCCATAGTAATACAACAAGAGTAGGTGACTAACACCCCACTTACATCAATGGGTAGATCATTCAAACCGAAAATCAACAAGGAGACAGTGGCTTTGAATGACACACTGGAACAGATGGATTTAACAGATATATTCAGAACATTCCATCCTAAAACAGCAGAATACACATTCTTTTCAAGTGCACATAGAACATTCTCCAGAATAAATCACATATCAGGCCTCAAAACAAGTCTCAACAAATTTAAAAAGATCGAAGTCATACCATGATTTTTTTTCCTCACCACAATGCTTTGAAACTAGAAATCAACAACAACAACAAAAAATCTGGAAAGAGCACAAATACATGGAGGTTAAATAACATGTCACTAAACAATGAATGGGTTAACCAAGAAATCAAAAAGGAAATCAAAAAGTACATGGAGACAAATGAAAATGAACACACAATGGTCCAAAATCTTTGGGATGCAGCAAAAGAGATTCTATTAGGGAATTTTATAGCAATTCAGGCTTACCTCAAGAAGCAAGAAAAATCTTAAATATACAACCTCACCCTATAACTAAAGGAGTTAGAAAAAGAACAAACAAAATCCCAAAACAGTAAAAGGAAAAAAATAATAAAAATTAAAGCAGAAATAAACAAAATAGAAACAAACAAAAATAGAACAGATAAATGAAACCAGGAGCTGGTTCTTTGAAAGGATCAACAAAATTGATAAACCTTTGGCCAGACTCATCAAAACAAATGGAAAAAAAGGGTGGGGGGAATGCAAACAAAACCAGAAATGAAAGAATATTATGCATAACACCCAGTCTAACCCATCCCCCACCCCCTCCCCTCTAGAACCCTCAGTTTGTTTTTCAGAATCCATCATCTCTCATGGTTCGTCTCCCCCTCTGACTTACTCCCCTTCATTCTTCCCCTCCTGCTATCTTCTTCTTTTTCTTTTTTCTTAACATATCTTGCATTATTTGTTTCAGAAGTACAGATCTGTGATTCAACAGTCTTGCACAATTCACAGTGCTCACCATAGCACATACACTCCCCAATGTCTATCACCCAGCCACCCCATCCCTCCCACCCCCCACCACTCAGCAACACTCAGTTTGTTTCCTGAGATTAAGAATTCCTCATATCAGTGAGGTCATATGATACATGTCTTTCTCTGATTGACTTATTTCACTCAGCATAACACCCTGTGTTATGCACAAACAATGAATCATGGAACACTACATCAAGAACTAATGATGTAATGTATGGTGATTAACATAACAATAAAAAATTAAAAAAAGAATATTATGAAAAATTATATGCTAACAAATTGGACCACCTAGAAGAAACGGATAAATTCCTAGAAACATATAGCATCCCAAAACTGAATCATGAAGAAATAGAAAATTTGAACAGACTGATTACCAGCAATAAAATTGAATCAGTAGTCAAAAACCTCCCAACAAACAAACGTCCAGGACCAGAGGGCTTCTGAATTCTACCAAACATTTAAAAAGAGTTAATACCTATTCTTCTCAAACTACTTCAAAAAAAAAAAAACAGAAGAGGAAGGAAAAGGAAAACTTCCAAATTCATTCTATGAGACCAGCATTATCCTCATACCAAAACCAAAACACTACAGAAAAAGAAAACCACAGGCCAATATCTCTAAGGAACATAGATGCAAAAATCCTAACAAAATAATAGCAAACCAAATCATACATTAAAAAAAAATCATTTACCATGATCAAGTGGGATCTATTTCTGGGATACAAGATTGGTTCAATATTTGCAAATCAATCAACATGATATATCACATCAATAAGAGAAAGGATAAAAACTATATGATCATTTCAATAGGTGCAGAAAAAGCATTTGACAAAGTACAGCATCGATTCATGATAAAAACCCTCAATGAAGTAGGTTTAAATGGAACAAAATTCAACATAAGAAAGGCCGTATATGAAAACCCACAGCTGATGTCACTCTCAATAGGGAATAAAAAAGTGAGAGCATTTCCCCTAAGATCAGGAACAAGACAAGGAAGTCCACTCTCACCACTTTTAGTCATCATAATACTGGAAGTCCTAGCCACAGCAATAAGAAAACAAAAAGAAATAAAAGGCATCCAAATGGGTAAGGAAGAAGTAAATCTTTCACTATTTGCAGATGACATGATACTACATCTAAAAAACCCTAAAGACTCCACCAAAAAAATTGCTAAAACTGATAAACAAATTTAGTAAGGTCACAGGATACAAAATCAGTATACAGAAATTCATTGCATTTCTATACACCAATAATGAAGTAGCAGAAAGAGCAATTACAAAAGCAGTCCCATTTACAATTGCTCCAAAAAGAATAAAATACCTAGGAATATGCTTAAGCAAGGAGGTAAAAGTCCTGTACTCTGAAAACTATAAAACACTGATGAAAGAAATTGAAGATAACACAAAGGAAAAATATTCTATGTTCATGGATTGGAAGAACAAATATTGTTAAAATGTCCATACTACCCAAAGCAAACTATGGATTTAACACAATCCCTATCAAAATACCAACAGCATTTTTCACAGAACAACAACAACAACAACAAAATCCTAAGATCTGTATGAAACCACAAAAGACCCTGAATAGCCACAGCAATCTTGAAAAAAGAAGAACAAAACTGGAGGTATCACAATCCCAGGTTTCAAGATATACCACAAAGCTGTAGTAATCAAAACAGAATGGTACCGGCGCAAAAGTATACATATAGATCAATATAACAGAACAGAAAACCCAGAAATAAACCCACAATTATACAGTCAATTAATTTTCAGCAAAGCAGGAAATAATACCCAATTTGAAAAAGACAATGTCTTCAACAAATGGTGTTGGGAAAACTGGTCACCTAACATGCAAAAGAATAAAGTTGGACCACTTTCTTACACCATACACAAAAATAAACCCAAAATGGGTTAAAGAACTAAATGTGAGACCTGAAACCATAAAAATCCTAGACGAGGTTACAGGCAGAAATGTCTCTGGCATCAGCCTTAGCAACATTTTTCTAGATATGTCTCCTGAGGCAAGGGAAATAAAAGCAAATGTAAACTATTGGGACTACATGAAAATAAGAAGCTTCTGCACAGCAAAGGAAACAATCAACAAAACTAAAAGGCAGCCTATGGAATGGAAGAAGATATTTGCAAATCGTTTATCATATAAAGGGTTAACATCCAAAATAAAGAACTTATACAACTCACCACCCAAAAGAGAAATAATGCATTTAAAAAATGGGCAGAAGATATGAACAGACATTTCTCCAGAGAAGACATCCAGATGGCTAACAGACACATGAGAATGTGCTCAACATCATTCATTATCAGGGAAACACAAGTCAAACCACAAGGAGATATCACTTCACACCTGTCAGAATGGCTAAAATAAAAAACACAAGGAATAGCACATGTTAGTGAGAATGTGGAGAAAAAGGAATCCTTGCGCACTCTTGATAGGAATGCAAACTGGTGTAGCCACTGTGAAAACAGTAAAAAATTAAAAATAGAAGTAACATATGATCCAGTAATTTCACTACAGGGTATTGACCCAAATGATACAACAACTCTAACTCATAGGGATACATGCATCCCAAAGTTTATAGCAGCACCATCTACAATAGCCAAATTATGGAAGCAGCCCAAATGTGCATCAACTGATGAATGGATAAAGAAGATACGGTACGTATATATAGAAAATGGAATATTATTCAGCCATAAAAAATAACAAATGAAATCTTGCCATTTGCAATGACAGTGAGGAGCTAGAGAGTACAATGCTAAGTGAAATAAGTCAGAGAAAGACGAATACCATATGATTTCAATCATATGTGGAATTTAAAGGAAAAAAGAGACAATCCAATAAACGGGCTCTTAACTATAGAGAACAAATTGATGGTTACCAGAGGGAGGGAGGTAGAGGATGGGGGAAATAGGTGAAGGGGATGAAGAGCACACTTATGATGAGCACGTATAGAATTGTTGAATCACTATAATATACACCTGAAATGAATATAACACTGTACTATGCACAACTATACTGGAATTAAAATTTAAAAAAATAGCTGGGGGAAGTTTAAAAAAAAAAAAGAAAGCACCATGAACCAAGGAATGTGAGTGGTCTCTAGGTGGGAGGGGAAGGGATTCTGCCCTCCAGCCTCAAGAAAGGAAAACAGCCCTTCTGAAAGCTTGATTTTACCAAGTAAGACCATGGCTGACCTCTGACTTCCAGAATTGTAAGAAGATAAATTTTTATTTTTTTAAGCTACTACGTTTGTGGTAATACGGCATAGCAGCAATAGGAAACTAACACAGGAAGGAAGAGCTCCATCACTGGATGATTGGTTGAATGATGAGTGGTGGTACCACTACTGGAGGTAGGGGAAATACAGGGAAGGGGGGATTTCTTACTTGTTATTCAGGGTAGGTATTCAGGAAAAGATAATGAGTTCAATTTTGAAATTCTTAAGAGTGAAGGCACCAATATGGACAACCAGATGGAAATGTTTAGAATATAGTTGGATAGAAATGTCAGAAAAAAAATAGGAAAGTAAATTTCAGAGTTTTGTCTTGTTTTTAATCAATTTGCATGTGGTAGTGGGAGCCATAAGCAAGGATAAGATTGTCCAGGGAGTATTTGTAGAAGTATGAGAAGTAAGGAATTCCTGGAGCAGAGATCTCACTTACTCAGAACACTCACTCACTTAGAGGGAAGTTGGGAAAACAGTGACCCACAAGGAAATCATTTCTATCGAGATATATCTAACCCCACTTCACATCTCACTCCTGAGTTTAGATCCACATTAAGAGCTTCTTGGACATCTCTACTCAAATATCACATGAGCCCATTAAATTTGTTGTGTCTAAAATGAAATTAATCTTTTCCCACAAACCTGATCTTCCTGCTTCGTCTTTACTTTCAGCTAAGGATACCTCCAGGAACTTCACTGCCCAGGGTAGAAACCCAGGCATTAACAATGACTCCTCTTTTCTCTCACCATGCTCTTTGTAAAATCCTTTATTAAATTTTGTCAATTCTACTTTCTTAAGCTTTCAAATTCCTCTGCTTCTCCTATTCCCCACCACCCCCTCCCATGTCTAAGGTCACTGTCATCGTTCAACAAGACTACAACGTTAGCTTCCCACGTGCAGTCTTGCCCCTCCCCACTCCAATCCCCACACTGCTTCCAGCGTGAGATTTAAAAGCATTAGTGCTCATGGCCTTGGCCTACTGAGAACCCTCCAATGGTTTCCTGTATTTTTAGGATAAAATATAAATCCCTGAACATGACAAAAATTCCCTCAATGATCTCACTCTTGACTATGTCCCCATTCTCAATATCTCTCCTAAGTCACACACAAAAAATGCCTTTTCCTAAATATGCCATTTGCTTTGTCATGTGTCCCATCTTTTTCACATACCACTCCCTCTACCTTTAACAAATCCTGCCTTTCTTCACCTGGATAAGTTACCCTGCTCCTTCAAGACTCAATTTATATATTACTTCTTTCATACATCTTTCCCTGACATTTCCAAAGTTTACTTAAGAGCTCCTCCAGTGTGAACCCTTATGCAGAAAAGAGATTAAAAGTATTAAAAGTAAATCACAGAACTGACTACCACTGAGAAACCAGACTTGTAAAAAGACAGAAAACAAGGGAGCTCTGGAGTCTGGTAGCAAAAATTCCTGACACTATTGTCATGATGCCACCATTGGAACAAATTTATACAGAGCTTATTTTTCATCCTTGTGTCATTCACAAGGATGATTCAAAGTCCCAGAAGAGAACCAGATTAGCTTGGCTTGAGTCACATGACAACCACTTAGCTAGATGAAGGAGTATTAGCATACATTCTTACCAACAGCTTACCCATGGGGAGAAGGTAAAATTCCACAGTGAAATTAAGGTGCTGCTGCTAAATAGAGAGAGAGAGAGAAAGTTCAAAACAACAAATATCTACTAAAGCCTTGAACCAAATGTGAGAGTCATCAGATAGGTATCAGAAATATCCTTTTTTCCCTAAAATATGAGAACACACTGGAGAAAACAGAGCACCCAGTCAGCTATCCCATTTTCAAGGAAAGTTGGTACATCATTATAACAGTGACCTAGTAAGTCAGCATTCATTAAAATGTGTTGCAGGCTAAAATCAGGGCCATTTCTTTTGTCATCTGAAACATATTGAAAGCTGAAAAAGAAGCATTTTGTGCAAAGGGAAATGATACTCTTTTTAAAAGTTTTATCACGAGTAAGGAAATTTCTAGGTTAGATTAACATCTTATTTGTAGTCCCAGGGCTCATGAGAATAAGTAAAGGGCTACACCCTTCTTCTGAGGAGCAATGAGCATCTTTCTGTTACCTCTTATTTTTCTTAGGAGCCTCATGGAAGTCACATGGCCCAGCCTGCTCTAGCACAGACATACTCCCAGTTTCAGCAGATATCAACTGTCTTTCCCCCTCAGCTTCTGACCCTGCCAGCCTCCACATGTCACAGGTATGTACTTCTATTTTTTAAATTAAGACATGAGTTTCCCATTTGCAAAATGGATAGAGCACTCAAAGACACATCTTGGCTCAGAAACAGACCATGGAATATGATCGTTCTATAGTAGAGTGGGCACAGATAGGCCTCCTGTCAGTGGAATCCCTTGGAAAGATCACTAAAGAAGCTTTAGTGAGAGGCACACTCCTCATTGCGGTGTCAAAGTTCAAACCTAAATCTTGGAATGCAGAACAGCCTTGTTTTCTGTAAATTGAATACAAAGTGTCCACAGCACAGGGAACTTACTCAATGTTTTCATTCTTAGGCTACCAAGTTCATTAGCATTCATTTTTTTTTACTTTTATCTGTGGATGGATATTAACAGAAGCAGAATTAGCTACAGTCTGATACCGCAATTAACAGAAAGAGGTGCTTTTTCTAAAAAAGTGACAGTAACTTGTAGAGGAAAAACTAGTAGAGAAAAACAGTCTTCTTCTCCTGGTTTCTCTGCTAACTGGCAATGTTACCTTATGTGAAATACTTTTCTGTGTTTCTAATTCTCTGTTGTGCATAGTAATTTCAGCTGTGAGAGCTCAATAAGATAACCAACATAAAATTTGGGAAAAAATGAGCTACCATAACCAAAGTCAAAATAGATCAGTGTTTTGACAAATTCACTATTGTACTCCAAAGTATAATTCCCATCCAATAATATTTCTAGTTTAGGTTCAGAAACTAGAGAAGAGCTCCATTTCTTCCCACTGATATATAATGCAGTTACTTTCCAGTTATCCTCCCTAGAAAACTAATGAGTGGCTTTTTGGTCAGTAGATGTTTTGGGTAATTCCCCTCAAAATAGGAAAATTAAAATTTTGAAAAGTTCACTGAATTAGATTAAAAATTTTACTAGATTTCATTTCTATTATTACTTAACTATCAAAACACCAATCCTTTAAAGAAAACGACACAATATGAGACAAGTCAGATAAATGTAATGTTGACTATTTGTGGGTGCATGCATGTTGAATCTAAAAATTGTATTAAATTGATTCTGGAAGCACTTTTTGAAGTTCAATAAATGCTTCAGAAATCAGTTGGGAGTCCACAAATGGTAACAGTATTTAGCTCATTTCAATGGAAATGGTCTCATTAAACATCAGCTGCTAAAAATGTATGAGCAAAGCCATGTCCTTTGCCCGCCTGGAGGAAAGAAACCCTCCTTGCAGTTTTGCTTTTAAAAATAATCCTTGTTTAAATTGTTAACTCTTGCTCTAGTGGTGGCCCATGGCAAGAAATTCAAGCCCCTCTCCTTCTCTCTTACGTAAGCATTTCCAAACCCTTCAGCCAGCTCTTATACTGTCAATGCAAATGACTTTTCTAACTGCATTTAAAGTATTTTAACCAGCTTTAGTGATAGATTTTCTTCCTCAGTGCAGAACATGCAGTTTAAATCAAAACTTCAGAATGCTAAACATGCGTGTTTTCTACAAGATGATCTCAAAAATTACAAAAGTAATGAGCAGTATCAGTAATATCAGAATAGATATCCAGTAAAATAGCCAGATCACATTAACTAAGCAACACTCTTAAATTATCTGCTCTTTAAGAATTAACTAAATGGAAAATGTTCAAATAATTTTGTTCTCACAGGTAAGAGGTGGTTTCAAGGAGGGATTTCATTTCTATATTAGGTGACTTAAAACAATAGGATATTTAGGAAAACATCATATAGAGTCTGCCTTGAATCAAAACAATTTCAGCAAGTAAAACTCATCAGAATTGTAACTCATGGGAAATATTTTTTTTAGATGGAACATTGAAGCTTGCATTGTTATCACTTTAAGTCCTTAGAACTGCTCATTTTGCACCAATATTGATTGTTTATTTTGAGCCATTAGTGAAGCTCACATTCTAGAAATATTCAATCCAAATTAAGGAAAAGAGCACCAACTGAAAGAAAGAATATTTTAATTACTCTTCAAAATTAAAGTCTCTAAGACACACAAAAAAAGGAAAAACATTTCATGCTCATGGATTAAAAGAATAAATATTGTTAAAATGCCCATACTACCCAAAGCAATCTACAAATTCAGAGCAATCCCTATCAAAATTCCAATGGCATTTTATACAGGAATAGAACAAATGACCCTAAAATTTGTATGGAACCACAAAAGACCCCAAATATCCAAAGCAATCTTGAGAAAAAAGAACTGGAGGCCTTATACTCCCTGACTTCAAACTGCATTATAAAGCTACTGTAACCAAAACAGTATAAAAAAGAAAAAAGTATAGTATTTTCATAAAAACAGACACATAGATTAACAGAACAGAAAAGAGATCCCAGAAATAAACCCACACATGCATGGTCAATTAAATTATGACTAAGGAGCCAAGAATATACAATAGGGAAAGACAGTGTCTTCAATAAATTGTGTTGAGAAACTGCACAGCCACATGGAAAAGAATGAAACTAGACCACTAGCTCATCCTGCGCACAAAAAATCAACTCAAAACAGATTAAAGACTTGAAGATGAGACCTGAAACGATAAAACTCTTAAAAGAAAGCATGATATCAGTTTTGTCACTGAGTTTTGGGGTCTAACCCAGAAGCAAAACAAAACAAAACAAAACAAAGTGGGACTACCAAAAAAAAAAAGTTTCTGCACAGCCAAGGAACCCATCAACAAAATGAAAAGGCAATCTATTGAATAGAACAAAATATTTGCAAATCATGCATCTGATTAGGGTTAATATCCAATATATATAAAGATCTCATACAACTCAATAGCAAAACAATAGTCTGATTAAAACATGGATCAGAGGCTCTGAATAGACATTTTTCCAAAGAAGACATACAGATGGCCAACAGACATATGAAAAGATGCTCGACATCACTCATCATTAGGGAAATGCAAAACAAAACCACAACATGCTATCACCTCACATCTGTTAGAATGGTTATTATCAAAAAGACAAGAAATAAGAAGTATTAGTGAGAATGTGGAGAGAAGGAAACCCTTGTGCCTTGTTGACGGAAATGTAAATTGGTGGAGCTGGGAAGAAAAATAGAATGGGGGTTCCTCAAAAAATTAAAAATAGAACTACCATATGACCCAACAATTCCACTTCTGGGCTTTTATCTGAAGAAAACAAAAACACTAATTTGAAAGACATAAATGTATCCCCATGTTTACTGCATTATTTTCAATAGCCAAGATATTAAAAATAACCTAAGAGTCCATCCATGGATAAATGGATAAAAATGATGTGGTGTACACAACACACACACACACACACACACACACACACACACACACACACACACACACACAGAGGAATACCATTCAGTCATAAAAAGGAATAAAATCTTGTCATTTACAACATCAATGGATCTTGGGAGCATTATGCTCAGTGAAATAAGTCAAAGACAAATACCATATGATCTCACTTATATATGGAATTTAAAAAACAACAAGAAAAACCAAGCTCTTTGGTACAGAGAACAAACTGGTGGTTGCCAGAGGTGTTGGGAAAGGGGAAGAAATGTGTGAAGTAGGTCAAAAGGTGCAAAATTTTAGTTATAACATAATTAAGTCATGGAGTAATAATGTACAACAGGGTGACTATAGTTAATAATACTGTATTACACATTCGGAAGTTACTAAGAGTAAATCCTGAAAGTCCTCATAACAAAAAACAATTTTGTAACTATCTATAGTGATGGAAGTTAACTAGACATAATGTGGTGATTGTTTCACAATATATGCAAATATTGAATCATGTATACCTGAAATGAACATGTTATATGTCAATTTTACTTCAATTAAAAAAAAAAAGATTTAAGTGTCAAGAAAGTTCTTCCCATTTCCCACCAAAGAATAAATGTCACTGATTCAAAATACTGTAAAAAAATGGCTTTTGCTTTTTCTTGGAAAAACCTACTCAGTACCTCTGAAACCTTGACAAGTTCTCTAAAAGTAATTACCGGCTTTTTTCTTTGTTTGAATGTGAAGTTTCATAGCAAATTTTCAAGGCTCTTGCTCCCACCCTCTAATGCTTCAAATCCAAATGGCAAGTGGTCAGATGGCACAGAGCTGTTCAATGCAGAAAACAAAAGTCTCCTGACATCTAGTACCCAGCTCTACTACTTCTGCTCCTGGAACCAAAGAATGAAAAGAAAGAGAAAGGAAACATAGAAGAAAATCTTGAATTAGGCAAAGACTTCTTGTCATGTACCATCAATAAAATACCCAGCCGGAAAAAAAAAAAAAAAAAAAAGACTTCTTAAGCACTGTACCAAAAGCAAGATCCACAAAAAAAAAAAAAAAAAAATCAGTGAATTGGACTTCACAGATATTAAAAATCAGCTCTTTTAAAAACACTAGTAAGAGTAAAAAGGCAAGCCACAGATTGGGGAAACAATAGTTGTAAATTATATATGTGATGACAGATTTGTTTAAAAAATACATAAAGAACTCTTAAAGCTCAATAAGAAATAAAAACTTTAATAGGCAAAAAAATTTGAACAGGTCCTTGCCCCAAAGAAGTCATGCAGATTGCAAATAAACAGATGAAAAGATTTTCAACACCATTAGTCAATAAGAAAATACAGAGTAAAACCACAATGAGATACCACTACACATCTAGTGGAACAAAATTTAAACTATAGCAAATGTCTTTAGTACTGTGGAAGAATTAAAACTCTTACATATTGCTGATGGAAAAGTAAAATGGCATAGCCACTCTGGAAAACAATGTGGCAAATTTCTTAAATTAACATACACCTACTGTATGATTCAACCATTCCACTCCTCGATATTTACCCAAGAGAAATAAAAGCATGTGTCCACAGAAAGACTTGTATACCAATGTTCATACAGCTTTATTTGCAATAGCCAAAAACCTGTGAACATTCCAAATACCATCAACATGTGAATGGATAAACAAATGATCCTTTATCTACATCATAGAATACCACTCTGCAATACAGGAGTGGCCTATTGACATATGACAATCTCAAAATAAGTATAATGAGTGAAAGAAATTAAACAAAAAGAGTACATATTGTAGATCTATTTATATAAAATCCTAGAAAGTACACAGTAATATATAGTAACAAAAAGCAGATCAGGGTTGCCTCGGAAAGAGGGAAGGGGTGGGGAGGGTAGAGAGCAGCAAGAGGGAAGGAATTACAAAGGAATGCAAGAAAACCCTTGAGGTGATGAATATGTTAATCGTCTTAATTTTAATGATAGTTTCATGGATATATACATATAGACAAACTTATCAATTGTATACTTGATGTGTGTGCAGTTTAATGTATGTAACTTATACCTCAATAATGCTGTATTAAAAAAAAAAAGAAAAAAAGAAAAACACTCTCCAGAGATGATACTAGAATATACCATATAGGGGTAAACAAACCAAGTTGTCTGCTCTTGGCACACACTGAACTTCCTTTTCCCCTGATAATATCTGCAAATTTATGAACTATCAAATAAAGTTTAGTCTTCATGGATAATATACTTACATATGCAAAAGGGAGCCAAACAATTAGCCACTCTCCCTACTTGCCCAGGAGAATAATAATCCACATCTGATGAGTAGCAAAGCATACAAATTTGATTTACAATGTTTCCCTGCTCTGAGGGTGGGCTGGAAATACATGCTTATACATTGGAAAATGCTTACATACCAGACTAAAGGGCCAGGTGCACATTTTTTCTTTATCCCCCCAACTTCTACACCAGCAGTGACCTACTGTCTTGCAGTCTGGATGGCTCTGTCAGTGGAGCAGATGGAACAATTCTTTCCTACTTCTAGTTAGATTTGACGCTCCTGATAAAAAAATCAACATATCCTCCTTGCTGAGTATTCTTGTTCACATGTGTTCATTTGGCATTATACCTGCTTACAAGATGTTCTAGCAACATATGTGCCAAGTCATACTGGTTCTGCTCTGGGAACCTAGGGGTCTTCAGGGTACTATTTAATTCTGCCCTCTGTAACCTCCTGAGGAGGGGGTGGGGGGAGGAAGGGGAAGATAAAGCTTTAGATTTTTTCTGCAATTATGGGGTTGTTGATACTTTCAAATAAAAAGGTCTGAAGTTGAACTTAGGAAGATACCAGTTTGACAGCCTCAGCACATAATGAAGACGAGCTCTTTACCATTTCTGTTTCTCCCCTAAGGAAGGTGCCAATGGCTCTATTAAAAGGAAGGGGCTGTTTGCCAGTTGGAACTGCCATGCATGCCCTGTGAAGATGCCCAACATAGCTGGTGAGCCAAAGAAGCCCGTCTCCATCCTGGAGTTTGGCTCCTGCCAGAACTCACACCGCCTGAGAAGAAACAGAAGATGGCCAAGACGGGTGCAGTGAGTGTACCTATTGCCTTGGCACAAGTTCAGTTCAGTTTAGACCAGTTAGTGCTGCCCCTGGAGAATATTTACTACATATACAAATAGGCAGTTAATATGACCCTTGATAGACATGTTAATAGAGTTTGTAGTGACAATTGACCCAGAACTGCTTTCTGCCAGTTATACCGTGATTAATTCACTATGCTGGCAGAGAAAAAAAAAAAAAAAAAACAGCTCTGGCTGAACCCTTGGATTCAGGTTGAGAATCAGCCTACCAAAGCTCTACTATAGTGATCCAGTCGACGTACAGTGAACCCAAAGGTTTTGAGAACTCTTAAACCGTTTCTAATATACACAAGATGGAAAGATAGCATCAATAGAAGCACGGACTCTTCCTAAAATGCCACTCCCTGTTGACTTTGGGGTTCTTCTTTTGTGTTCTGAAGCCCCTTGGAAGGTTTAAAATACATAATCAACCCTGGCTTCCAGCAACTTTTGGATTTTCAATGAAGACACGTACACCAAGGAGCATAATGCCAACAGTGAGCAAATTCCCTGAAATTCCTACCAGCCAAGGGATTTGGATAAAATTGATTTGTCACAGAAATGCCATGAGTATACTGCTTTTCAGTAAATGGGCCTTGCCTTTCTGTACTTCTTGCCTTTCCAGTGCTGACAGTATGAGTTTGTTAAAAATCTCACTTCAACATGAGGATGAGAGGACTCTTAGAAACTTCCCAGGCCAACTTAACACGTTTCCTGAAAGTATCACATAAGAAAAGAAAGTGGGTCCTAAGACTCAGACCTTCCCAACCTCGTCAGACTAGCAGGGCAGAAACGACAATCGCCTGCCTCTAGAGAAATCCTAGAATAGGCGGCTCTTACATACTAATGCCCAGCATAGACCAAGAAACTTGTGGTCTCACAGATTCTCATCAAGCCAATGGATTTCTCTTCCATACACATGTTCTCACCTCAGCCACAAAGTCACAGAGCCACACGTACTAGGGGTTTAAATCAAAGATATATACAAGGTATTGAACATGTACCCAGGGAATAGTTAGACACACTGTTGTATCTTTAGACATAAGTCCACATCTTAATATTCTAAAAAGCTGCCCAGTTCCCATTTACTTAAAATACTACTGATCTTGAAAATAAATTGAAATATTATATATTTGGTTACTCTTTGTCACCTGCGATTTTTTTAAATTAAATATTTACCAAAATAAAAGTTGCCATGAATTTTTAAGATTTTCATTTATTTATTTGAGAGAGAGAGAGAGAGTGCGTGCATGTGAGCATGAGAGGGGTGAGGGTCAGAGGGAGAAGCAGATTCCCCGCTGAGGTGTGAGCCCAAGTCAGATGCTTAACCAACTGAACTACCTGGGTGCCCCTGTTGCCACGTATATTTAAAAATATTTGATGTATATGCAGAGAAACCTCCAATTACTATGCTCTTACTCTTTGAGGTATAGGATTAAAATTTCATTTATTCCATTTGTTAAGGAACAGGGAATTTTTCCTTACCAATAGGGAAAGGAAAAGAAGGATTTAGATATAAAAACTAAGCAAAAAAGTATGCATTTCATGTAATGTATGGTGATTAACATAATGATAAAAAAAAAAGAGTATGCAATTCACAGAGTATATTTCTCCAAGCAGCTCACACTGAGTAGTGAAGTCCTTCAGAGTCACTTTCCTTCTTATTCATGCACATCCTGATATATAAAAACATCTGTGTAGTTAGTTGGAAAGTACACATTGGCATAGTCTGAGCACACTGTGACCATTCATGGCTACAAATGTAGGGCTGATATGGGCTATCAGTTGGAATGTGGGGCATAGGTGCCCCTGTTTGGTTATTAAATATTTTTAACATCACCCCAGATTATAAAATGTAATTGAAAGTTAGTAGCATGTTTTTTTTTCTCTACCATAATGCTGTGTTATAAGTAGTCCCTTTAGTGAATGCATTGTCATGGGCTATATTATAAAGGGAAGAGAAGAGCAGGAATCCTCCCTCAAAAACAGGGAACAGGAACTTGATGAGGATATTAAGTTGTTTCCTTATTGTCTGGATTGCTAAAACAAAATACCATAGACTGGGTAGCTTATAAACAACATAAATGTATATCTCACAGTTCCAGAGGCTGGGAACTCCATGATAAAGTTGCCAGCTGATCTAGTGTCTGGCCGGCTTCTTGGTTCATAGACAGCCATCCTTTTTGCTGTGTCCTCACATAGTAGAAGGGGCTAGGGAACGCTGTTTAGTATCTTTCATAAGACATTAGTCTTGACAAAGGTTTTTTATAGGACACCAAAAGCTTTCTGACATTGGTCTTGACAGTGATATATTGGATATGACCCCAAAAGGACAGGCAACAAAGGAAAAATAAACAAGTGGTATTATGTCAATATATAAAGCTTGTGCAAGAAAACAAACAACAAAATGTAAAGAAAACCTACAGAATGGAAGAAAACATTGTGCACTATATATCACATAAGAAAATAGTATTGAAAATATGTAAGGATCTCATGCAACTCAATAACAAAATAAACCCATATTAAAAAAGTTCCAAGGACTGAATAGACATTTTCCCACAGAAGGCATACAAATAAGTGAAGGGGATTAAGAGGTACAAACTTCCATTTATAAAATAAATTAGTCACAGAGATAAAGAGCCCTGCACAGGGAATATAGTCAATATTATAATAACATTGTGTGTGATAAATGGTAACTATACTTATCATGAGAGCATTGAGTAACGTATAGAACTGTCAGATTACTATGCTGTACATCTGAAACTAATACTATATTTCAACAATTAAAGAACATTAATCCCATTCATAAAGGCTCCATCTTCATGACTTAATCACCTTCCAAAGAGCCCACCTCCTAATACTATTCCCTTTAGGTATTAGGATTTCAATGTATTGAAATTTTAAATTGTGAGGGGACACAAACATGCAGACCATAGCACCTGTGGTAATAACTTTGCCTCCACTTTCTTAGCTTTTGGTTTCTGTCACCTTTTGAGACCTATAGGACCTCATTGCATGTCTTTATCACAACTTTAAAAAGTCACAACCTAGACTGGTAACATAACAGCTACCATGAATTGAATACCTACTATGCACCAAATACTAACAATCCCCAAGATAAGTGTTATCCCTGTTTTACACGTAAGTAATCTAAGAATCAAACAAGGCAAATTATTTGCCAACAGGCCAATAGTATTAGATAGCACAGAAGTGTATCCAACATGGGCTGTCTACAAAATCAATGTTCATTCTACTCTGTTTTATATTATTCTTCCTAGAAAAGCTATAAAGATTGACAAGCTTTCCCTGAGAGGCAGCATGTTTCCTCCGTTCCTGCAACCTCTTGCTTTAATGGAACAAGCAAACCATCCCCACCATGGACTCTGAATTCTAGTTATTTTAATATGATTATGTTTGCCAATGTAATAATAGCGATAATAATAATAATACAATACCCATGCATGTGACAAATCAAGAGGAGTTTTTGTTTCTTACCAGAAAAATGGCTCTGGAATTGAGGGCAACATAGACTGGAAGAGCCCAGCCTTAGCTGGAAAAGGACAGATGATAAAGGGGAAAATTTCAGAAGTTATTAGTACTCTAAAGGAAACGTTGCTCAGGAAATTAGTTTTTCTTAAACTAAAGTGATAATATAAATTTCTTAGTGAATCAGACAAAAACTATAAATTTGTGGCAGGAAGAGATAGATGTACAGAGGTTAGATAACTACAGAACTCAGTAAAAACTCTTGAAGCTGGATTCTGGATGTATTCTTTGTACCTATTGTGTTCAGACTAATTTATAGCTGGTATCTAACTTTTGCTTTACTCAGATTATTTTTCAAAAGAGTAATTTATTCTCACCTTTTAAAAGAAAACAGTCATTGTGGAGCCTCCGGGGTTTTTTGTTTGTTTGTTTACTATACATAAACTTATGTTTGGAAAAAATAAAATAAATGTATGTGTTAGATACAGTCAAAACCATGGATACATTCAAATTAAGTTATCAAGTTAATGTGATAGATGATGCTATTTTACTGAAACCGAAGTGTTGGTGTTATAAATGGTAGAATATAAATCCTGAGGTCTGGTTCTATATTTTAACTATTTCTGTGTGTTGAATTCAGTTATTTTAATGCTTAAAGTGTCTTTTTAACTTAAGCATGTAGCATATAATGGAGTTAATAACTTTGAGATTTTTCTTGCTACTTCAGGATAATCAGATCTTACATTCAATCAAAACTACAACAATCTATTTTGACATGCCAATGTAAAGAACTATACAAATGACCAGTTTAATTGAAGATTAGTATTATTGTGCACAAGATTAGTTTGGTAGTAGAGGTAAAACATACCAGTGGTTTAAATTTCTTTAGATTTTTTTCTTTTAATATTAGCATAAAAGAAGTCTAGAAATAGCAGTCCATAACTGATACAGGCAAGCCATGATGTCATCAAGAATGCAGGCTCCTATATTGCTGCTCCTGAATCATACCTTCCATTTTTAAGGTCACCCCATCTTCCATGGAGCTCATGCTGGAATTCCAATTATCATCTTCACACTGAAGGTAACAGAGCAAATGCAAAAGGGCAAAAAGCGTTCCTCTCCACTGAGTTGGCTTCCTTTAAACAGCCTTGCCATAATTACAACACAATATTTCTACTTATAACCTATTTGCCTCAACTTAAACATATGGCCATACCTATTTGCAAAGGAAGAGAAGAAATAGAAATTTATTTTTGGTTTCCATGCAGAAGTGTGTCTGGGTTTGTTACTAAGGTGAGACAGGAAAATGTTTATCAGAGTAGGCAACTATTAATCTTTGTCACATGTTATACTTTTAAACTCTGCACTTTAAAAATCTAATGCAGTTCTTAATAAGGAACATTCACATCTACCACCAATAAATGTTCCCATTTGATATACACAAAGGTGACAACCTCTAGGTAAGTGTGAAATAGAAATGAAAATATCGCTTTCTGCCTGTCAGTTCTTAGCACAGAACTCCTAAAATCCTTGTCATTTCCTACATGATAAGAACACTAAGAATATCTTTTTTTCTAATATTTGGTTTTTTACCCCAGTTCCTGGCAGGGCTTCTGAATGTCTTGGAATTTACTGAGTGATAGAAATGTGTCTTGTTCTCTTGGGTTTAGACTTGGTGGACATCTAGAAAGCTTCAGAATGGGGACTGGTCACCAGAAAAGCCAAACCATGATTAAAAACTTAGAACTTTCAGCCTCCTCTTCATCATTTGGACAGGGGAGAAAGTCTGGAGATTGAGTTAATAATCTATCATGCCTACTTGACGAAGCCTCCATAAAAAATCCCAGAAGTAGGAGGTTTGGAGAGCCTCTGAGTTGGTGAACACATCCACATACCAGGATGGCGCACCTTAACTCCATGGGGACAGAAGCTCCTGTGCTTAGAACCCTTCCAAACCTCACCCTAAGTATCTCTTCATCTGCCTGCTCATCTGTATCCTTTATATAATAAACTGGTAAATGTAAGTAAACATTTCCCTGAGTTCTGTGAACCATTCTAATAAATTATAGAACCTCATGAAAGGTCCCAGCCATTTGGTCAAAAGTACCAAAGACAACCTAAAACTTGTAATTGAATCGGAGGCAGTGTTAGGAGACTGAGCCCTAAACTTGTGGTGTCTGATACTCATTCCAGCTAGATATGTCAGGTGAATTATGTAACACCTAGGTGGTATCACAGAATTGCTTGGTGTGTGTTGGGGGGCGGGGGGAGGGATCACATCTTGTGTCAGAGATATTGCATGTGTGTGAGTAAAGGAGACACACAGGAGTGTTTTTGCTACACATTGTACGTCTACTTACAATGTAAAAATGGTAATACCTCTACAGTACAGGTGCTCTTTGTTCTATTTGCCTACACTCTTACGTACAAAATGAGGACTTAGTTCTACCAATATTTTTCTCTTCTAAAACTCTAGCAAAAGTTTTGTTCATACAGCATACGATGACAGTTTTACATCTCTGATATAGCCTCCAGCAATCTGAAGGATCAAAATTATCTTTCTTAAAGAAGAATCTAAGGTTTAGAGAGGTTAGACAAGCTGCCTAAAGTCATGCAACTAAATCCAGCCTTGGATCTCTCTGCAGATGCTGTGGTTCCTCGGGCCTCCTAAGGCCAATTTATGCCGAGTTCCTTTGGCACAGAGTCACTTTTTCAGACCTAGGGGTCTAGTTAACTTTCTGGATGGCCATGCAATCTTATGTGGGCTTCCCAGAGTCTTAAAAGAAAGTTTTTCTTGGCACCTCCATTTCAAGGCATCACATGGGTACCAGGTAGAGCACGGGCTGCTCTACCAGTAACAATGATGGTGGCATATGGTTTTACGTTGTTGATAGTAAATAGACAAGTTTTAGCAATTATTTTAGAAAAATGACTCATCGTTGTGGTTATGAACTAATGCTGGATCCACACCACTTGGTTTGGGATCACAGCTCCAAAATTACTGGCTATGTGATCTTCATCAAGTTAATCAACCTACACCCCATTTTCCTCATCTATGAAGTATAAATAATAATACCTACAGGGGAAGATAAAGAGGATAAGTGAGTTAATTTTAGCACTTAAATAGTGCCTAACACATAGAGATGCTATAGTGTTTGCTCTCGCTATTAGAAGTAGTTGTATTATTAATGTTATTATAGTCATTGTACAGAGGTAGAAGGGAGCAATTTTGCATAATTGGGAATACTCTGATGTGAGAGTCCTAAAGAAGGAATTCAGAAAATCATATAAAATAGAAATGCACTTAAGAATCACACAGACCCTAAATCCAACAGGATCTCAGATCCGTCACTCATCGTGGATAGAGATTTTTTTGTTGGCTGGCAATAAAGTAAATTGGTCTTTCTCTATTCAACAATTGTAAAGCTTAGCATACAATTTTTTTTTTTTACTCAAACTGCCAGAATCACATTATAAATAATAACAACTGGCTGCAAGAAGGAAGGAGGGAGTAAACCTTTGTGTTTGGGTGGGGGAGGGAAGAGCACCCATACACTTGGGAAAGGTAGAACTAGTAATGCAAGAGACTGAACCACATGTCAGAGACACAAGCCTGACCATAGTCAGCCCGAAGCTGGATTTTCCTGAACCTTTTCCTACTTCTGATTGACCTTCTGTTATCCTCCTGCATTTGGATTTCTCTTACCTCCTGATTCACTTGAATTTTCTTTTTTTCAATTTGACATCCCATGTACCATGTTTACAATGTTCCAAAAATAAGTATTAAGTTGAGTTTAGAAGGTATCCCCCCCTTCTCTGTAGGACATGCAGTAAAAGACAGTGCCAGTCTTCATTTTATAAAACAAAGTACAATATTCATGCAAAAATAATTTCTAAAAGAAGAAATCTATTTCTGAATAATATTATAAAAGTGTTTTCTGCCCTCTGTTTTTCACACGGATGAACTCAGGCATAAGGCTTATAGGGAGGGAAACTCAGAGTTCACTTCCTCGCTTCCCCCAAAGAAAAGATGGAATAAAAAAATTCTTTAGAACTAAATGCAAGAAATTGCAGAGAGAGTGAAAGCAGTTATTCATGAGGAACGCTAGCATAGTTTGACTCATTCGGTAAAACTTTAAGACCAGTATATATATGACTGATACCTGCAAAACTTGCTTTAATGTTTGTTCTTCCTGTAAACTCATATTTCTCACAAAATTCAGAAGGGTACTCTAACCCCTTTTCTTCCTCTTTACGCACATTCTGCCTCAAATCCAGCATAGGCATGCAAACAGGTAGATCTGATTCCTTGTGCCAGTGATTGATACAGCTGAACAAAGGATTCTGCCTTTCACCATAAAATGTATGCATTGCTAAAAGGAATCACGAGTTGTCAGGCAGAACAGTACAGGATGGCAGAGCTTGGAAGGAGAAACTGAGGTAGGCACAAAACAACAGAATACAACCACTGTGGGTCCCAAGTCCTGGCTCAGTCTAAGCCTACACAAGGGAATCTCGGCACCTCTCCCTCACTGAGCATCCCTGACAGCTTTTTGACCTGGGCACATGTATGGACATCAGGGACCACACCATGCCCTGGTGTGATTAATGCAGTTATCCAAACTCTACCTCACGACCTCCTTTGTGTTTTCTAGCACAGGAACACCCCCACTAGAGGGCAGGAAAGGGCATGAAGAACCAGTAGAACTCCATTAAGTTTTGAGTGAAGAATAAGGATGAAGAAAGAATTTCTTCTGTTGACAGGGTCTGTGGTCCTAATTAGCATATATAATGGAAAGTAGACCACACTCAAGTCCCAGAGTCATTTTTAAAAAATTAAAAATTCTAGTTATGTGACTGACAAGCATTTCCTAAGTTATTTTATTTAGGAAATTCATTCTTTCTCCTGGACTCTAAATACCTTTGAGCAGGCTCTCCTATGTAAGTGTGCAAGACCACTCATATTTTGTGACAAAAGGCTGCTTAATGCTCATCCACTCGAGGAAAAAAGGGGGACAGAGTAAAAAAAAAATGGGACCGACAATTTTGTACTTTTTTGTAAATAAGTCCTAAGATTTAAAAGAGTGAACAAGATTTTACCACAAATAATATAACTACCCAAGCTCAGCATAATATGTAGTCTGCTAGTATTTAGGTATGACAGGAATAAAAACCAAAAGAAGCCACAATTGCACATTTTAGAATCGACTCCAAATTCATCTAAATATGAAATATTTGTACAACGTTGATACATGAAAAACAAATGGGGTCTTTAATTCAGGGGTTGAGTTTTTTGAAATCCAGCCTATGTGAGCTCTTGGAGAATATAGATTTGCTGCCCTTTCTTTATAATATGTAACTGCTATTTCTATTCTGGGGATTTCTCATGAGTTTACAGCCACACTGTCACATATGTTCGCCTTTCCACCTAGTACTGGATAGGGTTAAGTTCCTATTGATTTCTGTGACTCGGGTTTGGGGGTTTTCTTTTTAGGTCAAATGTATTTTATCTGAGAGGTCATGGTGTGGCAGTCCAGCAGCGGGCTGAGCATCCCCAGCAGGAGGAAGGTAACAACAACACACTGTCTATGGAGCCAAGCATAAAGAAAAACCACAATTAGCTTTTGCTGCTTTTCTGCAGAATCTGCATTTGCATTTTAAATTACATTTTGGTGTACTCATTTTCATCTTTCTTTTGGCTTTTAAAGCTGGAACAGAGACTCCTGACAAAAACACTGCCTAAGATTGGCATTTATTAGGGGGAAGAAAAAACACATCCACATGATTTTTTTTTCTAAAATATTCCTTTGAGATTAGTTATTTCAGAAAGTCATGTTGACAGGCAGATGGAGAGAAAGATGCAAGATGGTTTCAGAGATTCTAGGAATCTCAAAGCCTGGATTTCCATTTCAACATTTCAGTTCCTTGCTAGTCAGTGAGTTTCTCTAGCTCACTATATTAAAATGCGTACTATAGTAATATATATTAAACTTGCTCTCCTGATACACACTGACAATTATATAGTTTATCATGCCAATAAGTTTGTTGAAATCAAATCAAATCAAACTCGTCTCTTAAACCTCTGGAGGGATGCTCTCTCTACAAAGTTGTTAAGCTTTGTGTGTTCTCTCCCCCCACTCCATTTGCTTAAATACTATTGATTAACAACAGCCTTCTCCCAAGTGATCACTGGGTGTTAAATGTAAAGCAAAACAGAAATTCACATGAATTGGATTGTGAGCTCATTCTCACTTCTTTGAAAGGGACCAATCCCTCCTCGTTAAATGATTAATTCTTGTGGACCCTTTGGCCAATGACTTTATGGATGGGTAAACCAAAAAGAATATCTCACTTTTCATTTTATCACTAAAGGACAGATGCTGAAAAAACTGCAGATTGAGCCAGGTGCCAAGGGGGAATATAAAAATTATACAACTCAACCGCCAATTTTCTAAAGGAGATATTAGCATGGAAATGTACTGCTATGATCAACTCAAGTGGAATTAAAGGAACTGATGTTGTGGGGTATTTATAATTCTCTACAATTCTAGAGAATTCTAACTTTCTCTATCTTATTGGTATATCTTAGTAGTTTATGTCTGAGTACATCCCAGTCTGTATTTTGTCCAGCCTTTAGTGGTTTCATGCACTAGTTCCTTGTTGTGCAATAATAGTGAAACCCTTTAGGTTTGAAACACTTCTACATGCATTCATTTAAAATTTTACATTGAGTATAAAAGGCACTAGGGACGCATTTGTGAAAAACACAGATAAGACGCCTAGTCTCAAAAGTCTACATTCTAATTAGCGAAAGAATCAGTAAGTAGGAAACACAAAATCACTTTAAATAGTTATAAGTGCTATGAAAAATAAAGAACAATGATAAACTAAAATGATATGGGGGAGGTGAGGCTAATTTAAATTGACTGATCTGGAAGGCCTAACAAAACATGACACTTGAGCTCCATTATAAGAAGAGACAATGATGAAAAGATTTGGGGTCAGAGTTTAAGAAGAGGGTACAGCAAGTACCAAGGTGCTGGCACAGGAACAAGCCTGACCTTCAAAGAAGCTAGTGTGGCTGCCTCACAGTAAGCAAGAGGGAAAACGGAAGGGCATGACCTCCAAAATAGAGGCAAGAACCATATTTTCAGGTCATTAGAAGCTATTAGGCTACCTATTTTAGTGAAATTACCCCCAAAATATAGTGGCTCAAAACAAAGGTTATATTTTGCCCACAGTTTGAAGACTAGGAATATGGGAAAGTTCTTCCAATTTATCTCTGATCCATGTGGTATTAGCTGGGGCAGCTAAAGCTGGAGGACCCACTTCCCAGGTGATTTCTTCAGTGTCTGGTGCCTCAGTGCTCCTTGGCCTCTTTCTCTACATGACATCTCACATTCTAGGGCCTCTCCAATGGCTTGTTCTTCTCAAAAGATGGCAGCATGGTTGTCAGACGGCTTACACAAAGACTGCCTTCCCCCAGAGCAATCCTTGACCCACACTCCAAGCCTCCTATATGACCTCTCTTCAAAGTCTCAGAACATCCCTTCTCCCATTTTTTGTTAATCAAACAAGGCACTAAGGCCAGCCCAGAGTCAAAGGGAGGAGAATCAGTCATCTCCTCTCTAAGAGAGGAAGGTCAAAGAATCTGTGGCCATCTTGAGTCGGCTACAGGGGTCATGGTAAGCATTTCGCATTTTTTTTTCTGAGTCTAATGGGAATCACTGAAGGCTTTAAAATACAGAAATGACATGATTTTATTTGTGTTTTTAAAAGATCATTTGGGCTGCTAGACAGAGAATAAACTGAATGAGGAAAAGAGAAAAGCAGGGAAACCAGTTAGAGGCAGTTACAGTGGTCTGGGTGGCCTGAAATGGAATGGTAGCCGTGGAAAAGGAAAGAAGTGAATAAATATGAAGGACATTGTGAAGGACTTGCAGTTGGATAGGTTTGTGGGAGAAGGAAAGCATCAGGGAGACTCTGAAGATTTTACTGAGGAGTTGGCTGGATAGGGATACGATTTACTAAGACAGGAGGAAAGAGATCCAACTATATATATGTCTCATATCATCATCCCAATAGCTCTTTGTAACAGCTATGTGGTAGGCTTTATTATCCCCAATCTTTTGTCAGATGAGAACAATGGGATTCATAAATAAAAGGAGGAAGGAGATGGGAGAAGAGGGAAGGGAGAGAGGGAAGGAGAGAAGGTAAGAAAGGAAGACTTCCCTAAAGCAATTAACTAGATACTGAAAGAATGGGTCTAGAATTAATTATCTAGTCAGTGCATCCTCCCATTGTACAATATAGTTAACTGTCAACCATTAGTATAAGAAGTTGAGTTTTACTTACTTATTTTAAACCCCCTCAAAGAATGTTTCCTTCTGAGTAAAAGAGAAACAGTGAAGATGATCACAAGCAAAAGTTTTGTTCTTAGTAATTACAGAATTTAAACAGTGGCATGATTAAATCTTTTCAAAGATCTCTAAATTTAGGTCAAATTAATTTTGATTTTATGTCTTAAATATTACCTGCTATATATATTTTTTGAAGCTGAATTGAAAATCACAGTGAATAGAGGAAAATTATGATCTGGTAGAAATGTCCTGGAGGCCCTACTTCTTATATCTCTGGCTTTGACATTAAATAAACAATGAATTGTATGAAAATTCCTTAAATTCTGTCCAATTTCCTCCTCATCAAAGCATTATTACTTTTAATAACCATGCCATGAACATGTAATGGGGAAAATGTTGGGGGGGAGAAGATTTTTACATACTTCAAAAAAAAAAGCGAGTCTATTACAAATTCTTCCCAAAACATTTAGAATTTTAATACACCAGTCTATTAACAAATAAAAAGAATCCAAAATAACCCAATATATTAGGACTCGTTGTGAGTAGAATCCCTTCATTGCCACATCTCTAAGTCATATTCATCAGCATGTAGTACTTAACAGAATTTTGCCAAATCACTCATCAAATATGAAAACTCACAATATGGTAAGAAAGTATCCGAGGAGGATCTTAGTTACCAAGATGATAATCACTGATAATTATTTTTATTTCCTATGCCCTTGCTTTATATTCAATTGTGGGTCACTGTCAGCACCTTCCACTTGGTGACACCCTGCCTGGGGCGCTGTGCTAACACACACACACGCCCACTCACACCCACCCCAGGATACATTGCTCTCACTCTGAGCAATGTTCCTTTACCCACACGGGAACATTGATTGGGCCTGTTTCCATTCTGGGTAGGGGTGCAAGATTAAAGGAGTACTATCTGAATAATCATTTGGTGATGTGGTCTGAATTTTATATTCCTCAGCAGAAACAAGCCACAAACATCAAAACCACCTGGAGATCTAGATAGATAGATAGATAGATAGATAGATAGATAGATAGATAGATAGATAGATTATTTAGAGAGAGATCTATATCTATATTTTATCAATAGTCTTTTGTTAGATCTCAAAGTTGTGCTGTATATAGATGAGGATGGTAGGTCTAAATACAGAAAAAACCAGACCATTATACTTGTTGTGGGAGACTGATTTAACTGATTTGGAAATGCTTAAAAGCAGGTTGAGAAAACTCTGCTGAATGTCTAAATAAACTTTCTGATTGTTCAACAATTTAATTAATGTTTCTGAGAAATTTGCAGCCAAAAGACCTTTGGATTTCAGTGCAAGCAAAATTTAGTTAGACATTCCACCAGAGTCATCATTCTTAAAATTCAAATTAAATAAGCAATGTTCCAAAGCATAAAATTCCAAGTACATTTTCTTTCCCCTCAAAAAAAAAAGAAATCTTCCTCAGATGTCACCACTACTGTTTAAAACAGGAGCACAGGAGCATTCTCATTTCCCTACACCCCTCCACATGACTCGGTGAGGCTGCCCTCACATGGACACCGCGTTGGTCTCCCAACCCTCCTGGGCCTGTAATTGCTTCTTTCATAGGCACTAAGTCTCATCTTGCATAGTCTCTTTGCATATTTCAATCTGAAATACAATTCGGTTGTTACATTACGCTAAATATTCTTTCAGCGTTTACCTATTGCCATGAAATAAATACTGTTCAAAGTCCTTAATCTCACTCTCCAGGTTAGGGCCACCTCTTGATTGTGTGGGGTCATGGGCAATTTTTTTTTTTTTTTTTTTTTGTACAGGGTTCCTGTCTGCAAAAACAGTTTGATTAAAAATGTATTAAAAATTCAGAGGCCTGGGGCACCTGGGTGGCTCAGTTGGTTAAGCATCTGCCTTAGGCTCAGGTCGTGATCTCAGGGTCCTGGGATCGAGTCCACTGTGGGAGCTCTCTGCTCCGTGGAGAGTCTGCTTCTCCCTCTACTTCTCCTCCCATTTGTTCTCTCGATCTCGATCTCTCTCTCTCTCTCTCTCTCTCTCTAATAAATAAAGTCTTTAAAAAAAACTCAGAGGCCCATGTGAGGTATACTGATTTGCTACCAAAGATTTAAAATCATAAGTAAGGAAGATGGACTCACCTATTTATTGTCCAATCAGAGCACGTTAAGATTTTTCCTAGTGTCCAGACTCCTTCTCTGCCTGTCTGGTAACCATCTTGTCATTATCTTTTGATGGTGACAATCCTTCATTTTGTGCTAATAGGATTTATTCTCTGTTTCTTATTTTTATTCTCGACATTCCAGAAACTGTTGCCAGTTCCTGACCTGATTTGAGTTCAAAATAATTATGTTTTTTATTTTTCCCCACTGAGACAAAAAAAAGCAGCAATGCTGGGGCGCCTGGGTGGCTCAGTTGGTTAAGTGGCTGCCTTCAGCTCAGGTCATGATCCCAGGGTCCTGGGATCGAGCCCCGCATCGGGTTCCCTGCTCAGCGGAGAGCCTGCTTCTCCCTGTCCCTCTGCCTGCCTCTCTGCCTACTTGTGCTCTCTCTCTCTCTCTCTGTCAAATAAACAAATAAAATCTTAAAAAAAAAAAAGTAGCAATGCTTTTATCACTCACAATGCCAAGGCTTTTTGTAATATTTTTGTAGCAATACCATATAGATCTTCTTGCTTCTGCAGTATCCTATTATTTATATAATGCTGGTTACGTCACTAAAAATGCTCCCTCAGCCAGTGAGCAGCCCATGAACACTGGTCTGCAGTGATTCTCTCAGAGGCTGTGACTATGATTCAGGATGATGAACACCATGCTTATCCAGAGTTTGCAGGAAATATTAATAACCATTCATCTTCCAGTTATGCTAAATTTACTGTTTGGAATTTTATCATATAGATGTAGAATAACAAACCCCTCATCCATATTTTCTCTTAAATTATATAGGTTACATCATGTCGTTCCTTGAGTGTGCGTCCTCAGTGTTGACCACGCCTCTGCTTCCCATACACCCCACTACTGAGAAAAACAGAAGAGGGGCCTGTTGGCAAAGTGGAAAAGCTCCCCCTTTTAGGTAAGAAATGTCTGTCCTCACCCAGCATGGCTTATTGACCAGCCTGAAAGGACATAATGTCACCTCACCTACTGGAGGCAAGTGAGAACATGAGTCAGAAGGGCTAAGCAGCCTTTTAATGTGCACGTTCTGATAAATGCAACTTTAAATCTCATTTTTGCAATTAGGATAAACTAATCCCCAAAGAAAATACCTTGTTGAATGCCTGTGGAATAGACAATTTTTTAATCAAATGCTTACATAAAGGACAGAATTCAGTCTATTATTCTTGATTTCATATCTTCATCAAAAACTATCTAGTGTTGTTTTTCCAAAGATACACATCTCCTAACACGATAGCGGTGAATTACAATGACACCATCTTTATTCACCCACCTGGAGTGTACACAATCGGGCTTTTGTAGACTTGTTCTTCCCAGGACTACACAGACTTCCACTTAAATGAAAACCAAACAGTGATCTGGTTCCACCTTCCAAATCGAGTGACTCCTTACTGATTGTGAAGGCAGTATTAATGTACTGGGTCAAGCTGACCTGCTTATATCTGTAAATCTGTTCTGATACTATTATCTTCCGGAATTGCACGTAGTATGGTTATGGAAGGTGTCTGGAAAGATGTCAGATGGAGCCTGAGTTTCAAGGAAGCTGGTTGTTTTCCCTCAGTTCCTAACACCCATTCTGAACTATGCGAGGAGGAATACTGTATATTGAAATGCATCTGTTGTACAACTGCTGAGTTCAGAGTACTCTAGCAAGGGGTGGGTAATCACACAGATGGTGTGCTTCACAACCAAAACCACTTGCTGTGAGATGCCACATTCGCAGAGAACATGTAAATACTTGGCACAGTTGTGAGAGTTTTCAGAGGTGTTACATTCATTTAGAGAGTTACAGCTTTGGTGGTGACAGCTTCTCATTTTGGGCTAGCAGGATTAATTCTTCCTTCCTTATTTTTATTCTTGACATTCCAGAAATTGCCACAATTTCCTGATCTAACTTGAGTTGGGAAAGAGTTGTGTTTTCTTATTTTCCTTATTTTGTTCCTTAAAGAGGGTTCCTATACCAACAAGAATGTGATGCAGAGGGACTGGGTGACCAGGAGAATACTGGCTTTGTGTCCCACCAGGGAGCCCTCAGGCCTATATTCATGTGCCTTCCCACATTTCAATAAATACCACCAGCAGCCCATAGTATCGTTCCGGTTTTCTTTCACTCCAAACGTACTAGAAAAAGCATTTTTTAAATGTATATTTTCTATGAACATTCACTTGCCCATCCACTTATTAAATATATCACTGAGGGCTTGCTAAGTGTAAAATAGAATCGGTCTCTAGGTCCCTCTGCCTGAGCCTCCCTGGCAAAGTAAGAAAGTAGGGGAGGGGCCACAGCTGAGAAGTTCTGGGGAAGACAAGGAGTGAAGCATACCTGAATAATGGTGAGAAGATAAAAAAAGACAAGAGTAAGTGGCACTGGTGTCTGTGGGAACTGACAATGAGGTAGGACAGGCTATAGGTCAAGTTCAGGACCTTCTCCACAGACAGCATGTATCTCAGCATGTAACTCACATGGCCCGTGGCCCTTGCCGTGGGTACAGGTCTGGCTGTTCAGAGGGCCAACACAGGGCTGGACGCTAAGGGAAGGTTAAAATGACACAGGAGCTCCCCTAGAGGAATTCACTGTCCAGATGAGGTTGTACACCAATAAACGTACTATACCAGCACACTAAAAAAAGCCAAAGAGTGGGTCACTTCTAGTTTCATGGAGGAAATAGCACTCTTGTTGGGTCTCACAGGATGAGTAGGTGTGTGACAGCCTGGAGGAAAGAGGGTAGACGAGAAGAGTTTCAAATGTTTGTTCCTCCTAATTCTGTGGCACACAGAGCAGTGGATGGTGTGTAAGAGTTAACATTCACTGAACGAATGAATGGAGTTAATGAATGACTATCGAAGAAGGTTGGTTGAAACTTTTTAAAAAATAAGATTCTGACTTCAAGGAACCCATACTCATACTTGCGACAGCATGTGACAGACTACATTAAAATGGAAAATGTGTAGAAAGACCGTCTATAAGACAAATGAATAATGTAATATGGGAAAGAAAATTAAGAGGTAAGCTTAGAAAGCCAAAGAGAAAACAAGGGTAGGAAAACAGTGTCAGCCAGAAAAGAAGTTTGCCATCATAAGATTAGTTCGGCGTCGTCAAAGCCATTTTAAAATTTCTGTGTATATGTTTTCCATAGAGAAGTTATAAAAAATAAAGCAAAACAAAAAACACAACTCCCGATTCTAACACCTAGAGAGACTCGCTTATCCAGACACAACCACTATTAATCCCCGTCGTACATATTTTAAGACAATTATGCTAATATTTAAATGAATATTAAATGGGCTGATACTCTATGTTTTCTTCTCCTAATTAGTGTATTGTGGAAAAGGAGATACCACAAAAGTGACAAGTATCAGAAATAATCCTCATCTGATTTAGCACAATTTTCTGAGATGTCTAAGAAAGTGGGAAACTTCCAGAAGTAAGTAACTTCTAGGTAGTTCTCGTGAAATATTTCGAAAGCCACACTCATTACTTAACTAACAGTGGCTTAAAGCAATGACAACGTTTAGGTAATTGTTGGCAAAGAGGTCGAGGTAAGCTCCAGCACCTGTGCAGTATAGCTCAGAGGCATCATCCAAGGCCCCACTCTCCGCCTCTCTGCCGCCCTCCCCCCACAGAGCATGTTGGCTCACTCCTTCAAGGCACCAAGATGTCTGTCCCAGCTCATCTTCGTGTTCACATGGTGGCAGAACACATGAGGCGTGTGGGCCCTAGCTTTGTCCGTCCCTTTGATCGGAAAGGCCAAAGATCTCTCTCCACGTTAGTGTAGTCGGCATCCCCTACTTCTAATTGATGGGAATTGGCTGGGAAATTAGAGAACACAATTGTTAAGACTGCCTTTAATAAATATTGTGTCATTGGAGCTGAAGACAAAGTGATGCCAAACAGATTTGGGGTTCTGTTGGCAAGGAAGGAAGAGACAAAGGGTATTAGGCAACCAGCTTGCCTCCCATACACAGGAAGAGCAACTAGGGGCTGGTTCACGAAACCCACCTAACCACCTCACAGATACGTCTCAGACACTTCCCACTTTAGGAAAGTTTCATGCTCCACCTCTAGAAATCGTTTGCCTAATCGCCAAAATGCACACCAGTCTCTTTACTTTCTGACACTATTTCATTTGTGCGTCTCACTGGCAGGAACACACAGTTCAGCGTTCAGTTACACTACCATTATTCACTGTTGTATACGATTCTTAGGGCTGCTCTTATTCTCTATGGCAGGCAGCCCATGAGCCAAATACGGCCGATTTATTTTTGTAGTTTTATTAAATGCAGACATGCTTGTTTACTCACATATTGTCTATGGCTGCTTTTACACTTACTGGGACAGAAATCCTATGACCTTCATTGCAAAAATATTTACTATCTGCCCCTTTATAAGGGCAAATTTGTCACCCTCTGGTCTACAGGTCTGTAAATTTCTCCACAAGCACAACTCTAGAGACATAGGAGGTGCTCAACGAATACCTTCCATCGGGTGGAAATGAAAATCAAAGGAGAGCTAAACTCTAATAGTTGAACTCCTACATAAGTGCCACATATTTGGCGCTTCGTTAATGCTTGCTGAATTAATCCAGGAATTAACTAAGTAATTGACTAATTAAGGCAAAATGCCTCAGTACTTAGAAGGTGGGCTCTGGCTGCAGACTTCCTGTATATTTAAATGCTGTGTGTCAGCCGCCTGGGTGGCTCAGTTGGTTAAGTGTCTGCCTTCTGCTCAGGTCATGATCCTAGGGTCCTGGGATCGAGTCCCACATTGGGCTCCCTGCTCAGCAGGGGGCCTGCTTCTCCCTCTCCCTCTGCCTGCCCCTCTGCCTACTTATTCTATCTCTCTGTCAAATAAATAAATAAAAAATCTTAAAAAAGATAAAAAATAAATGCTGTGTGTCCTAGGCAACAAACTTAACCTGTTTCCTCTTGCATAACATAGAAGTAGCAGGATTCAATAGCTTGTAAAGTGCTTAGAACAATACCTATCACATAGTAAGTTCTCAAAAAAAAAAAAGTTGGTTATTAGTAACGCTGTGAGGGAGAGTCCTTTAAAATATAGAGTGCCATTTTAATACCCTGTGGTAGATCTTCAAACCCATTCCTTAAAAAAGACGGAGACAGGATCAAGAAAAGTTCCAGCTTTTCCTGGCACTGCTAACCCAAGCCTGAATCCAAAGGAAATCCGAGGTGGGTGTTGCAGGGATGTCCAAGGAAGTATTTGCTAGTAGCAGGGTCAGAGAATAAACTAGCATACGCTGAGGGGGGCGTGACCAAAAAGTCACAAGCATGTCAACACCGAAAGACTGAACTCTGCTTCTGCTGATGAGAAGCGCCAGAGCCACAGACGGGAGGTGAATGGCAGCAGCATGCTTTCATTGAACTGTCCGCTAATGAAGCGGTGAGAAATTAGCAAGCCCTGTGATTTCCACGCTAATGCTCCCTCATGCCACCTGCGGGCTTCCTGCAGGCAGAGGCACAGAGGAGTGGAAATGGTGTCCTGCATCCAGCCGCCAGCCGGCACTGCTATTCTCTCTCTGCCGAGCAACACAGCAGCCCAGCTTGTCCCCATTCACTATTCAGCAAGCAGTTGGCAGACTTCCCTCAGAGCGCGGGCAAGCCTCAGCTATAAGAGCAAAATGAAGACAATGAAAGGAATTTTAAAAGGCTTCTACCTTTTTGCACTTTCTGTACGCTCTCTAAAAGTTGACTCAGCAGGCAACCCTCTACCTTTTCTGCAACCCTGCCAACCTCTCCCCCTCGCCACAAGAATACGCCAGTGGGAATGGTGACTGTAATCAATGCACTCTGTGAAACACAACTCAGGAATAGGATTGGTGAGACATGGCATCCAGAAGCTGTTCTCGCTGCATTTATCATCATTACTTAAAAGAGGGGAGTTTCTTTTTGTAAAGCTGCAGCATGTATTCCTCTAACAGGACTGCAGCTCTGCCTATCCACCGGATCCCTAGACTCCACTGTTATGAAAGAAGTAACAGTTCTCACCCCAAAAACACATGCCAAGGGAAAGCAGGAAAGGACCGTCTTAGTCTAGTGGCATCTTTCAGGCAAGAGGCCAAGTCAGAACTGAGGAGACAGTGTGTGATTGTATATAGAACAGCCTCCCGTATTATAATCATAGATTTCCTTGGACATCCTCTGACTGCCGAAAGAATAAGCATTTGAGCTCCCCCCGGTAAGCTAGGCCTGATTTTAAGACCAGTAGGAAAGGGGAACAATGCTACAGTCTTCCCCTTTTCTCTAGGGTCACAGGGTAATTGTGTGGCGGGAGGAACAGGGCCCTAGAGATGGTGTGACAGTCACTTCTCATTACCTCCCACTTGGTTCATTACATCTGTAGACAGCGATTGCCCATGTGTGGATACTTCCATTACCCAGAAGGATGTAATGTGCTGTAGACCTCAAATCGCTTTCAAAAGGAGAGCAGGCAGTTTATTCCAGGCACATACCTATCTTGTTTCTAAGGGCCATGCCAAAGGAATAGAAAGTGACATAAGGAATAGATTAGTGGTGATCAATACAGAAGAACAGGTCCCGTACATGCCTACCCAGTGAGATATGTATACATGTGCAACCCATGAACATATAACACAACACACAAAAGACAGAACCCTCACTTACTAATCTACAAATTTTACTTTAACAAACAGACCCAACTCATTTGGGTGTATGTACATAAGCTATTCTGTGGGCCCTCTGAACTGGCATTACTCCTTCTCTCACACACATTCTGTGTGTGTGTGTGTGTGTGTGTGTGTGTGTGTGTGTGCATGAGAGACAGAAATACATTTTTCCTTTGCAAGGGTGAGTCCTAGGAACAATGAAATGCAGATACATTATTTCATACTTTTTCTCAAGGGTGTAAAAAGCCCCAATTAGATTACAAACTAAGGAGAATTAACAAAAAAGACAATTATAGAGAATTATAGATTGTTAGAATTAGGAATGAATCTTAGGTAGTATCTACAACAGCAAAGCTCAGACTTTTTCTTTAGGATAAAACAAAACCACCTCTCCCTAAAAGTTAATAAGAGGTACCTACAAAAGTACCCACAATGAAATAAAGCCAGGGTGCTACATACTATATCCTACCGCTGAGAATTCACAATGATGTCAGCTTATTAAAGGTTCTGAGAATTCCTGTTACAAAAAAAAAAAAAAAAAAAAATTCTATTTAACTCAGGGTTTCCATTATTCATTCAAGGAACACTTTTTTTAAATTGCAATCTTATCAATATCCTACAGAATAATTGTGCTATAGTAAGAGATCCTGTTCTACTACAGCGCCATCATTTTCTATAGATCTCCTATGTACTAGTAATTCACAAATTTTCACTCATTTGAATCATCTGAGGATCTACTAGTAATCTCTCAGAGATTATTCGGTAAACCAGGTAAGGCTTGGGAACCTTAATATTAATCAAGCAATTCTAATGCAGAGGGCCTCATACCCCACTTTGGGAAATACCAAACCACACACGCGCTCTGTCTGAATTCATCAGGGATCGAACTACATGTTAACAAGAGAACTTGACAGTTAATAGGCTGGATATCTGCAGCTTTGACTCTGAAAGTTGGCCAAGTTCATCATGAATTACAAGATTTCTGAATATGAAAAGAATGTTTGCCTCTATAAATTGACCACAACTGATGGCTCACATTTATATCTGGCTTTAATGGTGTATCCTCTTCACTTTCGACTCATCTATTCACTAGGTTCACTAATCCACTTTTATTAATTTATTCATTTAACAATTATTTACAGAGCATTCTCTATGTGTCAGGTACTGGATGGAACGCTAAAGGAGACAAAAATCTTCACCCTTTTAGGCTAATGTCTTAGCAAAAGAGACACAGACAGCAAAACACCAATGTAATAAATAAGTAAATGACATAGTGAGTTAGAGTCAGAAGGTGGTAAGTGCTATGGAAGAACAGGCTGAGGGAGCTCAGGGGTACAGATGGGCAAGGGGCTGGGACAAGGGCCATGGGAACAGACAATGGAAAATGACACTTGGGCAAAGTCTTGAAGGAAATAAGGGATGTAGAGTAAGGGCCCAGGGGTGTAGAGTGATGTAGAGTAAGGGCCAAGGCCTCAAAAATAGCCAAGGATCACAGAAAAGGGGCAGGAGGATGGTGTGTGGGGAGAGCCCAGGAATGGAGAAGAGGCAGCACAGTCTCACAAGTAGCAGAGACTGAATCACGGGGGTCAGGGCTTTGACTTGAACTCTGAGTGGAATGAGACGCCATGGAAACATGGCGAGCAGAGAAATGAGAGTATTTGGGTCCTTTTTAAAGGCGCTGAATGTATTCAACAGGATTCACCATTGAGTGGATTTCTAGTGCTATGCCAGGCACTGAGGTCGGTGCTGTTTGTGAAGATGAGTGGACAGCCCCTGCTCTCAGAGTGCTCCTAGGCTCTGGGCCTCAAGAACTGCTAGTAGCAGTCAACATGTGCATATTTAAAACCTAGTATCCTCAGGGCGCCTGGGTGGCTCAGATGTTAAGCATCTGCCTTTGGCTCAGGTCGTGATGCCAGGGTCCTGGGACCGAGCCCTGCATCGGGCTCCCTGCTCTGCAGGAAGCCTGCTTCTCCCTCTCCCACTCCCCCTGCTTGTGTTCCTGCTCTTGCTATCTCTCTCTCTCTCTGTCAAATAAATAAATAAAACCTTTAAAAAATAAAATAAAATAAAACCTAGTATCCTTGCCCCTTGCATAGCTAGCCCTCTGCTCGGTGTTGACTCCATGATCTGGACATCTGCATACTGCCCGGTCCCGGGCTAGAGCTGGAAGAGCTCAGTCAGATCAGTCCAGACATGTAGGTGCCCAGCCCTGCCCTGAACACACTGTGTGGCCTTTGCCCAGACGTGAACCCCTCCTTTTCTTGGCTTTCCCATCTATTTACACAATTTCCCGCAGAGGTATATTTGTGAGGTCTGATGAGATAACCGGCACTGAGAGCTTTCCTATGTAATGGAAAACTGGCAATTTTAATTTTCCCTCAAATTATCATACTCTAAAATAAATAGAGAGTCGAGGAGATTCTCCAGCTATTCCTTCTGGCAGCGCTGCTTCAGCTGAAGACCGTCTATAAGTTGGCAGACCAGAAGCTAAGAGAGACTTAGTTCCTGGAGATAAAACCTGCTAGTTATCAACAACCGAAATTCTGAGAGAGGGTCTTTTGGGGAAGAGCCATTTGTAGCAACACCCTCTTTTTAGAATTGCAACTTGCTTGCCTCCTGCTAGCTAACCCATTTTGTTGGGGAAGGATGTGAAAAGTCTCATTTAATTTCAGCCTCAAACATAATTCTAAATGATCAGACTTGCTCACCTCACCTGTCAGTCATCCATAGACATGTCAGAGACAAAACCTCCATTCCGAGGAGATGGAAAGTGAAAGGACAGGTTTCAAGAAAGCCAGAAGAATTAGGATTATGGATGTGTTTGCCTTAAGTATGCATACGCAGCCTTTATGAATAGCAACACATTTTTTAATCAAATGCTTATGATGTAACCTCCCTGAAATCAGGGAAATTCAGGGATTTGGCAGGCAACTGGGGAAAGAGGCACGCAATACAATGCTACTTCACACCGCACTCTGCTTTGGAGCTAAGCTACTCCAGATGTTTTTCTTTTGTCTTCATTTAATAGTTTCCCTAAATACAATGTCTTAGTAGCAGCCAAGGCAGCAAAATATACAACATACTAATTAATAGCAAGATGCTTACCTAAGCAATTCTGTCTCTGAGTATGTAATTATATTTTTAGAGCTTTATTCTTTTTTCTTTTACCTTTCTTCTGTCAGATTTTACTAGAGGAATAGGACAGTATTAAGAACACATAAAATCTTGTGTGGCTGTAGCGTGATTACACTTACTTAAGCAGTAAGAAATAAGCAATACAGGGCACCTGGGTGGCTCAATTGGTTGGGCGTCTGCCTTCGGCTCAGGTCATGATCCTGGAGTCCCGGAATCGAGTCCCGCATCAGGCTCCCTGCTCAGCAGGGAGTCTGCTTCTCCCTCTGACCCTCCCCTCTCATGCTCTCTATCTCTCATTCTCTCTCAAATAAATAAATAAATCTTAAAAAAAAAAAAAAAAAAGAGGTCGGCGCCGCCATGGCCAGCCAGTTGCAGGGCATTCAGCAGCTGCTGCAGGCCGAGAAGCAGGCCGCCGAGAAAGTGTCGGAGGCCCACAAGCACAAGAACGGGAGGCTGAAGCAGGCCAAAGCAGCAGCTCAGGCTGAAATTGAACAATAACGTCTGCAAAGAGAGAAGGAGTTCAAGGCCAAGGAAGCTGCGGCTCTGGGATCCCATGGCAGCTGCAGCACCGAAGTGGAGAAGGAGACCCAGGAGAAGATGACCAGCCTCCAGGCTTACTTCCAGCAGAACAGGAATGAGGTCCTGGATAACCTGCTGGCCTTTGTCTGTGACATCCGGCCAGAAATCCACGAAAACTACTGCATAAATGGACAGGGAGGAAGGAGCAGCTCTGCGTGCAGATTGGCATGTTCGATGCCTTCATGGAATACGAAGCTTGAGCAAAGCTTGAGTAGTTACATCCTTGTGAAAAGGCATTAAATTATTTCTGTATATCATGTAGTAGGTCCCTTCACTTCTTGGAGAATAGCAAATCTAGCTTCTTTGTACAAACGTAGAGCTTATCCAAAGATTTTCTCCTTTTACCTCATGTTTCTTAGAAATTTAATGTGTATACATTGTCTGTTTTCCTATGCCTTTTAGCTCAAGCAACATATGTATCAGTACTTTTTCTTTCTTAGATGTAGTAAAAAAAAAAAAAACTGTTTAAAGAAAGAAAGGGATTAATTTTTTTTTTTTTTCCCTAAAGCTTTCTTGAAGGTCAGGGGCTTTCTCTATGAAAAAGTAGTAAATAGTTACTGTAACTTGTGTGAAGCAGCAGCCGGCCTTAAGTCGTCCTTTCGGCTAAGGGTGGAAAAGCGTATATTGGTATATATTGTTCAGGCTGCTCTTAGTTTCTCTTAACCAAAATTATTAGATGATAGAATTCAAGAACTTGTATACATGTTCTTACTTGGTGTACTGATAATCATTTGAAAGTAAAGACTTTGTCATGCAAAAAAAAATAAATTAATTAAATAAAATAAAAAATAAATAAAAAAAGAAAGAAGCAATACTGCTTACTCTTAACCATACTAGTTCTAGTGGTTATATCAGTTATGAATTCATTACAAAACCAAGTTGTCCAGGGAGTGAGAACCGCAACTCACAAAGAACTATAGGCATAAAGCTGCTTCTCGCCATTCCTGAGCAGCTTAATTTTAAAAATTAAAAGTCAAATTAGTCCTTGTTGCCTGTTCAGAGATTCTTGAACTTCATATTATCAGCAAAACATGTTCATATTATCAGCAAACCCTGCTCTGCCAATCCCCAGGCCCGGATCAGTCCAACCGTTAACTTTCTCAGCTCCTGCTTCCAGGCAGCTGAGCATGGATAAGGAAAAATCCCATAACTGAGTGTACTGGCACTGCACCAGATCTGGTCTCCAACATCAGCTGAGCCCTCAGTGCTACTGACAGTCCTTTCATTTGTCCCCAGTCAGCTCCGTTTCAGATTTCTCCTACAGCTGTTCCAAATTGTCAGTCTAAGTGGCTGCCCTTGTCCATCTGTCAGACAAAACAGAGGCCCTCTCTTTCCCCTCCACCTGCAGCCTGACCCATGGGGGCATCCACGTTTTTCCTCCTTTCCTCCCTAATTTCATCAGGGAATTAGCCGATCCCAAAGTTAACACTTGTAGAGAATATTGGATACCATCTCCTCAGGCACCTTCTGGGCTTCAGTCATTTCCCCTAACCCCTTTGGGGTCTTTAATCCACTGCTCTCTGTTCTCTGCCTTCCACCCTTTGATCTACAAATTTGCTCAACGTCTTCCTTATCACCACACACACTTGCGCGCACGTACGCACGGGCACACATCCCCACTCACAACGTTTTAATCATTTCAGCCTTTCACTCATGCTGCAAATTGCCTTGTATAGCAATTATCTGTTTACATGACAGTGTTCAACTGGTCCAGTGATTTTTAATCATTGTTATGTCACAGATTCCTTTGAGAATCTGATTAAAGCAATGGACCTTTTCCCTGAAGACACGCACCCCCTCCCACACACACCCTCACAACTTGTACATGCAATTCCAGGTCATTCACTGACCCACACCGGGATATTTTTACTACCGCTCATTGACACTTCCAGTTCTACTCATCTCCCAGGCATGCTGGGGAACCACACTTCCTTCCTGACTTGAGATTAGTCACTGCTTTGGCCAATGAAATACAAGTGGAAGCAATGTGTGCTAAGCTTTAAGAGGCTGTACTGGATATGCCATGCTTTCTTTTTACTCTGCCACCATAACCACTGTGTTCCAGGCAATGACTGCTCGGTCAGCGCGGGTGAGGAGTGAGGAGCACACAGAGCAGAGCACTTGGCCAGCTGCAATGGATGGACGGAGTGAGTGAGAAATAAATCTAGTTGTTTGGAGTGGCTGCGACAGTGGGGCATTCTCCATTAGATACGAAATCACCGAAGTCAGAAAGATCGTTTCTAGTGGAACTTAAGCTACCCTCCTTCTTGTTCCTAACCAATGAGCTCCTCTCACTGCATATTTCTGCACTCCTAGTTCTGCCTACCTGCAACACTCTTTGCTGATTCTTCCCAGGGCTCCTCATCCTTCGGACCTCAGGTTAGATGTTTCTCCTCAGAGAGCTTCTTTTTGGCCTCCTTCCCACCCCCTCCAGTCCGTTACCATCATCCGCATCACCCATTTCTGTCTTTCACGGAACACATCACAGCCTGTAATGATCTTATCTATTATCTGTCCCTCAGGTTCTGAATTCACAACAACTGTATTCTCGCTATCAACAATGATTCATGAACGACTAATGCCAAGCTAATTTAGCCCCACATGAACTTAAGGGAATACATTCAAAATATGGACTGCTTTCATTTGTTTCACATAATGATAAAAATAGTATCATAAATGTTCAACTCCTACTTTACACTTTCTTAAACTTTGTTAATAGAAGAAAAAGCTCTAACTAAAAATGTTGGACAGACATCCAAATGTTTGGATGCACATCAAGAACAAACCACTGAACCTTGGTATTCACCCAGTCACCATTAAGAGGTCAGCTTGACATTTTGGGCTCTTTTCAGATAGTTGTGGCCAACAACACTAACAACCTTTGGTCCCAACCCAGTTAAATAGTAGTTTTTGTAATTCATTGGCATACTTTTGTTTTGTTTTGTTTGCCCTTGTATTTTCCCTTTTACTCAGGACCTGCACCAAATGATCTTACTGCACAGTGATAATAAGAATTAGTCCTTAGGTGTCAGAAAGTATCGAGTGGCTAAACCTTTGTTATGCATCCGGAGATGTAGGTAGAATATCTTGTCACAGAGTAAATAATTCATCCTTGTTCAATGAATTAATGAATACATTTAGTATGAAATTACAAAGTATTTGTTTTACTTGCCTTTATTATATATAACTAATACGATACAAGACAACTATTCTAATTCTAAAAACCAAAATTTTAGCCTTGTTTCACCTGCATACAAAACATGTTTAAAAATGTTAGCAATGCAAAATTTAGTTAATATGTAATTTTTCTATTTTCATTGTCTTTATAAAATGTGTTACAATTTTAACATTTGGTAAGAGATTTAGAAGTTGCAATGCTATCTTTCCCGCATACAACAGACTCTGAAAAATAGTCATTAGAAATCTACATCTTGTCAGATCTCAATTTCATAAGCAAAAATTTTGTGAACCTTCTGAATTAATTGTCTGAATAAGATAAATTTAGTCCTGATGAGAACAACTGAACAAAACGTTTCACAATTGCTAAGAAATAAGCCTGGTTTAGAAACAAAAATAAACTTAGTTTAATTTTGTTTTTTTTTTTCCATAAACTATTTTATGTTTTCTTTGAATTTCCCATGTGGCAGTGTGCATTGCAAAATAGTATCCCTTAAAACATAGAGCATATCCATTACCCTATCTCTTATGTAACATGTAATTGGCATGTGACAGCTACATTTTTCTATTTATATTTTATAAAAATCCACATGGGGAACTTAAAAATAACATGAGTTTTTTTTTTTTTTTTAGATGAGCCTGAATATCTCTGTTCTCTAAATTGTTTCCTATCAACTAATTTTTAAGACATTATCATCTGCCACTCCATTTTAAGTGAATATGGGTAATCAGATGGGGCTCACTGTCTTTAAAATGGGACATGCATCAAATCAAATGTGTTTGCACACACATTTGAACACATATAAAGATATGTTTTTTTAATTGTTTTGCAAACAAGACTGGTCCTTTCTCAATTCCTCATCACTACACACACCCTTTAAAAAAAAATCTACAAAAGCTTCTTTTTTGTTCTACTGGGGCATTTCAACCAAACACGTAAATTCCACAGAAATAGTTGCTATAGAAATGCAAAGTGGATAAACAAGAATGAATTATGCAATCAAAAACTGCAAGAGAAGTAGGTCAGTAGCAAGGTTTATGTTTAATAATGCTGACTGTATTTATTCTTGACTTTATATATACTCCAAATTGAATGTTCTGAGTCCTAAATTGGAAGGTCCTTTACTATTCAAAATAACACACCTTAATGAAAATATTTTAGCAGGCATTCCAGATTAGGAAATCAGTACATGCCAAGCCAAAAATAGTTAAATTTAATGAATAATGAATTCAAGTGATGCCAATTACTTTCCTTTATTTCACACAAAATGGTCTTTATATGAAATGAAAGAAAGAGGTTTCCTACACGAGTTTTGCAGACACCTTGGCTCTGAAGAATAAAATGCTTCTTCAGGTTTCTACATGTCTTTCATTTATTTTGCTAAGGAGCTTATTTTGAAATAGTGCTCTATAACAGCACTTAAGGTTTTCCATTAGGTTTTTTGGAGAAAAAAAATCATAAATTAAATCTCCTAAAAAAAACATTTGTCTCTGTTTTTGACTTGTTTAGGGATTATACTTTAAATGCTGAATTACTAACAAGGCATCTGGTAAATGTGACTGTGGCTATTCTAGCCTTTGATCTTGCTAATTAAGTTTTATAAAACTTTAGAGAGAAAAAGTTCTATCAGACATCTTATTTAGATGTAGTTTTAGGAAAAAAGTTTACTTCAGCAGACTCATACAACCTGTGTTCTAAAACCAAAGTAATCCTATTAAAAATGTGTAACAGTGACACACCCATTCATGTTATAAAATTTAACTCCTAGTTACCAATAAAATCAATACAATCAGCTTAAGAAAAAGCAGGGAAGGGAGGAATGGGAGGGGAATCATCTCAGAAAATACAGAAAATTCACCTATACCTTTCTCTCTGAAAATATTGACCTTTACAGTTTCTGTAAGCCTTCTATTTTACACTGCTTTAGCAACATGATATTAAAAATTATATCTGAATCAGCATCTTACTTAAGTGCACTTTTCAGAACCTGTTTGGAAGAGTGGAGGAGCATGGGTTGTGGTCTTGGATAGGCCAGGAGTTCAAAGCCAAGTTCCAACATGTACGGTGGACCTTGGTCAAAATTTAACACCTTCAGTCCGTTTATTCACCCATAAAATCATAAGGCATTTATCCTACAATGCTCTGAATTTTACATCAAAGCTCCATTAAAATTATGTTGATGGTCACCAATACCCTCTTAAGTTTAAAATCTTTTTTAGCTCTTATTAGATCTCTTTGCAATATTTGACTCTACCATTTAATAATTCTTTGAACTGTTTTTCTTCAAAATGGCCTACCCTTTTGCTGCCATTTTTCTTCCTTTCTGAGGGTTTATCCTTTCTAGGAGTATTTTTTATGCATTCTACTCTGTTAATTAGATGACCTCTGTACTCTTCTCCCTCTCAATAGTCTTCCCAGCAAATTCCATCTACCACTGCTCCTTCCCATGGCTTCAACCATCTTCATACCCTGATAATTGTCTTGTCTTAGCATTGCCTTAAGTGACTGTTATCACTTATACCCTGATGGGCCTCCTTTTAAGACCTCCACCCCGGGCTCTTAGCCTCCATATTACTACCGTCTATTGGGCAACTTCACTGGATTGTTCTATTGGTACCATTCAAAACTTCCACCCACTTAGACACAGAGAGCTAGGACTCATCCCACAGTCCTTGCTCTCCCTTCTCCTCAATTCCCTCAGTCTCCAGAAGCTTGCTGAGTCTACCTCTTCACTGTGTCTTCTAATTCTTCCACTGCCTCAGTTTATTTTCTCATGTTTAGATCAATGGAATAGCCTCTACTTTCTTCAGAGTAGTCTAAATGCTATAACAGAGAACATTTGTAACAAGTGTGGTAATAAAAATCTCTGGCTTAGCACGATAAAGTTTGTTTTTTTTTTGTTTTTTTTTTTTTTCCCTTGCTCATGTCACAATCCAGTTCAAGGTATAAGGGAAGATTCTACTCCATTTGGGTAACCAGGCTTCCTCCATCCTGTTGTCATACAACCTCCTTATGGCTTGGTGTCCCGGCTCAGACCTTAGTACCTGGCAGGCAGGTAAGGGAGAGAGTGGTGTTTGTTATGAGCCTAGTCTATGTACAAGGGTGGATCATAAACAGAATAAATGCAATTAGAACTTCCATTCCAAAAGGGGAATAATGGGAGATACACTGTTCACTGGTCTATTGCAATTCTGAAATCCTGCTTGACAGGTCTTATTAAAGCCCCTACCCTGGGGAGAAGTTGAGTTATTTAATTAAACTTTAATTCGGCTACTTGGGAATAATTCTCTTTTCCTCTTTCCTCCTTGGACTCAGCTTTTAGGAGTTCTTATTGTCTATTTACTCCCTTTGGTCACAGCTGAAATGAGTGTTACCAAAAGTCTGAGAACCAAAATGTGATTTTACAGCTCAGCCAATGAGTTTTTTAGTCTGATATTTTGGATTTCTTGACAATACAATTTTCATCAAAAACATACTAAGCTTCTGTTGTATTTGCTTCCATCTGTAATTCTCGGGTCTTTCTCTTCCCTCCCTCTCCTTAACTACTTTTATTATGGTTTCGTATCAGAAGACTTCACTCTTAGTCTGATCTTTGACCTAAAACTAGGTCATGCTATCCAATTAAAAACCCTTACTGGACTTTCATGGCTCCATTTGGGATCTGGGGGCAGTTGGCTTCCCAACCACTTTTCATCCCAAGTCTTTGGGCTCTCTACTGTTTTCTGGTCAGCTTGAAAACTGGCCAACTCTGTCTGAGCACATCTCTTTTTTAACACCTTACCAAAGGAAACCAACACACGGATTCTTTTTAAAACATCCCCTAAAACAATGATTCTCAAAGTATGGTCTGCACACACCTAGGAAACCCAAAGTTTCTTTTAGTGGATCCACAAGGTCAAAACTACTTTTGTAAAAACACTAGGAGGTTATTTGCCCTTTCCATGGTGTTGACAACACTTGCACTGATGCCACAACCAGCAGTGGTGGATAAAACTGCTGGTGCCTTAGCACCAACCAAGGCGCTTTCACCAAACCGCATCACTGTATCATTGGACTTCATGTCCTATTTGTCACCATATACTTACTGCTTTAAAAAAAAAAAAAAAAGCCACTTCCGCTTAAGAATGCCCTTGCTGAAACAGGAAAAAATATTCACTTTATTAGAGCTCAACTGTCGAGTACGAGTCTTTTCAACATCCTGTGGGATCAAAAGGAAAGAACACATAAAGCACATAAAGCATACCAAAATACAATGGTTGTCTTGAGGAAAAGCAATATGTAATTGTTTGAGTTGCAAACTGAACTCATCTCTTTTTCATGGAACACCATTTTTACTTGAGAGAACAAGTGATAAACAAAATATGGTTATTCAGACTTGGGTATTTGGCAGTCATTTTCTTGAAAATAAATGAAGTGAGCCTGTCACTTGAAGGCGAACAACCTGACAGTACTTGTTGCCAATGATAAAACTCAAGCTTTCAAGTAAAAATTAGAATTTTGGAAAAATCGTATCTGACACCATGCGCCTGACAGCTTCTGAATCTTTAAAGACTTTTCTGAAGAGATCAGTACTGATATTAACAAATGTGATTTTTAGAAATATTATGTAATGAAGTGTGCCAATGGTGTAAATCAATGAAACAATATTTTCTAAGTAACCGATGTAAGATATTACAAAATCATGCATAGGTAAAAGAAGTGCACTTTTTACTTGCACTTTGAAGTGCAAGTAAACCAATAGATTTTAATGTAATAGTGTGTGAAAAGTTCCTTGATATGGTTTCAGATTCCACATTGCAATCAACTTAAATTATCACTTGTTGAATTATTATATAGTGTCAAAAACTATTCACATTTATCTGGAAAGGTTATTAAAATACTCCTTTGGAAGGAGATTGGCCTTCTCACAAGAAATACCTACACATCTCTGTCAGGCCAGACTTCCCTCATGTACTTCAACAACATATCATAACAGAGCAAATGAAGAAGGCAAATGAGAATCTCTATGCCTATTAAACTGGATAGTATAGAGTTTGGCAAAAAAAAAAATGTGAAATATTGCCTTCCTTTAATAAATTGCTTTTGAAAATACAATAACAATATATTGCTTATGTTAACAAAATGGATTTATGATTCTTTTCAGTTCATTAGTATTTTTAACTTCGCAGTTTTGATATTTAATATGGTAATTTTTGCTAAATATATCCCATAAACAAAAGCTTTTTGTGATCCTCGGTAGTTTTTAAAAAGATAAATGAGCCCCAAGAAGAAAGTTTTTGAGAATCACTGTCCTAGAGAAAGGATCAGCAAACAATGGCCGAGAGGTAAAATCCAGCTGTTTTGTCTGTTTTGTAAATGAAGTTTTATTGAAACATAGCCATATCTATTTGCTTACATATTGTCATGGCTGCTTTCATGCTATAATAGCAGAGTTGAATACTTGTAACGAAGATGATATTGCTCTCAAAGCCCAAAATATTTACTATTTGGACCTTTACAGAAAACCAGTTGCCGATCTCTGCCTTGAGCTTTGGTTCTCAAGCTTGGCTGCATATCAGAACTACCTGGAAAATGGTTAAAATAATACTAATGACCTTCCCCTTCTCCAACACATATACACATATTGAGTCAGAATCTCTGGGAGTAGGGACAGAGCATGGATAGTTTGAACAATTCTCCGAGTGATTCTAATATGTAGCCAGGGTTAAGAATCCCTGTCCTAAAGCTGTAAGATTTTTTAAGCATAAATCATGCCTTCTGGGTTTCCAGACAACAACATCCAAGGTTTTTCCCATTCATGATGTGGTTTGCCATATTTGAAGCTCCTAATATCAGGGTCCTCACTGCCCACTGGCAAACACTAAATCAGTGCCACTGATTTGTTGTTACAGCAGCACCCCACTGGTAGGTATAAATTTCCAAAAATCAGTCAGGATAGCCTATCTGCTGTAGCAAACACTTCTCAAATTTCAGAGACTAACACACATCGCTTCTAGGCCTTTTGGCTAAGATCAAGTGTAGAGACTAACACGATAAAGGTTTATTTCTCATGCAAATCATGATGCAATGTGCTTTGGTAGGGGTCTCTGCTCACAAAGGAATCCAGCGCTTCTAGCTAGAGACTCTACCATTCCTCAGGGCCTTAGAGTACATTGCTGGATCCCCCTACCAAAGCCAGGTGAGGAGAAACAACATGGAGGCTTGAGTGAAAGGTGTTTTATGGGCCAGGCCTGGAGAAGGCACACATGACTCCTCTTGGCCAGAACTTAGTCTTCCTGGTCACAACTAAGTGCAAAGAAGGTGCAAAACATAGCCAACCTTTCTGCCAAAGAGGATAAGCAAAATAGTTTCAGTGAAGTAGCTTATCCCTGTCACAATCGCCTTCCTTACCAGTCTTACATTCTAGTGCTAAGAAGTACCTTCAGGCCCCTTGTGATAGGTAGAATGGCCTCTAGACTCCCTCCTTTATTTTTTACTGCAGACTTGATACATCCAGTTTAGCATTTAGTTCACTGACTTGCATCTGCCCCTTTCCCTGCTTTTAACAGATTTGGAGGGAATTTCCTAGCAAATTTACTTTCAAAAAAGGCTGAGAGTTTGTTCTTTTTCATTCATTCATTCATTCTCTGAAAATAAGTTCATCATGACGCATACTTCACCAGAACTTAATTCTGTGGGAAGCCTGGTAGTACCACAAAAAACCAGACAAGCTTCTAAACCTCTTTTGCAGTATCTTTCCCAGGATGGATCTCCTATCCATTTCGAAGAGCATCTTTCCTGAAGAAATGCAAAACAGGAAGGAACTCTGAGAAGCCTACATAATGACAGTCATACTGAATAGAACTACCACAACACTTACATTCTGCATGTTCCTCTTTCAGTGAATTTCTCCAGTTTACTAGAAATTCATGAAGGTGTATAGTACCTATAATTTCAACACATACCTGCAGATAACCCATCAGTGGGCTGTTTATACAAATCCTTTCATTTGGATGAATTTATTTCATCTGCCTATATAAGAAAAAAACTCAGACTTTTACAAACATTTGAGTGCAAACTATCAAACATATTGTGAAACTATTTTGTTGTAGTTTAGGGTTAAGTTTTTCTTGAAAAAGACACTGGTGTGCTTCATGCACTGACACATTTTCCTGGTATAGTCAAGCACTCCTTGCAAGATTCACATTCTATTTAATTAAGTGGACAAGGAACTTCCTCATCAATTATTCAATTTCCTTGCATCTGGATATTTTATATTTGCCACAATGAACATTAATATATTTTACTCAGTAATATATATGTAATATATAAATTGTGACCTGCTAAATGATTTACCGTTTATAGCGAGTATTTTGATAAATTACTGTCACTATGACAGAGCCATTCTGCAGAGCAAAATTCTAACAGACTTTCAACCATCTCTTGAACTATTTTGCACCTATTATATGTAAAGAGAGAGAGATAAGAAACACCTGTGGAATAATTATTAGTTGGTGGATTGAGTCAAATTTATTCTGACCACAGACACATAATATTTAATACGAGTCCTAAATGTCAATACATCAAGTTTCCCTGAACATTTTTCCTTATCTTTTATTAAGACCTCTCCTTCAGAATCTAGCAGACATTGAATTCCTACTGGCCCCTGTGGTTTAGTTTCCTTGCACACCAAGTATTAATAGTAATTAGCTATTGTCCTCACCCTCACCTCTCAACACATTATCAGTTTTCCAGCGGGCATTGAATCTGTACTATGGGCTCTAACCCGCTAACCACAGTGGTACAAAGTAACCAGGGAATTATCCCCCTAGGAGGACAAGAGGTCTCTCTACCCCTTAGTCAGTGATCATTAAAATCAACCAATACATTGTTAAGCTTAACAAATCACAATGGGCTGTAGGGACCCATTGGGACTTCACCATTGAAATTGCAATGGTGAAGTCACAATTATCCAGCAATTACATAGCTCTATTCACCTTTCAATAATCAAGTCTACAAAAATGTACCCACACTTCTTTCTGTTGAACTTAATCTGGAAGGTTTATAAAGCTTTCATTTTTATGTAGGTTTCTGAAACCAATGAAGCAATTGCATCTGAATGAAGTAATGACAAATTTTATGAAGCAGAAAAAAAACAATTTTTCCACCTAACATAAGCCTTATTTAAAAAAAATGGGGTATTTCCAAGTTATATTTCCAAATGGAATATGCTCTGAGCCATCATAAAAATTTGGCTGCCAGAAAAGTATCTAGTTTAGTAAATATGAACATGGATACCTAATGTTTTAGGAATGCTTTCAAATATAGCTAACAAACAGCCTAACTAGAATGGCTTTTTTTCTTAAATTAGGGAGTATTTTTCCCCCCACAGTGAGAAATCCAATTACTAATGCTAGATTGGTTCAGCAGATCAGTCATGCCAAAGACTGAGATTTCCTTGACCTTCCCTCTTTATTACAAAAAAGACTGCCGCAGCTTCTATAAATATATTCTCTTTCCGCCAGGCAGGAGGATGGGACAGCAAGAAGGGATGGTGCCAAGATCTGTTTTAATAGGTAACATCCTATTTTAACAGAAAGCTCCCAGAACGTGCTTGTATCTCTTTGGCCAGAATTTTGTCCCAGAGTTGCTGCTGGCCTAAAAGTGGCAAGAGAGAAGATAACCCAGGTAAAAAGAAAAGTAGCTTCTGACATTCAGAAATCGGCCTGACACTTACAGCTAGACCTTCACATTGTTAAGAGCTAGTGCTGCACTCACAACGGGCTTTGGTATTCTGTGATTTCATTCTAGTATGTACAAACAAGCTTCCAAATCACTATCAGTGACGGTGACAAAGACAAGACTATTCCATAACTTCTTTAAGCACAGAAACAAGGCCATTGTGCAAACCACAGAAATACCAAACATCCCCATGTGTTGGCTAATACGGGAACCTGATGCTCCTTTCCTAACTACGACTTTAGCCTCACTTTACTTTTCCCACCTTATACACAAGATTTTTTAAGATGTCCAATCTTGGGGGCACTGGGTGGCTAAGGATAAGTGACCAACTTGATTTCAGCTCAGGTCATGATCTCCGAGTCCTCAGATTGAGCTCCATATCGGACTCTGCACTCAGTGTGGAGTCTGCTTCTCTCCGTCTTCCTATCCCTCTGCCCCTCCCCACGCTCTGTCTCTTTCTCTCTCTCAAATAAATCTCTTTTAAAAAAATGTCCAATCATAGAATTATCCCCAAGTACCAGTAACACCCGAATGAGGGCAAAGCCACTTCCTTAAACCATACCCCCAAATCATCTCATGTTAGCCTTGATCCTATGATAATCCTTGCAAAAACTTCTACTGAAATGCCCCACATTTCCCAACGAAGGTCTCCCTTCCCTTTGCACCCAGGAATAAACCCAGCTTGTCCAGTCATAGGTGTACTCCTGGTAGTCTTTCCCTGGACAGCACTGAAAGAAGACTGGGTCAACCATACAAGTGTATTCACCATACCTTTGTTTCATTCTAGTATATTTTCAATTAAAATGCTATACCTTGATACGCTATGCTTCAAGATCCTTAATTAAGAAAGGGAGCCGGGATACAGTGAACAGAGCATAGGATGAATAATCAAGAGATAAGGATTCTAGTCTGTTCTGTCCAGTTAATTATTTAAGTGACTCCAGGTAAGTCATTAGAACACAGGAAAGGAACTGACCTCACAATAGTCAAGTGAACCAGTTAACATTAACCATGTTTGAGAGATGGCAAAACCGACGTTCCAAGAGGTAGAGTACATTTTCTTATTTACTTTTGGTAAGTGACAGAACTAGTATTTGAACATGGGTTCTAAACTCTAAAGTCTAGACGTTCTCCATGACACCAAGTTGTCTCACTAAGTTTTACCTTCTTCCTCTGTGAACCAACCAAATTGTTGAACTAGAACTTTAAAGGCCCTTTCCATTCAACATTCTAGGACTTTGAGTGATGAATCATAATATTTACATTTACTCTTTTTTAATCCCACCTGATCTGTAGGTGAAAGGTACAGGAATAATGTGACGTGATGTATGTTCATAGAGTTTTTAATTTAAGCAAGCCCTTTTCTAAAGGGCGTAAACCATAAATTTGATCTACCATTTGAACTTCCAAGTGGAATCAGTTTTCAGTTCTTTGTAAGTTAAAATAGGACCACTTCACTTAAGGAACTGTGTGAGAGCCAATACAAAAAGGGGCTGAGAACAGCAAAGCAGGAAATGAGAAAAAGCAGGAAAGCAAATAAGCATGTTCCTTTTTTATATTCAGATCTCAACTTTAGCACCTTAACATTTACATATTAATGTGGCATACCTTTACAAATCAGTAATAGACAAATACAAGAAAATATAACCATGCAATTGAATAAGGACAAATGTAAAATCATATGCATTTTAATCTTACTGATTTAATAAAAAATTTTTAAGAGAAATAATCAGCAGTTGAGGCTTTGGGGAAATAAACACTGAAGGACTAGAAGAAGGAATGTCTTTTTGTAACTTTCTTTTGCAAGGCAATTTGTGATATATATCCAACACTTCAAATACTTTTGCATATCACATCTGACCCATAATTTCCTTCTGAACAAAAACCACAGATGTGTGCAAAGAGCCACAAAAATGTCTGTGGAAGTACTATTTATTATTGATGAAAATTAGTAAAATGTTAAAAGGGTAGTGATAGAAGGTTCATTAAATAAATTGTGGTTCATTCATGCAGTGGAAGTCTTTGGATATTAAAAATATAAAGAAAAGGTGATATGGACAAATGTTCAAAACACATTGCTAGGTTGATAAATGTAAATTACAAATGTGTGATTGTGTTTTTGCTTTAAATAGATGTATATACAGGAGTGGTCATGGATTAAGTATGTGCCCCAAAACTCATCTGTTGAAATCTAATTCTAATTGTGATGGTATTTGGAAGGTAATCAGGTCATGGGGGCTGAGTCTTCATGAGTAGGATTAATGCCCTTTTAGAAGTGGCCAGAGAGTTAGTGCACTCTCTTTCCCCCAATGTGAAGAAAAAATGGAAGTCAGCAGTCTGTAATCCGGAAGAGAGCCCTCACCAGAACCCAACCACACTGGCACCTTGATCTTGGAATTCCAGCCTTCAGAACTACGAAAAATAAACTTCTGTTTTTATAAGCCACCCGGTCAATGGTACTTTTTATAGCAGCCAAAACTGAGTAAAATGATATAAATGAATTTTTTAATAGACTCAAATATATCCAGTAATTATCTCTGACTGGTGGGATTATGGGTGGTTTTGTCTTTTTATTTATCTACACTTTCCAGATTTTCTACCAGGAATATATATGTTTTTATAATAACTTTTAAATATATTAATTTTAAATATATTAATCCTTGAAACAAATACTAATATAAATAAAAATATACTGTTCAAATATTAGCTACACTTGTGAGCATAGCTTAACACAGAGAAGTTGAATCACTATGTTGTACACCTGAAACTAATGTAACATGGTGTGTCAACTATACTCAAAGAATTTCTTTAATATACTGATGGACTCTGAAAAACACACTGAGGGTTCTAGAGGGGAGGGGTGTGGGGGGATGGATTAGCCTGGTGATGGGTATTAAAGAGGGCATGTTCTGCGTAGAGCACTGGGTGTTATGCACAAACAATGAATCATGGAACACTACGTCAAAAACTAATGATGTAATGTATGGTGATTAACATAACAATAAAATTTAAAACAAATAAATAAAGATACTGTTCAGTATGTCAAATGCCAAATTCACTTGTCCTTTTAAAAGAAAAAGATAAAAGACAAGTCCTTAACATGTCATGGCCATCAGACACCACAGACCCCATAGCCACAAACACCAAGCCAAGGGCCATCTCTGCTCTAAGAACCATGAATACCCCTATCCCAAGGAGGTTTTTCAAATAATTGTATTAATTCTCTTTCAAACTTGTAAATCTAGCTTGAAAGGAATACTGTGTGTATAAACTGAAATTTTTAAAAAGCAAAATTATTTTTTAAAAGTGTGTTATTTATTTTGTAAGATTTTCCATTGTGGTATTAGCCACGTTGACTTTGGAGCTATAAAAGCAATTTGTTTACTTGGAATATTTGCTTTAACAAATATTGCATTTCTTTTTTTTAAGCCAATGCAATGTTGCAAACCAACAATTGTGCAATGATATTTGGAGAGAGATGATATCACAGCAGAAACTTGTATTTAGTTGTTTTTCCTTTGGGCATTTTTTTAACAGAAAGGATTTTTAAAAACTGAAAAGTATGTGCCTTATTTAACTACTACATTAATGGCATAAATTTACACCCTATTAAAATGAGAAGTTGAAGAATTAGTTTGCCTTCATAGAAAATAGTACAATAGCTACCTTGTATTTGTTACCTATTGTTATTTAGGTTCTTACATAAACACTATCTTATTTCATCCTCATAGCCACCCTGTGAAGGAGATAAGATTATTCCCATTTTACAGATGAAGAAATTGAGGCACAGAAAGTTTTGAATAATTTGAAAGTTTAAATTACTTGAGCAAAATCATACAGCCAAAATGAGGAGAACCAGGGTCTGAACTCAAGTCTATGTTCTGTTCACTAAGTTGTTCACAATGTACTACATTCCTTTGGGATTACATTGTATGATTTGGCTATTTTTCTCATTTGGAAAGGTGCCTGGGTGGCTCAGTCCAATAAACATCCGACTCTTGATTTCAGCTCAGGTCATGATCTCAGGGTCCTGGGATCGAGCCCCACTCAGGCTCCATGGTCAGCAGGGGCTCTGCTTGAGGATCCTCTCTCCCTCTCCCTCTGTCCCTCCCATCACTCATGTTCATTCTCTCAAATAAATAAATCTTAAAAAAAAATGATGCCACACTCATGCTTCTGTGTGTGGTTTGATTTTTTTCTCTTTCCTTGTGAAACAAATAGAGTCACCCATGTACCTTAGGAACTCATGTGTACTTTGAAGGCTCATAAGGCAAGACCTCTGATGGCTAAGTAGACTTCCCAGGGTTGAAAAAAATGGATGTGGTTATACGCCATACTGGGCAGACAGCATACCAATCTATTGTCAGGACTTGTGGGAGCTAGAATCCTTTCAAAGAAAATTGATACAGGGAGTCAAGTCGCTGGGTGCTAGGAACTGTAAACCTTGGACTCCAAGGAGAAGCAACGTGGATTGAAAGTAACACTCAACTACCTCATGGGCCCATGCTGTGAACAAGGGCAGCAAGATTAACATCTCCTGCAGTGTCAACGAAGGGTGGTCATCTGAAGAGAGATGATCAATTTACAGAGCCACAGGGGTACAGCAGGAAAAATGGCAGAAAAATAACCACAGGTGGATTTAACACCAGGGCTCTTCCTGCTTGGGTGTGGAAATCTAATGGACTCCTCCTGGGAGAGGGAGAACCTCAACTAAGATACTAAATCAGCATATAGGTGCTTAATCCCCTTTTAGCTTAACTTGGAGAAATAAGAGGCATGTAAATTGGCATAGCCATTGCTTCTCCATGTCTTTCTCTCTTCCAAGTTAGTTGCAATGGGCATGCATTACCATTTTTAAATTTAACATTGCTCTCTTAAAATCATTAACCTAACAAATTATATTAATTAGTTATGTATTATCTCACACGTTAGTTTAGTGTTTAAAGAACATACTGTCAGTTTAAAGAAAACACATTAATACTTTCAAGCCACAAAGCTATCATACAGAAAATTTTACCTCAATGTGCTAGAAGATATGAAATGTTACTAGAACATATAGTGAAGTAGATAGGCAAAAAGCTCTTAGAACAAAGATTGCTTGAGGATCTACTGGCTCTGATAAGGTTACACATTCCCTCATCTCCTACAGGAAAGGTTTAGGCAGGGAGAATGTAAATATTTTATTAAATGTCGGGTCCCGTTTTAAGTATTTCTGAAGGTTTCTTCATGAGAACAGTAATAACAATAAAAACCTCCCTTCTCTTTCCTTGGGTCACTTTGGAGATACAGCTCATTCATCCTTGGGCCAAAGAGAGGCTTTGGGTTTTTGTTTTGTTTTGTTTTTAATTAAAAAAAATATTCTTGTCAACTTTACCCTATATCTTCTTATGTAGGTTGGCCATGCCCACTCAAAAATGTTTTGCCAATGATTGATTACTGTTACAAGAAATAACCAATGGGAAATTTAAACACATACACCCACACAGAGTTTGCACTTAGACTGTCTTAAATAGTACATTCGATTGTACTTTGACTTCCTTAAAACTATCTAATGATTTATTTTAACCTGTTTTTTTTTTTAAGGATTTTATTTACTTATTTGACAGAGAGAGTGAGAGAGCACAGCAGGGGAAGCAGTAGGAGAGGGAGAAGCAGGCTCCCTGCCAAGCAGACAGGTGCCCCATGCAGGGCTCAACCCCAGAGTCCTGGGATCATGACCTGAGCCAAAGGCAGATGCTTAACCATCTGAGCCACCCAGGCGCCCCTATTTTAACTTCTTTTGTACAGAAGACATTCTGGTAACAAAATGTATGAATTATTTCAGAGAAGGAAAATATAATGTTATGATTAAGAGAAATCTGATTTCTGGAATAAGTAGGATTAAAATTTACCACTTATTTCTTACATTTTAATTGCATTTGACTGAAACTTTCTGTTTATAAGCTAACACACTGGGAGGAAATAAGGAGAAATAGCCAATCCTTTATTCTCACAATGCAAGCTTTCAAAGACTGTGGTAAAACTGCTCATCAGTTGCTGAATCCCAGTAGCAAAAATCAGTCAATCAAAACCAAAACACTTTCAGCTAGACTTCATAAAATCAGAATTTCCTGAAATACCCTATTGCTTTTTTTTAGTTTAAACTCTTCAACCTCCTCTACCATCCACTCCCACCCATTGTGGTTGTAGAGAACAGTAGAGCTGCAATTTAAAGTCAAAAATTAATACATTACAATGGATTTGAGAGTGAAGCATTGGAACTAGTCAGACAACTTTCTGTGATGAAAACCCACAACTGAGAAAATTAAACTTCCTATAATTTTGTAAATTACAGCAGGAATACCTGTAATATACACATAATGTGTATATTATATATAATATACCACATAATGTGGTATATGTAATACCACATAAATGATGACAAAAAATTTGCCCTTAAGGGGTTGGATTACATTTGAAGGGACGCTGCCTTGTTTGTTATGCTCAAGAAAGAAGGCACGTTGACACACAGGAGAATAATAGCTAATGCGTTTGGGGCACTGAGGAAAAAAAGGATTTTAAAGAAACCTGATAAACAGGACATGGCTCTTTTCTATAAGGAGATTCAGCAAATCCAACAAAACAAGAAGCTGCCAGGATAGCCACAACTATCCCTACATCTACACACACGCCACGTTTTCAGCTGCCTCTGCCAACACGACATTAACTGGCAGATTGTAATCAAGAGTGAATTCAGATCTGGCGTGTGTTTTCCTGTTTGGATCTGGATGCCAAGCCTGACTCCCCTCAAATAGGACAGAGTACTATATGCTCAGGAAGCTATAGAAGTCCTGCCCGTGGGTGACCGACAAAGCCTCCAAATGTTAATCCCATCACAAAAAGACCCCATCACTTTAGTCCTGCTAAATCAGACATGTAAGATAATGAAAATGGCATGCATTTTTCCAGTCATCTAAAATACATGGGCTCACTTATATATAGCTTTGCTACTTAAGAAATATTTGAAGGCAGACAAGCTCAAAGTTAGAACATGTTATGTCAAGCAATTTGGAGAACCCCATTACTTAGGTTATTTTTTTTCCCTCCACATAGAGCTCACATTCATAATTCCAGGTGGAAGATTCATCAGCATCCTCCAGCACACTGTGAAATCCTAATAGAAGACTCTTCTATCTATAAGCAAGGTATTTCTCCTCCTTAACTGTACACAACACATGAATTGCAGAGAGTAAATTTCCTCTGTAACACTTGATTCCTAAGAAGGCTCTTTCCACCACCCTTCCCACAGAGTAAGCACTGATCTTTTTGCAGGGTCTTGACATTTACCTACTTAAATACAAAGGTGGTTTGAAAATTCTTGCTATGTTTGTTATATAATTCTAATGTGCCAACACCCTTTATAAACAATCCAATGCTCTTCAAAACAGAAGTAGCTTATTTAGCCTAGCCAAAAACATGTGGGAAGTATCACCAAATGGAGCTATTCTCTGGGTAGTCCCATTAAAACCAGTCACAAAATAAAGAACACACAAATGTTCTTTCATAGTCAAAACATTATTCTCAATTGCCCACACTACATTCTGCAATCCAGTTAAACACTTTATGAAAGTACATGTCAATACAACAATGCTATATTGTTTTACCTCACCAACTAGTCCCTAAAAGATTGTAGTGTTGGAAAGTACATCGAGCCAAAGGTGGAAAGACATGATCCCTAACTCTACAGCTATAAGTCTCTCAGTGTTTGGTTTTCCCCTTCACTATATATTAATTCTAGGGTTTAAGCAGTTCTTTAAAATATCAATCCAAAGAGGAAATGCAAGCTATCTAGGAGGGAAGAGTGGGCAGAGGGAGGAAGAACCGTCCACTTGGGTCCTGCACCACAGCACTAAAGGGACACCCTGTGATTTTATCCTCTGTGTGCCTCTCTAACCAACCAATTACAGTGCTCACTAGTTTATTATTCATAGAAACACATCTGTGTTTAAAATTTTTAACAATCCACAGAAAATTGAAAGGAGCAGATTGTAAACTGCCTTAGTATAGAAACAAAAGGTAGTTTTATATATATATATATGTGATACTAAAGATCTCAATATAATAAAGTTATATACACAACTTAGATATGCAGGGGTTTTGAGGTGACCTACGGAACTCATCTAGAGCTACAGTCTTTATAGCCAGATCCTTCTATGATTGCTCCAAAAATGTACATTCTGGACCTATGCTGCATTAGCTTGCCCCCAACTATTAAAGTTCCTAATTTTCAATGGACATACCATAACTTATGTTAGACTGACAGTACAGGAATCTTAGTAAAATACTTCTGGATGGCTTTTTAAGGTAGTTAGAAATCACCAGATGTTTTTAATTACATTGTCACCAGTACTTATATCTGTTTATCTGTCATTGCCTCAAGGCTTAGTTCCCGTTGATTAAATCTGTCTTAGCAACAGTTACATAATTTTGCTTCTAGATATGAAATGGCTATAGGGACTCTACTTTCCGGTTAACCTGTCTTAATGAAACACCAGATTTTCATATTTTCCCACAGGAGAGGAACATGGTATAATAGAAACGAGTTAAGGCGTAATGATCTTTCCCCACCTTTTCCCTGCACAAGTCTCTGAATATTCCCCTTGTATATCCCTGTGTCCTTTTATTCATAAATAAGGAAACCACCATGGATTTCAGCTTTTAAAAAACAATGCCAACAGTGGTCACATTTCCTGCAAAGACCTAGAACTTATTATAAACTTGCTAAAATGAACAACAAAAAAGGAACAAATTCTCCAAAAGGTCAAAGTTTTAGCTAATTTATATAATCACTAAAAAATTAGCACCAAGTGATACTGAAAAATTTAGAAGCCACCTCACCACTAAATCTGTCATCCCCATACCATACACATACATATTCACTAAGTAGGAAAATACCTGGCTCAACTTTCAGATTTTCTTTGTAGCACTTCGAAGTATTTCTCCAAAATAGCATGAATCATGGTCTCTTAGACCTCCTCATATCTGCCATATAAGGTGAATGATTATTGGTATTTAGTGGTAAGTTAAATACATAGGCAGGCAAATTCTGTGTATACTGATAGCATTCTAGAAGCATCCCATTGTTATTTTATGTCCTATTTAGACACGAGGTACTGAGTATGTATATATTGACAGAGTGTTCGCAAACCCTTTTATGGGCAGACTGTCCACGCATTGGAGGAAAAACAGCCTGCCAATCACTTGTCACTTTCAGGTTGTAGGGGAAACTTGTATCTCCCTCCCGCAGATCTTTATAGAATTCTGAAGCTATATAGGTTGCTCCAGGATAAATCTGGCTTCTGGTGGATAAATAATAGGTCCATCTTTTCTTACATTTTCCTACTTGTTTTGCTAAATATGTTGCAAAAATCTCCTTCTGTAAGGCCTATATGACAAGTATTTTTTCTAGGAGAGAAGACTGGGATACCAAGAAAATTCTTAATCACAATAAAACAAAATCCTAGCAGTGTTCCTTGGTTTTTGACTTTCAAGCACCTAATTCATTTATTGGAGACTCCTATCAAATACTAGGTGTTTGTTGATAAAGCCTAACCTCTTAAACTTGCCTAAAGGGCCTCCAAGATTTTGCCACCAACTTCATTTTCCTCCTCCTCTGGTGGAACACTGTAGGTTGACCTCAAATGGACAATGTGCCTTATTTCTGCTGGCAGAACTCCAGTCTGCATGTGCTCATCACAATCATTCTAGGACAAAAATTGCAATGTTTCCCTTTGCCAGATAGTCATTCTTGCACCCTTTTTTGCAACTAGGAGTGACCATATTTCCTGATAAAGGGAACAGATGTTGGCTAGAAACTCCTCTTGCCTCTTCTTTGTTTTTTAAAATATTTTATTTATTTGAGTGAGAGAGAGAGAGAGAATGAGCAGGGGAGGAGCAGAGGGAGAGGGAGAGGGACAAGCAGACTCTGTGCTGAACATGGAGCCTGATGTGGGGCTCAAACTCAGGACCCCAAGGTCATGATCTAAGCTGACATCAAGGGTCAGATGCTTAACCAACTGAGTCATCCAGGCACCCCTTGCCTCTTCCTCCCATGTGGAAATGATGCCTGGTGCTATGGTAGCCATATTAAAAACTGGGGAACCTCAAGCAAAGGAGGAAAGAGCCAACAGATAAAGGAAGACAGAATGGAAAGCTACAAAGAGTCTACATGTTTGACAGCATTGTGAGCAATGGAAACAAGGCCAGCAATCACCTATTATCTTGCTTCTTGCTATGTGGGAAAAAAATAAACCCTTATTTATTTAGACCACTGTTAGTTCTATTTTCTGTTACTTGCAGCCAAAATCATTTCATGTAATAACTTCTGCTTCATGTCTTCTATTCAGTCCCATCAGACAATTTGTCATCATCCCAAACATCACGCACTTTCCTACCTTCACCTCTTTTCTCCACTTGGCTTTGTATCTGGTGAGTGTTTAATAAATATTATAAAATGAATGATGTGAACTGGTTGATGAAATTTTAAGTTTAAATTAGTGGCCCATGTTTAGATCAATAAATAATTATTAACTATGATATGTAAAGCATGGTGCTATAGTTATTTTACATTTTGAGCTTTCGTTTAATCAGAATTATTCTATCCATTCCAAATGACCACTTCTTGTGCTTTGCTTTTATAAAGAAACAAAAGGCCTCAATACGTGGTTGTCTAGAGGACAGGAACCAGCTCTCCTGTTGTGTTTTATAGAAAGTCTAGCTCACTGCTGGCACTCAATGAATATTAAATTATAATAATACTGCTATGGGTATCATTCAGATTCTGACATTGTTATAACTTTCTACTGTTTCTGAAGTGTGTGAGATCCTATAATAAAAATGTTTTATAGAAGTGAATGCACATTATATACAGTTTGTCAGTCATCTTAGCCAGGTTGTGTTAGGAATGTGTTGGGCTCAAATAAAAATGTGCTTTAAAATTCTATGTCTAAAATGTTGGTGTGATTCAACTGCAGGAATGTAAGTTCCTAATTTACTATAATAAATTTATTTTCAAAAACGTTATCAGATTGCAACTATTCTCAATTCTAGGGGAAGAAAACATCTTTTTCTACAGGAAAACTGAAGTAGGGCAAAAAAGATTTTTAAAATTTAAAAGCTGAAGTCATACCTCTATTTAAAAGAATTCCTGGGAGATTTTGTTTTAATAATTTTAAAACTATTGCATTTAGAAGGAGCATATAATTATTAAAGAAAAAGAAGTTTCAAACTCATTTATATAACTACTACTTTATTTAATTTTATTTTATTATGTTATATTAGTCACCATACAATGCATCATTAGTTTTTGAGTTAGTGATCCACGCTTCATTGTTTTTGTATAACACCCAACTACCACTTTAAAAGAATACAGTCGAAAGGGGTGCCTAGGTGGCTCAGTCAGTTAAACGTTTGCCTTCGGCTCAGGTTATGATCTCAGGGTCCTGGAATCCAGCCCCATGTCCGGCTCCCTGCTCAGCAGGGAGTCTGCTTCTCCCTCTCCCTCTGCCTCTCCCCCAACTTGTGCTCTCTCCCCCTCTTTGTCAAATAAATAAATAAAATCTTTAAAATGAAACAAAAGAATAGTTGAAGGTCCTGAGATGGTCCAGATGGTACTTGCCATATATCTCAAAACTTCTAAAGAAATCTTAATGCTTCGTGGAATTTTGCTTGAAATTGTTGTTGCTTATCAACCTAAGGAATTATTAAGGCACAATGATGCTCCATTGTCTTTTTACCTGTCTATCCATTCCATTTTTGAAACTCTAGCTGACAAACTTTCTCTTGCTTACTTAACTGTTTTCATAATCAACCCTTCTGCTGAAGAACACCATTGAAAAAAATTTTTTAAGTTTAGAGACAGTCTTTAAGATGGAATAAGCTTCATTTAAAATCACATTTATTTTACTCCTGGGCATTTACCCTAGAGAAATGAAAACCTGAGCTCATACAAAAACCTGTATACTAATGTTCATAGCAGCTTTATGTCCAATAGCCAAAAACTTGCAACAACCCAGGCATCCTTCAACAGGTGACTGGTTAAATGAACTGCAGCCTATCCATACCAGGGAATACTACTCAGCTCTAAAAAGAACAATATTGATACATGTAACAACCTAAATGAACCAGAGAATTGCACTGAGGGAAAAAAGCCAATCCCAAAAGGTTACAAAGTACAGGATTTCATTTACATAACATTCTTGAAATGACAAAATTATAGAAATGGAGAACAGATTAGTGGTTGCCAGGGTTTGGCATGGTAGAAGGGCAGTAAGGAAGTGGGTGTGGCTATAAGGTGGCAACCTGAGGGATCCCTATGGTGATGGAAACATTTTGTATTTTGACTATACTAATGCCAATATCCTGATTGGGATACTGTCTTATAATTTTGCAAGATGTGATCATTAGGGAAAATTGGGGTGAAAGATCTCTATTTCTTACAACTGCATATGAATTTTTATCTCAGATTAAACTTTAATTTTTTGCCTAGCTTCTATTCCATCTCCTTATAACAACTCCCTGATGTTTCTTGGAACCTACTTTCAGTCCATGTGGTTCAGATGGTCTAATCCAGCCTTAAGTTTCATGCATGGACTTGTAATTCAGACCTGATCAACCAGCCCAGTCCATCTCCTTATTTCTAGCAATTTGTTCGGGAATAGCCATATGATTCAAGTCACTGCAGTGATACTCAACTGAACTGGGGAGGAAGATTTTACTGGGGCTGCTTAATTTTGGAAGATGAAAAGCTAGAACCTGCAGCCTCCCCTCGCCCCCACATTGAGCCAGAGCAGAGGAAACAGAGTCAACAGATGGAGATTTGAGTCCTAATGACAGTTTGTGTCCCTGAATCCAACCATGCCTAAAACTAGTGTACCTTCTAGACTTTGAATTATGTGAGCCAGTAAATACATATTAGAAAATTTTAATTTTAAAAGATCTTCAGTGAAGATTAGAATCACATTCAGTATATGACAAATATTTCTATAAGCAATATAGTGAAGTTTGAAATACTTTGCATTATAAGAAAAACATTTTATTATTCCACTAATGTGAATTCAGTTCTGTACTTTTATCTCAGGTTTAATGTCAGTTCTCCTCCTCTTCTGATCTTGGTCACTAATTTTCCTGAACAAAGTTTCTAGTATATACTGTATATTTGTGATTGCCCATTTTCCCACTAGCATATACATTCTTATTAATTTCTAAGAGATTTTTGTATATTAAAGACAGTAGACCTTTGTCTCATGGATGTGTAAAATACTTTTGTGTACTGGCCATTTGTCTTTCAATCTCACTTGGAGTGTTTATTCCATACAGAAGTATTTAATTTTTATAGTCAAATTCATCAGCCTATCCATACCATGGAATACTACTCAGTCGAAAGGGCTGAAAAAAACTTTTTTTTTATTGTTCCTGGCTTTCATGTCATACTTAGAAAGGCTTCCCCACGCCAATATTGTCTTTAAAATCTACCCATACTTTCTTCTATTAGTTTTATAGTTTCCCAAATGGTTACATTAAACATTTATTTACTAATGCTGTTTTCTTCACTGGTTCAAGATTCTTTCTCAAATGCTAAATCCCTATCGTATTTGAGTATGTATGTAGGGTGTTCATTCGTTTCTTAACCATCTATTTCTTAGTACCATATTATTTCAATTTCAGCAGCTTTATGATACATTTTAATGTCTGGTTAGGTAATGTTCCTTCTTAGCATTTTGTGTTTTTCAAAACCCTTTCAGCTATACTTGCACATTTATTCTTCAAACTGAAATGTAGAATCATTTTGTCAAGTTCCTCCCCCCCAAAAAAACACATAGGGATTTTTGGCCAATGACCATGCTGTGTATAGCATAACTCAAATACATGGAGGCTAAAGAGCATCCTACTAAAGAATGAATTGGTCAACCAGGAAATTAAAGAAGAATTTAAAAAATTCATGAAAACGAATGAAAATGAAAACACAACTGTTCAAAATCTTTGGGATGCAGCAAAGGTGGTCCTAAGAGGAAAGTAGATAGCAATACAAGCCTTTCTCAAGAAACAGCAAAGGTCTCAAATACACAACCTAACCCTACACCTAAAGGAGTTGGAGAAAGAACAGCAAATAAAGCCTAAACCCAGCAGGAGAAGAGAAATAATAAAGATCAGAGCAGAAATCAATGAAATAGAAACCAAAAGAATAGTAGAACAGATCAACAAAACTGATAGCTGGTTCTCTGAAAGAACTAACAAGATTAATAAACTCCTGGCGAGACTTATCAAAAAGAAAAGAAAAACAACCCAAATAAATAAAATCATGAATGAAAGAGGAGAGATCACAACCAACACCAATTAATACAAATAATTATAAGAACATATTATGAGCAACTATATGCCAGCAAATTAGATAATCTGGAAGAAATGGATGCATTCCTAGAGATGTATCAACTACCAAAACTGAACCAGGAAGAAATAGAAAACGTGAACAGACCCATAACCACTAAGGAAATTGAAGCAGTCATCAAAAATCTCCCAACAAACAAGAGCCCAGGGCCAGATGGTTTCCAAGGGGAATTCTAACAAATATTTAAAGAAGAGTTAATACCTATTCTTCTGAAACTGTTCAAAAAATAGAAATTGTAGGAAAACTTCCAAACTCATTCTATGAGGCCAGCATTACCTTGATCCCCAAACCAGACAAAGACCCCATCAAAAAGGAGATTTACAGATCAATATCCCTGATGAACATGGATGCTAAAAATCCTCACCAAAATACTAACCAATAGGATCCAACAGTATATTAAAAGGATTATTCACCACGACGAAGTGAGATTTATTCCTGGGCTGCAAGGTTGGTTCAACATCTTCAAATCAATCAATGTGATACAATACGTTAATAAAAGAAAGAACAAGAACCATACGATCCTCTCAATAGATGCAGAAAAAAGCATTTGACAAAGTACAGCATCCTACTTTTCAGAGTGTAGAGATAGAGGGTACATACCTCAATATCATAAAAGCCATCTATGAAAAACCCACAACGAATATCATTCTCAATGGGGAAAAACTGAGAGCTTTCCCTCCTAAGGTCAGGAACACGGCAGGGATGTCCACTATCACCACTGCTATTCAACATAGTATTAGAAGTCCTAGCCACAGCAATCAGACAACAAAAAGAAATCAAAGGCATCCAAATCAGCAAAGAAGAAGTCAAACTCTCACTCTTTGCAGATGATATGATACTTTATGTGGAAAACCCAAAAGACTCCACCCCAAAACTGCTAGAACTCATACAGAAATTCAGTAAAGTGGCAGGATATAAAATCAATGCACAGAAATCAGTGGCATTCCTATACACCAACAAGACAGAAGAAAGAGAAATTAAGGAGTCGATCCCATTTACAATTGTACCCAAAACCATAAGATACCTAGGAATAAATGTAACCAAAGAGGCAAAGAATCTGTACTCAGAAAACTATAAAATACTCATGAAAGAAATTGAAGAAGACACAAAGAAATGGAAAAACGTCCCATGCTCATGGTTTGGAAGAACAAATACTGGGAAGATGTCAATGCTACCTAGAGCAATCTATGCATTCCATGCAATTCCTATCAAAATACCATCAACTTTTTTCAAAGAAATGGAATAAATAATCCTAAAATTTGTACGGAACCAGAAAAGACCCTGAATAGCCAGAGGAATGTTGAAAAAGAAAAGCAAACCTGGTGAGGCATCACAATTCTGGACTTCAAGCTCTATTACAAAGCTGTCATCATCAAGACAGTATGGTACTGGCACAAAAACAGACACATAGATCAATGGAACAGAGTAGAGAGCCCAGAAATGGACCCTGAACTCTATGGTCAACTAATCTTCAACAAAGCAGGAAAGAATGTCCAATGGAAAAAAAGTCTCTTCAACAAATGGTTTTGGGAAAATTGGACAGCCCCATGCAGAAGAATGAAACTGGACCATATCCTAAACCACACACAAAAATAGACTCAAAATGGTTGAAAGACCTAAACGTGAGACAGGAGTTCATCAAAATCCTAAAGGAGAACACAGGCAGCAACCTCTTCTACCTCAGTCGCAGGAACTTCTTCCTAGAAATATCGCCAAAGGTAAGGGAAGCAAGGGCAAAAATGAACTATTGGGACCTCATCAAGATAAAAAGCTTTTGCACAGCAAAAGAAGCAGTCTACAAAACCAAAAGACAACTGACAGAATGGGAGAAGATATTTGCAAATGACATATCAGATAAAGGGCTAGTATCCAAAATCTATAAAGAACTTATCAAACTCAACACCCAAAGAACAAATGATCCAATCAAGAAATGGGCAGAAGACATGAACAGACATTTTTCCAAAGAAGACATCCAAATGGCCAACAGACACATGAAAAAGTGTTCCACATCACTCAGCATGCATCAGGGAAATCCTAATCAAAACCTCAATGAGATACCACCTCACACCAGTCAAAATGGCTAAAATTAACAACTCAGGAAACAACAGATGTTGGCGGGCATGTGGAAAAAGGGGAACCCTCCCACACTGTTGGTGGGAATGCAAGCAGGTGCAGCCACTCTGGAAAACAGTATGGAGGTTCCTCAAAAAGTTGAAAATAGAAGTACCATACGATCCAGCAATTGCACTACTGGGTATTTACCCCAAAGATACTAATGTAGGGATCCAAAGGGGTACGTGGCAATGTCTGCTACAGGCAAACTATGGAAAGAGCCAAGACGTCCATCAACAGATGAACGGATAAAGAAGATGTGGTATACATATACAATGGAATATTATGCAGCCATCAAAAGGAATGAAATCTTGCCATTTGCAACGACGTGGATGGAACTGGAGGGTATTATGCTGAGCGAAATAAGTCAATCAGAGAAAGATATGTATCATATGACCTCACTGATATGAGGAATTCTTAATCTCAGGAAACAAACTGAGGGTTGCTGGAGTGGTGGGGTGGGAGGGATGGGGTGGCTGTGTGATAGACATTGGGGAGGGTATGTGCTATGGTGAGCGCTGTGAATTGTATAAGACTGTTGAATCACAGACCTGTACCTCTGAAACAAATAATACATTATATGTTTAAAAAAAAGAAGAAGAAGAAGAAGAAGAAGAAGATAGCAGGAAGGGAAGAATGAAGGGGGGAACATCAGAGGGGGAGACGAACCATGAGAGACTATGGACTCTGAGAAACAAACAGGGTTCTAGAAGGGAAGGGGATGGGGGAATGGGTTAGCCTGGTGATGGGTATTAATGAGGGCACGCACTGCATGGAGCACTGCAAACAATGAATCATGGAACACTACATCAAAATCTAATGATGTAATGTATGGTGATTAACATAATAAAAAATGTGGAAAAGAAAAAGAAAAGAAGATGAAGATAGAAAATATTGTGAGCATATTACTTGTGTGCATATTTCCATGTTTATTTTTGCAAATAAAATACTCTTCCCAGGCTAAAAAAAAAAAAAATTTAAACCAAATTGACCTCTTCAAAAAAATTAAACCTACTTTTTCTAAGGTATGTCTCTCCATTTATTCAAACCTTTTGTCATGTTCTCAAATCTTTTTGTCATCCTATTCTGTGTTTTATTTTTATTCATCTAGTTCCTGCATATTTCTTAAGACTTTTCCAGATTTTATTTTATTTTTTTATTTTTTTAAAGATTTTATTTATTTATTTGACAGAGAGACAGCGAGAGAGGGAACACAAGCAAGGGGAGTGGTAGAGGGAGAAGCAGGCTTCCTGCCGAGCAGAGAGCCCGATGCGGGACTCGATCCCAGGACTCCAGGATCATGACCTGAGCCAAAGGCAGACGCTTAGCGACTGAGCCACCCAGGTGCCCCAAGACTTTTCCAGATTTTAAATGCTGTTCAGCTGTAGAAGTAAATGCAATATTTTCCCTTTATATATTATTTATAAGAATGTGATATATCAGAAAACTACTGGTATTATTTTGTAGCCATGTACCTTAATGAACATCCTTGTTTTCTTATAACTTTAACAAGCCTGCAAGATAGATCATTTTCTTCAATATTTTCAAAGATCAGCCAATTTAAAATAGTTCAAGAAACAATTGGGTCATTGATATCATTTAAAATGAAAAAAAAAAGTGATGCTGGTTTAAAATATACACATACACATGTCCCTACACACATATATACATATGAATCCTCTGGACTGGGACATGCTTTCTTCTAGAATTTAAATATTAGCTAAAGCAAGGATTTCAGTAGCTTTATAAAGTACTCACACTGTTTATAGAGAGCTCTTCTTCTGTTATACCATATTGTTTCTCCAATAAGAGCGATTGCCCCAAGGAACTACTTTTTTTCAGTGATTCTCAAAAATCAAATATTGCAATTTTAAAATCAGAAAAACATCTCATCTGATCCTTCTGCTACTTAAAAAAAAAAACGGGTTCACAACATGTGATTAACAATGCACATAAACTTGGCTCTGTGATTTTGTGTTTAGATAATGATTGAAATCCATTAAACGATCTTTTTATGGTTGACGATCTGTCAGCTGAACATCCAGCAGTTTCTTTTTATAGAAATATGATTGGATCTCCAATGTCCTGGAACATGTTTTTCCAGCTATTTAGCTTCAAGCTTATGCTACTTAACAGGCTTTATCTCACAACTTCCATAGCACATTAAAATCACCTCCCTCTAGAAGCATTCTTTGATAAACCAATGGAATTTCTACAGCATTTGCTATAGGTACTACTCAAGTGATAAGTTTTTTTAAATCCTTTTTTGTATTAAATTTTTACCTTCTTTATGTCTTCTTTCCCTATACCACTTAAAAGTTCCTTGAGAGAAGAAGAAATTAATAGTTTGAACTCCTGAGTGCCAGACTAGTCTGTTTTAAATACAATTTCTCATGGTAAATATTGGTTTCTATTGACTGTTCTATCTCCTAAGAGACTCCAATGCCCAGTAAATAGATGGTTGTTACTTATATAGATGGTTGTTAAACAGTCATCAGTATTTGTTTCCTAAATTTCCATCTAAGTGAAACAATAGTTTTCTTATTGCCCCTAATACTACTGTAAGTTGCCAGTATTAACAATCAAAAATTCATTGCCAGCCAAGAAATGTAAGGAATTTGAGGCTTTAATTATGAAGAAAATAGGTTTCTATTAGCACATTATATTTTCTCAAAGAAACACCCTGAGCTGTAGGAAAGCCTTGTGGGAAGATGGAAGATTCATTTATCCTTTTGTAAACTACTCTTTTGTCCAATAATTATACTGTAATTTTAGTTAACTCCTAATTTTTTCCTCACTGATTCTGCTACTGACATATGAATTAGCTTGTATCTGAATCCCAAAAGTATAGATGATACTCCTTCATATATACAAGAAACGAGACTAACAATTTATTGAGTGACTATTATGTGTCACGTACTGAGCTGAGGGTTCTACATGTTTAATTTGATTTAATTATGACAACCCAAGAAGTTGGTATTATTATCCTCATTTTAATGCTGAGGAAACAAAGGCTGATAGGAATAACTTCGGATAGAATGCAAAGCCTCAACTCTTATCTATTTTCATGCACAGTAAAAGAATCTAAGAATTGAATCTCCATTAGCGGCAGGAGTGAACTATCTACCTTCCCAGTGAACTCTAAGAAGGCAAGGGATGTCCATATGACAGTTATTATGACTGGAAACAGAAGCTAGGATAGTGAGAATGAGCTCTCACTGGAAATACTTTCCAAAAATATTACCTCACTGAAGCTCCATGGTCATTCTGTTGAATCAGTGTTGTTCCCATTTGCAGATGGGAATACTTCAAAAGTCACATAGGTAGGAAATGGCAGAGACAAATCTATACCTGGGTCTAATAGATCCAAGACCAACACTCCCACCATTTAACTCAAGTTCAGACATGGCAGAAGAGATGGCAAAAGCTGTCCCTCACAGTGTCACACCCATGGCATCACAAAGTTCAGATCATCCTCAGTACAGACACTATCTCAAGCATGCATCAACTAAAGTAACTGCTGATCTCTAACTTTATAAAAGAAAACATCTCTTAGTATATTTCCTTTAACATCCTGTTTTTCTTCTTCCTGGATATAATGTTCAGTTCAAATTCTCTAAATAACTTTTAGTCCAATTGACGCTATACAGTTTGACTATATTTTATAAAAGCAGTTATTTGAAAATCACATACATAAATTATTTCAGCTTAACTATCGTGTTCAATTCCAGCATGCCTCTCACCATGAACCATTTTTAAGGCCTTAAAGTTGCTTTCCAAATTCTCCTACGTACTCTACAAGGCCTCACCGTTCTGGGCCCCATCTACTTATGGCCAAGCTAGCTGTGCCCCCCTCTATACCTCAGCCTCTCATGCAGTTAGATTGGGGACATAAGACCAGGTTGAGCTGGTGAACTACTTACATATTAAATCACTAAACCTCACAATAAGGTAGGTATTCTGTGTTTTCTTAGATTCAGTCTGTGTCTATTTGGCATCCATTGATCATATGTCCAGTTATATTAACTATATTTTCAGTGTTTGATGCTCTGATATTTGGATACCTCACGGACCTGGAGAGAGATGCCCTCCCAGGGCTAGCCAGTTCTTAGAGATAGTAAAAAGCTTGGCTGGGAGCACATCACCTGCATAGAAACCAGCCAATCCTGAGTCTATAGCTCCAACCACCTCTTTATCTCCCACATAGCAAGCCCATATTTCCCCTGCCTGAAATCCCCCCAGGGCCAGATACCAGGCCACAAGAAACCACCCCTATAGCCTGAAGCCCATGGGAATTATTCAAACTGGCCAATACTAAACCATTTATCCTGCCCTGCCTTACCTTTCCTGTGGAAACCCCAAGAAAAGCCCTGGCCCAGCTTTTCCCTTCCCTCCTATCTTCTGCCAACTGACAAAGACCTGGCACTTTCCACATGACCCCTCTCGGGGACCTGTGAGTCTAATAAACTTCTTCCTTCCAAGCCCCCCTCCCTTGGCTGTACTACCTTTACCATACCACATCCAACATTGACATTCTTGGAGCAGTAGTTACCATCTTTAACCTCATTTTAGAGATGATGAAACCGAGGCACAGGGTGTTTAATCAATTTGCCTAACATAACATGATGAGCCATTATTCTAAACCAGGCAGGCAAGTTCCAGATAGCAATAAATCAAGGCTTTGTCTCCTTTGTTGCCCTCTGCCCCTCTTCTGTACCTGGAATGGTGCCTGGCCTTATGGTTTTTCTTTGCATTTAACTGATGGGATGCAAATCCACTCATATTTTCAGGGTTCTCAAAAGGCAATAGCCATAGGTTTAGCGCTTGAATTGGCAGGCTGTTATCACATATCCTAGTTGAGTTTTTTTAGAATTTTACTCCATTTTCTCATTTTTCAGTCTTCACATTTCTAGATACCCTTCTATTCCATTGTCTTCACTGCCTCCTGGCCACAAATCTCTCTCAGTATTCTTGCCCAGCTCTGAACAAAAATCTAGTCCCATTGTTTCGAAAATACATAGAGGAAGGAAGACAGAGTCTGGGAGATTATCCATGAAGTATATTCACAAAGACAAGTAAAATAGCATATAGGAGGATGAGAGCTGCTCTTTTTTTTCTAGGTTAAACCATATCCAAGTCACCTCTACATCAAGGTATCAATATTTCCACCACTCTCATCAAAGCTCCCAGGATTTCTGCTACACTCAAGCAAGCTAATCTAGCATGACTGGATATAAAACCAGATATTATAGCCCCAAGCTTTGGTAAAGAAAAAGCCAGGGCAAAAGTGATTAACAATGTAGTAGGTAAGTTCATCCCAAGAAGCTCTCAATATGATCTCAAGACATCTAAATAACACCTTGACCTCCGTGAGTAAACCTTATATTAATGCATTCTCCCAAGGATCATTTGGAAAAAGACCAGAACACTTATATGGAATTCTTAGACAAGAATTCATGTGTTCACACTAGATCAAGACCAAGCAAGAGCAGGGAAGAAAGGTTTCAAACTAATCAATGTACAATTGTTTATAAACACCAGTTTTGTCTTGTATATATTCAGCTTTAATGTTAAAAAGTAGTTAAAAAGTTTTAGCATGGAGGAAAATATTTTTAATATTTGCCAACACAAGTAGAAAGATAAGAAAGCCTGTTTTTAGGGAAAATTACCAATGCCCTAGTCTTCTGTTTCTAAGAAAGAGCTTCTAGAATAACACTTCCTCCAGCTTCCCCACATGCCCCTCTGTGTTCCCCAGACAAGAAGGAAGGGCACAGATGATGGGGGAGATTAGAACAAGGAGCTGTGTAAGCATGGCTCAGCCCTTCTACCTTCACCCTTTCAGGTCTATGGAGGATAGAGGGCTTTCTGTAGGACAACAGAGAACAGCCTAGGTCCTGGTGAAAAATATTTTGGGGGTCCCCAAAGAAGGGTAGACTAACAAAACTCTTCATGGGGCTCCAAATGCAGACCCACATCCTTTACAGACCACCAGCGCCAGTGACTTGTACTGGCTTCTCCCCTCCTCTCATTGCCAATGACCTTCTCCTCCAGATCTTAAACTTTGTGTGGTGAATATTCATAGGTCAAGGCCTCAAATTCTTTCTTAAAGAACCATCTCCCTCTGTGTCAACTACTACAGTTCAGCAGATGTGAGGCAGGAAATCCAAGTACATCTTCTTTACAGAATTCTGGCCTTATGAGTCTATCATTTGATCCTGATCTATCTGGCTCTACCTATTTCTCATTCAGCTCCAAACTCAGGTGATTTATGATGTAGAAACAATGATCGTCCACCTCTTCAAACTTCAACAAAGTCCCATCAAAGGTAATCTTAAAAAGCTCTTAAATGCTTAACACCTACCCTGTATTAAAGAAAAGGAGAATTCATCAAATCCAAGTCTCCTTCAGTCCCAAGTTCACTTCCTCATAACATCAGGTATAAGTGTATGCCTTCATTCTGACTTGGACTTCACTGTTGAACTCTCAGAATCTTAGGACCACAAACAACTGTATGGACTACTGGAGTAAGGACCTCGCTCCAGGTCACAAAGCTAGTTGTGGACAGAGCTAACACTGGGACTCAAGTCAGTTCCTGGTTGGGTCCTCTTTCCATCATACTAAACCTCCTTCTCATGCTTTTTTGGTGAGCCGATGCTAGGTGTGCCATCATCCCTTTGTTAACATATAAAAGATGTCTTGTGGTGGCAAGCAGAAAATGTGAGAACCATAAAACATCAGAACTTGAAGCAAAATTAGAAAAATACCAGTCCTCCTTTCATTTTACAGCTGAGGCAACAGAGGGCCAGAGAAATGGCCCTGCTCAGCTAGACCACACGCCTCCTGCCTCTCAGCTCGCTTCTCTTTTCTACACAGAAATACCCATTTTAATGATTGTAAGCCAAAACCTAAGTGCCCCTTCTCTCTGCTTGGCCAGTAGCAGGGAAAAGAGTAGATATTTAACCCCCTAAATAAAAAGATAGGCAGTACATTATTATAATTGTCATGTAATGCTCTATAGAGACCGTTTTATTGATTGATTTAAATTAGTTTCCTCCTAAAACTTACTATGCACATTTTTGGTAATAAGATTCCCATTTCTAGCTTAGACATCATTTAGAAAACCCCATTTCTTAGATGGAAAACAATTCAATGATGAATGCTGATGAAAACCATTAATCGTGCAAAACCATATTAAGTTGTTTCAGTAATGAGACAGGAACTGTTTAATGAAGCATGTCTCAACAATAAACAACAATAATAAAGGGAAATTTACTGCTTTTGTGCTCCATTGGACATTTGTCACACATCCCAGAGCACTGGAAATTAAAATCAGAAATACTTAAGTCAGGGTATAAGTAAAAAGGTAGAAAATGTTTAAAAGAGGCCAAATTACACTTTGGTCATCACATAGTTTTAAAAAATAGGTTCGTCTCTAATGCAAATATATGAACTAAATAAGTGTCCCATTTATTATACATGCATTTGTTATCGCTAATAAATAATGTGAACATTGATACTCCTACCCAGTTGTTACAGTTTTGGAAGGATTTGCTGAAGACACTGGTTTATTATTTTCACAGAAAATGCTAGAATGAATGAAGTTCTGACCTAAGAACTGCCACACTGTGTGCATCTCAGACCTGAGGTCTCCGTCTCTAGAGAAATAGACCAAAAGAGCTCACAATCCACAATGAGATCACCACATAGAAACGGGTCAGTTCCCAAGGGTTGAATCCTAGGCAGGACCAATCAACATTCCTAAAAGTATGGCTCACCCACCTGCACTAGAGGCTCCTTGTGAACTGGGATGGCCTATCATTCACCACTGTGCCCCCAGCACAACCTGGACCAAGCTGCCACTTCCCAGCAATTGTTTGGAAGCATCCCATCTCTTCCCCCTCTGACGTGGAGCAACCTCCCTGTTGACTCACTTCTTTCCTTTTCTACTTTCTAGCTCTTCCAAAGGTTATACTCAATATAACCTCTGGAAGGGAAGGACTGTGCTAGTTTTGTTCTTTATAGTATCTGTAGCATTGAACCCTAAGAAAATCTATAATATCATTGACAATTGGTTTTGTGTCTATCTGAACAGTTTTAGGAAGGATGTATTCGAGATGGTCCCATACATCCATCTTAAGACAATACTAAATGACAAATCCTTCTTGAGAAATCTCAGAAGTGTGGGTGTCTTATGGGTGGAGTAAGGGTAAGGGTAGAATTCTGCTCCCTAGAAGCTTATTTTCTATTATATTTGAATAAAAACATGCCTCACTATTTTTTCTTACCTTTAGAGCTATACAAGAATAACTATAAGCCTCACCCCCAATATTCGGTTAATGGATGATAAATAATATGTCCGCAATTCCCCAATATGGTTCAGATTAGATATGGCCAATTTTTTGCACAGCCCCTCATGTTAACTTCTATCCAACTACCTCACCACCCTTGTACTTTTATAATTCCACTACTTAAGTCCAGGTCTATTGACTACTAACAACATTGGATAGGTTATTTAACCACTCCAATCATCAGTCTTTTAGCTGTAAAATGAGGACAATGCCACTTAACTCAGACTTGAGGATTAAAATCCAGTACACAACACTCAAATTGTGGTTATCACATAAATTCAGTACATAAAAATATGCACGCAGAGTGTTTTGATTTCGGGTGTAATCTTTTAAATTGCCTCTCAGAGACAGGCCACTGGCTACCATTTTGGAGAGAACAAAACTAGTAGAGGAAGGAAAAGGAAACTGAGAAAGATTGGACTAACTGCTCATCTCCCTTATAGAGAAAGGAATATCAATTGGTATTAGATGACGGACATTTCTGAAGGAGAAAAATAAGTAGGAAAATATATCAACGGGCAAACACTTTGAGGAGATTCTCAAAAGAAACCAGCATGGTTGAATAAAGTCCTGTCAGACTAGTCTAATCTCTGACAAAGTAAAAGATCAAGTAGATTTCAAATTTTAAATTCTGATCTTGGAGCATACTTCCCTACAAAGGTAAAATCCATCTATTAAATAACAATTATGGAGACATAAAGCTAATTAGAGACCTGCACCAACAGTGTGGTTGATTCTATCTTAATTGAAGGACATAACAAACATGCTCCACAGACTTGAGTCATGCAGGAATTAGAACCAAGTCTAGCAAAATCACATGATTTTATCCATATGAATCTTGCATATGCATTTTCTGAACTATATCTGATCGCACACTCCCTTTTATACACTTATATCTTACACAGAAGAATGAGAAAAGCAGAAAAAATAAGGATACATCTGATGTATACACAAAGGTCTCAAGTTAGAAAAATATGGCCCCTTTCTAAATCAGAAGGGAAAAAAAAAAAAAAAAAAACAAGGTTTAGGTTTTTTCCAATTACCAAGCCCTCAGAATACATTTTTAAAGAGCACAAAAAGTACAATTAAGGGTATGTAATGCAAGGTTCTTTTGTGTGTTTTACCCACATTGACATTAACAAGTAAGTCAAAAGTTAAAATTTCAATTTCTAAAACTAAACCAACAATCTTAGCTACCAAGGATTTACTTTATAATTCTGTATTACAGGCCAACCTACTGCTGCTAAAGTGTCAAGTTGTTATTGGTCAGAAACATTCTTGTCTTCTGTGTTGCTGTTTTTTTACATGCCTGGGGTGGGGAAGAAAAGGAGGGTACACAGATCTGTATCAGCAAAGCTCTTGGCCTTATAGCTTCACAAGGGGTTCATACAAGAGGAAGGCAAATACTCGTTATTATGAGATCTACAATAGGTCCACTTTGCAAAAAGATACATTGGGAATACTAAGTTAGAAATTATTCACCCCAACACTGTCCCCCTCCTCATTCACATTCTCTACAGAAAAAGTTTCCCTTGTTCCTAGGAGCTGCAGTTAATGGGAGAACAGACTTGGACTCAAAATAAGAACAAGCTTTCATAAATGAAACAAGCTGTATTAAAGGGCTGAGTAACAGGTCAACTGCAAAGAGTATATAAATGTGAAGTGTTATTACTAATCACTCAAGCTGTCCAAAAATGGAAAATTCTGCCTGAAAAGGTCTGTATGTCCCATCACTAAATGAGTTCAAGTAGTTCCCCTACGGGCAGTGGCAGAGGGAATCCCCACACCAGATGTTTTAATGAGATTTCAAAAGTTCCTTCCAACACCAAAGAGATGCTCATACCAGAACCTAACTTATTACTCCAAATCTATCCATTGTTTTTGTAAATTATGGTTGCATGTTTGTGGCTTGTTTTAATTGTGTTCTGAGTGAATTAAAAAAAATCATTTTTAATGAGAACTTGAAAGCAGATATCTGTTCTTTAAACAATTATAAAATACCTTGTAAATGGGGAAAAAAGAGTTAAGAAAATCCTAGTATAAGGTGTGCAAGCTTTGTTAAAGAGGGAGGCAAGAGTCTATTAGCTATGTGACCTTGGACAGGGTAATTAACCTTTTGGAGTCTCATTTCATCATCTGCTAAGCAAAAATCACAATCCAATGGATTTGTTAGGAGGACTGTATGAGTTAATACACCAAACTCCTAGGACTCACTGCCTGCCCAACAAATGATATCCACTATTATTGCTGTTCTTGAAATAGAGTAAAACAAAGATTTTGTGATGCTCATTTGTGGAAGTACTGAACACCTTGAAAAGAAAAATTATCATCTTGGACTTATAGGAATTTTCCTTTCAATGTGTTTTTCATTAAAAATCTTCCTTGGAAAGAGGATATGATACAGGAAGATAGAACCCTTCTTTTCAGCCAGAATGTTAGACAGTGTTATTTATTGTTGGAATGAAACCTTTTGAGTCATGTTCCTGGGAAAATGATGAGTAGTCTGGGCATGAGTGCAGGGATAGCCTATGGTAAAGAGGTCTGTTAGGAATGATCATTCTTAGAGCTCTTACAACATTCAGGTTCCCAAGAACAAGGATTTATCAGAGAGCACCTCTCATGCCAAGACAGAAAATATAGGAAAAAATTAAGTGACATATTACAATCTCTCAGCATAATTCTAACCTGTCAGGTGTACAAACAGAATGATCATCCAGAGTATTCTTTTGTTAAATGCTAAGCTTTCCCTAAGAAAATGAAGAGTTGCAAACTTTTACACACACCCCAATAGTATATATTCAGAGCGTTCTTCAACTCCCTAGAAAACACCATACACATCTAAAGTATGTCAGCACTCTCTGGAAATGGAACAGTTGGATGTATAATGTATAATGTTATGAGCTCTCAAACACCAGAAGAATTTAGTAGGAGGTGGAGCTTCACATGTTAAAATAGAAAGTTTTCCCTGAGGCAGAAGAATCAACTGCCAGATTTCTTCAGATCTCCAGAAATGTCCAATTGGTTGTGTTTAGATTTTTCTCAAAGCCCATCTGCAGAGGACTATTATTCATTAACCAAGTTTGATGTCTTTGCTTTGGTAATCAAGCAGCCTACCTTCAGGTTTCAAAACATTTTTTTACCTCCTAGTCCTAACTTCTCAGAACACTCACCACTTCTTATTCAAACCAGGAGCTGATAAAACTTTACTCCCCTCAATATCTAGAATGCTGTCAGCAGTTGGATTAAGCCTAATCACCTGCCTCTTCAATGAGCCTTTTACATAAGTTGATAGACTTGATTCCAGTGTATCTGGCAGTGAGTCCACAGAAGATTTAAGGAAATACAGGGACACACTCTAATAAAACTTAAGAGAAAAGCATTCTTCACTCTGATTCAGCTGGGAGCAAACTAGAGGTGTTTTAGTCCCACATTTCATGTTACTGATGAGGAAATGAGTTGCAAACACCCAGCTTGTTAAAGGCAGAGCTAAAAGTAAAAGCTGACACCCAACCTGCAGTTCAGTGTTTACTAACACACACACACACACACTCGATTTCACTTGAATTTCTTCCTCTTGTTTGATAAAGAGTGAAACCACTAAAAATTATTGTGAAAAACTGGTTTCACAGTTGACTGATTTAATTCCAGGGGAAGAGGAAGGGCTACCTCAAAGGCACCATGATTACCAGACTCCCCTCTAGTCAGGCACATTCATGGCGGACGTGGGAGTGTAGGAGATCCCTGAGGGAGAAAGTACAGGAAAAGAAAAACAAACATCCTATGATTTAACCATGATTCAACCATGGGAAAAGCCTCTATTTATGGAGTGGGGGAGGATGAATAGCATTAATTGCCACCTTGGGCTTCTTCCCCAAAGTACTCTAGGACTGGTTTTTCAAGCATAAAGGAACCAGACAAGCTACAGCAGCCCACGGCACGTTTTCTCACTTCCCATATCTGTGCCTCACACCCTTTCCACCCAAGACTATCTCCTGGTCCCTGGTCTCCATTTGGAATGTACACCAGGGCAGGATTTCAGTAGAAGAGGGAAAAGAGGTGGTGCACGAGAAGACAAAATGTATGGCAAGACTACAGCTCTGGCATTTCTCTCCCAGGCTGTACTTGTCCAAATTTTAGGAGGGAGCTGCCTGCATACTCAACTGGGTCTCACCTTTAGTACTGATCCTAGCTTTATTTTTTTGTCCCTTTGCCATACAAAGGAGTAGCCCATCTGGAGCTACCATATCAGCTCCCCATTCAACAAAACCTTGCATTCACACATTACTAGGGTTCTGGGTCAAAACCAATGGTTTTGTTTTTCTTCACCCTTCTACATCTCTCCAGCAGGTTTAGCATGGTTGACTTTATGAAGATTTCTGAAGTTAAATTAGGTCTGAAAGAATGGGTAGAATCTGTCCCACCATATTCCAGAAAGTGAAAGTAACATAAATCACTCTTTTTATGGATGTCAGCTATTCATGTATCACCTTCAGCTTTTCCCATAGTACATATTTAACATTTTATTTAAATTGATCCTTTAAAAAACTTGAATATTTACTTTAGTCTCAGTCTAAGCCATAAAAATCTGTCAAATCATGGTTTTGAAGTACATGTGCATTTTTTTTTGGTTTACATTAAACTTAAATATATAACTAAACATTCTTGAAGTGTATTCATATACTACCCAAAATCATCTCAAGTGTCATCAGTGAGAAGCATCAACTTTGGCAAACACTGAATTAATTAAAGCATGCTGTGGAGCATACATACAAAAAGCAGACTTTTCCAGAAACAAAAGAATGGCATTAAACAATGTTAGGTGGAAAATCTTGGGTCAAGTTATGCAGACCTTTGACATGGCAAAAAATTTTAAAAAATAGGAATTAATGGAAAGTGGGAATGAAATTAAAGCAATGCTTAAATTCATCTGCTAGGCATACACAGGATACATCAAAGTCAGAAGACCTACATTTTGGAAGTCCAGAAAGCTGTTATGAATAATAACCATGCCAGCTAGTGAGAACCTGGGGTAAAGGGATAGATTCCAGGTAGGAAAGGCTGAAGAGTTCTACTTAAAGGAAGCAGTAAGAAGGAGAGGAAAGGAATTCTGGAGGAGGAGGCAAGGTCAAAGATGGTTGCAGGCTTTCACAGGAGGGACTGCTAATGCTGTGGGAATGACATGGGGCGTTTGAGGGAAGACGTTTGAATAAAAATGTCCAATAAGCATTTGGTGATAAAATACAGGACCTCAGGTAAGAGACAAGATTATAGTGATCTGGAGTCACCAGCAGAGATTTGACAGATTCATGAAATAGATATGTACCCCAAGACCTTAAGCAGTTCTGCTTAGGAAACCAAGCCTCACCAGTTGAGGAGGTGGTTGTTAATCAATAACAAAAGTCTACACTAGAGCAGATTTCTCAGCCTTGGAAGGACATTAGAAAAACTTGGGAACTTTAAGAATTACCAGGATCTGGGCCCCACCCCAAACCAATTAAATACAGATCTCTGGGACCGACCTCTTAACCCTGCTCTGTGAGAAGCAACCCAGTTTTCTAGAGTGCTTTTTACATAAATGAAATAAAGTACCTGAATATATTTATAGTGATTTTATCTGCATAGGGTTTCAGTTATTTTCCTTTATTCTGAAGTTTTTATGACTTTTTTCCCCCATTTTATTTGCATATTCATTGTTTCAGTTAGGAGGACCATTCAGAGTATCCAGTCTGGGCCGTCTTTTAATAAGAAAAAAATGGTATTAATCTATATGCACATTGCCAGGTTCTATCTCAGTTGTCAATTTTTTTTTTTTTTTAAGATTCTGACAGAGTGAGAGAGCACAAGCAGGGGGAGCAGGAGAGGGAGAAATAGGCTCCCCACTGAGCAGGGAGCCCAATGTGGGACTCAATTCCAGGACCCTGGGATCATGACGTAAGCTGAAGGCAGATGCTTAACTGAGTCACCTAGGAACCCCTCAGTTGTAAATACTTCTGAAGTTTCAAGTCCTCGTAAGAGATTTTTTCTTTATATTTTAATGTTTTCTTTACACCTCTTTGAATGTTGCCCACACCTAGTGCTTTCAGAAATGTTCTTTAAGGAAATCGTAGTATTTACTCATTTTCAACACTTTTAAAATAAAAAAGAAAGTGATGAAAAGTTCAAACAATGTTTTTCCCTGATTATCTCACACTGGATAGGAAAGGAATTACTTTTCAAAAGAAGATGCCCATCCTGAATTCAGCTTTGCCCATCAAGGGAAATAACTGTGCCTCTGTTCCTGCATTTGCCCTGAGTAATATCTGCAATATTTTCTCAGATGTGCATTTGAATGGGTAGAGGTAATTTACTCAAATTATCATACGTACAGATAAGGCTAGAATATTGGAAAGTTAACCTCGTTATTCACCCACTTATCAGAACAACTTGTCCCAGATCGTTAAAATCATTTTTCTTTTCTGTACACATTAAGTCATGTTAAGGATTTAATACTTTTTAAAATGTCTTTACTAGGCAACAATGCTAATCATGTCTTACATTTACATATGGCTTACTATGTGGTAAGATGAGGAACAGAGTCCAAGATAACTTAAATAACCTAAGATCATAGAACTTGTTGTAAGGAATAAATAGCCTATTGTTAAATTCTAAATTAACTGGGAGACAATTCACTAAGAAATCAATGTGTAGGAAAGTTGTGTATATCCTGGAATCTTGGAGATCATGATTTTTTTATATCATGAATTCTTCTTTACATCCTTTTAATTGCACCCCATGTCCCTAGCCTCTCCCCCTTAGCACCTGCAGAACAAGGTGGGTGGAGCTTACACACATGAGCCCTTCAAATATTTCAAAACAGTGATTAGGTCTCCTGGTAAACTTTCTCCTTTGCCAGCCAAACAGCCCCATTCATTGACTTTTCCTCTGGAGACCCCCTCCTCCTGGTTACTCACTCCTAAAGTCCTAAGGTTGTCTACATCTCTTTCTGAACTTTGTGTTCTGCAGAAGTAAACATGCTATTTCGAGTGAAGTTCAATCAAATCTGACAGGGAGAAAAATATCAACTGCTTCATTTTTGATACTCTTAATGCACATTTCCTGTGGGGATTTTTCACATCGAAGTCCCATTCTGCATTCATTGCTGATGTGCTCTGTGAATAACCACAAGTTTTTCCTCACAGGTGCTAAAGCCAAGCCACATAACTCACTCGTATGCTTATAAACTGTTTGTTTCTTTTTACAGGCATTAGAGAACATTAAAGTCCTTTGAATGCACTGTAAGGGTGGCCTAGACATGGCAAGAGAAAAAAACACATGGAACCAAACTCTACATAAAATTCACTGAAGAAAATATAATACCAGTTGTCAAATACTTAAGCCTTAAAATGTTTATCCTATTTGAAGATTTGAGAAAGTTTTTATGATATTTTTATAGCAAAAGGATACTTTCAAGTGCTTTGTCTCCCCACAGGATCATTGGGGTACCCTTACAAAATTGACAAAACCAAACCATATTCTCTAGAAACATGTCCTTTATTATAAAGACTGGTTTTCATTTGATTGGGGGAGGGTAACTGATATTTTTATCATTTCATCAGGAAGCAAAATTCACACTACATTTTACATGTAGACAGGGATTTGGCAGAATGAGTAAAAGAATGGAAGTTTCTCCAAGCAGGAGCCAAGCCTTCACAATCTCCAACAGCAGCTCAAACTGTCTGAATACTGTGTGGGCAGAACAGAAGCCTGTGGGATGGCAATGGGTCAGAGCTGCTTGGTCAAAGTTGAAATAGGAGCCCAAAGTAAAGATAAAGGAGGAGAAGTAGCATATTGAGGCAAGGAAAGTAATAGTTGCCAAAATGATGAAGTTACAGAGTCAAGAGTTAGGAAGTGATGGGAAGTAATAGAGAACGATTTACAGAAGAGGTAGAGTCATTCACAGAAAATTGCTAGAGTAGAACAGAACAATCAAGACCACAGTAGCTAAAAACCCATTTCCCAGGAGAATTTTTAATACAGGTATTTTCTAATATTGGCTTGATATGAAATTAAGAAATGCTTTACTTTCAGGAATCCTGGCTAAGTGAGCCAAAGAGAAGGTCATGTGTCAAGAGGGAAGCAAGATTTCTCAAATTTGGACATTAGAATCATCTATGGAACTTTAAAAAAAGTGGTTTAAATTGAGTTTCATTCCATTTATAGTCTTTAAACTTTAAGTAAAACAAAAACAACAAAACAAAACAAAACAAAACAGTAATGCTTTCTTTTCAGTTTAAAGCTTAACAGAGTCATTACTAGACCTATGGAAAATTACCTCTCTAGTTTATTGAATTTTTCTTGAGGGTTTGAGCATTAAGACATTTTCCTTCCCTTGCAACTTCCTTGTAATTTTCATTTTGAATGTTTTATGATGTCACAGTGAACTGCTTCTTCAGTTTTTCTATACTGAATCAACAGTTTGATTCGCTATTCAAATGATGTCCCCATTGAGAAAGATGTACTAATTTCAAGATCTGCATGGCTAAACAGTGTCAAGTTCAAATTTCCCACCATCAACAGATTGTGGAAAAGAGAAAAATACTGATTAAAATACTAAAATGAAATTACTGGTTGCTGGGAAAAGCATGACTTTCAGAGAAAAATAAGATGCTTTGCATGAAAATATTCCTGTTAAAACATATTTTTAAGAAAACTACACCTTTGTTGCCAAATGACTGATGATCTAGAATTCACATTTTTCCTGAACCAAATTTGAATATCAAAGTTTTCTCTGCAATTCTAAGATTGAGATAAAGTTGTCTTTAGAATATTCTTGCTTTCAAAAAAGGGGGGATACAAAAGACCAGGAATTCTATTTTCTTATATTTAGAGTACATTTTAAAAATTTCTCCTTTTGATAATTGTGAAACACTCCCCCCATGTGTACAACTACAATTTCTGATTAGTCGATATTGAATATTGACCTAAAAGTTAAAAATAAATATATTTCAACATTGTAGTGTAGCAAAAAAGGGGAACTATTATAGAACTGAGGTATAAAAATAGCAAAAAAAATTCAGCCTGATGAATGTGAAACATGTAACTATTTTCTATATCACTAGTTTTGCCAAACTGTCCCCCCTTCCCTTTACATTACATAGATCGGCAGCTTGTGTATCCCGGTGACTTTTAAAAAACAAGCTTGGTCAGTTTCATTCGGTGGAGTATTTTCTTTTATCTCCCAAGGATGAGCTCTCCTTCTCACAAGAATTTGATTATGATACATCTCTTGGCTTTTGTTTAGTTTTTATCTTTGATCTGGTTATTACAGTACTTCTCTAAACCCACCTATCCTTCCTTCAAGTAGCACATCTCCCATGATAGCTTTCCAAGCATCAAGCTTACCTTTCTCCTCTTAGAATCATGAAACCACAGCCAATGACAAAGAAAAATGGAAAAGAAGCTTCACTGGTGTGTTAGATATAGTCATCCTCTTATATTTATCATGGCAATCAGATTTAATGACAGCCCAAATGTTGTCTAGGAGTTAGCACCTCGGGAAGGAAATTCACATTTACTGTGGGTTGACTATGTGCAGGTACTTCTTACATGTATTAATCTCATCACCTCTCCACTAGATACCATGCCTGAAAGGATATATTTACGTTATGCTTTACTGAGCACTCTTTCATGAACCAGGAGGATACCTTGATCTGCTACAGGAAAGAAAAGGTAGATATACCCTAAATCATGGTTGTTGGCAAACTTCCTCAAAACTCACTTGGTCACTATAGGATCATACCACATAGCAAAAGAGTTACTAGAAATTATTATAGCATAAGCATGTCTTTACAGCACAATTCTTAGAATCAGGCTTTGCCAATCCTACAGATATGTTTTTCTATGTCAAAAGTAAACTTAAAACATCTGCTTTAAAATCCTTCCAGATGAAAATATCTGTCCTATTCCATAGTTGCTCCTTGTACAAATCTGAAAGAGTTAACAGATCAGGACAGCTAATGGATATGCAAACCATTCACACTCTAGGAATCTAGTGCATCTCTGAATCTTATACCATAGAAAGTTGTATATTCAGTCCCTACAGCCTCTGACATTAAATTTACATTTTTTAATGTTATGTCAGTCACCATCATTAGTTTTTGATGTAGTGTTCCATGATTCATTGTTTGTGTATAATACCCAGTGCTCTGTGTAATACATGCCCTCCTTAATACCCATCACTGGGCTAACGCATCCCCCACCCCCCTTCCCTCTAAAACCCTCAGTTTGTTTCCCAGAGTCCATAGTCTCTCATGGTTCATCTCCCTCTGGGGTCTCCCCCTCTGATTCCTCCCCCCCTTCATTTTCCCCTTCCTTCTCCTAATGTCCTCCATGCTATTTCTATGTTCCACAAATAAGTGAAACCATATGATAATTGTCTTTCTCTGCTTGACTTATTTCACTTAGCATAATCTCCTACAGTTCCATCCATGTTGATGCAAAAGTTGGGTATTCATCCTTTCTGATGGCTGAGTAATATTCCATTGTATATATGGACCACATCTTCTTTATCCATTTGTCTGTTGAAGGGTATCTCTGCTCTTTCCACGGTTTGGCTATTGTGGACATTGCTGCTATGAACATTGGGGTGCATATGGCTCTTCTTTTCACTACATCTGTATCATTGGAGGAAATGACCAGAAGAGCAATTGCTCGGTCATAGGGTAGCTCTATTTTTAACTTTTTGAGGAACCTCCACACTGTTTTCCAAAGTGGCTGTACCAACTTGCATTCCCACCAACAGTGTAAGAAGGTTCGCCTTTCTCCACAATCTCTCCAACATTTGTTGTTTCTTGCCTTGTCAATTTTTGCCATTCTAACTGGTGTAAGGTGGTATCTAAAGTTACATTTTATTGTATAGTACTTTACTTCTAAAAACACCCCTAAGAAACCATCTTTGAAAGCCATTGCCATAATTGCTATAACGTGTTAAGGTTGATAGGTCTAGTACTCCATGCACCAGTCATAAAAAGCTCCCATGTGATTCAAGGTTGGAAGACATTCCTCCTGAGGAAGCAGTTCCTTCTCCTCTTATATTCCTCTTTCTAGCTGGGAAATGAGGCAAACTGGAGATAAGCTTGAAGCTGAATCAAAGAAACTATAATGCTTCTTTTTGCAGAGAGATTTTTCCTTGGCCTCAATTTTCTATTTATTTTTAGCCAAGTTGTTTAAAGTTATCTGGAATTACAAATTCCCTCATATCCTATGTTAGGACAGAGGAGTCTGAACATATGTAAATTGAATAAATAAAGGCTAAGCACTCACCAGGTTTATGTAACTGAAGAAACTGTTTATGTTTGACAATTTTATGAAAGTAAACATTCTAAAAGGCAAACCTAGGTCACTCCTTGGCTACAAGTCTTTCCATGTCTGCCACAGGTTTCAGAATAAAGTCAAAGTTCCTAAGTGTCCAAGTTCTAAAGTCCAAGTTCTTATAGTCACTGGATGCACGCACTTCCTGTTAGCTCTTAGTCCCTGACCTCTAAAGAAAGTTCTACCTCCTGCAGGCTTGTTTTGGGTCTTTTTAGATGTCAGGTCCAGTGGTTAGTCAAAGAAAGGACCAGAGAAGGAGAAAGACTCTAAGAACTTAAGAAAACTGAATAAGGAGATGAGAAAGGAGGTGGGTTGGGATGGGGGAGGGGAAGGGGAGAGAGGGAGAAGAAATAGATGAAGGCTGGTGCCAGGAAAAAAAAAAAAAAAAAAACTGGAGAATGAGAGATGCAGGCCCAGTCTGGAGGTGTTCGAAAAATAGGAATTGGGGTTGGGGCAGATGAGGATTTTAGTGTTATTTTGAGAAACGCAAGTAGAAATCAGAACTACTTAATGCCCTTTTGTGATTAGACTGAGCTTTGTTACATGCCACTCCATAAAGAAACTGGGCTGCGTGGGACCCTGGGTTCTGTTCACACTATACAAGTAAAACACACAAACCTATTAATTTGGCCACTAGGACTTCCCCTGAGCCCCGCCCCACAGTTACCCTGGTTCCAAGAGTTGCCTGCAGTTTATAGAACCCATGTTTTTCTCGCATCAGAGTCTCTGTTCTTCTCAAACATTGCTCTACCTAGAGCATTCACTGTCACCCCTCTTTTATACTAGGCTAAAGCCTATAGCTTCTTCAAAACCAGTTTAAGTATTCATCCTACAGGAAGACTTCCTTCCCACCCCTTCTATACTCTCAGATCTGAGAGATGATACACAGAGAAAGAACATGTCTGCTCTATTAGTCTGTTTATCTCAATTTCTCCCATCACACTAAGTTCCACGAGGGTAAGACAGTGAGAGCAAGAAAATGAACAATGTTTAAAGTGAAAGCAGGAGAAACAAAAACAAAAACACATTGCATCAAGAACTCAGGATGGTTATAAAATTAAGCCTTCTTTCACAAAATATACTAGCAGAAAATGATTCTTGCAGAGGTTTTCTGGTTTATAGCAAAATGGGGTTTATACCACCGAGGCTTTGAAGATGTGGGGCACATACGAAATCTCCAAAATATTATCTTACTTCCTAAGCAAACTTCCAAAGATGCAAATGAGAGTAAACACAGAGGCTGCTTTGATTAAATATCTGGAATTTTATAACTGATCTGAAATACATAAAGACTACTCATATATAAATACATAAAAATATTTTAAAAGACTTTCAGACAAGATGGTGGTATGGTAACAAATATCCAAAATCCTTCCTAGAAACTGAGCTAAATCCTAAAGGAAAAATAAGAATAGGGAAAAATCCTACCTTGGAGTTCACATTGGTCAAACTCCAGAGGCAGTTAGTGAATCTAATTAGCTTGAGCAGCAAGAGTTTGTACAGGATATTAGATGGCTATCAGAATCATTTGAAAACTGAATCAGCAGGCAAGTTTTCAGAAATGACAGAAAATCGCACTGCAGAACAGAGCTAGGAAGGAAATGCAGCTTTGTCATCAGGAACCTACCTGCAAAACTTGAAGCTGACACTCCCTAATCAGGAAGCCACAACAAAACTGGGTACCCCAGCATGGCATTTTCCAGCAGAGATCAGAACAGCCAGCACCTCACTCCTCTCTTCCAAATAACATGCAAGTGTATCTGAATGATAAACTTAAGTCCCATTTAGAAATCCAGCTGAGACTATCTAGGAAATGTATTTATTTTTTCAGCTCTTGCACACAGAAAGGCACACTCGAAATAGAGGGAAAGAGATCCTGAAAGCCAGTCCCCCAGATCACACACAAGCATGTGGGTGCCTCCTCAACACAGCATGGTAAAAGCCTCAAGGATTTTTCCTGCATATAATGAAGGTATTAGCTTGAAGGGCTCAACATATGCATAATTCCCTTTCCCCAAGAGTAGTAATGGGACACAGGGAAGAACTAAGGAAATCCTGGGGGCGGGGTGGAACAAAACCAAAAGCAAATACTCCTAAATTAGAGGTGATAGAGTTAGAGGGGAGGCTAGCACTTCTCCACTTGGTGTCCTATCACCAGCACAAACAAGGGCCAGGATACCTCATTCAGAGAGGAGCCCTGGCCATACCAAATAAAAACCTGCAATGGAAGGTCTTCTAATCTTGCTTCTCCCTAACATAGCAAAATTTTCCAACTGGACATATGCTCTCCTAAAGTATAAGAGCATTCTATATTTCTACCAACAAGGTAGGGCTGGCTCTGGTAGCATTATATTCCTGGATTATAAGAAATGTGGGCTTAGGCCTTACTGTAGCAGTTCCAAGTAACCAAACTGTAGAAATCATGTTTTCCAGTAGATGTATTTATCTTCCTCTGCACACCCCTCAGACTGATAAATCAATGAAAATGTAACAGAATTCAGTTAAACACCTTAACTTCTAAAAGGAAAAGGCAACCAATGGCCCTGTAAATACTATTTGGAGGAAATGGGAGTCAGCAACAGATCTGCTCCAGCTCAGTAATGAACACATAGAGAGAAGCAGCCAAACTGAAGGGGGTGTGGATGGGGTGGGGGGGGGGAGTCAAACATTTACATCACCCGCAGTGAAATTAAAGAAAATTAATGAGACCAAAGATACAGAGAGCATATACAAGACCAGAGACAAAAAGAACACTAACATTAAGTGAAAAAAAATAACAATGTAATAGTATAGTGACATTTTAATCGGCACTAGAAACAGCAACAACAGAAAATAAACAGCAGGGAAACTTTCACAGTTAGATTAAAAAGATACCAGCAAATGAAGTAGGTAAAATATATGAAAAACAGCCTAGATATCTAATATGTGAATGAGTATTAGTTTAATAAATGTTTTTGGACATCTTTGTACTTGACTTAAAACAAAATGTAGGACATACAAAAAGAATATTTTCCTAAACTTAGGAAAGATTCAAGCAGATCAAAAGGGCTCACAATCTACTAAGGAAAAGTAGCAAAATAATGAACCTTGGTTATATCATGAGGAGATATTGGGGCAGGGGGCTGGGTCGGAGGGGGGAATGAGGTTGTCCTTGAGGTTTTCATTTTATTTTATTTTTATTTTTTAGATTTTTATTTATTTGAGAGAGTGCGAGTACGTCAGTGAGAGTGAGGGAGTGAGAGAGAGCACGCAAGAATGGTGGGGAGGGAGAGAGGGAGAAGCAGGCTCTCCACTGAGCAGGAAGCCTCACTCAGGGCTCGATCCCAGGACCCTGGGATCATGACCTGAGCCAAAGGTAGATGCTTAACCAACTGAACCACCCAGGCGCCCCATTCCTGAGCTTTTTAATGAGCACAATAGATACAGGAAACAATGGGGCAATTTGTATGAAAATTTCAGGGAAAAAATTGTGAGCCAAGAACGTGGAATTTAAACACAGAAAGAACAACAAAAACCAGACACAGACTCAAATACAGAGAAGTGGTGTTTGTCAGAGGGGTGGGGGTGAGGGATGGGCAACATAGGTGAAGGGCTTTAAGAGTACAAACTTCCAGTTACAAAGAAATAAGTCACAGGGTTGAAGAGTACAGCATAGAGACTACAGTCAATGACATTGTAATAATGTCTGGTAACAAATGGTAACCATGTATCTTAGTGAGCTTCCTATAATGTATAGAATTGTCAAATCACTATGTTGTACACTTGCAACTAATATGACCTTGTATATCTACACTTAAAAGAATTCTGTGGTACTGAAATCAGTTATTCACATGTAAAGGCAAAAATATCCCCAGATATACTTCCTCAAATTTTTTGCATACCACTCTTGCAATCTTCCTGAAACCGTATCAGTCAACCCACCAACACAGTAAGATACAGATTTCAAAAATAGATCAACTGTGATATTAAAAAGAGGCAAGTCAGAGAACACTTCAAAAAATTAGCTCCAAACACAGAGCTTTTGTAGCCACATAGGAGTATGGGGGAACACGATCCTTAATTTCCTTTTCATAAACTGAGGAAACATTTTCCTTAAAGTCTAAGATATTTTTAACCCATTCATTCCTCATACTAAGCAGGTTGGCATTCATCTTCATAATTACCACCTCATAAATACATAGCTGCTACCAGGACAGACATCATTCCTTATACAACCATGAAGGACAAGAGGGTGAAAAAGAGCCCTTTCTGATATACAGTTCGCTATATTAATCAAAAATTCTTGGGGTGCCCAGGTGGCTGAGTCACTTGAGCGTCTGACTTGATTTCAGCTCAGATCATGATCTCAGGGTTCTGCGATGGCTCTGTGCTGGGAGAGGAGCCTACTCTCCCTCTGCCCAACTCCCCTCCCACTCTCACTCTGAAAAATAAACTTTCCCAGGAGTTCCTCAATAGTATCTCCTTATATCTTATTGGTCAGAACTAGGCCACATATCCTTTCTAATGGAATAGAAGCTAAGAAAATATTTGTCACTTTCAGGCTTTATCATAGATGATCTCAGAGTTGAAAAGAAGGTTGTGAGCCAAGACTATAGTGTCCACCATCAGGTAAACATAATTATAGTCATTGTAAAGTTCTGCAAAACATTTGTATGTTAGTTCTCGATTTTTTTTTAATTACATCCAGGCAAAACTCAGAATATACCAATAACGATAAAAAAGGGGGGCTTACAGGGGTGGATGGGAAAGTGTGGAGGTCATGGCAAACATTAAAACTTAAAAGTAAAATAGTGCCTCCCTACTGATGAGTCCCTTTCCTTTTTTGATGGGGAGACCTAAATACACCAGAAGGTGCAATCCTCACCCTTGGAGATGCTTAAGGGATAGGACCATTATCTAGACCATATACCAAGACCCCTCCTGTCAGCCCAGCATTTCCCCTGACTCCCCACCCTCACTCTTCCCTCAGGCAGCACCAAAACAAAATCACCACTTATTTAAGAACTTCAGACATGGAGCTTACACTGTTTGTCAGTTTTTCACAAATACCACAAGCAAGGGAGCTTCCTACGGAGGGGGAGGTGGTATAGAGTAGGGAAAGAAGAGGAAACATTGACTGCCTTCAGCACAGATGACCCATTAAACAGGCAGTTTGGGAGGACACACGCAGAAGCCTTCTAGGAAGTAGAATTCTTTCCCAGGTGACTCCTGTTAAACAGGGTAATTTTCTGGAGAAAACACCACCCTCACCCTCTTACCGCCCCCTCCCCTGCCCTGAACCCTTAAAAACCATCTGTTTATCCATAGGGAGCCTGACCCAAGGTTTATTCTTCACTCTTTCCACCGCATGAAATTCAGTGAGAATGCCCCAAGGGCAGCCCAGAAGCTCAATCAAATCCCTGCCTAGCATGCTCAGCAACTGCTGGAGTTCGTCACTTTCCCTGAGAACTACTGCTTCCTGCTTCTCGAGGTTTTTCACCACCTGTGAAAAAACTCTCCCTCTTTTCTACAAGATGGAACAGGACAGAAAGAGAAACAAAAGCTCAAAACTCACCAAAACATTCCAGCTCATTTCTGCCAAAAGCCTTTACACCCTGACCTCCCCACGTGTTTTCCCTCCCTCCTTACCTGCTATTTATTAGCTTTGCCAATTTTCCATGTGGTCTGCCTCCCATCTGACCACTTCAAGTTGTTGAGGTCAGTCTCTGATGGAAATAAAGGAAAGGGAGGCTGCATAGGTGCTAGAGATGGTAAGGAGATTTCCCCTGGGAACACTTCCCTCCACCTCCAGAAACTTGCTTCCCCGGTGGTTCCACCATTCCCCAGCATCTGCCACACCTGCTCCAGGAGCTTCCCCAGCTCCTTCCCCTTCTTTTGCAGCTCATACACTGCACCTTCCACTCATTAGCAACTGCTAGAGGAGGTCATCCAGAGGATGGGACCACCAGTTGACCTACAACCTGAGCGCAGTCAATAGGAGTCTCCTAACCGACCCCCGTCCTTGAAATGCATATTTTGCCCACCGTTCCAACCGTGAGAATGGTTTCAAGGATGCAGTCTTGAGAGAGCAATGTGTTATTGATATTATCTGAAGAGTATAGGCCACTAAACTTTATAACTATATAAACTTTTAAGATTTGGAGGGAGACAGTAGAGATCTACTCCTGCTGCAGCCGCCCCTACAATTCTATGTTTCCTTGATTACCAATCTCCGTGCCCTCCCTCTTTCTTCTGTCTCCCCTTGCCCTCTGCTAAAAGGGACCAGTTTGTGAACCAGCAGCAACTGTTGCAGTTTCTTCACCTGGTGGGGCAGAGAGGACCAGTGAGCAAGAAAGGAACACATGACTCCCAGAGCCACCTGCCAGGAGAAATAAACCAGACCCCACACAAATGGAGAAAAAGAATAGGACCTTCCCCATACAAGTGTGGAGGACACAGGTATGACAAGCATGCCATATCCCCTGCCCGCTGAAGCCAAGGCCTGGTACTCTACCTCCTGCCCAGCCTCACCCAGGCCACAACAGGCTCTTGTTCCATTCCTCAAACTCCTGTTAGGAGGCCTCTACAGCAATAATCCACTTAGGTGTCTACACCTAGGCCTGGATTGGGGCAGGAGAGACAGGCTGTTCTTACAAGACAGTGGTTCTCAGACATTAGAGGACAGCAGCATCGCCTGGAGAACTTGTCAAGCCTGATGGCCAAACCTGCCAGCCCCCCCCCCCCAGAGTTTCTGATAAAATAGGTCTGGGTAGGGGCCCAGAATCTGCATTTCTAACAAGCTTCCCGGTGATGCTGTTGTGCTGATGAGGAGAACACACTTTGAGAACCACTGCTCTAAGACACCCTAGCTTCTTTTGCCTTCCTATCTTCCTCCTTTCAGATTCTAAGCACCTTTCATTGTCAGGAAATGATTCTAAGCACTTTAACTCCTTTCTGTACCCACTCTTATTCTAAACCTTAAGCAAGTGATAAGACAGTTGCTCACCACCCTTGAAGGCTGTTTTAGAGCAGTTAAAAATGAACAAGGTGTCGGGGTGCCTGGGTGGCTCAGTCTGTTAACAATTCGCCTTCAGTTCACGACCTTGGGTTCCTGGGATCACGCTCTCTGCTCAGTGGGGAGTCTGCATCTCCCTCTCCCTCTGATCTCTCACTCTCTCTAAAATTAAGTCTTAAAAAATGAAGAATGAATGAGGTCTGATGATAGCTGCATTCGAGTCTTACTTCTGCTGTTTACAAACTATGACCTCAGCCGGTTACTTCTGAGCCTCTCCATTCCAAGTGCTTTACCTAGTGCCCTGTATACAACATGTGCCTCATCATTGCTTTTAGCATTATTGTCAGAGAAATTTTTTCAGTTAAGATGTGCTTCCCTCAGTCGTCATTATGCACCCTCATTTAATCTATCCAACAGTCCCATTGGAGTCAGGCAAAGGTATGGTTTTTGAAGATGCCCAGGTGATTCCAATGCATAAGTTTTCAAAACCACACGGTAGACTATAATCATTCCCCATCTCCACCAGGTGAAGAAAATCCCTGCCATTTTGCTTCCCCTTGAGCACCCACAACAACATGAAACATCAGGGACTACATGCCCAAAGGATCCACCACACCTACTCTGTCCTCTCTTATGTGGAGCACACCCTGTCCAAATTTCTGAATTCTGCTCCTCTGATTCTGCTCTGAGATCCTGGAGTTTCAAAGTGGGGTCCATCCCCCCAGAGTAACCCCCTTCCAAAGAAGTGCAAAAAGCCCAGGGAAAAGGGAAGCTTTTATCCCCTTGCTGAGTCATGACCACCTTATGCCCATGAGAGATAGGAATAGAGAAGCGGCCAAGGTTACTAGTTACCAGGAGCACCACTACCGTCTCAACCCCTTCACCTCAACGGAGCGGAACTCTCCATTCATTCCCTGGATTCAGGGAAAAGCATCTGATTGGGGTAAGCTGGACCTAGCTGAGCACTAGCAACAGTTGAGCAGGAAAGTGTAGGTGTCTAGTAGTGGAAAAAAAAAATAAATACCAAGTAGACGCAGGGGAGGGGGTCCTTTAAGTGTTAGGTTATCAATGAGGTACAGGAATCATACCCACAGAGCAGAAAATCCATGTCAGCCAGTGTCAGGGAGATGGAAACTGAGTAATGGGAAAGCCCCAGTTACTATCTGGGATCAGAAAGTCTTCCTTATGGGGTTCCATGACGCTTTCTGAAAGGAGGCAAGTGCTGGATGAAGCTCGATTTCCTCCACCTTTGTGCAAACCAACATAATTCCAAAAGGCAGCCAGAGCCTACCCAAGCACTGCTTCCTGAAATTCAAGTAGTTTCCCTCCCCTTCTCTCTTAATGAAGATTTTTTAAACCAGGAAATACTTCAAGGATCAGATAGTCAGATCTTTTCTTTGACTAATAATCAGTCACAATAAGTGGCAAAGCCAGAAATGAATTCCAGTGTTTTAATTTCAAGTTAATTTTTCCCACTATACCATATTTCCTTAGTCTCTAATTCATCTTCCACCATCTCTATTATCTACACATTTCTCAGCCAGTCAGCGAAGCCAAAGAAAGAATTCTTACCCAGTGTAGCCAGTCTCAAAAAGCCCAATTTCCCAAAACAACCCTGAGTCCCATTTTCTTTCTTATTGGACAGTCTTGGTTTCTTCAAAGAGAAAAAGAATGAAGAAAAGAAAGAAACTGAAGAAATCATATAAGAGGAAAGTAGCAGGAGTAGCTGGTTAGTGTCATTCTATCTTACAAATTCCGAGGATTTGAGCATGGAGCCTCCTAGGGCCGGCCTAGTTGTTCACTAGTTCTCAATTTTGGCTCCACATTAGATATGCTTGGGGAGGTTTTAAGATCCCCTGCACCCAGAACAATTAAATCAGAATCTCTGAGCAGGAAACCCAGACAGCAGGATTGTTAAGGTTTCCCAGGTGATTCCAATGTGTAGAATCCCTGCTCTAACAAGCCATATGTTAACTCCACATCCAGATTCTAAGGCTGCTGCTCAGCTGGAGTGAAAGCTTTCTGGGTGGGAAACAGCTGTGGATGGGAGAGGGCAGTTCTTTGGCAGCAATGTAAATAGTTAAGCAGCCACCTAGTAGAGAATAAAGTCACACTCAAATTTTAAAATAAAGCCTCTAATTTTATTGGATCAAACTTTGCTTTTCTTCTAGATTTTTTTCTCCTTTCATTTCATAAAATTATAGAGCTCAGACCTGTACCTCTGAAACAAATAATATGTTATGTTAATAAAAAATTTTTAAAAATTATAGAGCTAAAGCAATAATGCTAATGAGATCAATACTGTTGATCATTAGGGGTGGATGTCATGCCTTTTCTTAATGGGCTTCAGTGAACCTGTGGAGCTAAATGATTTAAATTATGTTTGCTCCCTCCATCTGTCTGCTAAGCTGACTGCCTGACCCGTTGGTTCCTCTTTTCTATTCCCCCAGACCAGATCTTCCCCTTATGAAGTCCTACCTAAGGGATCATCTGTGTGGAAGAAATCTGGGAAGCCTTTCTAAAAGAAGCATTTACCTGGCTAGCATTTACCTATTACCACCTCAAAAAAACAGCTTGTATGTTAATTGGCTGGCCAGGACCTAGATAGTAGAAAAGAATTGGGAAAGCAGTTCACAGGAAGGAGAAAACACAGAGAGGTAAGACACATTAATGTATGTTCCGGATGCCCAGGGTATTACTCTAGAGCCACTCAAATATATTGCTGAGAATTTCTTTTTGATTCCAGGTAAGCAAATGAGACTGTGACTCAGATGTGTCTTTATAAATGAGTTAGAGGAAGCACGATGTAATGAAGATAGCAGGACATGACATCAGATTCAAATCTGATCTCTGTCACTCATTAGCCCTATTTATGTCCACAGGAGAAGCTTTTCAATCTCCCTTAGCCTCAACCTACTCACCTGTAAAATAGGGATAATATCTCCCTCACAGCGTTGTTTTAAAGATTAGTGTTCTTGTATATAAGTACTTGGTATGGCGAATGGAAATAATAGGCATTCAATAAATAATTGTGGCAACAAGAGGAATAATCAGCAATTATATTTGCAGTCATTATTATTAGCTGTTATCAGCACATACCAACAGAGAAATTGTTAGCTTATATCCCAAATCAAAAGCTCTCACTTTAGGGGCGCCTGGGTGGCTCAGTCGGTTAAGCATCCAACTGTTGGTTTCAGCTCAGGTCGTGATCTTGGAGTTGTGGGATCGGTCCGGCTCTGCACTCAGTGCAGAGTCCACTCGAGATTCTTTCCCCCTTTCCCTCCTCTGCTCTTCCCCTGCTTTTTCTGTCTCTCTCAAATAAATAAAATCTTTTAAAGAAAAAGCTCTCACTTTATTGTTTTGAGGTATTTATTTTGTGAAAACTTGACATGAGAAATATTCCTAGGCATGCAACTGAAGCTTATTTTGAACAAAATTCCTTTAATAAAGTCCTAATTTTTAGTTCCAAGGTACTTACTCAGTCCTTAAATCAATGAGACCAGGTTAACCAAATGGTCTCTGGTTTTTTTAAAAGCAGTGAGAAAACAATAGATCAATTCTATAAAGAATACAGTATACAGAAATGGAGAAATGAATGTAAAATGAAAGATTTTGAAATCAAGAGAGACATCGTGCCAAATATATGAAGACATAACTCATTCCTTAGCAGAGTACTTATTAAGGAAAATAATGACCAAACACAATCTTGGCAAGAAAAACCTACTAGTTGTGAGTGTATTGGGCAAATTACCAAGAGGTGCATAAATTATTTTCTAGATCAAAGAAAACCATTAAATATCTGTGTGGCCTTAGGAATGTTTCTTAATCTCACTGAGCATCAGTTTCCTCATCAGTAAAATTGTGATGATGATAATAATAAGTCGTTTTGTGTGTGGAATTAATGAGCTGGTGGTACACATAAAGCACTTCATATAGGGCCTATTGCTGTGTTGGCTATCATTTTTATCTCTGAAGCTAGGATTAAAGTGATTTAGTAGAAGAATTTGAAGACCTATCAGAAAATAATGATCTGGATAATTTCCAATACCTGAGCCTCCCACAAGATTAGAGTGAAGTTTCAAATATATCACATGGGATCCTCACTTATTCTTAGTTTGTCAAGTAAGAATTACTAAACATAGGGAGGTACCTAACAGGAGTTTTGGGTTTTAATCAAGCAGACTAGTTATGTTAAGGGATGACACCTCTTACCACTTTCATTTTTCCTGCAAAATTTTGATCAGAAAGCTGTGTTAACAAAGAACTTTTAATTCCTAACAGTAGGAGATCCCTTTCTAATTGCTTACCAAGCTAGCCTTGTCATATCTCTGAACAATATTTGGGGGATGTGTGGGAAGTAAAGGGGAAGAAGCACACAAAGAATATGTTAGAATGGAATCTGCCTGTATGGGGCTCTCATCCTGAAGCAATGACACAGCAGTCTTTGCAAAGAGCATGGCAAGCCTCTCTTTCTTGCTCATTTATTCATCAAATATTTCTTAAGCACTTAGGACCAACAAGCAACCCAAAATTTCATTGGTTTTATACTACGTGATTTAGGTCTCATACACAAAGTCTGATCAGATATTCCTGGTCAGCAGCTTTCATGCAAGTGAGGTCAAAATCCCACAAATTTCCATTACTGACTCTGCCTTGTCCTAGAATCTCTTCAGAATCTTCTGCTGCATGTTCTACCCTCAGCCAGACAACAGGCAAAAAGAAAGAGACCTTGGGAAATGGAGTGCCTGATACTTAACAACCTCAGCTCAGAATAGAAACACGTCACTTCTGTCCAAAGTGTGTTAGCAAGAACTAGTTACATGGTCCCACTTAGATGCAAGGGAAGCTGGGGAAAGTAGCTAGGTAGGCACTTCCCAGAGACAATTCCATGCTATGGAAGGGGAGTGTGATTCTGTGTTGCTCAGCGAGCTATCACTGCCATAAGCACCCAGGTGCTGAGGATAGACCAATTTAAAAAGATAAAAATCCCTTTCATCATGGAACTTAGAGTCTAGTTCACTCTTACTCTGATAAGAGGCTCCCTCCTAAAGTCTCAGTGCACTGAATTGCCTTTTATCAATTTTACCCTCATCTCTGTCTCCACTGTAGAACTACAGTTCCCAGAATCCCTTTCTAATATCATTCAGGGTTAGATTCTGCCAATGAGGCATTTACAAAGATTTTAAAAAGAAGCCATTTTTCTCAGCAGCAGCTGTTTGCAGACCGATGAGATCATGTTGGCAGCACTCCTTAGCTTTCAGAGCTTCTCCCAGGAATCACTTGCTATAAGCAAGCAACTGATATCATCAGCAGAAACTTCCAGGGTCTCCAGCCATCCTCCTGAGAATAACCCACTTCAGTACTCCATGCCACTAGGATCATTGATAGTGGCCCTCATGCAACCCTTTCAAATCTGCTGAAAAATAAGCTTCCAGACCTCTCCCACAGCAATTCCACTGTTTTGAATTAATTTTTTTTCTACCCAAAATACTAGAGTGACTTCTGTTTTCTGGCAAAATCTGAACATACTCAGGATTAAAATGTTCAGTACACTTACTCAGTAATTCAAAGAAATATTTCCCAGTGTGTGTTATATGCTAGGTCGTATGCTAGATACTAGAGAATACAATTTGACAAGCTAAGTAGATTAACTTCTGCCTACATTGTGCTTATTTGTAATAAACTCAGTTAAAAATACATAAACCATAATAAACCAGTGTGTATAAACCAGTGTGTATATTATATATCCAGTGTGTGTGTGTGTATATATATATATACACACACACACATATACAGGTTTATACACACCATATATACACACAACACCACACACACACACACACACACACACACACACACATACACACACATCATTAGGTTGAAAAGGGAAAAAGAAAATCAAGAGTAACTCAATGATGCTTTACAAATCAAAAGAAATTTGGCAAAATCCTTGGAAGTATGTGATTAATTAAACATCTTTAATGTCTCTGAATTATAATGATATGACATATCAAAACAGGGATCACAGTTTGTCAAGGTCACAATAAGTATCTTCCAAAGGCAAGAAACCCTACTTTGTTTTTATGTATAGGACAAAATATTGCATACTGGCTATATTGCTCAAGGATTTGGATCATCAATAAAATGGAAAATTGGCTACAAAAGCAGTTAAAAAAAAATCTGTAAGGCGCCTGGGTGGCTCAGATGATTAAGTGTCTGCCTTCGGCTCAGGTCATGATCCCAGGGTCCTGGAATCGAGTCCCGCATTGGGCTCACTGCTCCTTGGGGGCCTGCTTCTCCCTCTGCCTCTCTCTCTGTCTCTCATGAATGAATAAATAAAATCTTAAAAAAAATTTTTTTTAAATCTAAATGTTGGAATTTTATAGTAAAATTCATTAGAGAAGCAGGATCAAGTAAAGCAGAATAGATCATTGTTCTGGGTAATTCTGATCAAGAAAATATGGTGTCTGTGCTCTTCTGACATATTAATTTGTCAGTCAATGGTTAAAATGCTTATTTTGTATTCTATATACTAAACTAGGTTAGAGAAAGACCATCAATATTCACTATTGGGATGTGTAATAATTGTATGAAAATTATAAAGTATAACTATCATGTGTTCCTTTTTCCTTCAGTGTCAGTACTAATGTGAATATAGCTAACAATAATTAATATTCTTTTTTTTTTGGTGTAGTGTTCCATGATTCATTGTTTGTTCATAACACCCAGTGCTCCATGCAGAATGTGCCCTCTTTAATACCCATCACCAGGCTAACCCATCCCCCTACCCGCCTCCCCAATAATTAATATTCTATTAGTGGCTTGTAAGTAGAAAAAAAAATCATGGGTAGGAAACCATCAGGCTCCATCCTAACCACAACTAAGACAAACAAAATGTTCATAAGAATCTGCTTAGCTCTTTATTCAGTCTTCAGAAATAGGACTCTTAATTTACCTGTTCCCATCCTCTGAATATAATCAAGGAGATCTCTTGTAAGCTCTGTTCAGTACTTCAAGGCTCGGCATCTGGCTAGTCTAGTTGCTTGCCCTATAGTATTAATGCTCAGAATCAGAGACCAGTCTTGTTCTTTATCAACAAGCTTCTACCATACATTTATTCACTCAACAAATATTGATTGAATGCATAATGTGTGTTGGGCCCTGGAGATATAACCAAAGATGACATATACAATCCCTATCCCAACTGAATCTGGGGGTGAGTTATGAAGTTACAAAGCGGAGGTAGAATGTACATGGAAGGAAGTACAAGGGCAACTAATTCAAACTTGACAGTTTTGAGACCACTTCCTAAAAGAAATGCCTTTTAACCACAACCTAAATGATGCTTGAAAAGTTGGGGCGCCTGGTGGCTCAGTTGGTTGGGCAGCTGCTTTCAGCTCCGGTTATGATCCTGGAATCCAGGGATCAAGTCCCACATCGGGCTCCTCCTTGCTCATCCAGGAGTCTGCTTCTCCCTCTAACCTCCTCCCGTCTCATGCTCTCTCTCTCTCTCATTCTCTCTCTCAAATAAAAAAATAAATAAAATCTTTAAAAAAAGAAAAAGTTATCCTGGCACAGAAGAGAGATAAAATTATCTGGCAGAAGGAACAATGTTGAGAAACTGGAAGTGAGAGAGACCATGGCAGATACTCTATTGGAGGAACTGGAAAGAGTTCAATATAGCTGGATTTTAAAACATAATGTTGAGCGATGAGGTCAGAGAATTAAGGAATAGATTTTATAGGAAGTGGTAGACCACGTTAGAGAGTTTGAACCTTAAGAGCAATTTGGAGCTCTTGAAAGGTATAAACTAGGGGAACAGTAGGCTCAATTTTGTGTCTTGGAAATTCCATTCTGACTGCCATATGGAGAATGGAAAGGAAGGGAAGAAAGATGGAAGGAGGAGGATCCATATAAAAGATTATCATCATAATTCAAGCATGAAAGTATGGTAGTTTAATCCATGGCACTGAGTTTCTCTCTGGATTTACCGACTACTGTAGTGTTTCATTTAGAATCGGTTTCCCGACTTACACCTCACAGTCCCTTCTAGATGTTAAAGTTCTACTCCAAGTTAGTTGTAACAGCTGCACTTCTACATGATACCAAATATGCTTGAAAGTAATTGATTGCCAGGGTGTCCCTCTACCGATTGCCTTAATCACGTGTTCGCCAACTGTGGTATGCTACACTCACCTACTGGGAAATGTAGTTCTTGTCTACCGCCAATCTTTCCCTAAATAACTCCTACTTAATTACTCCCTATTTTCTGATGCTGTGACCTTTCAATTTGATGTCTTTCCTCTGTGAAAATGTGTTCTTTACCATGGCTTTGCCATGTTGTCTTCTCCTTCCTATGATCTAAGCTACAATTGAAACACTAGCAATATCATGGACTCTAAAATACACTGACAAAGATCTTAGAATTTTGAACTTGCCCCCTCATAGTCCTTACACTGCACTCTAGTGTCACAGTAATTTCTTCAGCTTGTATTTAATAGCTATTTGATATGAATAGGCTTATTTTTTTTAAGTTTTTATTTTAATTTCAGTTACTTAACATACAGTGTAATATTAGTTTCAGGTATACAATGTGCTGATTCAACACTTTCATACACCTGGTGTTCATCCCAACAAGTGCACTCCTTAATCCCCATCACCTATTTAACCCATCCCCCCAACAACCTCCCCTTAGGCATCCATCAGTATGTTCTCAATAGGTAAGAGTCTGTTTTTTTGGTTTGCACCTCTCTCTCTCTTTTTCCTTTGTTCATTTGTTTCTTAAATTGCACATATGAGTGAAACATATGGTATTTGTCTTGACTGACTTATTTCACCTAGTATAATACTCTCTAGCCCCATCCACGGCATTGCAAATGTCAAGATTTCATTCTTTTATGTGGTTGAGTAATATTCCATTATATATACCACATCTTTATCCATTCATCAGTTGGTGAACAACACTTGCGCTGTTTCCATAATTTGGCTATTGTAGATAATGCTGCTATAAAATCAGGAAACATGTGTCCCTTTGAATTAGTATTTTTGTATTCTGTGGGTAAATATCTAGTCGTAAGATTGCTGGTTAATAGGGTGGTTCTATTTTTGACTTTGTGAGGAAACTTCATACTGTTTTCCAAAGTGGATATACCAGTTTGCATTCCCTCTAACAGTGTAAGAGGGTTCCCCTTTATCCATATCCTTGCCAACACCTATTGTTTCTTGTGTTGTTGATTTTAGCCATTCTGATGGGTGTGAGGTAATAGCTCAATGTGCTTTTGGTTTGCATTTCCCTGATAAGTGATGCTGAGTATCTTTTCATCTGTCTGTTGCCCATCTGTACGTCTTCTTTGGAAAAATGTCTTTTCATGTCTTCTGCCCATTTTTTAACAGGATTATTCATTTTGAGGTGTGTTGAGTTTCATAAGTTCTTTATATATTTTGGATACTAACCATTTATCAGATAAGGCATATTTATCTTTAAATATTATGAGAGCAATTATAACTTTACAGGTACATTGATTCATTCATTCAGTAGTCATTGAAGTTCAGCCCTATGGTTAGAATCTGGCTAACCCCTGGAAAGGATATGAAATGTTGAATGGCAAATAATTGTTCTTTCCAAGAAGCTAAAAAGCCAGTAGGGAAACCAAAAAATACGAACACTGAACATTTATGTAATAATATATTTAATTCTCTCAAGATGATAGATATCAATTTAATTTGAATGCTTACTATGTGCCAGGCTCTGTGCCAAACACATGATATGTCCTATGTTTTTCAATTATTATAATAATCATTCAAAGCAGGTGTTATTCTAATTTTTTAAGTTAGGGAGCAGGGAAGTTAAGTGACTTGCCCACAATTACACAGAAGGTAAGTGGTAAAAATGGATTCAATCCCAAGCCTGTTTTATGACCAGGGATTTGCTTTTTACTCATATGCTGTGGGTACTTGCCTTCTAATGCCCAAGAATCATTATATATCCCATTCTAAAACCAATTATGTTCACTGAGAATATATTCTGGAAAGGAATGTGGTAGAATAAACCAGGAAAAGGATGGCGGAATGCTTTCAACTTTTATGGTAACTACAATACATTTATTGTGGCTGACTGGAACTCTGTCTTAAGAGGAGTTATATGAGTTGAAATAACCTATAAAAGTATTCTGAGGCTGCACTTGAGCTCTGTGGGAAAGAGCACCATCTTTAATTTGTGATGTTTGCCCTAAAGTCAGAATAGAGAGGTTATGATTATAGTACCGAGCTAGCAGCTATCCTGTGCAGGGAAGTCTATAAGACAGCAGCCACGTGATTGCCTAGTAACAGTGAGGACACAAATGAATTTCGCTATCTTATATCTGTCCTGGCCAGCATCTTACATTTCTACAGCTTCACCACATTTGTATCCAGAAATCCGGGGTGGGGGCGGGGAGTAAAAGAAAACTGAGAAAGAATTATAGACCAAACCTGCTTTTTCTAAAACGGTAGCCCCCAGCTAGATGTGGCTTTTGAGCACTCAAAATCTGCTGAGAATGAGAAACTGGCATTTTTATTTCACTTAACTTGAACTAATTTCAATTTAAGTTAAAATACTGGACACTATATTTGGTTACTGGAAATGTTTAAATATGTTTAGGATAAGTTGGATATATGAGTCTACTTTTTAACCATTTTATAAAATCTAGAAACAAATCAAGTAATTTCAATGAATATTGAAATGTGCTATAAGTATAAAATACACACTGGATTTTGAATATGAATCCCACAAAAAAAAGAATATGAGCTATTTAACTCATAATTATTATACTGGTTATATGTTGAATCTTTTGGATATATTAGGTTAACTCAAATATATTCAAATCAATTTCACCTGTTCTTACTTTCTTAAAGCAGTTACTAGAAAACTTAAAATTGCATGTGAGACTCACATTTTTATTTCTATTAGACAACACTGGACACTACAGGAGATCACAAAGACAGGGAAGGGGAGGGTGAGAGTAACTAGGTATTGAATTAATTGAGCATTCAGGTAGGTGGTTGTTCTAGATCAGTGTTTCTTGGCCTTTTTTTTTTTTTTTTCTTTTATAATTCCTTAAGGTGTCTTTTAGACTTTTTATATTGTTGCTGTCACTCCCGCAAGAAATTTAAATCAAAAATATACTATATATCTGCTTATGTACTATGGCTCTTTGGAGGAACACAAACCATTCAAATATGTAAGATGTTCTTGTCCAGCTTATATTTAACAGCTTTCCCCTTTGGGAGTGATATTTCTCCCATAGAAGATTCATGTTTTAGGGGAACTGGGAAGGGTTAAGTGACTAGAAGTCCTAGTGACAATAGAATGAATCTTTAGATAGTGTGAGGCAATGACAAATAAGGTATCATGAGTTAACTGAAAAAAAACTAAGTTGAAGAACAATGAGGCAGAGGTACCAAAATGAGGATCTGGTGCAGGCTATGAATTATTAGTAACCACAGTTATCCAACACATTTTTTGTCCGTACCTTTAGACTGTAGATTTTTCTAGACATGTGAAATGTTGGGGCAGCACCTAACTCACAATAATATGGATTGTGAGGTCAATTGGTGCCATTTTCTGTAAATAAAGATTTATGTGAATAATATTTATTTCCATACTAATCTATCTCATAAGGTGATTTCATATAATTTATCTGTGCAAACCCCTGGATACTGTCAGAATGTAACTTTCTTAAACATATAGAGTATAAGCTTGAAACTTATAACATGTCCTGAAATGATAACATAATGGTAGACAAAAAAAAAAGAGACTCTGTTTTGGGTCTTGGGGATAAAAACGGAGGTGATGAGTATTTTCCAGGTTTTTGCTATGACTGCCCAAGGGCACAGTTATTCTGACCAACTGAAAACACATTCAAGTTTTCTTGGTGCATCTATCCTTGTAGTGAAGATGAGTGTCACAGCTTCGTGGTAATCAAAAGGCCTCATTTATCTAATTTATCCTGACTCAAGCAAATTTTCAATTTTAATTTGGTTTTATGAACAGCTCTTCCAAGCAGAAAAACTCTTCAGATGCCCAACTGTTTTTAAGTTTTCCTGCATATTAGTAGTAATATTTTTCACTGAAATTTTATTAGCATTCTAGATTTTATTTTATTTTTTTATTAACATATAATGTATTTGTTTCAGGGATACAGGTCTATAATTCATCAGTCTTACACAGTTCACAGCGCTCACCATAGCACATACCCTCCCCAGTGTCCATCACCCAGCCACTCCATCCCTCCTACCCCCCTCCACTCCAGCATTCTAGATCTTAAATAAGTACACTATATGTACTTGGAATATAGTATGTTACATTAAATTCTTCCCACTTTCCACCTCCTCCTTTATTCCCTCTCTCCATAAGTAGCTTCACTATCTTCCCATATCACCTAAACCAAATGCTAAGAAGTCAGTCTGAGAATCCTTGGTTCATGCCTTATACCGGTCATTTTAGCCTATAAATTCTCCCATATAACATTTGTACATCTCCATGGCTACTATCTTAGTCCCTCATCAATTCTCCCAACTTCTATAAAGGTCTCTCTACCACTTATTGTCCCTTAAAATCAATTATTGTCTTAAACAGAACTGTTTCAACCCTGACTGAGATGCCTCAAATGGCTAAGCTAGAAAAGGGAACTGATTGGCTCAAGCAACTAAGAATAGCAAGGGTAGTTCTGGCTTCAGGTGCAACTGGGTCCATATACTCAAGCCTATGATTAGATTTCTTTTCCCATCCCTCAGCATTGATTTTGTCCATGGGCTGGCCCCATTCTCACCTATTGCAGTCAGACTTCTTCCATATGGTGGGTATTGTAGACATGTAGATGTACTGGCCAAATCCCTTTCCAGAAAGGACTTGCTGCTAACTGTGGGAAATGCAATGAGCCAACAGCCTCCAGTTGTCAGTTCCTTTAGGATCTGCATCAGCTGCAGAGAGCCACCTCACCCAAGGTCACACCTTTTCATGGTAGCGTCCATCTGGTGACTGAGTGAAGCTGACCAGCCATCTGGAAACTATGCAGGACACTGCTGGGCTTTCCTCACTCCAGAGCTTCCTGACAGGTTGGCTGAAGCTTTGTCAAACCTGCATCTCAATCCACTCCTCCCTCTGCCCAACCATGTTTCTTCATTCCTTTTGCAGGGGTTGATCCCTAATAAGCACTTGCATTCCAAACTCCATCTCTGTCTGCCTCCAAGGAACTCACCCGGTAACTGTGAGTTAAATGGCCTGAGTGACTGAGACTTCACAGCATCCCAGCTCCGTTGGCCCAGAATTGGAGCTAAGCCTTCCCCCTAGCTCTGACTAGAATAATCCTAAGGATGGATTCTGATTGATGCTCCCTGGTTCACATTTCATTCCCTGGGCTAATTACTAGGGCCATGCAGTCAGGAGCTATGTTCGACCCTCACCAAGACCACATAGAATGAGAAAGGAAGAGTTATCTCGGAAGGAAAGGGAAGGAAAATGTTGTCCTCTTAAACTTCCATATATCCAACTCCTATCTCTTTCTATAATATAGATCTAAAGTGTTTTTTCCTTTGTTTAAACATCAACTTTCACCATTGCCTATAGCAGAAAACATTCAGAATAACACAAAACATTCTAAAGGACACAGATTCATCAAAACCCCCATCATTTTTATTTGGGCATAATACTTAGGAATGTTCTCTGCCTTGATTGGGGATTGCGTTTTGCATGAAAATATACCCAACGGAATGCAGTTGCTACCTTTAGTTCAGCTGCTGCAGTGTATCCAGGCCAGCCTGCATCCAGGCAGTTGTTTCCCGTGGCTTTTCATTCATGGGTGCATCATGGCTGCCAAAGCTTTAGCCATTATAGCCTCATTTATGTCAGGACAAAATGGGGAGGAAGGAGCTTTCCCAAAACCACCACCTGTACCCATACTAACTCCACCAGGTTTCTACTAACAGTTTATAGGACAGAAATGAGTCACATGAAAACCCCTACCTGCAAGGGAGATGACTGAGAAAGTCAGGCTCTGTAGGAGTCATCAAGGGAAAGGGGGTTAGAATTTAAGCTAGATAAGAGGCAAAGTGAGAACATGAGGGGGTTAAGAATTGACAGTGAAACTGTTATAGATTACAGGTTCTGATGAGGCAAAGGAACGACCGGAGTCAGGGTTCCGGACAGAGGAAACTAGAACGATAGGAGGTGGTGAGCAGAGAGGAAAAAGCTCAAAATTGAGATTGTGAAGTTAGTTGAAGTTATTTGTAATGACACAGAAGTCAGGGGCTAAGTGGAAGAGTGAATGGAGGGCAGGAGACAAACCAGCATTGACAGTCCCAGCAAGTGCCTGCCACACAGCAGGCGGTAGATGAAAGAACGATAAGCTGACTGAGTTTCCAGTCAATATTCATCTGCAATTTCGGTGTCTCTCCTGAAACAGAGACCCTCTTGTCAAACAGCTTTCTCCTCTCTGATGTCTTGTAGGGGCCTATATATCAACATGTTCAAAGGTCAAACCATAATCCCTTAGTTTTGAGCACCCCATCCCTTTGTTATGTTCTCTGATTAGCTAAGTGTATTCACTTACCTCCGCCAGAGACCTAGAAGGTGCCCTTGACTCTTCTTCTTTCTCATGTCCACATCTTACCAGTTACAAGGTTTAATCATGGTAACTTAGAATCACTTTTTTTATTGTTTCTTCTCTTCCTCCAATACCTTGGTCCGACATGCATCATTTCTTATGAGGACTTTTGTAGTAGTCTTTAAAAGAATCTCCCTATATAAAACTATGATTTTTCCTAACACTTTTTAAATTAAAATTTTCTCAAAAATCTCAAAAGTAACATGTTTAACCCCAATCTGTGAATGTAGTATCATCTCTTCCTCTTGCCAACACTGTGAATAAATTGTTATCCATCTCTCACATCTTTCACATGGTCAACAACACAATTAGTCATCTATAGGATTAGTTTTAACAACACAATTAGTCATCTATAGGATTTATTTTACAAAATGGGATTGATCCATACACCCTGTATGCTAATTTAGAGGTTCCTAAAAGCCAATATCTAACACACTAATGTATCTCAGTAATTTGTGGTAATTATTAAAGTAATTATGCTTTGATTATTTTGTTACTCCTGCTTATTCTAGTAGTTATTTAGTTATAAGCACATACTTAATTCCCTGTTAGATTCTTAGCACCGTGAGGATAGAAGCCAGGGCTGTCCTGTTCACCAATATGTTCCTACCAAGTAGAGCAAAGTCTAGTGTCAAATGAAACTTTTTGAGTGAATGTGTGGATAGTTAAATAGCAGTAGCAAATAATGGGTCACTAAAACAAGAGAGGAAATTTATTGAGAATGTGCTATGGGCTAGTACTATGAGGATAAACTATGTGTATTATTTCTTTTACTACTCAAAAAGATGTAGGTGCTACTAGTACTCTATAGATGAGGCAATTAAAGCTTAGAGAAATTGTTATTTTCCAGAGGTCATGGCTACTAGGGAAAGGATCTAGGACTTTAATCATGATCTGATTCCATGCTCTTAATGACTACGGAGCTAACAAGTGAATTACTGTTTTAAAAGTATAAATTTAGGGCGCCTGGGTGGCTCAGTCATTAAGCGTCTGCCTTCGTCTGAGGTCATGATCCCAGGGTCCTGGGATCGAGGCCGGCATCAGGCTCCCAGGGAGCCTTCTTCTCCCTCTCCCACTTCCCCTGCTTGTGTTCCCTCTCTCGCTGTGTCTCTCTCTGTCAAATAAATAAATAAAATCTTTAAAAAAAATCAAAGTATAAATTTATAAAGAATACAAAATAAAATATAAAAATATTTCAAAATTTACTTAAAATACACATTATTACTCACATCTTATTAGTTTCATTTTTCTAGTTTTCAGCTTTTTTATTGAGATATAATTGACATATAATGTATTACTTTTAGCTGTACAACAACGATTTGGCTTTTATATATACTGCAAAATGATCACAAGTCTAGTTAACATCTGTCATCCTACAGTTACAATTTTTTTCTTGTGATGAGAACTCTTCTTGTAGCAACTTTCAAATATGCAATACAACATTATCAACTATACTCACTGTGCAGTACATTACATATATATACATATATGTAAAACAATTTCTTTACCCACTCATCCATAATGGACACTTATGTTGTTTCCATGTCTTGGCTATTGTAAATAATGAACATAGGGGTGCACATATCTTTTCAAGTTAGTGTTTTCATGTTCTTCAAATAAATATCCAGAAGCAGAATTGCTGGATCATATATGGTAGTTTTATTTTTAATTTTTTGAGGAACTTCCCCATGTTATTTTCCCTAGTGGCTGTATGAATTTATATCCCCACCAATGGTGTACCAGTGTTCCCTTTTCTCCACATCCTCGCCATTACTTGTTAATTCTTGTCTTTTTGATAATAGCCATTCTGACAGGTTTAAAGTGGTATCTCACTGTGGTTTTGATTTACATTTCCCTGATGATCAGGGATGTCGAGCATCTCTTCATGCACCTGTTGGCCATCTGTATGTCTTCTTTGTAAAAATGCCTATTCAGATCCTCTGCCCATTTCTAAATCAGACTGGGTTTTTTTTGCTATTGAGTTGTATGAATTTTTCATATATTTTGGATATTAACCCCTTATCAGATATATGATTTGTAAATATTTTCCCCCATTTAATAGGGTGTCTTTTTCATGTTGTTAACGGTTTCCTTTTCTGTGCAGAAGCGTTTTAGTTTGATGTAGCCCCACATATTAATTTTTTTTAAAGATTTTATTTATTTGACAGAGAGAGACACAGCGAGAGAGGGAACACAAGCAGAGGGAGTGGGAGAGGGAGAAGCAGCCTTCCCACGGAGCAGGGAGCCCAATGTGGGCCTCGATCCCAGGACCCTGGGATCATGACCTGAGCCGAAGGCAGACGCTTAATGACTGAGCCACCCAGGTGCCCCCCCACATATTAATTTTTATTTTTATTTCTCATTCCTGTAGCCTCTCTGTTCTCTGTTGTGGCCTGTAAGGAGTAACCTTTACTAATAACCTCTCCATACTTATGAAGATTGTAAATTAACATATGGATTGTTTCTTTTTTGAGAGAGAGCTTTAAGTAATCAGCCAACTTTTTATTTTTTTATTTTTTTTAAAGATTTTATTTATTTATTTGACAGAGAGAGAGAGACAGCGAGAGCAGGAACACAAGCAGGGAGAGTGGGAGAGGGAGAAGCAGGCTTCCTGCGGAGCAAGGAGCCCGATGTGGGACTCGATCCCAGGACCCTGAGATCATGACCTGAGCCGAAGGCAGACGCTTAACGACTGAGCCACCCAGGCGCCCTCAGCCAACTTTTTAAAAATCTGGTCAACAGGTCAAACAGCTAGTGATAATATTTTTGCTACAGTAAACCCTATTTTTAAGACAAAGTTTATTCTATTAAGTGTATTTTGCTCTAAGGCTAAAGCAGCTATGACAGAGTATACAAAAGGTTTCTTAAAGATTACACAAATAAAAGCCCCTCTTTTTTTTTTTCAATATGAATATGGAAGATATTTTGTTTTCTTGGCAGTTTTGAAGTAAGTATTAGAGAGTTTTGGATCTCCTGGCATCATTCCTTATAAACAATAAGTGATCCCTAACAACTTCCTAATGAAATGGGGGTATGCAGGGCTGTGTGATGTTGTATCAGAGACATTTTTTTTTCTGTGAATTGGTGTAGAAAAAAAAAGGCTGGAAAATGAGGAACTTGGGTGGGGGATTAGGAATTTTGAAAACAGGGATTAGATGGAAATTGTATTGTTTATCTATGTGATGTGTAATATAAATCTATGCAACAGAGTTAAAATGGCAGATTTGACTTCTAGCCTTTGAAAGTAAAATATCTGTTACAACAAGGTTGACCCTTGATCATGTCTGGGAACTTGGATTTTGGGGTATGGGGTCCCACCATTCCTAGAATTGATAAAAGTGGCTCACTGTGCCTAAACTGTGTAAGCAACATGGTTTATCCTAAATACCTGTTTTCCTTCCGGGAGTCTGGAATCTGAGTGCCAGGCAGAGCATGCCTATATGACCAGCTTCCAAAACCCTGGGCACTGAGTTTCGAACAAACTTCCTTGGATGACAACAGCCACCAAAGAGTTGTCACAACTCATTGCTGGGGGAATTTAGTGTAACCTGTGTGACTCCACTGAGAAAGGATTCTTTGAAACTTACACCTGGTTTCCCCTAGACTTTGCCCCTATGCCTTTTCCCTTTGCTGATTGTGCTTTGTGCCATTTGTCGTAATCATAGCCATGAGTGTGACTATATGTTGAATCTTATGAGTTTTCCTAGCAAATCACCAAACCTACAGGTGATTTTGGATAACTTCAACACAGCACCTTACTCAGTATTACTAAAAATCTTCAGTGTATCACACATCTAATGAGTTTCCAATATGCGTCCAAGTATTTTTTAAACATTGGGAATATAATCATGAATAAGGTACAACCTCTATTAGGAATCCTATAGCTCAGTGGCATGATTCTCACCCAAGATTGATTTTGTCTCCCAGGAGACATTTGGTAATGTCTGTAGACATTTTTGATTGTCACCACTGGGACAGTGTTACTGGTGTCAAGTGAGTAGAAGCCAGGTATATTGCTAAACATCCTACAATATAAACAGAACAGTTCCCCTCAAACCTCCAAAAATCATCCAGTCCAAAATGTCAATAGTGCCAAGGTTGAGAAACCCTAATGTAGTGGGAGAAACACACACATAAACACGTAATTTTAATAGAATGTGAAAACTGGTCATTGACCTCCTGCCTTCCAGGGATCTTGCCCACTCCCTAACTTTAGCCACTCATTTCCACAACCAGGGCCCCCCACTTACCACCTTTGTGCTTTCTTTTACTCCCTCATGGCCTTTGATGAGGTTAAATTCCATAGTCAATTAACAGTAACCATTCCCTTTTATACCCCCTATTTCCCCTTATTCAGCTCCCTTTGTAGGCCCTTCTTGACCAATCTCAATACTAGTAACCTGAGTTTATGTTGACTCCAGATGCAGCTGACCTTGACTGGTTTCACTTTAAATTCATAGTCACCAACCATCATGTGGGTCCTGCATGCTGTGCCACCATCACGTTTCTGCAGAGCCTTCCTTCTCTCACCCATTTCATACCTTGCTCTCTCTCTTCAGATGCCCTACACCTGCTATCCTTTCTTTACTCTCAAGTTGCTTGTCCTGTTTCTAGTTTCACTGAGAAAATAAAGCAACCACAGGAGAACTTCCACAAGCTCTCACTGTCACAGCCACTAACTTCTATGCAACTGGTGCATATTGCCTGCCTTCTTCTTGGGACAAAAGGTGAACTTCGTTTATCAATCAGCTCTAGTAATCCCTCTCACTTGCTCAAGGAAATCATAACTCCAGCATCCCCATCTCTTTTCTCCCATGTGGTTGTTTCCCTCTCTACTGAATCTTCACTACTGACATCAAAATACGTTTCTTTCCCCATCTTAAAAAACTTCCTCTCCTGATCCCACTTTTTCCTCTTGTCACTGTACCGTTTCTCTCTCCTCACATCAAAACTCCTTAGAATAAGTTGATTATTTTTACCGCTTTAAATTTCCCTTCTATTCTTTCCTGAACCAGTTTAGGTGTTTACTATTTTTCCAAATCTGTTCTTACCATCCTGCACTGGTAAGTCATCTTTCAAAGTCAGGAGGTGGGGAACCCAGGGAACTCCCTGCACTCCAACATGTGCGGAAACCCTCAGCTTCTCTATTAACCTGATTCCCCTGCTTCTGATTCTCTCATGGACTGCATAGTCCCCTCTCCATGCTCTGAATCGTGACTTCACTTTACCTCCCCATGCTAATCACTTTGTTCTCTTAGTGGCTCTAAGCTCAATTCCAATGAAAAGTGAACCAATTGGCAAATTCATATTTTTAGGCCAGGCTGCAGCATATATTATCTACCAGGCTATAGGCTAAGTGATTTGGTTCAGGTATACACTGCCAGTCCAAACACTGGCCACACCAACAAATAGCCCATTATTGCTTCTCTGAGTTGGCAGTTGAGGGCAAGGAAACTTTATCAAAGAAAGAACACTGGGCATTGAAGACAACGGGATATAGCCAGTGTAGTGACACTCAGTAAATTTTCCATTATTCCCTCCCTCTCCAATGGCACGGGTCACATACTGTCTTGTAACATGGTAATCCACGTGTATTACACGTGGCACCTCCTAAATTAAAGTACCTGTACTCAAATACTGTGTCTTAACTTTCTCTGTTTTTCAGCCATTGGCAGTGTGTCCTCAGCTTGTTAAGTCCACATTAGGGCAGTATAAAGGAAACATTTACACTTAGGAGGGCCTTGAATCTGAAGCATATTTTCCCAATTCTCACCATGCGTCATTCTATCCTAGTGACCAGCCATCCCTACTGCTGTTCCTGCTATCTCCTCCCAGGCTCCCCAGCTCTAAACTAGACTGTAAACGGGGTGGGAAGTACAGTGACTCTCTCGCATTTACTGCTGTGTCCCCAAAACCTTGCTCCACAACCTAGTCATCACAGGTGGTTGGCAAATGTCAACTGAATAAATGGCAGCTGAGCATCGTTCCCAGTTCAGTCCCTTTGGCTCCATTATTATGGCTCCCTGGCAGGCCCTTTGTGATCCAGTATCTTCTGCAGTTTCATCTATCGATCATACGCTTTTCTCCCCTTCATCCCATACCCTGTCCCCAAATCCATGGTGGGAAGCCTGGCAAGGTACAGTGCACTGAAAAAGGTAGGCATGCAATACATTTTTAGCAGATTATCTTCTTGGGAATGTAACCCACCACCTTATAGGCCCAATGCTATTAATATGTCTCTCTGTTTTTCCTTAGCCCACCATTACCATGCACAATAGAAAAGAAATAAGCCCTTTAGTAATAATGTAAATGTTACTACTAATAAAAATAAGCACTACAGTGAAGCCAAATTACATGTCTCTTATAGGACTGGGAAATTTTAATATGGTTCCATGTTCAAGTGCTTATTGTTCAGAGAGGGATTTTTGGTCTATATGGTCTCCAAATTATTTTTTTCTTCTTTATCCATTAATACTCATATTTTGGCCATTTTACAGATTATTAGCATCTCTACTAGAGAAGGAGAAATATAAATAGAAAGGAACTAAAATTCAAATTTATAAACTGAGTTGTTTGTGTATAACTCTAATAGTTTAAAAAAAATAAAGATGAGGAAGAAAAAAAACTGTAGAAGGGGTAGGAATCTGAAGTCAGTGATAAGAATGAAGTGTGAAACCTATCCTATGGAATTCCTTTATGGTATTCTATACAAGATGAGTCAATTTTTTCTCTGGAAAATGGACACATATTCTCAGAATGGAGCATATCACATGTGTAAGAAAGTCTGGATTGGGAGTGTTGATGTGATGGAAATAAGCCAGAAGAGTGAATTACACACATGTTTGAGTTGAAGCTACTCCTGGCTAGCTGTAAATTATGACACAGTCATTTATAAGAGAGTCCATAATTGCTGGAGAAATTTCTGTGTTAATCATCAGGAGACAGATTCAATAAAATAAAAAATTAAAAAAATTCAGTACCAGTTTATATAATATTCTCCCTCCCTTCCCAAATCAATTATTGGCTCTTCTCTGTTGATGACTGAGAAGTGATAGCAACTTAATTAGCTATTTTTCCATTGAAGAAAATCACCTTGTTTTGATTCAAACACACCCATACAAGTTACCCAGGAGAGGTGTGGCTACAATATAGATTTCAAAGAATCACAAAGCCAACCCCTGGGTTCTAGTAAGATGACAATTTAAAACATAATTTTAGTTCTTATTTGAGATTAAATCCTGTTTCAATATAAAACACTTTTTTCTTTTTTTCTTTTTATTTTGCTCTGCAGTTACTATATTAGACCAAAAAATCATGTCAAAGAAAGTCAGTAAAGATTTTCTCTAGAAGTGTTTTTAATAACTTTAAGGTGGCTAATATCTTCTGTCGACTTAATTATCTAGCTCTGTAAAATAGTCCTATGAATTTTAAAACCAGTTTTTGAGTGCCCACTCTTCACCAATAAAGTGGCAGTGATGTCAATGAAAATATTTCTATAACTCTTTCTAATCATGTGATACATTTGACTTCATAAAACCATAGAATCTTTGTATGAAAATAATACTTTTATATAAACAAAGGTAAAAGACACCACAAACTGGAAGAAAATATTTTCAACATGTGTGGTAGAGGGTAAATATCACTTTAGAGAGAAAGCTCTTACAAATTGATTAAAAACAAAATAAAACAAAAAAAACCACTAAGCATATGAAACTGTTCCCAACCTCACCAATAATTCCAACTTAAACAAGAAGAAATTAATTTTACTTAAAAGACAGGCCAAGATGAAGAATAATAATAACATCCAGTATTAGTGAACATAAGGGGAAATTAGCACAATCATACACTTTGGTGGAAGTTTAAATCACTACATTTCAGCAAGCTCTTTAGCAGTATTTCTCAAAGTTAAAGCACACCATTGCTTTGACACAGCAATTCACTTCTGTGAAGCTATCCTACGGTAATAAAGAAACATGAAACATACGAACATGGTCACCTTAACAGCGTCTGTCATTCCAAAAAATTTAGAAACAACCTAAAAATGTGTCAGTAGGAACTGCTTAAATAAATCACCATAAAATCTTACAACAGGCACATATCCACTTTGCAGTTTCAAGAAAGCCTTCAAGTATGGAAGGGCAGGAGAGTGAAGAAAGAGCAAAATTGCTTAACATGTTAACTTTAAAAATTAACTTTAAAATAAATTACAAAAATGTGTGAAGTCAACCCCACTCTCACAGGCTGGGGCTGTGAACAGCTTGGTATGTATCTTTTCAGAGACAGATCTGTGTATGTTTTGAAGCCATGGCCAGCTCTGCTCTTACTAAACCAAGTTATAGTTAAATATAAGTTTTTAAATCTCATAAGATGCAGAAGTAAACAGTGCCAAAATAATTACATGTCTCAGGTCTACAGTATCCAAAAGAACTGAAATCCCAGTGGAGGCATCAGGCATCCATATAGTTATGCTTGCTAAAGAGAAGAGTTTAATTTCTGCACTTCCTCCATGGAGTCTTAAATGTCTCAGACAACACAGGCAGTGCAGCTTCTCTAAGCCCTCATATTTTCTTCCAAACTTCCTGGTTTCACCTCATCTGTTACAGGTGATTTGCTTCCTTATTTTAGAGCAATAATGTTTTATTATTGTCATCATCTCTTCTTGCAGTGACTCATTTTTATTCTTGGCAGCCCTACCCTTTCTCTTTCTCTCTCCCTCCCTCCCTCTCTCTCCCTCTCTCTCTCTCTCCTTCTCTAATCCGAATGTTTATTTAAATGATTTTAATTCGATAAATATTCCACAATGATTAGAACTGGAACAATTGCTGTAAAGAGCGTTTAGACTCCTGGCTGATTCCCATGTCCCATTTAAACCAGTCAGCCACTGGAATTAGTTCACTTTATTATTTTCTTTGAGCTGATCTGTCTTCTTTCACTGCCTTGTAGACTTTCCTTACTTCCCTCTTCCTCCTCCTCTTTGTTTGCTGCTTCCTCCTCCCTTCTCTTTCCCTTCCTACCATTCCTGCCCCTCCTCCCACCACCACCAGCCCTACTTCCTCTTTCCATAATGTTTCGGCCACAATATTTGTTAAAACAGAACTTGAGGGTTGCTCTGGGAACTAAAGCACGATGTATACCATGGTTCTCCTATGGGCTTTAGCAAGAAAAGATCATGAGCACACTTGGTCCTCCCTCCTCCTGGCTACAGCCTACCCTGGGACAGGCAGGGAACACAGTCACTGGAGGGGAAAACAAATCTTTTACTTGCAGAACATAGGCCTGTGTAGGTTGCCTTCTGCATACAGGCACCTCTTCGCTTTGATCATTATCTTCTATTAAATTTTTTGAGACATCCTGTTGCTCTCAGTTCTACCAACCCTATCTCATTATCTGTAACTTCTGTCCCCATGCACATTTCACCTCTTCAGTCATCTGCATCTGTCTAATTGTTACTCTAACCTCACTTCTGCTTTCATTCATTTCTTTGGCAATGTAATGGCAACATGCACAGCGAAGATACTCTTCAACTGGTCGAGAGATACTTCAAAGTTCTGTTTTAACATTCCTACTAACTAGGTAATTTTTTATTGCTTTCTAATAACATGAAGAGGTGAGACAGAATGTAAATAATGTGACAAGTGAACCTCAGCCCGTGAAAGCTAACAAAGATTTACTTGTTGGTTCTTAATATTTGGAAGTCAAAAGAGTCAGGTCTGCTATTAAGACATTATACTTAAAATAAATAAATAAATAAATAAATAAATAAATAAATAAATAAATAAAGAAGACATTATACTTGTAGGGACACCCGGGTGGCTCAGTCGTTAAGCGTCTGCCTTCGGCTCAGGTCATGATCCCAGGGTCCCGGGATCAAGCCCCACATCAGGCTCCCTGCTCTGCGGGAAGCCTGCTTCTCCCTCTCCCACTCCCCCTGCTTGTGCTCCTGCTCTCGCTGTCTCTCTCTCTCTCTGTCAAATAAATAAAAAATCTTAAAAATAAAAGACATATATTTGTGAGTTTGCAAAAAGAGCATAGGAGGTGTTGTGAAGAGAGGTTATTTCAGCCCCTTAAAGTATGAAATTTATTAGGAGAAACACCACCGTCTTAACTGGTTTGTTTGTCTTGTGGCTCAGTCTCATCCACTCTCTCCTTTCCAGAAAGATCTTTCTAATAATCTAATCTCTTCTTCAGATTCTCAATCCCTTCGTGTGACACCCACCTATCTATTTAGACTTCCCTCCTACTATTTTCCCATCATGTATCTTACTTCTCAGTATTCCACGATATAATCCCCTTGTGGTTGATGCTATACCGTCTGCCTAGGACCCCTTCCCCACTCCTCTGCTTGTCTACTTTCTTCTGCCAGCTGTCTCCTGAGCTCTGGAGTCCCCACTCTGTGAAAAAGCCTGACTCCCAAGGCAAGAACAGGCATGCTTTTCTCTTCTCCTCTTGCCCTCCACTCCTCACAAGGGCCTCCATTATAGTTCTTATGCATGTTATTATACATGTATACATGCTCTTGTCAAACTCTTGCTTAGTATATCCAGCTTCTCACTCTAGTGTACTTTTCAGCATTCAGAAACCACACCTTTTTATGTCTATGACCTCCACATCTAAAATGGTAGCTGGCATTTAGAAAGTACCTGTATCAGGGAGAGTTCTTGTTTGTGGGCCACTAAAACCAACTGTGGCTAAACTGATCAGAAAAGAGATGCGTAGATGAAAATATTGGGTGGATTACAGAATTAAGAGGAGGGAAGAATAGAGAAATAGGGTCAGAAGATAAGCAGGAACCAACTGCTTCAGGGCAGCAGAGCCAAAACTAAAACCATACCACAACAAAGTCTAGATACCTTGCTAGCAATGGTACCTCCATCCCTATCAGATGCCACTGTGTGGTGCTACCACCACTGGACCCTTAGTACTTTCAAATTATTTCTAGTTCTTTGTTTCACTGCCTCCATATTCAAAATTCTAAGTAAAAGCATCCAGAGCCTAGTTCATTAATCTATACCTTGACTTATAGGTAGTGGTGATAGGCAGAGTATAAAGAAGTTGACTTCACATTTTACCAATCTATACAGTGGAGAATCCCCCCAGGAGGAAGGAAAATTACACCCTAAGCAGTCACAAAAAATTACAAGTGCCCACAAGAGTTACCAAGTGTTATATTGTCACCATGAACTACAACAATGAACAGAAATCATTTAAGGTGCGTTTTATGATTTTGAGCCCAGCTTTAAAGATAATGAAATGATTTTTATTACCTTTGCTTATTACAGAACTCTTCTATGGCTCATTTTTTTATTTGAAAATTATAGATAACTTAATTTTTGTCACTGTTGTAACAAATCACTCAAACTTAGCAACACAAAACAACACAAATTTATTATCTCAGAGTTCCTAGGTCAAAAGTACAGGTGGTCTTGGCTGGTTTCTGTGTTCCAGGTCCCACAAGGTGAAAATCAAAGGGTCAGCAGGCCTGCATTCCTTTCTAGAGGCTCCAGGAGAATAGCAGAATTCGGTTTCTTGTGGTTTATAGGACTAGGGTCCCATTTCTTTGCTGTCAGCTGAGAGCCACTCCCAACCTCAAGAGGTCTTACGTATTCCTTGCCTTGTGCCTCCACCCCCTTCCTCCGTCTTCAAAGCCTATTCCTACAAAGCAGTTAGCACTGTTTTTTCTTTTTTGTTTTCTCTTCTTCATTAGTCGTAACAGTAATAACAGATAACATGTAGGGCCTCTTACTCTTTGTCAAGCACTGAGATCAGAGCTTTACTAATAAATCCCCAGTAATCTTACTTTACCACTTCTCAGTGGTGTGAGGGAACCTGCTCCTGTCAGTCTTATGGGCAGGGCCAGCTTCATAATTTGCAGGGCTTAGTGCAAAATGCAAAATGCAGACATGGCAGGGACAGGAGAGTCAATCTCCCCTTCCCACAGACCTATACCCTAACCCGTGGCAGATGAACAACCCCAGAAGAAACACGCAGTAACTTGATGAGGAGTGGGAGGGCCCCAACAGAGTTGCCACTGAAAATACGGTGGCAAATCATCCCAGGGCTAGGCAGACCCATGCTTTGCCGTGCCCTGAGATGCCACGTGGTGCCCACCTCAAGCCACCATGTGGTCAGCTGGTCTCCTCAAGGAACGTCCATAGTAGAAGTCAGTGTTGGTGTATGTTGCTACAGGTTGGACATTTGGTGGTGGAATTAGAAAACATAGTCTTAATAAGGGCGAATTCTCCCACAGAACCTCCAACTCTATTACAATGACCACTTTGCTCTTGTGCCTATTGTCCTAGCACTGGGGTACTTGTTGACACTTTGTTGACTTTAATCAGCCAAGTTATTTGAGCTAATTTGGTTTTGAGTGTCTTTTCTGTGACAGCTACCCTAACAGAGATTAATAATTAATATGAAGGTTTTAAACTTTGTGCCCATTCCTATATATCCAACCATATGCCTCTACCGCATACTTTTTGGTCTCTGACCACCCAGTCTTTCTCCTTACAAGCCACTGTGCAATGATCCATATACCCCTTGTATCCAAAATATATGACCAGGTGCACCACCCAAAGCTCTGCCTATCGATAGGAAGGCCAGGGTGGTTTCTCTCACCATTGTCTTTAAAAGCCACCCAGTATGGCTGTAGTGAATTTGCAGCCCATTTTGGGCATCAACATACCGAGCTGACATTCATACACCAAGCTTGGGCTTTGTTTTCCTCAATCACCTTATTGTAACTAAATTATAAGTGAAATTATGAGCTAAGCTGTTGCTCGTGCAATAATGGCAGGTGAAATGGGAGTCAGCTTGCTTTTGCCTTTTGTTCATCCTTGATCCTAGATGTACTATTTTTATTTTACAACATATTGTTGGATTGTTGCTGGGCCCACTCAATTGTGCATCCCAAAGAGTCTGACAGACCCCAGGTTGTGATGGGCAGTTCCAGATACATGGTCATGCACTCCTTTTCTACCATTGTCCAGTAGTGTGCAAAGAGTTGTTTTCAAAAGGCATATAATCCCCTGAATGATTTTGTTGTTCTTCAATTGTACTGTGCTACACCTAGGTGTGAATTTCAAATTTTCTAGGAATTTGTTGGATTTGTTGAATGATATTGGTATCTTTCATCATTTCTGGAAAGTTCTAAACCATAGTATCTTATGCTTCAGTTTTTCTCTTAATTCAAACAAAACTCTCAACTATACGTATACATACACATACACATATGTGTGTTCTACATTTTCTCTTCACTTTCCCTATACTTTGACCTATCTTTGATATTTTCCATCTCTCTCTTTGGGCTACTAAGATTATCTCTTCAGTTTTTCTTTTTTCTAATGTACTAATTCTTTTATTAGATGTGTATAATTTGTTATTCAACTAATCCATTGAGTTTTTCATTTTAATAATCATAGTTTTCAATTCTAGTTCTGTTTTATACTTTTTCAAATTTGCTCATGTTTTATTTTACTTATTAAAATATATTCATACACTTTTATATTCTGTGTTCTGTAATTCCAAAATATGAAGTTGGAATATCTGTTTCTGTTTCCTTTTTCACATAGGGTAGTTTATTTCCTTGTATTTAATGATTTTCTTTTAATTATATGCTGCTCTTATGCCTTAGGACATTATCTGTAGAAACATGTTATTGCCTGGTTTGAAGGAAGGTTATTCTAGAAAAAAATTGTCTTTTTCCTTTTGTGTGTCTGGGGGATTTTTGGCTATCCAGGTAGCATGTATTTGGGTCACAAAACTGAATTGTGTTTGCAAATATCAAAGGATAATTTTTAGTTTTTTCTACTAAATACCAAGTTTTGAGACTGGCAGTTTTCCTGATAGTTTCCTGAAGAGAAAGAGGAGGCAGATTTATTTTTGTCAATACATACGGTGAGTGTAAAATCCTTTGTGACCCCAGCTTTATGTGAGGGATCTCTTATTAGACTCACTTTAGATGCCTTCCAGAATGTTTTTTCCCTTCCTTAAATTTCACAATCTCACAAAAACCAGTCCTCAAGTTCTCATGGTATAGTTAACGCCCTCAAGAAACAAACAAAATCTGTTTCAAGTGTTATCTATGCCCTTCTCTTGGTACCTAGGTACACCACAGTTCTGGCCTGCATATTCCTTATTTCTTGCCATTAATGAAAGCATTAAAGAGTATTTTTCTATATTTTACCCAGTATTTTATTCTCAGAACAGTCTAGAGGCCTAGTCTGCCATTGCTCCAGAAATCTCTTCTGGCCTTTTCCCACTCAACTTATTAGTGTCCCATTGTTAGAACCGCTCGTAATCTAAATCTGGTATGAATTATTTGGCTATAAATAACAACAATAACAAAAATGACTAAAGAAATGGTACAAATAGTTGCTTTTTTCTCATGAAACAAGAAGTCTGGAAGTAGGCATTGAAGTCAGCAGCTGTAAAACAGCAATGACGATGACAAAGATTCAAGCTCTTTCTACCTCTGCCTTGGCCAAATTTAGTATTTTGACTTTTATCTTCACTGCTTATCAACATGGTTATGAGTTAGCTCCTGCCCCTAGAGGAATTAGTCCATTTTACAAGCAAAATAAAAGGAAAAACCAAAAGGACCAAAGTTTGGGCCAACTAAGGTTTTTTTCTTAATTAAGAAATTTTTATTAAGAAATAATCATTTCATTGGCAGAACTGAAATACATGTTGGGGCGCCTAGGTGGCTCAGTCGCTAAGCGCCTGCCTTTGGCTCAGGTCATGATCCCAGGGTCCTGGGATCAAGCCCCGCATCGGGCTCCCTGCTCCGCAGGAAGCCTGCTTCTCCCTCTCTCACTCCCCCTGCTTGTGTTCACCCTCTCACTGTGTCTCTCTCTCTCTGTCAAATAAATAAATAAATAAATAAATATTTTTAAAAAAGAACTGAAATACATGTTTACCTCAAACCAATCAATGGCAAAAATACATGAGAATACCATTTCTCACGTAGACCAATCACATTCCCTGAAGCTAGGATAAGACATTGCTCCACTTGAACTCAGGAGTTCTCCATTGCTACCTGAATAAATGGGGATTCTGTGAGCAGAAAATAAGGTGTTGAAGAATTAACATTGGGAAGGCATTAAATTATGTCTGTCAAAAACCTACCGCTTTCTCAGCATCTATCCTTTCCTGCCTAGAATGCCTTCTCTTTTCCCTTCATCTGTTTATGTAAGTCTTCATGTCCTTAAATCCAAGCTTGGGTCTACCTTTTGTTAAGCCTTTGGCATCATCCTCTGCCCACAGGGCTTGCCCTCTTTCTGTGTATCAGTCGTTAATAACTATTATAGAGTGCGTCTTTCTTCTGAGTATGATCACTTGATGCATTATGTTATTCTTTCCATCTCCCAAACCAGAATGTAAGGTTTTTGAGAGTATGACTCCTATCTCATGTCACCTAGCCTAGCACTTGAATATATTATATATGCGATCAGTCAATGCTCATTGTTTACTAACGAACTGATTATCTCATTACTTATGTTCTTCATAACTCCTTCTGCTTAGTGACACATCTTTAACATTTACCCTAACCCTAATCCACTGACCCTCTTTTATAACTTAATTTTATTAATCTCTCTGTTTTTAAATTCTAATTAACTATTTTCACATAGAAAACCAGTTCTGTCTCACCCCTGACTATCCTGGTGATTTATTATAGACTACCATCTCCACTATTGGCTTATGCAATTCTGCACCACTCTAGTTATCCTCCTAGGTTTCTTTTTCCTGCCTGTTTTGCTGGTTTCTTTTCACCTTATTCAACTTTTCCTTTTACTCTTATCTCCTGAGAGTTCATATTTAAACCTCCTTTACTCCTCAACACTTTTCTTTGGGCCGATCCCTTTTGATTTGGATGAATCCCCAAATCAATGAAAGCAGTCCTGCTAATTTCTGTGTTTGTATTTATTGCATTGTTGTCATTTCAAGCTCAAAGTTTCCAACACTAAATTTACCATCTTAGGTTCAAATATACTATTTATTCTAATATCCCTACTTCTTCCAATGGTGTCAGCACTTTTCTAGTCTTACAACATGAAATATTTGAAGCATTTCTAACAGTTCCTATCATGTTGATTCAATCTTTGAAATGTCTCTAATATCTATTGCTTCACTTTTCCTCCTTCTTCAACATTCAGATATATTTACCTCAATTAACTAAATAACCTCGAACAATTCTGTCACAAATACCTCTTTTCTCCAATCTCTCCCAGATTAATCTTTTTAAAATTTAGCCTAAATGAAGTCCTAATTCTGAACCAGAAAACTTCAGTGACTCTCCACTACCCAATTTAGTGAATTTTCTCCTGCTTCTCCCACAAAGGATTTCTGGAAATCACCTTTAAGGAAAAATAGAATCTTTTTTCTGATATTCAGAAGCCAAGAAAACATTTTCTCTGCTTTCAGTAAATTTGACTCCCTGATGAATATACAAAAGAACAGGTCACATATACTATGGGTTCTTTCAGCAACCATTCTTCTCATGTCTTTCTTGTAGTTTGTTAGGGGTTTTGCTATTTCTGCCACTGTGACAGTCTCTTGAGCTGCCCTTACTTTTTTTAAGTTATACAGCTTGTGAAATTTGCGGACAAAAAGAACTTGCTTGAAATCACTTAGCTGACTAGGGACTTGTACATCCTTACATGATTCTAGTTTTGTTTTTAAAATAGAGCAATTCCATCTCAATACCAGCCTTTGGAGGAAATTTGTGCAGGTGGCAGGCCACTTAACATGGTGGAGACTTCCTTTTAATTATGTTCAGGTTGAGTGGCTCCCACAAAGTAGGTAATCTGGACTGATTTCTTTTTCCCATTGTAAATTAATTTCATACTAATATTTTGTCTTTCTTTTGAAGATTGTTGATTGGAAGAAGCAGTTTTGATTTGTAAGAATCTGATTCATTTGGTCTTAATGTATTCTCTTTCCCCACAGAGCAGAGATATTTTGAAAATGTTTTACTTTAATGGTTTTTTATCTAGACTAATTCCTTGTAAAAGAGCAAACTGTCTGCATGCTAAAACAAATGTGCATTTGAATGCACAATTGATTAACCAATTTTGAAATAATTAACTTTTTAGATTTTGCATGTGCATTTGTTGCTCATTTGACCATATAATAATTAATTAGCCTTAATTATAATGGATTGCACCTTCAAATCCTGCATGCATATTCTAATAGAATGACAGCATTTTTTACCACTTTTTTATATTTTAGTCAAACAGACAAGCACTCACAAGCAAAGGAAGAGAATTTTAAAAGTGGGGGACATTTTACATCTGCAGAAGTTGACATTTTGATTAATGAAGTGTTACAGTTGTTTTTAATGTATTTATTTGGTGGTGCATTCAGCAAAATTAATCCTGATAGATGAAATGTGTTTAAAGCACTGCTTACAGAATGAATGGTGTCTCCAAGCTAATAGAGTTATAAATGAACAGAAAAAAATGAAGAAGACTTTAAAAATGAGTCAAGTGAAAATAAATGCCAGATTAAAAAACAATTTACTCTCTGTGTCTAGAGAGCCAAAGGGAACCCAAGTGCAAAGAATTTGACTTATGGACTAAGTGAGCAGCTGAAATATTTAAATAACAGCCTAATGCTATTCAGTCATGAAGGTAAGAAGACTGCACAGGTTGGGCTTCTTACCTTCACCTGTGGTATGTAGAGCTGAAAGGCAAAAACCAAGATTATGTCCTGAGGGGTGTATTAAGAGTCAAGCAGAGAAGTACAACCATGCCATTCATCAGTGATTTGGGGGGCAATGGTGTAGCTTGAGCATGAGGGAAGACAAGAATCAGAACTAGTGAGATGGTTCAGGCATCCAAAAAAGCAGTGGGGATGAGTATTACAAATTGAGGCCAGCTCCCTCCCAGGAACGTTTGCCCATCTCACTTTTTGATTTTGAAAGCAGAATAAGCCCACTTAAAATGGTAAGTGGGTGCCTGGGTGGCTCAGTTGCTTGAGTCTCGGCCTTCAGCTCAGGTCATGATCTCAAGGCCCTGGGATCGAGCCCCGCATGGGGCCCTCCAATATGCCCCCCTTCTGGCTCTGTGTTCAGCAGGGAAACTGCTTCTTCCTCTCCCTCTATGTCTCCTCCCTGATTGTGCTCAGTCTCTCTCTCTCTCTCAAATAAATAAATAAAATCTTTTTTTAAAAAAAAGAATAAAATAAAAGATAAGAACAGAAAAAAATAACTTTACAAAAATTCTCCATAGAAGAGAGTTCCTATTTTATGAATAATAACTTGAGTCTATATAGGCAATTCTCCAAAGATTTTTAAAATACATAAATAGCCAAGTTTTCACTCTTGGGAAAGGTCAACTAGGTGTACATACTCTGTAGAGAATAGAGTAAGACTTCAGAGAGAGCCATTAGGTGCCAACTCTAGCTTTATCACTCATTAACTGTTGGGCCCTGAGCAAGTTTAAAAATCTCTCTGTGTCTTGGCTTTATCATCTGTCAACAAAGATGAATAATAATTTTTTTAAATCTTTAATGTCACAAGAATTGAACATGTATGAGGACAGTCATTTTGCTGGTGTTGTTCACTGATCTAGCCCATGTGCTTAAAATGTACTGAGCACTTAGTAGGTGCTCAATAAATATTTAATAAATGAATGGATATATAAGGCATTTTTCATAGTTCCTGGCACTTAACATTCAATAAGCAAATGGTAAACAATACGTAATTTGGTAGCACCTTTACACCTAGGTATATGGTGTAGCTAGAGCAGACTCACCCTTCAGCTGAAAGAAACTAAGAATTCTATGTTTTTGTCTATCCAGCATTTTCAAAATGAATTTGTCCACAGAAGTCTCTTGTCATGTCATGACATTCCTTCCTTTATTAAAATATTTATGGACTATCTATATATGCCAAACACTATTTTTATGTTTAGAAAGTCATGAACCAGTCCCTGTCCTCCAGGAGTTTATACTATTTTGTGATGAAGGCAGAAAGTAAAGACTAAAGAAACATGTGATTTCAGGTAGTAATAAGAACCATGAAGAAAAATTAAGCAGGATATGGAGATAAACAATGACCATTGAGCCTGGAGTACATATGGTACAGGAATCCACAGAATATAATTTGGGAAATTCTGCCTTAGATTTATATCCATGTGCGAGCCAGAATGAAAAAGACTTATAAAAGGAGAAGGCTTAAGAAAATCGTCAACACTTTATCTTCACTCCCATTAATGTGTGCTCTCTTGAAGATACTTAGTCCTTGAGTTTGAAGGCAAGTGCTACTGATGGAGATCACTGGCCAGATACGAGGGAAGGCAGTGTCATGGGAGGCATCCAAGAGACTCTGAATTAGAACCCCTCATATTGTACTTTGTAGATAGTACTCACTTAATGCACTCCTTAGGCAATTTTCGCTTCTTGTAGAATTGAAAAAAAAAATGTACTATTTACACATTTTGTTGAACTTAAAAATCTCAGCTGTTCAGGGCCACCTGGATGGCTCAGCCAGTTGAGCGTCCAACTCTTGGTTGCGGCTCAGGTCATGATCTCAGTGTTGTAGGATCAAGCCCTGCATCAGGCTCCATGCTCAGTGGAGAGTCTGCTTGAGATTCTCTCTCTCTCTCTCTCCTTCTGCCCCTTCCCCCTCAAATATATAAATAAATCTTTTTGAAACCCCTTGACCAATTCTATGTGACTGGGATGATGAAATCATTCCCTAAAAGCCAGAACAAAGCCCATTCCATAGGGTTAGCTATGGACTTGTGGAGATAATGGATGGCCCCACTTTCTTTATAATTAGATTGGATGATGTACTTGGGGATGCCCTTATCTCTTGACAAGTTTTCTCCTACTTGCCAGTGATTCCTTGTAATTAGGATATTGTTAAGCCTGGACCTCAAACAAAAAGTTTTCGTCTTAATGGTCTCATCCCTCACAGTCCTATGTATCCAGAAGCCACCTCTTGATGTACAATTGCAAACAAAGGCTTTAGCCAAGCATAAAACAGTCCTATTTGTAGGAGCCTCAAAGCTCACTATGGGACAGTCCCTGCCTGTAATGATGACTTCACATAAGGTCCAGAGTGTCTTAGAGACCAAAAGCCACCGATAGACTATGGGAAGCTGACTTAGTAAACACCAGGCAATGCTTATAGAGATGCCTGAAATATACGTAAAACCTGTCAAACTTTAAACCCAGCTACCCTTATGCCTGGACCTGATCATCATACTTCTATAGTATAGAACGTAACTGTTCAGAGGTTATTGATCTTGTTTATTCTAGTCGACCAGATTTAAGATGCCCCTATTGAAATTGCAAATGACTACCAATGGCAGTAGTTTCATGGAAAGAGGGGTAAGAAAAGCTGGGTATGCTATAGACTGTCTAACAGACTATTGAGGCCAAAGCCCTGTCAGCAAATACATCTGCCCCAGAAGCTGAGTTAATAGCACCCACCTGTGCTTTGTAATTGGCAAAAGCCTTAAAAATTGATATTTATACTGACTCCAAATATGCCTTCCTAGTCCTATATGCCAATGGAGCAATTTAAAGAAAAAGGGATTATTATCAAGCCATAACTCCCCAGTCAAATACGGGCCTGAAATTATTACACAAATTCAAAGGATAGCTCTCCAAAACCAAATAGCCCTTGATATCCTGACCACACTTCAAAGAGGCCCAGTATTAAATGACTGGCTCTTGGCTAGGACCCAATGGCTATCCAGCTCTAATTTGTGTTCATGGCTTCCCCTAGGCTGGATAGACCACTGTACTCAGGGTTTTGCCTGGATGCACGAACGCATTATTAAAACCATTACTAACCCAGCCAAGTTTCTAAATTTAAAACAGTGGACGAGTTCTGTGTCTCATTGTTATGACCACCCAGCATCCATCTTTGTTCCCTCTTTGAGACTGGAGGATATTGTTTGCACATGGAAACTCCTAAGTACATGGTCAAAGCCCCAAATGACACTCAAAATAGCATTTCTCAATTAAATCTAAAGTAATACAAATGTGTGAAGCAGTTTTACAAAACTTGCACTATCATAAAAACTATGCTGTGTATACATTCCAGATTACCACAAAAATATTTCTGGGTTTCCAATTGACATGAATACTCAAATTGGTGCTTTAAATGATCTCTTTCCATTAATGATTGGTTAGGTTCGCTTTATTGGACTTCTCATTCTTATAGCCATACTAATCTTTTTTTTTAAGATTTTAATTATTTATTTGAGAGAGAGAGAATGAGAAATAGAGAGCACGAGAGGGAAGAGGGTCAGAAGGAGAAGCAGACTCCTTGCTGAGCAGGGAGCCTGATGTGGGACTCGATCCCGGGACTCCAGGATCATATCCTGAGCCGAAGGCAGTCGCTTAACCAACTGAGCCACCCAGGCGCCCTGCCATACTAATCTTAATATGTTGCCTTTTTTAATATCTCTCTGCTTGGTGCTGAGACTCCATCCCTACAATGACTTCACATCAACAGAAGATCCTTACCACACACAGAGATACTTCTTACTGTTAGCGTTGGATTCAGCTGCCTCTCCTTTTGTAACTCCCCTACATGTTGGCCAACTGACTGATATTGACCCATAGGTAGGGACATCTCTATGCCTCTATTCAGCGGGAAGATGTTACAGAAGATGAGATCGTCAACCTTCAACAACCTTAAAGATTTAAGGGTCAAAATTGTTCAGGGGGGAAATGATGAGGGAGTAGAAAGCTAGCTGAAGACAAAGCATAAGCTGACACCCTGCCACCTCCCCCCTCCCCCCACTCCTGGGTGGGACACGTGTGACATTCTTCCAGGAATCTCCCAACTATCTTAACGATGTTAATACATTGCTAGAGGTGGAAAACAACCTTAACTTGACAATGGCAAGGCCTCTGGTATCTTGTAGGCATCTTGTAGGTCAGTCCTCTCTAGCATATGAAAGTTCTTTTGAAACTTCCCTTTTCCTTACTTCCCCCAACTCCAAAGTATATAATCCCCAGTCCTCAAGACCCTGGTGCAGCAGCTCTTTCTGTCCACGGGTCCTGTCTCCTTGCTTTAATAAAACCACCATTTTGCACCGAAAAAAAAAAAAAAAAAGGTCTCAGCTGTTCAATTGATCCTACAAATTTCTCATTAGTAGATAAATGACTGGCATAAGAATTGACTGGCATAATTTTTCTTTCTTCTAGACAGAGAATTTGAATTGCCATTTTCCATCTTGTTCCTCAACGCAGATGACTAAGCGGGCCAATCCATGCTTTTTATTCACTAATTCACAACATCTATTAGATACCTTACTGTATGTGCAGCCCTGTGTTAGGAGTTAGGTGTGCAAAAATGAATTTGACATAGAGGAACTTACTAGCACATTGGTGCTAGTGAGATGGTTAGACAAATGGTTAGGTACTTTCCCTTGTGTTTCCCAGCTTCTGTCTTAAGAAATAAGTAAAAGCTTCTCAAAGAAGGGATGTAACTCATTTGTTTCTCACTTTCCAAAGCCATAGAGAACACAGTAAATAGGGGTAGATGCCTAAGATGTACTTTGTCTTCACTCATGACGTTTTTTAAAGATTTAGGGTAATAATCAATACAACCATCTTTTGCCAATCAATAAAACTAAGATATCACAAACACAGAACTCCCCATTCTTTTCATTAGGGAGGGTCTATCAGTAGCAAAACTTCTAAATACTCACCAACCTAAAAGTGGATACTCAGAACTGGTTAGGGCAGAGAAGGCAGTGGTTCTAATCCTCCACCTGAAGTCATATGACTCATCTGAAGCAGAAGTGGGAAGAAACAGCTAGGCCAGGAATCTGAAATTATGAGCAGCAAAGAAAGTCATAATGATTGCACTGATGAGTCATCTGCCATCTGCTTCTCATTCAGAAAAGATAAGTCAAGGTACAGATAACGAAGAGTAAAGCAATACCAAGAAAAAGCAAAACAGACTGTTTTTCTGGAATGATAGAAGGAAAGATAAAGTACATAAGAAGCTGTCACAAGGAGACCAATGTATTTAGAACCCCTCTGAGCAGGCTGGGCAGAAACAGAGCTTGTGAAACCTAAAACCTGCAGGAACTGATAGAGAAAAGGAAAGGAGGTCTATACTTCAACCAGCCAGAGAACTGGAAGCCAAAAGACTCGGTAGGTGAGCTCCAGTTCACCAATTACTTCTTCCAACTCCACTGGTTGGCTCAACTTGCCATACCAGAGGCAGGAAAAGGCCCTCATGAAGACCCCATTCCAAGGAGGGAAGAGTAGCTGACAACACACAGAAGGTCTCTTTTTATGCCTCCACCAATTCAGCCCTCTCTGATGACGCACTGTGGCCACTTTTCCAGAACAAAGAACTATTCTATGGAAATGTTCTATGTTCAGTGGAACTCCTCATTCCATTGCTTTTCGTTTATACTGCTGTTTTAGAACTGATCACACTGTATGATGTGGCTTTGTATCTGTCTCACTAACAGATGGTAAACTCTTTGAGAGCAGGAGCAATAGCTTATTTATTTCTGTTCTTGGACCAGAATAGACATTGAAAATACCTTAGTAAATTGAAGTTAACTGGACTTCCCCCTTATATTTCACTTGTGGCCTGTCATCCTATATGAATATATTATAGGACTTTGGTTACAATTCCTGTAGAGAATCCTATGAAGTTCCATTGAGATTTTAGCTGCCCCACTCAAAAACTTAGCTAAAGGAGGGCAGTGGGTTGTTATTCATTGATTCTATAAATTTTTATGGAGAATCTACTATGTGCTACATACAATACTTGGGCTTGGGATACATTAGTAAACTAAGATCCTTGACCTTATGAAGCTTACATTCAAGTGGGAGGAAGAAAGAGAAAATAAATATAATAAGACATGCTAGTTTGTTAGATGATAAATGCCATAGAAAAGAGAAAAAGTAGAGTAAGAAATATGAGTAGTGCCAGGATATAAGGTTAGGTGTTAGACAGTTTAAAACACTGCATAGACTAGTCAAAGTGTTCCTCATTGAGAAGGTAGGATTTGACCAGACTTGAAGGAGGTGGTGGAGTTAGCCAACTGGATATTTGAGAAAAAAAATGTATCATACTTTCTTTTCCCAGCTGCATAGAGGACTTTAAGCCAGTGCTGCCTTGAGACTCAGAAGATGTGGTAAGTTTGCCAAATGGCCAAAACACTTGCTTTTGGTTCACACAGTAAATTCAGTGAGTAAGGTTTTAGTCATTTTGTTACTGTTGTGTGACGTGGGAGACTGAGAACAAGAACACAGAAAGGAGAAGCACAGGATTCAAGAATGGGTGGGGCTGGGAAAGAGAGGGAGCTCTACTCTGAGATCAGGGAAGGTTCTAGAAATCTTGTGGGTAGTATGAAGCTAAAAAGTTTGCTATTTCCTTAATGTTTTTCCCTGTAATGAGTTTAAATTATCTAATTCTGGCATTTTAAGCTCAGAGCTTCTTTGCTGCCACTAAAGACTTCTTTTAACTGGCTTTTCTCCTTCATTCTATATTTCTGTGGCACCCAAAGGAGAGCAATCAAAACTTACTTTCTGGCCCAGAAAACGGAATTCTAGTTTTGTTGTTTTAATCCTTGCTCTATTCTAGTCTTATATCATTATATCTCTCTGTTCCTTGGGGCTTTTTCAACATAACTAATCAAAACACAGTTGAAAATTTATTCATTCAATTAAATATGTTTATTAGGTGATTGAGGGGTTTCAGGTCTTGTCTATATATAAAGGACACAAAGATGAGGAAGATGTGATTCTATGACTAGTGAGAAGCCATCCTTAATAACTTGTTGGCATGTTACTAGACAAGAACATAATGACCTCAAGTCACAGGAAAACATGTTTGTCATACTCGAGAAATAATCCAGTCAAAAATAATACACATAGTTTCAATGGATTCTAAAGAGTGAAACTTAAAAATTAATTCATGGTCTTACCAACGATTAACTACTGTCATTGTCTCTCCCATAAAACTCTGAAACCCTAGCAATGTTCAGCCACTCCTCCTGGTTCTTGTTAATAAGTCTGTGTTTGACTGAAAGGGCTTAATCACCTGCATTTCCCATATTTTCACTTCACCACAAGAAAGGAAGAAGATAGAAGCTTCACAAAAGTCAATTAGGAAGAATTGGAAACAGTGAAATGAGGTGAAGCCCTGAGTCAGGGACTGAGGACAACCTATAAGCATACAGGGTAATGGTGGTCAGGTTGTCAGAGACCACAGACGTCTTGGAATGGCTTATTCCAAAGTGTGATATCTCTGCTGTTGACTCTACAGTGAGGTCTCCCCACTTTGTGTTGGTGGTGTGAATCATGTAAGGTGGAACTCAGTTGTCAGAGAAATAAAAGTTTTTTCAGCCTTATAAGTCTTAAGTAAAGAATATCCCAAAATTCAAACAGCACAATATGTTGACCACATGCACAACGTTTGGCATCATACAGAATGTCTTTGCATTGATGAGGTCATTCCTGACTTGAAAAGGGATTTCTCTTTTGCAGTAGGAATTGCAAGTAGGAGAAAAGAGGAGGAGAAAATAAGCCTATCCTTCCCAGACTGCTCTCTTTGCTTTACTCATTCAGGAGACTTATCATTCTCAGGAGGATTTGATGCCACTTCTGTTTTGTTGCTGGGCCTCTCCTGTTTTCATACCCAGATGAAGTATTCCTGGAATTTAAGGGGTCATTTTACCAGCCAGGCCACAAGTTCCACGTTGTTTCTTCTGCTCTGCTCTCACTCTTGAATAATACTTGTCCTTTGATACTAAATTCAGTGTCCCTGTCTAAGAGCCAGAGAAGAATACAGAGTCCTCTGCCCCTGCACATCTTCAAAAAAGGTAAGACAGTATGACAGACTGGCAAAGCAGTAAAATGACAGGCCCATTGTTTGAGGCCAATGCTGGGACTTCCCCTTTTGTATAAGCTGAGTCACATTTTTCCTGTTGTCAACTTGAAGCCTGTCCGTTGATGTACGATAGGGCTATCTTGCTGATGTATAAGGCCGGACAGACAGGTTCTTTGCATTTGTTTGCCTTACCTTGGACCCCTACCAATTAGAAGCTGTCCACTGGCCAAGAGAGATAAGACACAGTTTTTAAAGCTCTGATATGGACAGGATGAACTAATTTCTGACAATTTTCTTCTATTAAAATACTATCCGAGGTTCCTGCCTTGTGCAATCTTACTGGTTTTGACACAAATCTTATGGGATGTATATGTGCATTTTATTCTTGATATCTGTTCAGTTGACATATGCTTTAAAACCACAGATATCTTTGATTGGCTGGCAAATTGTGAAAACAGGAAGTCAAAGGATGGAATCAACTGTGAAACAACCAAAACAAGCGAAGCTTTCTGCTTATGTGCCAAGATGGGAATGCTGTTATGAGAAACAAACAAACCCAAATGAAATGATAGTATCAATATAATTCCAACACGAAGAGTGAACATCCAGACTGCTCTAATTGTCAACTTTTCAGGGCCTTATAACCACCAAAACCGACTGTAGATCTTAATCCACAATATCGTTGGTAGGCATGATAAAATCTCCAAAATTAAGAGAGGAGTATGATGACATTTGTTGGCTAGGAAATATTTTGAGATAGTATTTTTTTTGTCTGACAATCACCATCTGCATTGAGCTTGAAAGAAAAAAAAAACTTGCTGTACTCATTTAATACCTTCATTTATTCAGCAAATAGCTGTTAAGTGCTCACTGTTAGACAGGTTCTATTGTGAACAATTAGGGTTGTGAAGGTCATAGCATATTCCCTCTTTGCCTATAAGCCTTTGCACATTACACCAAGACTTCTCATATAATTCCCAAGGTTGCCAAGCATCAGTTCTCCTGCAATATCATTCTTCCATGGTGAATTCTCAAAACGAAGGTTATTTATCAGCAGTGTAAAGAATGAAAAATATCCTCAAATCAGTTGATATGAGGAACATAGGCAAATATTAGAATGAAATGAAGGCGGACTTTTTAATACAGATACCGTAATTACTACTTCGCTAGTATGTAATGAATTTATGAGATTTACTACTTTAAAAATTTTAGAAATGTAAACAGATGTAAAAAGCACTGGGATAATTTTTGAGGCAGGAACACTGTTGGCAGTAGAACAGGGAAAGGGTAGAGACTGGATAAAGGACATGGTAAATCCTGTTCATCCATCTTTTGAGAATTTCTGTATGAAATATGCTATATAAACGATGTCATGTGCCATCTCTTCAGATAACAGAAAGTATGATCAATATCTCTCAAGGTATAACTCTGTCAGAAAATAATTTAAAATATTAGAATGAGACATTTTAATGTCATCTTGTTGGAGGGAGAATAAAGAATTAATCATGAGGACTTAGCACAATTGATTATTAGTTAGAAGATTAAGTCACCTTCAAACATCATTTTAAGAGACTGTTTTAGGAGGGATACTTTGGGGGCAGTTGGATATTCATTGTGGTTAGCCAAATATCAAATTCTAGGAATTGAAAATCAAAGTTGGAAGGAAATAAATCTACTCTAAACTTCCCATCTTACTGATAAAGAAACTGAGGCGCAAACAAATTAAGTGACTTCTGCAGGTCACGACACTTACCCAGGGAAGAAGCCACAGCAAATGCAGGTGACCTAAATACCAGAGCTTCTTTCACACCGCTGTGCTGATGGAGATAAACCACATTCTGGAATTATCCAGTTATCTTCTATTCCATATTGTGAAATGATTCCATTTGGGGGCAGAGTCAATCACTAATTGAAAAGACACTACACTGACTTTAAAAAACTCATAAATCTACCTTCAGAGGTGTTAACTCATCATAGTTCTGTCACATCCATGGAGCATTCCAGAGCTGCTTACCAACCCTGCATTAACAAAACAGTCCTTTTTATAGTTTAATAGATAGATGAAAAGTGAAGAAAAACTCTAAGCATAAAGGCCCTCCCAAAGAGAAATCCAGAGAAAATAGCAGTAACAATGCAAAATATTCAACGATATAATTTCCAAGACTTACATTTAACTGCATAGTCAAATAACACTATTATTCATTTCACAGCTATAGATCAATTTGCTCATGTGTGAAACCTATGAAATAACAACCATTTTCTCTTCAGATGAGTGATCCTCGTTTGAGTTACCCATACAATTTGATAAAAATACATTATTCCAGATGGACTCCAGTTGTTGGGCAGATGGAAATGTTTAAGTTAAAAACTAAAAACTTTATTATCATAAATTAGGTGGTCAGAGAGAAATGTATGAGAATATAACTGTAACCCAAATAATTTGTAAGTTTCCTGAATTTTTAAAAAATTCTTTCAGGAGAAAGAACTTTAGAAAAGAAAAAAATTATACATTTGTAGAATTTGACATATGTTTAAGTTAAAAAAGTGTCTACTTTTACAGTCAAATATTTATCCCTAAGTTGTAGCTCTGCAAAATATCGTTGTAATACAGTCAGTTTCCATTTTCACACAGTGAGTCAACTCATCTACAAACCAAGCTCAGGTGTTTCTACTCTTCTTCAGTTGACTGTAGAATACCTGTCCCCACCCCACCATAGACAAAGGTGCAAGTTAAGGGTGACTGTCTAGTGACATGGGGTCTGGGCTACCCAAGCAGCTTACTTGTGCTCTGTTATTACCTGTGACATTTCTGGATATACAGTTCTAATGACAGACTGCTGCCGGGCTCATCCATAATTACGGCTTGGCCAGTCCAACAGAAATTAGCTCATCATGCACAGCTCAATTGGCATCCCATGGTCAAGATTTGCACCTCCAGTAGGACCCAATACCACTTACAGGAGCTATTTTTCAAAAAACATGTCATTTTCCATTGCAGATGGCATGAGCTTACTGAAGATGGCATGGCATTGCTTGCCCAAAGGCCTGCCTTGAGTTTCCCCTCCTAGAGATTGCTACAAACTCCAAACCATACCTTTTCCCAACACTGACACTTCCAACACCATAGAGTCTGATGGCTCCAATAGTCCAAGGACCTACACCCTCCTGCAGCTTAAACCTGTTGCAGAGCCCCTTCCAGCACAGATGCCCACTCAAAGCTGACCGCCTTCTATGTAACCAAGCCTGTGGCCTAAGGAAGCATTCCTAGCTGTAGAAGGTGTTGCCTCTAGAACTTGAGGAGCCCTACCAGGTGCAATTATTCCTTTCTTGCTGTGGCAATGTAAGATGCAGCAACTTGATTTTGGTGTAGGAGGACATACTTCACCATGTTCCTGACCACTGGGTAACTGCAAATTTCACAGGCATGCATGTCCCTGAAACTTTATCTCCTGTACTCAGGGATTGCCAAATCTTACTATAGAGGAGTGGACTATCTCTGTAAAATTTAAACATTCAGGGAGGTCTACAGAGACAAAATCCTCTGGCGATATCTATCGAGATGACTCCATCCCATATTTCAAGATCCCGGGTTTTCCCAATCATGGCCTGGAAGAGACAGGCCTTGGCTGAGCATCCAAATATCTCTGGAGCTTCTAGAACTGTATCAGGTTCTGATTCTGCTCTTCAGCTGTTCACTACTCCATGGCAGGAGATAAGGACCTCTTTATAGGATAACAAGGAGGCTCCCTGGCTCTCACTCTTAGCATTTGTGTGTTAATGGCCCTCAGTTTCTCATTATTCTACTGCAGTGCATCAGTATTTATCTTAGTAATTGCTAGCCAATTCTGCTGTCCTTGCACACCCATCCCCATCTCTCTCAAACGGGGTATCATCACACCTGCAAGGGTGCTCTCCATTGAGACGTTTCTGCAAGTTACCAGTGGTAAAATGTCCAGCAACTGGACTGCCATCTGGTGCCAGGGACTTTCTGGGCCCTACAGATGAGGTCCTCTTGCCTGCTGGACAGTGAGTGAACCAAGCCCCAAACCCATCTTACCACCTGATTTATCGGAACACTTTTGGTATCAACCATATCAATTCAGGTCAAGCCAGAAGCAGACACTGAGGCAGGATTATACATGCAAAATGTTGACTGGGAGCAACTCCTGTGAATGATAGAGGGGGCCAGGAGAATCTTCAGACCACAGTGAGGAACTGACACCTGTAAAAAGAGAAATAGAAAATTTGTCATCCTGGCTCAGATGATCTCTAAGTCTGTAACTCTCCCATATCTGTATCTTTTGCTCACAAAGGTGTTAGAAGAACTGATGGTAGATGTACATGGAAAGGCCTAGCTCAGGATCCATACAGTGAGGGTCCTTAACAATTTAATTTTTTTGTTCATTGCAAAAAAAAAAAGCAACAAATAAAAAAGGCAATAATAAGCAGAGCCCCTGAGTGTCTTTTAAAGAAATACAGTGTTCCTGATTCCACATGCAGGCAGGTAGACTCGGAGGCTGCCTCTCTGCATTCATAATCCCTATTCCTTATGAAAAACATTGTTAAGCACTTTATATTTTAAATAGCACCAGAAAGAAAACAGGATGCACTTATCTCTTACAGACATGACCTTAAAAGGTATTCTGTTTTATAATCATTATTACTAACTAAAATGCACTTCTCCTATTGTTTAATCAGAAAGAAGAAAAACATCCTACTGGCTTGTAACATGTATTAAGTGCAGATTTATGCCGGGTACTACTTTAGTCACTTCACAGATTATTTTCTTATCCTTACAACAGCATTCTGGAATAGGAATTTTTATCCACTTTCTAAGTGAAAATCGAGGCTTATAGAAGTTAAGTAACTTGTCTATAATAACTCAGTTAATTATCAGAAATGATCAATAATAGACTCCAGAGCCTTGTATATTTCATTAAAATAATTTATCTGCAAAATAGACCTTATGTAAGAATTATAGAAAATTATTAGCTTAAATAATTTTATTTCCAAGACCAAAAAGAATATTTTCCTACATTATATATTTAGAAATCTATACTGGTTTCCATCCCTACTCCAGTTAACACATTGTTTTAAGTAGTTAGTTGTTCACAGATCTATTTCTCTCAATTAAATTATAAACTCTTTGAGGACAGCTATCATGTCTGATTCATTTCATCCCTAACCAACTAAAATAAGGCCTGAATAATGTATCTACTTAATTTACATATGTTGAGCCAAAAAGGAAATTTCAAACAACTCAGTTCATTTTTCTGCTATTTCTCCCATTACTCTGATATAACACATTAGAATATTAGGAAAACATGTCCTCTTTTTATTCTGGGGGACCCACATCCTAATGGAAAGGCCTTCTCAAAAGCCTTAAAATTCTTCTATTCGTTGAGAACCCAAAGTCATTTCACTTTCTTCTTAGCTAAAAGATGTATATGGGTCATGGGAATCCACAGAGTTCCCATCGCCTGAATTCATCCTTTGAGTTCTCCACTCTGTGGACAGATGACCAGTCAAAAGCATAAAAGGAGCACATGGGATGTGGGGAACAGATTATGAAAGGCAACTTCAGAAAATGAGGCCTTGGCCGTGGCTTTCTGCATTCACCTCATGGTGAAGAGCCACAGACTTTAGAAACAGAGCAGTCTGCGTCTGAATCCTTTCTGTGACACGGAGCTGTGTGACCTTGGACAAGTTGCTAAGCCTCTCTAACCACAGTTTCCTTGTGTGTAAAACAGAGATAATAATAGTGCTGCCATGAGAATGAAAAGGGAGAGCAAATGTAAAGCACTTAGCACATGGCCAGCACATGATAAACACTCATTAAATAGGAATTTATACTCATTATTACTTTCACTTTGCATGCAACTAGCTGCTTCATGTGTCTGAACAGAATGGTAACAACATTTGGAACTCATGATTTTAATAGGTCTTTGCATTTCCACAGCACCTTTCATTTCAGAGGACCCAAAGCCCTGGAAAATATTAATTCTTGTCTACTTTATTTATGCAAGTAAAGGCAGGAGCACATACAATGGCGTTATTAAAAAGAACTATAGGATAGAAAGCTAACTCCACATGCACAAAGTAAAACCAAGAAAACCCTTAGCAGTAGCTAGGTCTCTCAACTTCTGGGATTCCTCTTTAATTGGATCAGGTTATCTGTTTCCAGTGGCTAAGTATTATTTATTGGCAGTGTAAGTCAATGCTGCTGATATATTACTCTTTCGGGGAGTGTTTGTTTTTTGAAAACTGCTCTCAAATTTTCTAAATGTGAATTTAAAAGTCTGTCAGTCTATGTGCCGATAACACAAAACAGATTGTAAATGTAACGGGATGCAATCAAGTCAAACAAATCCAACAAGAGTGCCAGAAGGCTTAATATTAGGACTGCTCCTGTTCACAGGCTCTTGCTAATGACGGAACAATTGTTTGTGCTGATTTGTAGCTGGCATTGATATGCAGACAGTAACACTTTCATCTAAAAATCCAGCTCCCAATTTTTTTTAATCCTGTCAATGAATTTGCTGTGTCTGCAAAGAGCAACTCCAAAGAACCTTTCTAAATCATAAGAAATGGGAATATGCAAGCATAGTCTTTAATTCTAAATCCAGGATTTCTGTTGAAATATACGATGATTTTTCTCTTTGTCATTGTCTTGTGATCTACTGGGATGCCTGCATCTGAACAACTTGTATGAATTAACAACTAAACACAGCTTTAAAATATTGGAATTGGTCAACGTGGAAGGGAGGTGGGCACTCAACTGCAGGAGGATATTGCAAGATTCCAAACTCATCTAACATTTGCTTCAGAAAATAAAAAAATGTAAATGTGCTCTGACTGCAGTTCACATTTACTGTGGGGACGAGGGTTTTTTTTTTTTTTTTCTTTTTCTTTCTTTCTTTTTTTTTTATCAAACAGCACCTGCCTCTCTATTCAGAGATGTCTGCGTGCGAGGATAAGTGCAAACAACAAAGGCTTCGACTGTGGCAGCGGCTGCATCATTTTCTTGGAACTTGCCATTATGTTTCAGGTCAGAGATTGAGGTTTGGTGCAGGGAACAGAGCTTTTAATATCAGGTGAATGGATTTTTATATAAGAGGTTGGGAAGCTTTGCGTCTTAGAAAGAAAAATGGTGCTTTAAAAATAGTCACATTTCTTTTGTACTGTAATTATCAGTGCATGACGAATCATTTTTTTATTCTGTTCTGTGTGGGCCAAAGGAAATATCCCCTACCCATCTCTGTGGGCTGGCCATTTTAAGGAGTCAAAATGTTCCCATATTTAATCAGTTCCTTGAGAATATGTAATTTACCTGGAAGATTGATCCCAAAACATCACTTTTAAGGGAGGACAAACAAATGGTACAAATTCATTAGTTTGTCCAGGAAATTACTGTCACGTGCGTTCATTGTTTAAGCAGGTAATATTGAATAAATTGGTGATTTGTCCACAATTCCTGCTGCAAAAAAGGCTCACATTGTATAAGGGATCAAATGTTAGAAATAAGAATAATCAGCCTTGTTAAAAATAGAAAGAACGATTAAAAAAAATAGGAGGGAGTAGAACAATAGCCTGAGTTGAGCCCAGCTCTGACCTTGACAGTAAGAGTCCAGGCAAATCATTTCATGTCTGAGCTTCCGTTTCCCCATCTATAAAGTGGAAATAGTGAAATGTTCCTTTCCAGGGCTCTTGTAAGCAGGAAATGGGGACATGTTTGTGAAAGCTTTGCAAATGGTAAAACATTTTAAGAGCATCACGAAGGAAAAAAGAAGAGGAATGATAATAGCGATAATAGTAACGATTATATAACAATCCTAATATTTACTAAATATAATAATGACTATTATTATTAATATTAAAAATAGTGAAACTTGCCCAGAAGTGCTGAAAATTGGTAGATGGTACAGCTCAGACTATGTTCTTATTCTCTGAATTGGAGGAAAAGAGACATACAGGCCCTATAATCCCATATAAAAAGAAGTGACACCTATTCTGACTGAAGTAGACTTTAGACACATTAATACATATTCTGTGAAAGAAACTCTGCAGGCTTTAAATTAAAGTCGCATCTTTCTGAGAGCGTTTTTCAAAAGCGAAGCATAGGCTGATAGAGGATCCTATTTTTCAAAGAGCTTGCAGGGTTTCAAATGACCTTTACCCATAGAACATGGGGGTCACGTTAACATGCCAAAGTCTTGTTTCCCCCTCGCTAGAACTGTTGCCCACATGTTTTATAACCTTACATGAAGTCTCCAGGCAACGGCAAGCATTCATTACCATACCTCTGCTTCAAAATTCACAGCTTTCCATTGTTATAGGAACTCAAGATTTTTAAGTAGTAAAAAAGTTGCAGGAATTATGGATAGAAAACTACTGCATATTTTTGTTTCTGAAACCAAAACCCCAAGAAAATAAATACACTTTTAACACTAGATGCAAGAGGTATGCAGCTTCCCATACTTGCTCTCAGGGTGATAAGTTGTGTGGTGGGAAGGTAAGGCAGCTGGTGGTCACTATGAAAAGTCTGTGAGCACTATGGTTCCTCTAGTCAAGAGACAGGAGAAAGAAGAAACTAGCATTTCTAGGTCGCCAATCTTTTCTTCTTTGGTGGTTGTATACTGTGTCCACTTAGATAAGCTGGAACTACATTTCCCAGAATCCCCTTCCCTTCATAGCCCTGGGCTAGCGCTGGGCACAGGAGATTTGGGAGGTGAAGTAAAGCAGCAGCCATTGTGCTCAGAAGATCATGGTTGCTCAAGGCAGAGAGGGACAGACAAAAAAGTTTCCAGTTTGTCCTCCTCTCCCTGATCTATGCCCAGCTCCCTACCTGACTGCCTGCCCTGCTGACAAATAGTAAAATCAAGCTACCGTCTGACCCCTTATGGTGAACTGACAGAGGCATTGACCACAAAGAACCAACAATCTTCCACAGACTTCTATCCCAATCCCCATTTCTGATTCTATGCTAGCAGCTAGATGTGGCTCGTTTCCCTCATGATCTAACTTGTTTACCCACTCAAGAGCAGATTTAAGTCTGGTTCATACAACAACACAAGTCATTTGAAGATATTTGGTATGAAGAGACAGCATGGGCTCCAAAGTCGTACAAATATATGTAGTCATCCTAAGTCCTTTTCAAGCTATGTGACCTTACTCCTCTTAAGCCTCCATTCTATCTTCAGGAAAAATAGTAAGAAATCCCGCCTTTATCCTGCATGAAGAAAACAAAAGTTCTCCTGTGAGTATTCTTAATCATAAGCTAGTCTTCATGTACATTGGGGATTCATGTACTCTACCTTTGTAAACCATAAAAATCTCAAGCTGAGCATTTAGTTTAGCAGCCTGTGGTTTTAAGTGCCTTCAAGGCATCTGGAAAGAGCAAATACAGAAACTTTCCAAAGGAAAGCACCTTAAACCCAGGACACAAAGTTCTCCCAAGAAAATTCCAAGAAACATGAGCTCAGAAAAAAAAGAAAAATCACAAAACATCTAAGGAATTAAGCTGTCATTAGCAAGAGTCGGCAGAAAAAATGAACAGCATCTGACCTGCAAAGATGGCAAATAATGAATTTTAAAACAAATATTTATAGATTTCCTACTTTGTGCCAAACTATTTTTGGTGCTCAGGCACATCAATGAGTAAAATTGAATTTCTGCCATTTTGGTGATATTTAATATTTGCGTTTAAAATGTAAAGAATGTCTGAAAGTTTTTTTTTTAAAGAAATACAAGGGGATGTCCAAATTTCCAGGCAGTTTTGATAAACAAATAGAACCTGAAGAAATAAACAAATAATAATGATTAGAATTAGAAACTTGGTGGACAGGATAGGCCACAGAATAATGACTAAAGGAGAACTTGAGTTTTATCCAGAATGCAGTACAATGAGACAAAGGGATAGAGATTTTGAACAAGCAGTGACAGAACATGAAGAATAGAGAAGCTCTAACATATACCCAGTCAGTGTTTCAGAAGGAGAAAATGAAGGAAAGGTGCATTATTCCGAGAAATAATGGCTCAGATTTTTCCAGAGTGAAACGCAGAAATCCTCACACTCAAGAAGCCCAACAAATCACACCAGGATTTGTTTTTTTAATTTTACTTTGGAGACAAATAAAATGTAATGCCAGCATATTTTATAACATTTGGTCAGGTACCAAGCTTTTTTTTTTTTTTTTAAGATTTTATTTATTTGACAGAGAGATAGAGAGAGCCAGAGAGCACAGCAGGGGGAGCAGCAGGCAGAGGGAGAGGGAGCAGCAGGCTCCCCACCGAGCAGGGAGCCCGATGCGGGGCTCGATCCCAGCACGCTGGGATCCTGACCTGAGCCGAAGGCAGACGCTTAACCAACTGAGCTACCCAGGCGCCCTTTGGTTCAGGTACCAAATATATATTAAAAGATGTAATGAAATTTCTATTTCTATTAAGTCATCAAAAACAGTGAGGTAAGTGAGGCACCCAGCGTGCAAAATTAGAGGGAAAATTTAGGGATGTGCAAGTGCAGGGTTGATCCTTGAGGAAATCTGGCAGTGGGTATCTTCTTAAATTTTGTGCCCTGGATGCCTCACTTGCCCTACCCAAGTCCTGGCCCTTACAGACAAAAATCTGTTTTTTTACCTTCTATTTGGAGTTATCTAATTGAATATTTAAAACAATAAGTTGAGTTCTTTTCATGAAATTTATATATTGTTTTTTTAATCTGCTATGTTGTGAGCTAATTTACTTTCAATATCATGCACCCATTTAAAATGCATAGTCCATTGCATTTGACAGTATAACGATTTCCACAACCAAGATACAGAACATTTCCATCATCCCAAAAAGTTCTATCCTATTCCTTTGCCTTTATCCACACCTATTCCTGGTCCTAGAACGCCACTGATCTGCTTTCTATTATTATAGTTTAGATTTGACTTTTCACAATTTTATATAAATGGAATGATACAGTATTTACCTTTTGTTTTTCAAACACAAAAAAATATCTAAGGCAGCACTTCTTTAACATGTTGCTTTACAGATATGGGTTATCTTGATTTGCAATAAGTAAAAAAATTAAATCGGATATATTTGTCTCTGCAATTTTTTTTCTTTTTATAGTGGTTTTGGAAGTGCTAGAGATTTCAGTGTGCTATATATAAATTGTGATTAAATTGATGGAATCTTATACAGGACATCTTGGAGCAAATTAGAGAATTACTGTCATTTTTACACCCTTAATTAACTTATATTTAACTTCAGTGTTCATTTTGGTTTTTGTCTTCATCAAAAGTCCCATCATGAGTATAAATTTAAAAGGTACTTAAGAATAAAAGGACTATTTAATGCTATGGTAATCAAAATCAACACAACAGCTACAGGTATCCAACCGGGCGACCTAAGCACAAATATAATCCTTTTATATCTAATGATTGGTGTGCATGGCCACTCAATACACCCTACAAGACCCTCAAAGCATTCAGTTCTGGAAGAAAAAATAATCACGTCATTGAGAGATTTTTAAAACAAAAATTAGAGAGCAACTTAATTGTTTATGCATCTCTATTTTTTAATAGAGATATATTACATTTGAAAATCTTTTATAAACTTACCAAGTAAATAAAGAATTTTTCAAACATGCCAGAAACCAAAACAGATGTCATTACCATTTTTAATGATGACTCCCCTATGGCACTTTCATAAACCTTTGAGGATTGTCAAATCACAGCGTGGGAAGGAAAAATGAACATTTACAGCACACTCGTGGGTCACTAATTATTGCACGTCAGCAAATAAATTTGTCTCTTTTGCCAGTCACCCTCTTTGAAGTCTCTGCATTATTTTCCAGCATTTATCAGACTTCTCCTTCTTCCTTATAATTTTCTCATTTCCTACTTCATGCCAACGTCATATTATTGCTTCTCCAACCTGTCTGGCTGGTCCATCTCCACTTCTCTATGAGTTCCTCTCCCTTCTCAATGGACACAACAGAACTAATCCCTCCGCTTTTCTCCCTCTCCCACTTCATACTTGCCTTTCTTAATCTACTGTGCTGATCCTGGGCTTATTTCCCCAGCTCCACTTCAGTTGTAGACTGCATTTCCCTGGGTCTCCTACCAGCTTGTTTCATTTAGTTAGACCAAGTGGGGGAACTGAAGGGAGTAAGGAGGCACTGAGAATGATAGCATGAAGGACAAGAGCAGCCAGGGTATTGCTCTCCCTCCCTCTCTCTGCCTTGGATATGATCTCAGATGTCTTGACTGCAGCTGGATGGTTCAAAATGGCTTCATTTACACATCTGACAATGGGTTTTGGCTGTTAGCTGGGTTCTCCTCCATGTGACTTCTCATCTTTCAGTAGACTAGACTAGGCTTCTTCACAACATTGTGGTCTGAAGGTTTCAAGAGAATAAGACTGGAACTACAAAACCTCTTAAGGTCTAGAGGTTCCAGAATTCCAGAAGTCACATCTACCACATTCCATTGGTCAAAGCAAGTCACAAGGCCCAGCCCTTATTCAAAGGGATAGAAAAATAGACTTTGCTTCTTGGTGAAAAGAACAGCAATATACCATTGCAAGCAGCCTGGACACAAGGAAGTAGTCACTAGAAGCCATTATTGTAACAATGTTCCTCACTCAGTCCTGAGCTCCAGAACCACCACCTCCATCCTAGCCATGGTTTAGGACCCTAGCCACATGCTGCTCCTAATCTCTGCATTGTCCACTGTCTCCTCAGCTCCTTCATCACCTCTTTATCTCTTCATCACCTCTTAATCTGTTCTTTGCAATAGATTGCTCCTGGTTTCCCTGTTCCTTGTTTGACCAGAAATGTACATCTACTTTCTTTCTTTCACATCGATAGTGAATAACTAAAATCTGCATCCAAACTTAATCTCTCACCCTAAGTCCAATCCTAAATTTCCATATTTCCACCTAGGTTTCCCTTTTATCCCCTAAACCTAGCATATCCAAAACTTAAGTTATAATCCTCTCCTCTAGATAATGACTCTTGTCCTTGTCTTAACACTCCAAACTGGAGGTCAAACAAGTACAGCCAGTGGGCCAAAACCACCACCACCAGTTTTACTGGAACACAGCCATGCTTGTTTACTTTTGTACTGTCTCTCGCTGCTGCTTTCATGTACTACAGAATGGAATGGGGTTGCAACAGAAACCATGTGACCTGCAAAGTTAAAAATATTTACTATCCAGCTTTTGAAAAAATACAGAAAATTCAGAAAACTTGCCAACCTCTTTTCTAAACCTCTGATCCCTTTTACTTTTTCATGTACAATTGATTTAAATTTTCATGTAAACTAATCATTGCAAAATGCCATCTTAATTCAGTCACCTGCTAACAATTCTATAGTGACTTCTAATTATGTATCTGATAACTACAAACTCTATATTCCTCCACCAAATTACTTTAATTTACCCAACAAAATTTAATTTGCAGTTTTTCCAAACCATCTTCTCCAATCTAGTGCATTTTCTCTTATTGGATTTCAGAATCTAGGAACATAGGAACTGTCTTATGCTCTAGAAATATAGGAATTAAGTCTTATGCTTATTCTTGTGCTCTGGAACCAAGCACAATGTCTGGCATATGGCAACCAGCGAGTGTGTGTTAAATTAATGCTCCCCCTGAATACTGATTTTATTTATACTTTTTTAAAAAGATTTATTTATTTATTAGAAGGGGCAGGGGCAGAGGGAGAGAGTCTTTTATAGTAGGCTCCACTCTCAGCAGGGCTTGACCTCAAGATCCTGAGATCATGACCTGAGCCGAAACCAAGAGTCGGACGCTCAACAAACTGCATCACCCAGGCACCCCTTACTTCTACATTTGTTACTTTATTTATATACTTCTTCTACTTAAAAAACCCTCTCCACTCTTCTCAATCTATCCAAACTATTTTCTCTAGTCCTAGCTTCTCTCCAAACTGTCTTAATCTTAATGATCTGTTCTTTTATTCAAATTCTATGACACTAAAAATACATACCATCCATCCACCCACTGCCTCCTTGCATAAGTGGATATGGGATTAGTCACAATATTGATTGTTGAGACAATAAGAACGTGCCATATGTTTAAATATGCACATTTTGTAACATCTTTTCACATACATCACAGTTATCCTTTGAGATATTTCTTATTAGCCTTGATTTGGGATTGGTCCAAAATTATAAGGCTAGTAACTATTAAGAGCCAAAATGATGATTCAGCTTCTAAATATATAAGCTTGAAGTCCAAGATCTAAATTTATAATGCTTTCCAGGAAATGTCAGATGAGTTGTGTATTATAAGATTTGATTCTATTTTTTTTTTTTTTTTGTAAATTGAGAGTTAAAATAATTCAAATAGAAAAAGATGAAAGAGTTGTGGAAAAGAAATAGAAAACACTTATTCACTGGTTATTATTCAGAAGAGAAAATTTCACTTAAACAATCTAAAAATTACAACCTACCCTTTCAACATTTGTGAAGAAAATTCTGAAGATGATACAGACATCCCTGGAAGCCAACTCTTAAACTATGTGGTTTCAGGTCTTACATTTTGGTCTTTAATCCACTTTGAGGTGTTTTTCTGTTTTCATTTGTTTTTGTTTTGCATATCGTTCAGGAAAGTGGTCCAGTTTCCAGTTTCATTCTTTTGCATTTAGCTGCCCAGTTTTCATAGCACCATTTATTGAAGGTTGTCTTTTCCCCACTGGATATCCCTGCCTCCTTTGTCATAGATTCATTGATCATATATGTGTGGGTTTACTTCTGGACTCTCTATCCTGTTCCATTAATTTTTGCGTCTCTTTTTTGTGCCAGTACCATACTGTTTTGATTACTATAGCTTTGCAGTATAATTTGAAATCTGAGATTCCTTTAGCTTTGTTCTTCTTTCTCCAGATTGCTTTGGCATTCAGGGTCTTTTATTCCATAAAAACTTTAGAATTATTTGCTCTAGTTCTATAAAAAATATTATTATTATTTTAGTAGGGATAGCAACCCTGATCTTTTAAAAATCAATGTAAGTGGTATTTTTCTGTATCTGTCTCCTCAGTCAAGAGAAACAAAAGCAAAAGTAAACAATTGGTACTACAGCAAACTAAACACATTTTCCACATTGAAAAAAACCATCAATAAAATAAAAAGGCAACTGAATGGGGGATGATATTTGCAAATGACATACCTGATAAGGGGCTAATATCCAAAATACAGAAAGAACTCATACAACTCAACACCAATAAAACAAACAATCTGATTAAAAAGTGGGCAGAGGATCTGAATAGACATTTTTCCAAAGAAAAATACAGATGACAAATAGATACATGAAAAGATGCTCAATATCGCTAATCATTAGAGAAATGAAAAATAAAAACCACAACAATATAGCACCTCACAATAATCAAAACGGCTAGTATCAAAAAGACAAGAAATTACAAGTGTTGGTGAGGATGTAGAGAAAAAGGAACACTCACGCATTGTTGGTAGGAATGCAAACTAGAGAAGCCACTGTAGAAAACAGTATGTGGGTTCCTCAAAAAATTAAAAACAGAAATACCATATGACCCAGTAATTCCTCTTCTGGGTATTTAGCTGAAGAAAATTAAGCACAAATTCAAAAAGATATATGCATCTCTATGTTTATTGCAGCATTATTTACAACAGCCAAGATATGGAAGCAACCGATGCATTCATCAATGAATGAATGAAGATGTGATATTTATATATACATGTATAATATGTATATGATGGAATATTAGTCAGTCATAAAAAAGGATGAGATCTTGCCATTTGCAACAACATGGGTTGACCCAGAGGGTATTATGCTAAATGAAATACATCAGAGAAAGAAAAATACCATATGATTTCACTTATATGTAGAATCTAAAAAATAAAAAAATGCAGAAGGAGACCCACTAATATAGCAAACAAACTGGTGATTGCCAGAAGTGGGGATGAAGGGGTGGAGGGATGGGTAAAATGGGTGAAAGGGAGTAGAAGGTACAGACTTCCAGTTATGGAATGAATAAGTCATAGAATGAAAGGTACAGCATAGAAAATATATTCAATGGTATTGTAATAACATTGTACAGTGACAGGTGGTAGCTACTCTCATGGTGAGTGTAGCATATTTTATGGAGTTGTCAAAACACTATGTTGTACACCTGAAACTAATGTAACATTGTATGTTAACTATACTTCAACAACAGCAAAAAAGGAAGTTGGCAAATGATACAAATAAAAAAAATTTTAGAGTTTTCCAGCACATCACTGGGTATATACATACATTATAAAAGAAGAGGAAAAGAGAAACAGAAGGCAATAATAATCACAATATTAATTAATAATAATTGATAAAGACACATTAATTTAGTATTTACTCTGTTCTAAGCCACGTGTTCTAAGCACCTAACATTTTTTCAGTAGTGTGCTAAAGCCAGCTAGTACCAGCTTGCAAAAGCTAATTATGCACATCTCTTCCCAGCTCTGAATTCAGTGACCTCACATTGGCACCTTGAAATCAGACAGTGGGAGTATCTACACCGTGGAAATCAGCAGATACTACAAATCAGGATTTCTTACCCAGAGAGCCAGTCATCAAACCTTAACACATCACAGGTCTTAAGCCAGACTTTTACAAGGCAGAATAGTCACTATGGTTTCTTAATGCATTATTCTGTGTTATTTCATCAATAGGAAACCTATGCTTAAGCAGAGGAAAGGAAAGGAAAAGTATTAGATTGCAAAAGTAGGAAAGACTTGACTACAGTACAATTAGTCTGTGACAGCAGAAAGCTGTGGAAGCCCTTGCTTACATTACCTTCCTTCCACCAGAGGAGCTTCTGGGAAAAGTCGGTAGCATATTCTTCCACTGACCATGCTATCTCCATCATTCCTGACCGTGGCACAAAAGAGAATTGTGAACAGTTCAATCACTTCACCTTAGCTCTTTGAGAGTCACTGACTATTTCTAATCAGACAACACTCTTCCAATCAATAAGTAGGTACTTCCTAAACCCAGACAATCAGCTATTAAACTATAACCTTGGGCAAGTTCAAAGGGATACTGCAGTGCTGATGCAGTAGGCAAAAGGATAGGCCAAGGGGGAGAGAGCCAGAATAAGAAAAGAAATTGAGAATGACACCTCAGGTAGGGTGAGTTCTGTAGGAGCTGAGTTTCCACTTTATTAATAGGGTTCCCTTGGTGATTTGAAATGATAACACTGTGCCTGTGTTTGCCACTCCTCCTTCCTTCCTTAATAATTCTCGGTATATCCCAGAGAGTAATGTGGGGCAGTGCACAAAAGGAAAATTATGACAAGCTTCTTCTGTCATAGCTCCACAAAAGGATAAAATGTCTATACTTCAAGGGCTCCAAAGCAAAAGTTAATTTTTAATCCAAGCTTATGCTTCCCTTAAGGGGAGAGCAGTCCAGTGAATTAGATAATTTTCAAAATTTGCTAGCAGAAATACAAATCCAAAAATTTGAAGGAAAAAAATGAACACAATAACAAATCATAAGTTATCTGTCATAAACAACAACTGCTGGGTCTTGAAAGTAGAAGAGGGAGGTGTACAGCTTAATTAGGAAGTGTCCTCCCAGAATACCAATGGCCTCCCAGATGCTCTACTTAGTCTGCCACAGGCCATTGTTTTCCTCCATAAATTTAAATTAGCATCTGCAGCCACTCTCCTAGAAATAAAGATTGAGCTCTATGCTTCCTTTTGAACGCCCACTGGTCTTGAACTAAAATTAAATCATGAATGGAGTATTAAAAGTTGATAATCTTCATGCAACATCACTTCAGCAATGAAACTAAAACCCTTGAACAAAATTCTGCTAAATACCCAAAAGTGTCATGGTTAGGTTCCAGCTTAATAAAATTGTCTAGCATTTGTAACTTTAAATGTCTTTGGGCAGTTTTTTTCAAGAGGATATTATAATCTATACAAGATTGAGCATGAAGTGATTAAACAATACAACCTCGAGCTGATGGGGGGATGGGGGAGGGTGATAGAATTCCATGGGAAGTGTCATGGTCCTGCCCAAACTGGGGGAGAGGGAGAAATTCTTTTTTCTCTTTCCCTTCTAACATCAAACAAGAAGTAACTCCTCTGTCCCAAAGGGGTTCTTAAAGCCTCCATCCCAAAGAAAACACTGATTGCACTGAGAAAACATTGATTGCTCTCAGTAGCCAGTTAAATCAGAACCAGAAGCACACATACTAGGGAGCCATCCAAAGTGATGCCCTCAGTTAACAAATTCTTTGTTATGCTTATGACATCTAGAAGCATCTGTAGGTACATTTGTTATGTGGCAGAAGGGCATAGTTGGAAGGAGGTAATCTTGTTATTATTACACAATCACAAAACTGCCAAACCCCAGAAATGGTGCAGACCATCTTTTCTATTTCGGTCTGTAGATATTGTCCCTATTGCCACACCAATGGCTCCTTGTAGTGCTTGGTTCCCAAAGAAGGCTATACATCCTGCAAACTCTTCAACTAAGATGAGCACTTAAAATGTGATACTTTTGATATGTTATTATGGTTTTGTGGGGGGTTGGAGAGAAAAAATGAGATCTTTAAAAAAAAAAAAAAATCCCAGACTAGAGAAGAGGAACTACCTAGAGGGATCAAAGAGAACTGAACAGAAAAAGATTCTACTTCATTTTTATGTTTCCTTCCCATTTAAAGATTTAGCCAACTCAGTAGTGTTCCTGGAGCAAGCATCTCAGCTCAGGGTAGACTTTGAACTAAGAACAATAGCTCAGACAGTGTTCACGTGACAAGTACATGCCAAACTTCTACATAGTCCTGAGATATAAGCCTACCCCAGATGGCCCAGATGTTTATGTGAGTAATTCCAGCATCTTCCAGAAGCCCTACCAGGTATCAAATAGATTGGCTTTATATCTAATATCCTAGAAGTATATTGTATCATATACTGAGGCCCTAATGTCTTGTTCACTGAATGTTCAGAAACATATGAAAAGTACCTACTATGGTCTCAAAGACTGAAGAAAGCTTTGGGATGCTCTAATAGTTCTGGGCTTCACGGAAATAGATCAGCCCATTCTGCCACAAAGAGGACACAGGCAGATCTTTTTGTGAGTATGCTAAAAATTATTAGGGAAGGAAAATAACACCAAGAAGGAAGGTTACAGTCAGACTCCACAAATGGTTGTGGCATCAATAAATCAGTAAACAGTTTGAGGTACCCATGTGATTTATAACTAATAATCCTAAACGTCTATGGTAGATACAGATAGGTATAAATGATACAGACATGATAGAGAATGTATAGAGATAGAGGTAGGGATGGAGAGAGTTATATACCTATACTCCAAGCCTGATACAGGTAGAACTGAGACAAAAGTGTGACTACTATTATCAATCAATGAGTTAAGAAACAACATGACAAGTCCGCTACTACTTCTACTTCAGTTTCAAGTGCAGGGTAAAAGAAAGAAGTATTCATGCATCAATTGCTGTATCTCCATCAGTGATATCATCTTTGATTTTCCTTCCAAAATAGCACTAGAGTGATCATTCTAATCTTAAAACAGTCCCATAGGGCTTTGTGAACTTTAAAATCATTTCCTATGTGTTACTTAATCTCAAAATAACCCTGTGAGGAAATCAGGCTATCAGGGCAGACATAGAGGCATGACGAAGGAAAAGGAGTGTCGGGAAAGAAAGAAAAGAAGGGGAGAGAAGGAGCGAGGAGAAGAGGGATAAAGGGACAAGGGAAAGCTGCCTACTCAGCTCTTCCTGCCGTCAGATATCACTCTTCCTCCCAATAACAGTTCCTACCATCACCACCTCCTAACAAGCATTCCAAGGATTTAGATCCACACAGTTCTTCTTTAGACTCTCCAATAATAATTGCTGTATAAATTCTAAGTAGTAATATCATTATCACCAATTTTAGCTATCACATTTTTCATAAACTCAAATATGAAGTTGGGGAACTTCAGAAAAAGCAACAGTAGGAGCAAGTAAAAAGTCAAGAAAGTGAGTTAAGAAAGAAAACAACAAGCACCTCACTTTCCTTATAGGCCTCATAATCTTTCTTCACGAGGCAATCTAAGCAGGCAGTAAGCTTACATTAAAAATGGGGCGTGTAAAGAGTGAGTTCTTGGAGACCAGCCTAGGAAAGGAAAATCCCTCCCATTTTGTCCTCAGTTCAACTCCCAAGATTCCCAGCCTCACCGTGTGAGTCACACTGCAATTGCCTAGGATAGGCATCTGCACGGATGCCTTCTGCTTTAGCAGGGATTTCAAGCTTCTGCCTGCCTATAATAAGGGGGAAAATCAGTGCAACAATGTGACCGGATGCTGAAAAGCTGGCAGCCCGGGAAAACAGTAGTGCATTTGGCTAATTTTCTATTTCAGGGCTTTTTACTGTTAAGAAAATTGGCCTCCATGGATTAAGAGAAATTCAACATTTGCATCCCTTTCTTCAATTTGATCTCTTTGTTTCCATTTTAATATGTCGTGGGAAGTTTCCTGTGAATATGTAAACAAGCTTTGTGTTTATTTTAATCACTTTTTCCTCCTGTTTCCAGGCTTTAGACAATGCAGGCCCTCACTCAGATTCTGCTGTTTCAAGTAGAACACAACCAAGTTGTAACCCAAGTCTCTCCTTGTGTAAGAGGAAGTGGTACTGGGATAGAGGAAAGGATGGCATTTCCTAAAGCAGCTGAGACTCTTACTAACTGGCTAAAGAACCAACTCCTCAATAAAGAATTAGTCAGATGAACTAGTTTAAGAAAGAAATCTTTGGGCTGACATAATTTACAGCTTCGGAACATGAATAGCCACCCACGATTCTCTCCCTTTCCTGTTAATCTTGAATGTTGTACCTCTACTTTGCTTCTCAGGGAATCACCTTAAATGCATTGTCATATTCAGGGTCTCTAAGCTCCCCATCTGGTTTATTAACCCACTGTAATCTTCCTTTGGTCCTTACTACCTTATCAGTAAGGTACTACCACTTACAAAGATGGTGGTCAAAACGACTGACTTATTGATAAATACAGTGAATGTTTCTCAGTACTTATTTTACTGGATTTCTCTACGGCACTTAAAGATGATGACCACCTTCTCCTTTGAGAAATTTCTCTTGTAGTCTATGATACCATGCTCTCCTTATTCTCTTCTATCTAGATCAGTTCTGTCTTCTCTGAATTCTCCTCCCCCATGCTCTTAAAAATAGGTGTTCTTTGTGTTCTCCACCTCCTCTTTAACAATCTCATTCCTTCTTATGTTTTCAATATCTCCTCTACATAATTTTCACATCTGTATCTCTAGCCTAGACTTTCTTCCTAAGTCCTTTTATTTTCACCTGCCTATCTCAGTTGTCGTCAGCTGTGGTTATTAAGGACAATTCCAACTCGGCTCCTGCTGCCACACTCCCACCTCAAGTGCCTGCTGTTGTGTGTCTTTCCATGTTTTGCCCCCAGGGTCTTCTATAATGCCATAGGAGCTGGCTTGTCCACTTAAACCGGGGAAACCCACAATGAAGGAGTCAGTAGATAAATGCTCTAAAGTCCTGTCTCTCACATAGGCTAATTCTTGGAGGCCTTCGTTGTTCTTCTCAAAAGTCCCCTTGTTGCCTGGAGCACTGACCTCAGTGAAGTACCCTTACACTGCATTTTTCTCCTTCACTGTCTCACTCTCCTTACTTGGTCACTCATGGTTTGTGGGATCATTTCCCAAGGAAACTACCCGTACCCAAGTTCTTATTGCAGGTACTACTTTCGGGGAAACCCAAAGGCATTGGGTACCAGAAATGGTCCTGGAAAGCAGACTTTCAAAATGAGATTCTATAGTTGGATTGTCTCTATTTAGGTGATACCAATAATCCAATTACTGGTGGTAAACAGGATATGGTGGTAAGAGTTAGCATAATGTAGCATTCAATTACTAGGATTCTCACCCATAATGGATGTGATGAAGTATAGGAGAAAGGAAAAGCATTGTACTGAATGATATGGAGCAATGGTAATTATGGTTATGGAGTTGAGTGGCTTTTCTTAAATGCCTTAAAAACTGTGAAAAAGTAAAATATGGAATAGAAATAAAATACCAGGCTGAGGGCAGCTATCAATTCAGTGCACACTGTGAAGATCAGAAAGCTTCCATAGAAAGTTTCTTTTTTTTTTTTTAAGACTTTTTATTTGTTTGACAGAGAGAGACATAGCGAGAGAGAGAACACAAGCTGGGGGAGTGGGAGAGTGAGAGGCAGGCTTCCCACCGAGCAGGGAGCCCTATGCGGGACTCAATCCCAGGACCCTGGGATCATGACCTGAGCTGAAGGCAGACACTTAACAACTGAGCCACCCAGGCGCCCCCATAGAAAGTTTCAAAAAGACTTTCAACTCCTATAATCAGAGGGCAATCTATGCTGAAAGGCCAAATATCTAAACCTTATGGAAAGACAGAATGTGTAGTATTGAGAGGTCTCCTAAACTGAAGACATAACCAGTAGAATCCTGAAACTTGATATGAGGACATTAGGTGGGTTCATTTAAGAAGATTGAAACTCCACGTTCTCCTGGATCCTCCAAATTGGCAGTTTCCTCCCCCTCCTAGAGGAAAGGAGTCTCCCTTACCTGAAGATCTTGCAAATGCCTAGTAAGATGATGTCTCCTCAAAATCCACAACTGCCTCCCCTTATAGCTTACAAACCAATAATGAAGGTATGGCTCAATATTAATTTAGCAGGGAAATACAGTTCTTGCTCTAGAGGGAAATAGCTTTTTTTTTTTTTTTTTACAGAAAATGTAGTGCTGGTTTATATGTATTGTCAGGAATTGGAAGAGTATGTATGGGAGTGGTTTTTAAGGATTAAAATGGGGAGGCAGTATATAAACTTGGATAGGGGAGATTTATTGACATTGAAGTATACTCTTCCATGACTCAGGATTTAATGTCTCAGCAAGAACACCTGGCAAGCCAGAGCTGAGAGGCCTCCATGAAGCTTAGTCACAACTTTGGCCTATAGTAATAAAGGTAGAGACACTGTAACTGCCTTGGCAAAGTATTGGAGAAGAATTTGAAAGTCTCAGGGAAGTATGAAAAAAACTCATCCTAACCATGTTTTGCAGGATACTTCCTTTACTAAGAAAATAAGGAATAAATTTTTGATGAGATTCCATTATATATTTGAGAATTTCAGTGATAACTCTTCTTAGTAGGCCAGGGTAGATAGTAGGAAATTATGCCATGGTGGAACTCATTTCCAATGAATCAATGGGGATTGATAGAATTCAAAAAAATCAGAGAAAAGGTTATAGCATTTAGAGGCAAGGTAGAACTGATGACAATAATGGGCATCAAATCCAGAATGGCAATCTGAGAACCTTGACCATGGTGTTCCTAGGAATGAGAGAGACGGGCACTTGACTACAGACAAAAATCAAGAGCTGGAAAATGGAAGTCTGATGTCAGCCTCCACTGTAGAAAATCACAATTATTCAACCAATTTTAATATTGGATCTTGTTCTCAGACAAAGAGCCAATCATTGAAGGGGGGAATGGTCCTCCTTAAAGAAAAATCCGTGAAGATTTCCTTAGGGAAAGTATGTGTATTATATATACTACTGCAACAAGCATATACAACAAACATCCCCTAATTCATTACCAAAAAGACCTGTGGCCATTTACCACAGTAAATTGTACACTGGGAGAAGATGAGCACTCTGACCTTTCAAGGATTATAAGATACAGTTCTAGGCTGAAACATGAGTGGAACACCCTCATGCCCTACTACATTAGTTAGAGTGGGGCTTTGAAGGTCAGATACATCCTGACCAAGAACTTTCTCACAATGTGTACATCGACCTGATTTTGTTGTTATTTTCCTTGTCCCTGAGTATATAAATGGTATGGATATACTCAGCAGCTAACAAATGCTCATATGGTTCCCTGAATTGTTCAATATAAGCCACTATTATATGAAAGGCCAAGGATAAGACTTTGAAGCAACAGTCAAGACGGTAAATCAGAAGCAATACTACAATCCACATGAAAATACAGTGTTAATGTTTCAATCAAGACATAAAGGACACAAGTATCATGGTCCTTATATTGCTGTCTAGTTAATATCACTGTAAATGGTAATTGATTACCATGAACTTGCTAAATGAAAGCCATAGTTATGTGTCTATGTGAGATGTGGTATCTTTACTGGAACTGATCAACACTCTTTCTTAATCAAATGGTAGCATGTGGTATGTAGCTATTAATCTGTTGAATATATTCTTTTCAATCCCTATCAATTAATGAGGATCAAAGCAATTCACATTCATGTAGAAAGGATACCAGTACTCAAGCCAGGTGTTGATTGTGCAGCTCTAATCAATCATAGAAAGGAAATAATATACCGTGATTCAGGCCTCAACAGATCTAGAGGACACAAGTTAATCATATGAATATATGGCCATGATCTCTCTATCGCTTATCCCTATGGTACCAGTGACTCTCCCTCAACATACTTTTGTCCCAAGTCTTCCTCCTCACAGAGGAAGAAAAATCTTGGTCCTATACACAGCTCAATAAATTGATGTGAGACAGAAAATCCTGCCACTACACTGCAGCTCCACTCATGATTTTTTCCTAGGGGAAAATAATGAGGGAAAATGCTGTTTGGCAGGGCTTTGACCAGTATATTTAGTCGGCCACATTTTTTTGGAGGGAGAAGTGGGCTGAGGTAAGGGTATATAGAGACTCCTATGCAACAGATTACTATTACCAAGAGGTAAGAGAAGGATTGGCCCCTTACCATCACTGCCAATAATACAATTGCAAAATTTGTGCTCTTTCCCTGCAGTCTTAGTCTCTGTTGGATTAGAGGTTCTAACTCTGAAAGGGGTGGCAATATCAGGGAATTCTTCCATCAGCAAACATTGCAAGTATTCCGTTGAACCTGAAGCTATAGTTCCTCATGCCAATGGACCAACTGGCAAATAAAAGATACTCTACTGATGGAAACATTCAAATGTGATTCTCTTGTGGAGCTAGAGTTGCCACAGAATAGAGATAAAGTGGACTATATCTGCAACTTGGAGCATTGGCCATAGTGTATTATGCTTCCATGCCTGGGGACAACAGCTAACCGGCAACTGGAGCAATTACAGCTTCATGAGGGCAAAGTAACCAAAGACTCAGACCCCCTCAACCTGACAAGGCAAGCAACTTAGACCTGCTTAAGTGTTGGCTGAGGGTTATAAAAATCTAGCATTAGTGGTGTAAAAGGAAGATGATAAAATCAATTACAGTCTGAGGACCAATTGAAACAACAAAGACTATAGCTTATACTACCAATTAACATGAGCATCTTCCTGCCTTCTGTCCCATGGCCTTCCCTAACACAAAAGTTCCCCATGGCTAAGAGAACTGCAGTGCAGTTCACACCTCTGCAGGCTTCCTTCAACAACACTCATCCAATCAATTCCTGCATCCCCTTGACTCTACTTCCCAGGAATTGTTAATATATCATTTGAACAGTGTCCCTTTTTCTGGTTCCCCTGACTGCAACCTTACTCCTTCCAAACATTCTTCTCTAATGCCAAGATAGGATTTTAAAAAAGTAAGTTACGTCTCTGCTCTTCTTTCAACCTTTCAATGGCTCCATATTACCTATAGGTTAAGGACTAAGTTCTTTAACATGGTATATAAGGTCCTGAATAGCCTTTCTCTGCCTATGTCTCCAGTCTCATTTCCTGTCGTTTTTCATCGCTCTCTAAATATCAAGTACCTTAAACTTCCAAATACTCTGTACTAGGTATTTTAATATTCATTCTCCTTTCCAGAAACCATAGTCTAAGTTCTCCCCCCTTTTAGAGTAGATGCTTGCAATTAAGCTATAGTGATTGTCCCAGAAATGGGCATTACCCAATCATAGCCAGTGATTCGTGATGAAATTTATTTTTTCAGGAATCTTGAGAAAGAAATCCTCAAACTTTTCTATTAAACACAAATCCAGAATTGTGTAACCTCTGGATCTACTGGCAGCCATCTGGGGACTACAGGGGATAGCCCTAAGAATAAAGCCAACACAGAAGAAGCAAAGTGAATGATGGAGAGAAAAAAATTGGATACTGATTACCTCATCTGAAACCCATGTGCAGCCAAACCAGAAGCCAGGTCTACCCGAGGCTGTTCATGTATGTGATCCAATACCTTTCATTTTTTTAAAAAAATTTTATTTATTTATTTGACAGAGAGAGAGACAGCGAGAGCAGGAACACAAGCAGGGGGAGCAGGAGAGGGAGAAGCAGGCTTCCCGCTGAGCAGGGAGCCCGATGTGGGACTCGATTCCAGGACCCTGGGATCATGACCTGAGCCGAAGGCAGACGCTCAACAACTGAGCCATCCAGGTGCCCCAATACCTTTCATTTTTAATTTAACCTAACTTGATTCAGATTTTCTTTTATTGACCACCAGATGCGTCCAAACTGATACACACATAGTGCTTCACGCCTCCATATACTTGTGCATGCAATTCCCTCAATATCAAATGCACTATTTAAATATTTTGGCTAAATGTTATCTTCTCTTAGAAGTCTTCCCTAATGACCCAGAATCATCATCTCCTTCATTGTGTTCTCTCTGCATAAGAATATGCTACTGTTGAATTTATCACCATATATCATATGCATAGGTAATATATAGGTCTCTCCCACTGGACTATTAATTCTATTAGTTTCTTGAAAGAGGTTGTGTCTTCATTTTTTTTAACTAGCCCAATGACAGGTACATAGTAAGCGCTTGCAGTTATATATTGCTGCATAACAAAACTTCCCCAAACTTAGTGACTTAAAGCAAAAAAAAAAAAAAAAATTATAATTTCTCTTGATTCTGTGGTTTTATTGGATGGTCCTTCTGCTCCATATAGTGTTATCTGGGGTACTAGGGCAACTGAATGATACAAAATGGCTTCACTCACATGACTGTTAGTTGACATGCAGGAGCTCAGCTGGGATTGTTAGCCAGGGCACTTGGTTCTCCTTCACATGGGCCTCTCCATGGGGCTACTTGGGCTTCTGCACAGCATGGTGGCTGGGTTCCAAACAACAAAGGCAGTAGCTAAAGATCTTTTAAGGCCCAGCCTCAGAAGTTACACAGCATCACTTCTGCCAATATTGTTGGATGAACTTCCCACAGGCCAGCCAAGATTCAAGAGGAAGAGAAACAGACTCCAGCTCTCAGTAGATGACTACCAAGATTATTGCAAAAGAGCATGTAAGATGGGAAATATTGTTGCCCCATCTTTGAAAATGAAATGAGACAATCTACTGCAGCCCTCAATCATTTCTGAATGCATGAATGAATGAATGAATGAATGAGAAAATGAATGAATGAAGCATTGTCACCTTTATTCCTGTCACTCTTCCCATTTTACCACTTTTTTGTCTATGGTTTCGTGCTGTTACTATCCTTTGTTGGATAACTCACCTTTTTATTAATAAAACCTACTAAAATTTTAAGCTATTAGGATCAAGATTTAGGTTAGTTCATATAACTTTTCTCTAATATTCTCTGGGTAGAAAAAGCAATCCCTCTTTTAAGCCTGTATTTCAGGACTGCGTGTGTGTGTATGTGTGTGGGTGTGGGTGTGGTTGTGTATGTGGGTGTGTATTTGCTTATTACATATCTCCAACAGTCCTAGAGTGCTTTAATATTCTGGCTCAAATTTTAAATTTCTGAGTTTCAAGGCCCATGTCTAATTTCATCACTTTATATAATACACAGTACAATGACATTTAATAAATGTGAGGAAGATCATGAGTTGACTTGTAGTAAGATTGCTGAGTCTTTAATAGCCAGATAAAGAAGTTTGTTACCATGTTTCCAAGTCCATAAAGAAACTACAAAACTCCATAAAGAATGCAGAAATGTGGGGCACCTGGGTGGCTCAGTTGGTTAAGCTTCTGCCTTCGACTCAGGTCATGACCTCCGGGTCCTGGGATAGAGCCCAGGGTTAGGCTTCCTGCTCAGCTGGGAGCCTGCTTCTCTCTCTCTGACTCTCTCTCTCTCTCTTTCTCTCTCTCCCTCTGCCCCTCCCCCATTCTCTTTCTCTCTATCTTAAGTAAATAAATAAAGTCTTTTTTTAAAAGTGTAGAAATGACTGCTAAACATAGATTAGCATTGTATTTTTTTCATGTATAATAAAACACACAGTGAAAACACTCAGTTTTTGAGGAGACATGAATATTGTTAAAGTCCCTACATTCCTTCCATCCACTGAATTTCTTTTAAGACCAGATGGCCCTGGTCAGAGGACTTTTAGTTCAATTAGTCATTTCCTGAGGAGAGATCTCTATGGTATGTCCTTTTGAGTATAGTTCCTCTTCCTTTTCTTATTTATTGGAGTTTGATCTAACTTCTCTTTTGAGTGGAGTATTCTAAGATCTCACAACATATTTTTGCTGTATATCTTCATAAATTGCCATGTTTGTGTACTTACCATAGTCTCATCTTACTCTAGCTTCTACCTTTATCTTTCTATTCCTTTTGTTTCTCCTAGTTTTTGCCTCAGAAATCAAGCCCTAAGTATAATAATAAATTCTCTGTTCCAAATGTTCTTGAATCAAAATCATTAGCAACTGTGTGAACCATCACTTGCCTTGGATCTACCAAACCAGGCTCCATTCCTGTGGCCAAATCTGTGGATTCATCTGCTTGGAGATTGGCATATATATCTTCACAATATCTGTGATTAGGTTCTATGAATCAATGAAATTCTAATTAACCCGTGATGTAGCTAAAAATTTGCTAATTGTTGGACAAAATTGCCACAAGCCAGCCAAGATTCAAGGGAAAGAAAAACAGATTCTACCTCTTGATGGGATGAATGGCAAGATTATATTGCAAAAGAATATGTAAGATGGGAAAGAGTTGAGTTTTAAGTAGCAGGTGTATTTGAGTTTTAAGTAACTGAAAACTCTGAAATTAGAGAAAGAGCAGCTTTTATAGTAGCTTGGTGAGATGGTTCTCATGACAATAGCCATCTGTCTACCATGTGTCTTCGTCCAGGAAGCATGTTTCAAGGGCAAGCTGGAATTTATTTTCTGAGTACTGAAAATGGCACATCTTTCTTTCACTTGCCCTAGTAGGTGAGCTCATATTGTCAGGGAAATAGTTCTAGTTCCCTTCTTCAGAAATTTTTAAAAGCTTCTCACAGAACATAAGGAACAAGGGCTTATATTCTGTCTTAAGCCCCTCTTCTATGGGGGTGGTATGTGTAATCTGTGTTTCTTAATCCTTGTTCCCACTTGAGACACCAAACAAGGTAATAATAGTTGATGCTGAACATGGACTTCTTTTTTATTGTTATGCTAATCACCATACATTACATCATTAGTTTTGGATGTAGTGTTCCATGTTTCATTGTTTGTGCATAACACCTAGTGCTCCACACAGAATGTGCCCTCTTTAATAACCATCACCAGGCTAACCCATCCCCCCAACCCCTCCCCTCTAGAACCCTCAGTTTGTTTTTCAGAGTCCATCATCTCTCATGGTTCGTCTCCCCCTCCGATTTCCCCCCCTTCATTCTTCCCTTCCTGCTATCTTCTTCTTCTTTTTTTTTTTCTTAACATATATTGCATTATTTGTTTCAGAGGTACAGATCTGTGATTCAACTGTCTTGCACAATTCACAGCACTCGCCATAGCACATACCCTCCCCAATGTCTATCACCCAGCCACCCCATCCCTCCCACTCCCCCACCACTCCAGCAACCCTCAGTTTTTTTCCTGAAATTAAGAATTCGTCATATCAGTGAGGTCATATGATACATGTCTTTCTCTGATTGACTTATTTCACTCAGCATAACACCCTCCAGTTCCATCCACGTCGTTGCAAATGGCAAGATCTCATTCCTTTTGATGGCTGCATAATATTCCATTGTATATATATACCACTTCTTCTTTATCCATTCATCTATCAATGGACATCTTGGCTCTTTCTACAGTTTGGCTATTGTGGACATTACTGCTATAAACATTGGGGTGCATGTACCCCTTCGAATCCCTACATTTGTATCTTTGTGGTAAATACCCAGTAGTGCAATTGCTGGATCATATGGTAGCTCTATTTTCAACTGTTTGAGGAACCTCCATACTGTTTTCCAGAGCGGCTGCACCAGCTTGCATTCCTACCAACAGTGTAGGAGGGTTCCCCTTTCTCTGCATCCCCGCCAACATCTGTCGTTTCCTGACTTGTTAATTTTAGCCATTCTGACTGGTGTGAGGAGGTATCTCATTGAGGTTTTGATTTGGATTTCCCTGATGCCAAGCGATGTTGAGCACTTTTTCACGTTTCTGTTGGCCATTTGGATGTCTTCTTTGGAAAAATGTCTGTTCATGTCTTCTGCCCATTTCTTGATTGGATCATTTGTTCTTTGGGTGTTGAGTTTGCTAAGTTCTTTATAGATTTTGGATACTAGCCCTTTATCTGATGTGTCATTTGCAAATATTTTCTCCCATTCTGTCGGTTGTCTTTTGGTTTTGTTGACTGCTTCTTTTGCTGTGCAAAAGCTTTTTATCTTGATGAAATCCCAATAGTTCATTTTTGCTCTTGCTTCCCTTGCCTTTGGTGATGTTTCTAGGAAGAAGTTGCTGCGGCTGAGGTCGAAGAGGTTGCTACCTGTGTTCTCCTTTAGGATTTTGATGGACTCCGGTCTCACGTTTAGGTCTTCCAACCATTTGGAGTCTATTTTTGTGTGTGGTGTAAGGAAATGGTCCAGTTTCATTCTTCTGCATATGGCTGTCCAGTTTTCCCAACATCATTTGTCGAAGAGGCTGTCTTTTTTCCATTGGACATTCTTTCCTGCTTTGTCAAAGATGAGTTGACCATAGAGTTGAGGGTCCATTTCTGGGATCTCTATTCTGTTCCATTGATCGATGTGTCTGTTTTTGTCCCAGTACCATAGTGTCTTGATGATGACAGCTTTGTAATAGAGCTGGAAGTCCGGAATTGGGATGCCGCCAGCTTTGCTTTTCTTTTTCAACATTCCTCTGGCTATTCAGGGTCTTTTCTGGTTCCATACAAATTTTAGGATTATTTGTTCCATTTCTTTGAAAAAAGTTGATGGTATTTTGATAGGAATTGCATTGAATGTGTAGATTGCTCTAGGTAGCATTGACATCTTCACAATGTTTGTTCTTCCAATCCATGAGCATGGACCGTTTTTCCATTTCTTTGTGTCTTCCTCAATTTCTTTCATGAGTATTTGATAGTTTTCTGAGTACAGATCCTTTGCCTCTTTGGTTAGATTTATTCCTAGGTATCTTATGGTTTTGGGTGCAATTGTAAATGGGATCAACTCCTTAATTTGCCTCTCTTCTGTCTTTTTTTTTTAATATGTTTTATTTATTTATTCACAAGAGTCAGAGAGAGAGAGAGAGAGAGAGAGGCAGAGGGAGAAGCAGGCTCCCCGCCTAGCAGGGAGCCCGATGCGGGACTCGATCCCAGGACTCTGGGATCATGACCTGAGCCGAAGGCAGACGCTTAACCATCTGAGCCACCCAGGTGCCCCTTGCCTCTCTTCTGTCTTGTTGTTGGTGTATAGGAATGCCACTGATTTCTGTTGAACATGGACTTCTTCATGCTGCCTGAAATCTAGCCAGAGGCTGACTCCACTTCCTTCTCTTCATCTGTTGGCCATTGGAAAAATGATATACTACCTGATTCTAACTAGCTAATGGATAAAAGGAAAGAAGGGACAAAGACATAAACTTGAAAAATCTAAAAAAAAAAAAATTAAGTACACCAGGAAATTAATCAAAGTCACCAATGCCAGGGAATAAATCCTGTGCCACCTTACCATCAGGGTGCCAACAAAGCATTGATTCTCATTCCTAGGAGCACGAGGGGGAAATTGGTGCTGGCTCCAGTAAGTCTGGGTAGTAGCGGCAAGTGAAGAAGTGTCTGGGGAGACCAGAATGGCTAAGAGACATTTGGAACTTTTTCTGGGAAATTTTAAAAAATTAAAGTAATGAATCTCCTCATTAAATTATAAGTAGTTGGAAAATTTGCTTTCAGCAAATCCATAAATATGAAAATTGTCTCACTGATCCAAAGGGAGATATCAAGTCAAATGCCAGGAGTGAGATATATAATTGCTTTGGCATTAGCCAAGAGTGAGAGAGAGCAAGCTTTGTACTTTTAAATAAACACCCTTCCACAGGCCCAAATGGACACAGCATCTGCAGTCCCCAAAATATCTATTCCTGATAGAGAACAGTGTTTTACATGTCTTTCATAAACACACAGAGAAGAGTTTTACAAACACTCAGAATAAAAAAGAATGTATTCCAAAATGCATTTGTAAATCAGTTGATTGTAACTAGGACATTTTTCCCCCACTAAATCCATTTAAGTTCAGCTTCGCAGGTGAATCTGAGAAATTCCATTTAAAAATCATGCAGTTGACGACTGCCAGGGACCTAATCAATACGGACATTAGTAAGATGTTGGAACAAGAGTTCAGAATGACAATTTTAAAGATACTAGCTGGGCTTGAAAAAAGCATGGAAGATATTAGAGAAACCCTCTCTGGAGAAATAAAAGAACTAAAATCTAACCAAGTCAAAATCAAAAAGGCTATTAATAAGATGCAATCAAAAATGGAGTCTCTAACTGCTAGGATAAATGAGGCAGAAGAGAGAATTGGTGATATAGAAGACCAAAGGATGGAAAATAAAGAAGCTGAGAAAAAGAAAGATAAACAACTACTGGATCACGAGGGCAGAATTCGAGAGATAAGCAATACCATAAGATGAAACAACATTAGAATAATTGGGATCCCAGAAGAAGAAGAAAGAGAGAGAGGGGCAGAAGGTATATTGGAGCAAATGATAGCAGAGAACTTCCCTAATTTGGGGAAGGAAACAGGCATCAATATCCAGGAGGCACAGAGAACCCCCCTCAAAATCAATAAAAATAGGTCAACACCCCGACATCTAATAGTAAAACTTACGAGTCTCAGAGACAAAGAGAAAATCCTGAAAGCAGCTTGAGACAAGAGATCTATCACCTGCAATGGTAGAAACATTAGATTGGCAACAGACTTATCCACAGAGACCTGGCAGACCAGAAAGAGGTGGCATGATATATTCAGAGCACTAAATGAGAAAAATATGCAGCCAAAAATACTACATCCAGCTAGGCTGTCATTGAAAATAGAAGGAGAGATAAAAAGCTTCCAGGACAGACAAAAACTAAAGGAATTTGCAAATACGAAACCAGCCCTACAAAAAATATTGAAAGGGGTCCTACAGGAAATACAATTGGCACTAAACTGATATCTTTCAATAGTTACCCTGAATGTAAATGGGCTAAATGCCCCAGTCAAAAGATACAGGCTATCAGATTGGATAAAAAAAAAAAAAAAAACAAGACCCATCGATATGCTGTCTGCAACAGACTCATTTTTAGACCCAAAGACATCTCCAGCTTGAAAGTGAGGGGGTGGAAAACCATTTACCATGCTAATGGGCACCAAAAGAAAGCTGGGGTGGCAATCCTTATATCAGACAAATTAGATCTTAAACCAAAGACTATAATAAGAGATGAGGAAGGACACTATATCCTACTTAAAGGGTCTATCCAACAAGAAGTTCTAACAGTTGTAAATATCTATGCCCCTAACATGGGAGCAGCAAATTATATAAGGCAATTAATAACAAAAGCAAAGAAACACATCGACAACAATACAATAATAGTGGGGGAATTTAACACCCCCTCACTGAAATGGACAGATCATCTAAGTAAAAGATCAACAAGGGATAAAGACTAAATGACACACTGGACCAGACGGACTTCACAGATATATTCAGAACCTTCCATCCCAAAGCAACAGAACACACATTCTTCTCTAGTGCCCATGGAACATTCTCTAGAATAGATCACATCCTAGGTCACAAATCAAGTTTCAAACAGTACCAAAAGACTGAGATCATTTCCTGCATATTTTAAGACCACAGTTCTTTGAAACTAGAACTCAATCACAAGAGGAAAGTTGGAAAGAACTCAAATACATGGAGGCTAAAGAGCATCCTACAAAGAATAAATGGGTCAAACAGGAAATTGAAGAAGAATTTTAAAAATTCATGGAAACCAACAATGAAAATGAAAACGCAACTGTTCAAAATCTTTGGGATGCAGCAAAGGCAGTCCTAAGAGGAAAGTATATAGCAATACAAGCTTTTCTGAAGAAACAAGAAAGGTCTCAAATACAAAAGCTAACCCTACACCTGGATTAGGAGCTGGAGAAAGAACAGCAAATAAAGCCTAAACCCAGCAGGAGAAGAGAAAGAATAAAGATCAGAGCAGAAATCAATGAAATAGAAACCAAAAGAACAGTAGAACAGATCAACGAAACTAGGAGCTGGTTCTTTGAAAGAATTAATAAGATTGATAAACCCCTGGCCAGACTTATCAAAAAGAAAAGAGAAAGGACCCAAATAAATAAAATCATGAATGAAAGAGGAGAGATCACAACCAACACCAAGGAAATACAATTATAAGAACATATTATGAGCAACTATATGCCAGCAAATTAGATAATCTGAAAGAAATGGATGCATTCTTAGAGATGTATAAACTACCAAACTGAACCAGGAAGAAATAGAAAACCTGAGCAGACCCATAACCACTAAGGAAATTGAAGCAGTAATCAAAAATCTCCCAACAAGCAAAAGCCCAGGGCCAGATGGCTTCCCAGGGGAATTCTACCAAACATTTCAAGAAGAATTAATACCCATTCTTCTGAAACAGTTCCAAAAAAAAAAAAAAAATAGAAATGGAAGGAAAACTTCCAAACTCGTTTTATGAGGCCACCACTACCTTGAACCCAAAACCAGACAAAGACCCCATCCAAAAAGGAGAATTACAGACCAATATCCTTGATGAACATGGATACAAAAATTCTCACCAAAATACTAGCCAATAGGATCCAAAAGTACATTAAAAGGATTATTCACCACAACCAAGTGGGATTTATCCTGGGCTGCAAGGTTGGTTCAACATCCACAAATCAATCAATGTGATACAATATATTAATAAAAGAAAGAACATGAATCATATGATCCTCTCAATAGATGCAGAAAAAGCATTTGACAAAGTACAGCATCCTTCCTTGATCAAAACTCTTCAGAGTATAGGGATAGAGGGTACATACCTCAATCTCATAAAAGCCATCTAGGAAGAACTCACAGTGAATATCACTCTCAGTGGGGAAAAACTGAGAACTTTCCCCCTAAGGTCAGGAACATAGCAGGAATGCCACTATCACCACTGCTATTCAACATAGTATTAGAAGTCCTAGCCACAGCAATCAGACAACAAAAAGAAATCAAAGGCATCCGAATCGGAAAAGAAGTCAAACTCTCACTGTTTGCAGATGATATGATACTTTATGTGGAAAACCCAAAGACTCCACCCCCAAACTGCTAGAACTCATACAGGAATTCAGTAAAGTAGCAGGACATAAAATCAATGCACAGAAATCAGTGGCATTCCTATACACCAACAACAAGACAGAAGAAAGAGAAATTAAGGAGTCGATCCCATTTACGATTGCACCCAAAACCATAAGATACCTAGGAATAAATCTAATCAAACAGGCAAAGGATCTGTACTCAGAAAACTATAAAATACTCTTGAAAGAAATTGAGGAAGACACAAAGAAATGGGAAAACGGTCCATGCTTATGGATTGGAAGAACAAACATTGTGAAGGTGTCAATGCTACCTAGAGCAATCTATACATTCAATGCAATTCCTATCAAAATACCATCAACTTTTTTCAAAGAAATGGAACAAATAATCCTAAAATTTGTGTGGAATCAGAAAAGACCCCAAATAGCGAGAGGGATATTGAAAAAGAAAAGCAAAACTGGTGGCATCACAATTCTGGACTTCAAACTCTATTACAAAGCTGTCATCATCAAGACAGTATGGTACTGGCACAAAAACAGACACATCGATCAATGGAACAGAATAGAGATCCCAGAAATGGACCCTTAACTATGGTCAACTAATCTTTGACAAAGCAGGAAAGAATGTCCAGTAGAAAAAAGACAGTCTCTTTGACAAATGGTGTTGGAAAAATTGGACAGCCACACGCAGAAGAATGAAACTGGACCATTTCCTTACACCTCATACAAAAATAGACTCCAAATGGTTGAAAGACCTAAATGTGAGACCGGAGTCCATTAAAATCCTAAAGGAGAACACAGGCAGCAACTTCTTCGACCTCAATTGCAGCAACTTCTGCCTAGAAAGATTGCGAAAGGCAAGGGAAGCAAGGGCAAAACTGAACTATTGGGATTTCATCAAGATAAAAAGCTTTTGCACAGCAAAGGAAACAGTCAACAAAACCAAAAGACAACCGACAGAATGGGAGAAGATATTTGCAAATGACATATCAGATAAAGGGCTAGTATCCAAAATCTATAAAGAACTTAGCAAACTCAACACTAAAAGAACAAATGATCCAATGAAGAAATGGGCAAAAGACATTAACAGACCTATTTCCAAAGAAGACATCCAAATGGCCAACAGACACATGAAAAAGTGCTCAACATTGCTCGGCATCAGGGAAATCCAAATCAAAACCTCAATGAGATACCACCTCACACCAGTCAGAATGGCTAAAATTAATAAGTCAGGAAACGACAGATGTTGGCAAGGATTCGGAGAAAGGGGAAGCCTCCTACACTGTTGGTGGGAATGGAAGCTGGTGCAACCACTCTGGAAAACAATATGGAGGTTCCTCAAAAAGTTGAAAATAGAGCTACCCTACGACCCAGCAATTCCTCTACTGGGTATTTACCCCAAGATACAAATGTAGTGATCCGAAGGGGTACATGCACCCCAATGTTTATAGTAGCAATGTCCACAATAGCCAAACTATGGAAAGAGCCAGTGTCCATCGACACATGAATGGATAAAGATGTGGTATGTATATATATACACAATGGAATATTATTTAGCAAAAGGAATGAAATCTTGCCACTTGCAATGACGTTGTTGGAACTGGAGGGTATTATGCTGACGAAATAAGTCAATCAGAGAAAGACATGTATCATATGACCTCACTGATATGAGGAATTCTTAATCTCAGCAAACAAACTGAGGGTTGCTGGAGTGGTGGGGGGTGGAAGGGAGGGGGTGGTGGGTGATAGACATTGGGGAGGGTATGTGCTATGGTGAGTGCTATGAATTGTGTAAGACTGTTGAATCACAGACCTGTACCTCTGAAACAAATAATACATTATATGTTAAAAAAAAGAAGAAGAAGAAGAAGAAGATAGCAGGAGGGGAAGAATGAAGGGGGGGAATCAGAGGGGGAGACAAACCATGAGAGACTTGGACTCTGAGAAATAAACTGAGGGTTCTAGTGGGGGGGGGATGGGTTAGCCCGGTGATGGGTATTAAAGAGGGCATGTCCTGAATGGAGTACTGGGTGTTACATGCAAACAATGAATCATGGAACACTACATCAAAAACTAATGATGTAATGTATGGTGATTAACATAACATAATACAATTTAAAAAAAGACAAAAAAATTTTAAAAATCATGCAGTTGAAAATCTAGACCAACCAAATGTTGAGTACTACATTTCAAGTTGCTGGAGTCCTAAGCCACTGAGAACTCCAAAGGTAGGAGCCAGAGGAAAAAGAGTTTTCATGGTATCCCAGGAAGATGGTTCCCATGCCAAAAACATATATATATGTGTGTCATTTATAAGTCAAGAATCATCAAGGTGTGCAGCAGAGAATACATGTTATCCAAACCCATAACTGACACATATCAACCTAAGTTTATGAAATTTTGTTTATAATTTTTTTCAAAAGTTAATGCTATTTTATATAAAACTGCTTCACATTTAGAGTTTTCATTCACTTTTTCTATCTCAGTCCTAATTTTCCTTTCTAAAAGTAAAACATGAAGCCTTTAACGCAGTAGCCATTTTCCCCAATGTTCCAGGGACCCCACTGATAAGACCCATAGTATAGCATATGTCACCCTTTAAACATAAACCATCGACCTTTGTCTACCTTTTCCTAACAAAGGTTTTTACAGCTTTCTCCTTTATCACCTTTCCCTTGAAAAACAATTCCTGACAGCTTGAAACTACAGTTTATTTGAATTTAGTGAACTGCTTAGTGCTTGTATTAGGGTGCATCCCCGGCCTTTGCCACAAACCACAAATTCACGTTTTGATGCTCTTCAACAATAAATCCTCTCAACAAAACTGTGGCATTGCCTTACATGTCTACTTCATACATAAGTTCCCCTATAGAATTTGTGTTATGATGGACATGAGGTATAAGATTCTGGAATCTTCTGTAACATCTAGACCAAAAAAGGGTTATGTTTGGCATTCTTCTAATATTATCCTCTCTTCCTCTCTCTATCCAAGTCTTTTCCCTAGAAACTTACTCAGCCGTATATTCTTCCTGAGTTAGACTTTTACACTTCATTTTTTAAGCAAGATGTGTTAGTAAGATAAGGCTTTGGCTGACTTACATGCTGGCCTAACTATAATTACCTGCTCTGTATGCTGCACCCTTCCAAAAAAAAGTAGGAGGAATTTTTCTGGAGATCCCAGTGATTTTTTTTTTGACTCCAGTAATTTTTGTATAACTTGTCATTCCAAGGTGTTAGTGGCCATTTCCATTCTCCAGATTGTCTGGAGAAATTATGTATTAAGGCCAAACCTAGCTCAAGGTAAGCCCTAAGTCTTCAGTCCTGAGCAATTCTCAAGAGGCCTTATCTCTCTTCTCAATTTGAAGTATTCTTCATCTATTAGCCAACACTGAGAAAGGGGCGGCCAGAAGCACAACCTCGTGAAATTCAGCCCAAGTCTTCCAACTTTTTAAGTATCATTTCCTACTAGCCTTACATTTAATAGAGGGTCACTGTGGTGTAGTACATTATTTATCAAGTACAATATCCTGAAATTCATCTTTCCAGAGATGTCTGAAACATTCAGGAGTTAGGTCATCAGTTCAAAATTTATCCCACCGTTAGGTCAACTCCAATTGACAATTTAGTTCATGTATCATACTCTTTGCCAAAAAGTCAATTATCAATTATCCACTTAGTTATTGACCGTATTTGGGTCTAGTCTTAATAACATTTAAAAAATATTTTATCAATAACAGTTGAATGAAAATGATTAATCATAAATACAGAGTTAGTTTAGTGATTTTTTATACTTAAAAGGAGAGCATTAGTTAGTTATAAATATCCATTATCAGAGATGATAGAACATAAACTATAGATAGCCATCTTGTCAAATCATATTGGCAAGAAGAAACAATGTGATAAATCAATTTAACTGTAAATAAAATTCCTGTTGGGTCTCACCAGCAATCCTCTTAGAATGGAGAATACAGCAGTTTTGTGATATTGGGGAAATTCCAACTTAAGGCAAAGGTAGTTTTGGATAGCTATTGGCATCTCATTGACTGGGTAAAAATCAATAAATCATTCAAACATATTTATGCCTCAGTTTCTACTTCTGTGAAAGAGAATGAATCGCATTTGTGTTTGAAGCTCTTAAGACCAAGAGAGGCAATATATCATAATGATTATGTGCATAACCCTGGAAACATACTGAATGAGTTTGCAGCCCATTCTGACACAATCAATAAATAACCTTACGCAAGTAACTCCAGCTTTCTGTGCCTCCATTTTTGCATTTGTAAACAAGGAGAATAATAATATGCCAACTGTGGGGGATATTGTAAAGACTAAATGAATGGACGGATGTCAAATACCTAGAACAGTATCTGATACAGAGCAATAATTCAATAAATGTTAGGTCTGTAGCCATAGCCATCAAAGCAAGACTATATATTTTTTTAAGTTTTTATTTAAATTCCAGTTAGTTAACATACAGTGTAATATTAGTTTCCGGTGTACAATATACTGATTCAACACTTCCATACATTACCTGTGTTCATTACAACAAGTGCACACTCCTTAATCCCCATCACATAGTTAACCCATCTCCTGCCCACCTCCCTTTGGTAACCATCAGTTTGTTATCTATGGTTAAGACTCTGTCTCTTGGTTTACATCCATCTCTAAAGCAAAACTATATTTTTAAAGCAATCAGAAGATACAGCTAATGAAGCTATGACTGGCCTTCTTGACAGTTTGTTATCATACTTTTCCAAGTGCTTTGCAATGATTTCTGTTATATATCTGAATATTATGTTTAGGATAATATTAGATTGAAGCACCATGAGAGCAAAAGAAATCATTTTGAACTGAGAATCGGGATATAGTGCCTGTCTCTGCAATGAACCAATTGTAAACCTAGGTGATTTGGGTTCTGTGTTTCCTCATCTGAAAACTGAGGGCTGTAAATTCATTATCTCTAAGGTCTCTCCAGATCTTTCATTCTCTCTACTAAGATGCATTTGATCAGATTATCTTGAAATAACTGGAATGCCATTTTATAATAGCCATTTTTCAACAGGTATGTTTGCAGAGGTAAAAGCTCATTTTGCTTCCTTTAAACTTTAAATCCAAGGTTTGTGTTAACTAAAATAGACAGAAATCTCATGAATGTTGAAGCAGAAATGTACCAAAAAGCATTTCTCTACCAAAGAGTCAAGGTTAGGTAACTATGCTTTAAATGAACTTAATTTTAATAAAAGTAAACTTCTAGGTTAGGGCAACTCAGAAAATGAAGACTTCAGTTAAGATCTACATAGAATAGAGAGAGCTGGGGAATTGACAGAAAGCAAGTATAAGTCTTCAAGGAGAATTTAAATTACACTTCAGAAAATATTTGTAAAACAAAATGTTTGTCTTTGCAGGGAGCACATAGTCTTTAAAGGGAGGTGCTAAAGAGTCAGAAAGATGAGTAATACCGTACCAATGACAAAAATAGTATTATCTCAAGGAAACAGATGAGTCCCTATAGGGAAGGAGGAAAGTTGGTTAAGAAAAAAAATAAAAGTAAACCAAAAAAAAAAAAAAAAAATCCCCCAAACTGTTGAAAAACAAGAAAGGGACTTTCTAAATAAATAAAGGGGAGAGATATGGAGATGGCAGTGGGGGGGGGAGGCAGAGACATAAAAGGAACATATAGAGAGAAATTATTCCAAAAGTAGATTGATATGACAATCAAAAAGACATCTTCCATATTTCAAAAAGATGGTGAGGATAAGTCTGAGAACCTTCAAAAATGTCAATGTCATGAAAGATTTTTAAAAAATAAAAGACTGAGAAACTGTTCTAGATTAAAGTAGACTAAAGAAAATAGATGATCTTTGATAGAATCCCAATTTTTTTAAGAAAAGTTGTAAGGCATTGGGATGACAGGAGAAATTTAGATATGGACTATGTATAGACAGTAGTATTGTGTCAATGGTAAATTTTCTGAGAGTGATAATAATATTGTGGTTGAGTAGGAGAATGTCGTATTATTAGGATATATGTGCTAAAGTATTGAGGGGTAAGTAACCATGATAACATGCATCTTACTCTCAACTGACTCGGGAGAAAAATGTAATATAAAGAAAAGGAGACACAGTAAATGCGGCAAAATACTGACAAATAGTAAATGTAGATTAAGAATCTACAAGTCTTCATTGTTTTATTCTTGTAATTTAACTGCAGTTTTGATATTTTTCAAAATTAAAAGTTTCTCAAAATTAAAAAAAGACATTATTCACACATAAACTTCGAGTAAATAAGTTGTCATGCTGTTTCCAAAAAAATGAATTTTCAGCCAACCACCCTTGTCCATCACCCTCCTTCCCTAGCTTCATCAAAGAGAGAATGTGTGAAACCAAATCAGTACTAGTTGCTGATTAGCTCTTCACATAAAAACACCAGGTTCTTTGGAGGTTAGGTTCTTCTTATAATTAGAGCCACAAGAGTTCTCTACCACCAGTTACTTTGTGGTATCTATTAGGTAACATCAAGAGACAGAAAATGGGAACCTCTAAATGAAAATTCAGCTTATGGTGAAAAAAAAAAAAAAAACAGGTAGCCCAAGAGAATTTATTTTCCTAGACTAAGGTAGCAGTGTAATGGTCCAGGGGACAAACGGCAGGGATAATTTGACAAAGATTGCCATATGTCTCATATATCTTGGGAAGATGTGGATGGCAGAGAATAATCTTATTTTGGTAGGCTACCTCTAGAAAGAGAACTATATTGAACATTTTTTTAATAATCAAAAGATTAACTTTTCTAAAAATGTAAAAGATGAAAAGCTTTAAAAGGAACTCTCCCAAAAAGGTAGAATTTTTGCTAATAAAGAAGCATTCTACCATTTAAAATTATAATGAACAATTCTGGTAAAGATGAAAAAAATGATACATATATTACTAATTTCAGCAAAAGTTGGTACATTTTTGGTAAATAATTTGGCCAAGTTTCAAGAGTTGAAAAAATTTTCTTTTTCTTTAATCACTTTTCACAATTTATTTTAACAAGACAGAGAAAAAGAGGAGTAAGGGAGACAGAGGAAAGGAAGGAAGGAAGGAAGGAAGGAAGGAAGGAAGGAAGGAAGGAAGGAAGAAAGGGAGGGAGGAGAAGTGAACTATATATAATATAGTCATTTCAGATACTTAGAAGAAAAGGAGGGGGGAAGAAAAATCTCAAGAAAAATAAAATGTTTATATAATGCACATCAACATTAAATACATAAAACATTTTGTAAATCATAAGACTATACAAGAAAAAAAGAAAATGCTAATATACAGTGCTAAGCGCAGTATATAGAATTAAAAATTATATCTGCCTTATGACTCAACCATGTAAAGTCATGAAGCACAAGGAAAAGTTAATTTGTTAGACTAAAATCAGGATGGGAATCAGAGTTCTTTTAATTTAATTCTTTTAGTTGCTCTCTAAATAGGATATGGCATGCATGTAGCCAAGTCTATCATAGTGAATGTATCTTTTGGGGTATCAATAAATAAAAATTCTCTCTTCACCTCTGCTACAAACTGTGAAATTTATGTTAAATCCCCACTACTCCTCAGCCTATTCTGCTATAAAACCATCTTTTCAAGACATGAAAACAATATTTACAAGATTAAAAAAACTCTTTATGCCAATTTGGTGAGAGCATTTACTTTAGATTCTCACATTTACAGTGTGATTTTAGAACCGGCAACAATTCCATTTCTATTTGTCCTTTAGAGGAAGCTTGGTTTAGAAGAGAAACCGTATACTACCGATCAAATGAGGGCTCTAGACTTAGATAAATCTGGGTTTAAATCCCTTTGTCCATACTAGATGAATATCCCCAGGTAAATTTCTTTTTTTTTAAGATTTTATTTATTTATTTGAGAGAGAGAGAGATAGCAAGAGAGAGAGAGAGAGAGCACAAGCGGGGGATGCGGAAACGAAGTAGGCTTCCCACTGAGCAGGACCCTGAGATCATGACCTGAGCTGAAGGCAGACACTTAACCAACTGAGTTGCCCAGGCACCCCCTGGGTAAATTTCTTAATATCTCTCTGTACCTCCACTTTCTCATCTCTAAAGTGGCACAAAAATTATATATACTTTATAGTGCTATCAAATAAGTTGGTGAATATGAAGTTTTAGCACAATGCCTGGCATGGAGTGACACTAGGTAAGCATCAGGTATTGCTGTTGGTTCTCTTTAATCTGCCATTTTTATATAGCATGTAACTGAGTCTAGGGGCGGTCAGAATAAAGCACATCTTTAATACTGTAGGGCTTTGTTCTATAATTAGAATCATTTCCATTATAGCCAGAATATTCATGGCAATACTCCTTGAAGACATCTTCAGTGCCCTAGTTCCATCACCATATAAGATGTTATGTTAAGTAATATAATAATAGGGGTGTGGGAGATTTTTCAGGAAAAACTTTGCAAACTTATATCCAGATACATTATTTCTTGAGTCCCACAGAATGTATGTGCTTGAGGGGAAACTGAAGAGTAAATTTTGGTCCTTCTGAAACCAATGCAGGAAGGAATTCACTTCTCAGTGCCTCCTACTGTATTCCCCAAACCAACCCTCAGGGTTTGGACTATCCAGGAAGATATTCAGATACTGTAGATAATCTGCACTTTTTTGTTTTTCAAAAAAAGTCAATTGTGTAATAATGGAACTCATCCAAACTGTGTTGAGGGGGCTAGTCTAATACCTAATCCAGCTATTATCAGGAAAGCACGAAGGAAAGCACTAAGAAAACCTCTTTGGAATAAGCAGAGAAAATCTGACGCTAATAAAGAAGACATGAATGCAGACTGCATCCTGTTATTATTCACCAAGCAATTTGGAGCACTTATAATGAACAAGGCTGTATACCAGCACAGTGGAGAAACAGGTGGCACTATCTTTGCTCACAAGTAGCTTACACTTCTGTGATCAAAAGATATCCATGAATAAATACATTATGAATTAGTAAATGCACACAAAACGCAGTTCTGATAGCATGATTGTGTAAATCCTAAGGAGTTTCTCCAGCAAGTAGTATTCTTTTGGTTCTTGTTAGTTCCACCAATAACAGGTCTTGAACTTTCAACACTTAATTAACCGAAAGAAAAGGCTGGGGCAATCACTGTTGCAACAGCATGACTGCTATTTTTTTTTACTCTCAAAGCCACCAACTGATAGTTGGAAAGCTGAACCTCCTAAAAATGTGTTGAGAGAGTTTCCAGGCTCAGCAAAGTTCACCCTCTTGCTGTCAGGTACAATTAGACATTTGATGTAGCTCCCACGGTAATTATAAAGTATCGCATTGAATTAATAAATGCTGCAGTTGCCCTTGCAATGAGGAAAGACGGTACCGAATAATTCAGCTAGCTCTCTCTGGTTGGCACTTGGCAATGTTAGTTATTTAGCACGTCAACCTGACCTGGGTTATGTTGCAAAAGACCACATGGGGCAGCTGTGGAAGCAAATCAGCAATCCTAGCATAAGGGTCACACAAAGCATTCTGTGCACGTTTATTAAGTTCAGATACCATATGCTGTAAGCTGGGTTTCTCCTGTGGACTAAAAGTAAACATGTTTTGCCACTTGTTTAATTGGTGAAATATTTTATTTTGGAGGCACATTTCACTGAAAGTATTCTGCAGAAGTATTACTAAATTTGAGAAACATGAACAATATACTGATGGAGTGAAAAGAGTCTATTCTTGGAAAAGGTCTTTCAATATATATAATCTATGTCCAAAGTGCATTTAAAAGCAACTCTGCCTGAGCATATCAAAAGTGACTTCTAGGGTGCCTGGGTGGCTCAGTTGGTTAAGCATCTGCCTTCGGCTCAGGTCCAGGGTCCTGGGATCGAGCCCCACATCAGGCTCCCTGCTCTGCAGGAAGCCTGCTTCTCCCTCTCCCATTCCCCCTGCTTGTGTTCCCTCTCTAGCTGTCTCTCTCTGTCAAATAAATAAATAAAATCTTTTTTAAAAAGTGACTTCTAAGTAAATTTGGTGATTTGTTTTATTATAATAATAGAAATGACAGTAAAATATTTCATCTTTTCTCCTCCTAGAAGATCTTGATAAATATTTCTTCAATAAATAAATAACCTGGGGAAATAGAATTCATTTGGCATTTATACCTAATATTAATTTCCTGGTGATTTCCACTGGTATTTTAGGATAAGTTTTGAGATCCCAGTAACCTAATTTCTTGCTATTCAAAGCATGGCCCACAGACTAACATCATCAACCTAGCAGCTTGTGAGAACTACAAAATCAGAATTGTCACATTCAAGTCTGAGAAAACCTGACTTAAAACAAGTGAAGTCCTTTTAAAATTAACATCAAAAGCCTGCCTTAAAAGGAAACACAAGGGAAGTGATCTCATAAATGGTGACAGAACCAGAGGTGATGTTTAGAAGGTCAAAAATATTACTTGCATATATGATATGGCTGTACCCAAGTAATTATGAAACTTTGTATAAGTTTCTTAACCTGTCTTAGAATTATATTAAAAAAGAAGAAGAAAAGGCCAAGAGAGAAGTCTTCTAGCCCTAATGTGAGTTTTCTCATGTCTTCAAGTGCCTTGGTTTTATTTCCTACAAATTAACAGGGCTATCTCTTTCACCCTAGGTCACTCCTATTTTGGCCTTTGCCTATGTCTCCTGCCCCGCTCTGTCCGCTACTCTGCCCAGTTTCCTGAGACATGTGCTATATGCATTCTAAATATACTTTTAGCCCATGCATTGTAAAAACAGCATGTATTGCCAAAAGCCCTTGTTATTTCAGATAGATCAGAAAAGAATTTACTCATATGTATGATACCTACTCTCACTCAATTAATGGGGCACAATAAAATAAATATCTAATCCTTATAATATTCCCTCTTCAACACATATTCACTCCTATTACACTTCATACTATTAGACCAGATGTCCGTTTTTTCCCTTCTGCACAATTTTTTTTCATCTTTTCATTTTTATTATTTATTTATTTATTTTTATTATGTTCAGTTAGCCACTGTATAGTATATCATTAGTTTCTGACATAGAGTTCAATGATTCATTAGTTGCATAGAACACCCAGTGCTCATCACCACACGTGCCCTCCTTAATACCCGTCACCTGGCTACCCCGTCCCTCCAACCCCTCCCCTCTGAAACCCTCAGATTGTTTCCCGGGGTCCAGAGTCTCTCATGGTTCATCTCCCCTCTGATTTCTCCCCCTTCAGTTTTCCCTCCCTTCCCCTGTGGTCCTCTGTGCTATTCCTTATGATCCACATATGAGAGAAACCATATGACAATTTCCTTTCTCCACATGACTTATTTCACTTAAGCAGAATTCCCTCCAGTTCCATCCATGTCGATGCAGATGGTAGGTATTCACAAATTTTTGAAGAAATCTTCCAAAAGACCTCTTTCAATTTTTTTAGCTTTGTATTTTTATTGTTCTATGAACTTCGTAAGAGTCTTTCAGTACATTTAAAGGGGATCCCATTATTTTCCCTTTGATTACTTTATGGTCTTTCTCCTATGGCATCTTTGTTGTTCCTGACTGGCCTGCTCATCCTGCTTGCACTCTTCATGGGAAATTTCCCCCCAAATCTACAGACAAAACTTTGGAAGGAAATAGGTTAATTGGCTTGGTTTTCGGGCAGAACCTTTTGTACCAATCATCTTATAGGTTATTGGCATTTTTATGGGTGGGCTTTAATTGGCCAGGTACCCACTTTGGTCATATTAGGGTCTGACTTTGCACAAAGAATGCATAAAGAGCCTGGCGCTGCTTTCCTGAGCAGGCAGTTCATAGGAACATTGACCATGGTTGGCACCTAATCTGATTGTTCTGAACAGTTCATGACTAAATCCTCAGACCTTTGAATTAACCAATTACTCCCTATTAAAATGCAGACACTCCCTGCACACATGAAACTACTCATCAATTGCTTAAACTTTAATACACATGAGACGTTTCCAATGTAATCTAGCTGCAGGGGTTCAACATTGGAAGAGAAGTCCTGAGATCTATGGACACTTGATAGAGCAGAGGTGCTAAAAAGAAGTCAAGGAAGACTTAAAGGAGAGATTAAAGAGCCATGAAGGATAATTTTTCCTATTTTTGCCCAGAGCGGGCCTTTGGCTTAAGAGTAGAGCTACAGACGAGATTTTTCTAGATATGTCAGATCCCTTGGAAGATCGTATAAAGGCATAATATGGTGATTAAGATTGTGGGACAGTAGAGGAGGCAGAAGATGGGCCAAGAAGATACGTGAGGAATGTCAACAAGGGGTGGAGCCTAGACAAACAGGAAGAGAGTAGAAATTTTGAGAAGTATAAAAAGTATAAGGCCCTAAAAAGTTATCCACTACGTAAACTTCTTCGGTGAACTCAAATACTTAAAATCAGCATCTGCATAATAGATACATGTAGATAGCCATTATTTACTTCTAGAACTTAATGATCTGTATGCATCCAGAGACTTCCAGAGTTTTTGAAATTGTATCCCCTTTATAATTTTTTGAGGAATTGCCAATCTGAAATGTACATCATCTCAAATATCAGGGCTTTTGGTATACTATGCAGATGATCCAGAATATTGGGTGCAGAAAGGAACATGAAAATTACCCAAGTGGCAAAAGTCAAATAAAGTAGCCTCTTATATAAACGAATTTCAAAATCTCGACAAAGCATATTCATTTCTCATGCAAGAGAAAATCTCATTCATTCTCACCAGTTTATATAAAAGATTTTTAAAAATAGTCTTTCTAGTGTTAATTAGACTGAACTTTTTTTAAAGATTTTATTTATTTGATACAGAGAGAGAGAGAGAGAGAGAGCACAAGCAGGGGGAGCAGCAGGCAGAAGGAAAAGCAGGCTCCCCAGTGAGCAAGGATTGATTCGGGGCTCAATCCCAGGACCCTGGGATCATGACGTGAGCTGAAGGCAGACACTTAATGACTGAGCTATCCAGTCGCCCCCGGACCTAACTTTTTAATTTCAATCAAAGACTACATAATCAGGAAATTAACGACTTTAATTTTAATGTTCTCTCTACAATATTTGTTTATTTTTATCCACTCCACTTTATAAAACTATAACAGTAGTGTATCATAGTGCTCAAAACTATAAAAACAAATTCAATGAAAAGGATTTCAAATATAAGTCTTGTACTCATTACAAAAAGAGCCAAGAATGTGATTTCTGTATGGTAGATCACAAGGAAAAAGTTTGGGGACACCACGAAAGAATTCATATGCCAGAATTTGGCCAAGTATGCATTTTGGTGAAGGCACTACAGAAAGAAGAGATCTCCTTTAGTCATTTGAAAAGGTCCCTAACTCACATAAACCCTTCAATAGCTTCTTATTGCAACTAGAATAAATTCTAAATTCCTTCCCTTGGTCTCAAGTCTGCTTACTTTTCTGACCTCATCTCTTTACACTTCTCCACACCACAGGCTTGTCCTACTGGCCTCTTTCTGCTCCTTGCATGTGTAAATCTCTGCCTTGGCTCAGGATTTTGACTTTTGCTATTCTCTCTGGCCATAGTGCCTACCCCCACCCCCAACACCTCAGATCTTCTTATGACTGTTTTTTTTCACATCCTCCAGTTCTTGGTTCAAATGAAAACTCAGAGAGGCTTTTTCGTTTCTAACTATGTGTGGTAGGCAGAATTCTAAGATGCCCCTCAAGGTTCCTGGCCCTGGTATATATGCATACCTTCTCCCAGTTAGTCAAACATTAATCCAGCGCCTGCTGTGAAAGGATTTTGGAGATGAAAGCAAGGTCCCCAATCTGTTGACTTTAAATTGGGAAGATTAACGGGATAGACCTGACCTAATCACATGAGCCTTTTAAAAATAGATAATTTTCCCTGGCTGTTAGCAGAAATCAGAGATTCAAAGCATGAGAAGGGTTTCACATGCTGATGTTGATGTGAAGATGGATGAAGTCAAAGAATGTGGGAGGCAAGCATAGCCCCGGCTGACAGCCTGCAGGGAAACAAGGACCATAGTCTTACAACTGCAAAGAACTGAATTCTGCCAATAACAGCACAGAGTTGGGGAGTGTATTTTTCCACAGAACCTTTGGATGGGAACAAATCCTAGTCAACACCTTGATTTCAGCCTTCTGAGACCCTGAGCAGAATGGAGTCACACTGTGCCAGATTTCCGACCTACAGAGTCATAAGATAATTAATGGGTGATGTTTAAAATGGCTATGTTTATGGTAATTTGTTGCACAGCAACAGAAAACTCACCTGCCATTCTAATTTTAAAAAATAATCTAAAAAGTCACACCAGTCATTATGTATGTAGGAACCTATTTTTCTTCCTTCCCAATATATAAAACTATAAAGTTAATATTATTTATGTGCTTGATTACTTGTAAAATGTCTTCCTTCTAACATTAGACTGTAAGTTCAATGGGTGAATGTAAAAAGTTCTCACACTTAATATTTGTTGAACAAACAAATAAACGCCTAAAATTAAACAAAGGTTTTTCAACAAGATTTTTTACCAAATCTTTTTTATCTAAACTTTTATCAAATATTTGATTAAATTTTTATCAAATGTTTTCATCAAAACATCAGCCTAAAAATCTGTGGGTTATTTTTGTTATATCTTCTACTTGTCAAGATTGCTGTACCTGTCTTTTAACTTTTTTATTTTTATTTCTATTTTTTTTTAGAGAGAGAGAGTGCGCGTGTGCTACAGAGGGGCAGAGGGAGTGAGAATTCTAAGCAGGCTCCATGGATGGCAGAGCCTGAGGCCGGGCTGGATCTCACAACCCTGAGATCATGACCCGAGCTGAAATCAAGAGTCCCATGCCTAATCCACTGAGCCACCCAGGCGCCCTGCTGTAGCTATCTTTTAAAGACCTAAGATCTTTCCATAATATGAATTTCAATTTGTATTTAAGATTAAACAACTTGGAAAATGCATAAAAGTTAAAACAAAGTTCTTAAAGGAGTCAGCTGAGTACTTGGTTCACTCCCAACCCAGCTTTTAAAAAAAATGTTAGTCTTCAACAATGAATCATGGAACACTACATCAAAAACTAATGATGTAATGTATGGTGATTAACATAACAATAAAAAATTTAAAGAGAAAAAATGTTAGTCTTCATTAATGTGGAATGTCGGAACAAATATGCTAACAAATCATTCCACAGGCCAACTATAGAAATCGTCAAGAAACATATCCTCTTACTTAAGGCAATCTTTTTATGATAATTTTCTTTATTAACAGCCTAAGCCAGACATTTTTGTTGGCCCCTTCAAGTCCATTTTCCATCCCTCTCCATCTTACTTTCTGCTATAGGAGGCTGGCCTCTAATTAACTCCATCAACAGACTCCTATATTCCCTTACTTCTGGTGAGTTTATCCAGTACTCTCCAAGAAAAATGATATGATATAGGTGGTATATGATATAATATAATATGATATTGTATTATAATGCAGAAATGTATGTTTTAATTTTAATAATTTTCTAAATATTTTATATTTTCTAGCAGTACATTTTAAAATTTAAAAACAGATGAAATTAGTATTAAAATCATATATTATTTATCTGTTACATATAATAAATATATATTTAATAATGTAAGTTAATATTTAATAATATATACATTGAATATACATCTAAAATATTGCCCTTCCTATTTTTATGTAAAATTATTAATGTGATGTTTTACATTCTTTTTAATACTAAGGTTTCAAAATTTGGTGCATGTTTTACACTTATAGCCACATTTCAAGTGCTCAGTAGCCATCTGCGACCAGGCTACCACAAAAACAGTGCAGTTCAGCCCAATGGGATCCCTGGCAATGGATCAGAAAGAAGGTGAAGAGTAAATTTGGGATATTTCTTCCCTGACTCCTTCCCTGTGAGGTCATCTCAGATTGTTTTTGTCCTTTACCCAAGGTCATAGCTCCTCTAAAGGTGGCTTACTTAATACATTGCTCCCCTTTTGGGTTCTAGTAACCATTCCCTCATCTTGCCCCTTCAAGCTTAAGGGTTATGTAAGTGCTCTCCTTTGTGATTTCCATTAAGTCTTCTGCAAACATCTATAATATCTCTTTATTAAAACCTTCCCAAAGGGCGTATTTGAGTATGTCCTCTGTTTCCAGCTGGGATCCTCACTGACTCACAGTTCCTTTATTGAGATTTCTCTAATGGAGTTAAGGGCTATATTTCCTGAATATTATTTCAGGAATTATCAATTCTGAATATCTACCTATCAAATAATAGGGTGGTATGCCTAAAAGGTAAACTAATAAGCAGAAAAATTAATTGGAATTTGCTAAATTAAAAGTTGTTTAATGTAATTATAAAAGTCCCTAAGAGAGATATACCTTCTGTTCAATTTTAAAAAATAACATCATGGAAAAGTTGCTGGGTTTTTAAAAGTTGCAACAATCTAAAAAACGTTAAATGCCGGTATTTTCCCATGTTCCAGGACTTCTGTACACAATATTCTAGCATGAATAAAAATTCTGGAAGTCCTGACAGGTCTTACATTTTATGGATCAAAATACCATTTTTCAAAAAGAATGTAAGAAACAAATAAAATTAAAAGTTCCATTATGTAATATAGATATTGACCTTGTTAGCTTTATGTTTGATTTCTAAGGTTTATCTTGATTGAGAAGGGCTGTTAAACCACTTTAGGAAGGGAAATGTACATAATTATCTTTCTAAGTGGTAAATAATATATAGATCTGGATTTAAAAATTCTTTGGCACATGTTTTTAATAAGAAACCTTACTCTACTCCTTTATGGAAGAAAAGAAGGCTACCAAATTATGTAGTACAATCCCTCATGTAAGCTGTTTGGGGACAATTTCTGAACACTCTTTTGGACCTACGGAAATGAATGTCTCCTTTGTCATAAACTGTGATCATAATTTTGAATTTTTATGAAAGAAAGAAACTTTAATTATTTATCCTTCTCTAGGGAATTCCAGGCCTTTTAATGAAATACTTGCTTTTGTAGATGTTCTTCCTATCTAGGGTAGCTGTCCACAGGACAGATGGAAAAATCTATGCTGAAATGAAAAAGTACTTGGGGTTCATAAATTGACCTTAACCTAATGTGATGAGAATATCTTCTACTCTAAAAAGTAAAGTGCCTGTCTTTTTTCAGAGATCAATAGGGTAGTAACAACACTTTTGCAAAACATATTTGAATGAGATTGCATGAGGCATAGTAGAAACAAAAGCACTTACAAAATCGGTTTTCAAAGTTAAATACCATTTGTCTCACTGATGCCAGCCAATGCCCTCTATGTTTTGAAATAGTTGGCAGATGTCCTGAGGACCATGACATTATGGGTGCAGTCAATTTCTTGTGGCTAAACTCACATTTATGTATTGGTTAAAATAGAAGGGGAGTGGGAAGGTTACTCTTAAGCTGTGGTCTTCACTGATGCATATGTGGATTCATCTTAAGAAACTCAGATTTTAAGGACAATCACTTGTAAAACCACAAAAGGGTTACCCCAAACCTCGGCCACTTAGAATTGGCCACAGAAGCCTGGTTTTGAATAACAAACTCTGTCAAACAGTAAGTTAGTCTCTATGTTTATCCTCTTCTGCTTCTGCTCAAAGGGAAACAGTTTAACATGTTAAGATAGGAACTTGTTGAGTAAATAGTCTCAAGGAGAGTATTTCCTTTTTTTTTTTTTCCTTCTGAGAATGGGTCTAATGAATTACCCAAAATATTGCCAATATTGTTGGCACAAATATCTCTTAGTCAATCATTAAGCAAAATGTCACCCACAAAATTCAGTGATCTAGGTTTTTAGGTCATTCTTCCTCAGTAAAATGTTGACAATCATTGACAAAAAAGAACACTGAAGGAAATCTTGTAGCTCAGAAGCATTTGGGGATGGAAAGGTAAGTAACAAACCAAAATATATGTAAAGGTTAGCAACCTGATGCAGGAGGACTACAGTGGGAAGCCAAGGCAGGTATTATATCATCAGAGCTTTCCAGATTTTTCTAATGATAATGAAGTCATGAGATTTCACAAACAGAAAGTAATAATGTGGTGGCAACACTGAATGGGGAAAAAAATGCTACTTACTTTTTTATTTTTAATTGGCTATATCCCCGATGCTGTATTATACATCTCCGTGACTATTCATTTTATAACTAGAAGCTTATACCTCTTAAACCCCTGCACTTGTTTTATGCTACTTAATTTTAAAGTAAAAAATTGTATCAATAGCATTTATTCAAAAATCATACAAAAATCCACCAACAAAACCTGGCTTGCTTTTCTCAAAATTATTTTTCCTAAAAATCTTTCATCAGACACATATTACTGACATCATGTTACACAATTATTCCTCATAGTGGTATGACACTGAGAGTTTCCTTTTGTAAATACCCAACTCATTTTTGCTTTGCGATTGCAAAGTAGATCATTGCAGAGTAGATAATAGTATAATAATTGCAAAGTAGCTAATAGTAATTTACCCAAGTCCAGATATATAAAAGGTTGCCAAGAAATTTGATACTGTTGATTGGTAGTTCCTTTTTAAATTTATATTTATATCAAATAAGACTTCAGGTTCTAGAAATCTGTTTATACAAAGTAATTCTTGAGTTTCTTGGAAAGAAAGGTTTATACTCACTAATAATGTTAATATCAGAGTGTAAAGTGCATTCTTTCCACTGGAATGAAAACACCCAAAGAGAGCATTTTTAAATGTCCGTTGCAGGCAAACTGCTTAACCATTCAAAAACCCACGAAAAAAATCAATGTGTAAAAAGTTTCACCTCTTTACTTTTAAGTTGCATAGATGTGAAGTCCCACTTGTTTGCTCTTTTGAGTGAGAGAAGCGTTTAGAGCCACTTGTCTGGAAGAGAAACATACTGCTCTGCTGCCCCTCGGGCCTCCCTCTGTCAGCTGCTTCCCACCGTGAAGTGAACATAGCTACCTTGAAGAAAAATTTGCATTAGGTCATAATTTTCCCCTTTTATGTTTTTCTTGCATTCTGAGGAAGTGGAATAGGTTCTCAGCTGAAAAATAGACCCTTTTTTCTTCACAGCAAATACATATTAGAGGTAGAGGACACATAATTTTTTTTTTTTAAATGAGGGAAAGAGTTTAACAGCATAGTTTAGGGGCTTGCTTTATTTATTTTTTTCTTTTCCCCAGATTGGCTTTTGTTTTCCTCCAAAGCATTATCAGATAAATTTTTTTCTTAAATCTTTTTTAGACTTGAGGATTTGAAGTGAATCAGGAGACTAAGTTTAGTATTTCCTTTCCTTTTTCTTATGTGCTTTCTTACCTCTTGCTGCTTCAGAAAGGAAACATCCCTTGTTACTCTGTTACATATCCCTACTTTTCATAAAGCCCATGCAGTTTTCTATGGACAGTGTTGACAAATCTACACATAAAGTTTCTTAGGCCACTTGTATATAGTTACCTGTAATGCTTGTTTAAGAATGTAGACTCCAGGACCACACTCCAGCCTGAGTAGATGAGAATCTCTGGGAGTAGAATCAGAAATTGTCTTTTTAAATAAACTTCCCAGGAAATTCTTATGCATTCTAAAGCCTGCAGCCATTGCCATGGAGGGTGATCCCTCCATATTATGAGAATAAAGGACAAGTTGGGTTTTGTTTAGTTTTTGGTCATCTAATCTGCTACACACACGCACATACCACATACACACACCACATACACCATTGCTTATTTGGAAATAACAATCCACTGAATTTGATGGATGTATATATAGTTAGGTTACATGCTAAACTGATGTAATAAAGAGCCACCAAAATACCATGCTTCAGATAAAACAGAGTTTATTTATTTCTCATATGTGGTCCAGGGTAAGTAGGTGGCTCCAATCCAGGAGGTCACTTGGGGATCCAAGTTCGTTTTACCTTGTTGCTCTCCCTCCTCTAAAGTGTAGGCTTCAACGCTGTCTTTATACCATCATGTTCACAATCTGGCCCATAGTGGGATGAGGAGATGAAATAAAGGGCAAGAAAATCCCTTTAAAAATGTGATATACAAGTTATATACTTTACTTTTACCTATTGGCTAAAACTAAAAGATTTAAAAAAAAAACAGGTTAGTTTATATGATACGCCAGGAGACAGCAAGACACTGCTAATTTCATAATAAAATTCCCAACATTTCTTCTTAATGAATATATGCACATGGGATATAATCAATGCTAACAAATAATTCTTTATCTTTCTATAAATAATTATAGCATTTAATGGGCCTGTTCTCTTCCATCTTTTCATAGAAAAGAAAAAGGAGTCCTACCAACTGTCTTCTCAAATTTTTAATTCACAACCAGTGAATGAACCAGAAATTTAGTCATTTCATCTGTGAAGTGCTAACTGGCTTGGTAAAGGTATAAAAGTATTCATGGATAGAATGCTATGCAAAGTAAAGGAAGATTAAACAGCAGACCCTAAAGAAGAGTAAACAAAATGATGTGTATTCAATATTCATCTACCGTGTCCCCAGTAATGACCCCTGAACCCCAGTTACCTTTGGTCTCGCTACAAATATTGAGTACAAATATAGGTACAATCAGCAAGCTGACTGATTTTTCTTCTTTATTACTTTTGGGGAATGACATGGAAAAGGCTTTAGTGGCGTTCCTTCAAGAAGAGTTGCTCAATCAAACCTTAGTCTTCAAAAATCGCAACCCTGATCACATCCCTCTCCTGATAAAATCCATTTCATGACATCCCATTGCTCTTGAATTAAAGACTCTTTCAGTTGGGAAGAAAATAAACCCAACATAAAATAGACTGCCTGCCCCCCCCAAATGTGGGAGGGCAGGGGATTAACTCACATAATAAAAAATTTCAAGGATAGATTAGATTCAGCTAGATGTGAAGCGGCTCAAACGCTATCACCAGGACTAAGTCTTACTATCATTCTGCTCTCATTTTCTCTATTTTTGCCCTATTGTCAGGTAGGCTCTTCATTTATGATAGCTGCTAGAAGCTTCAAGCTTGTAGTCTATATTTGCAGCAATCTCAACAGAAATAAAATGCCTCTTGCCTCGCCCCAGAACTGCCTCATTGGTTTTAATTTAACTGGCCTGCATATTAACCTGCAGTTCAGATGTCCAAAAGCAGTCACTGAAGTCAGAGGGTTATAATGTCTGATTGGCCAGGTCCATGTCAATGTTGACCTTCTCAGTCTGAAAGAGAACTTAGAATCACCTAGTCACATGTAATGAGAGTTGGGTGGGTGGGAAGAGAAGAGTAGTTCCCCTGAGAAAATCAGGTAGGGAACCTATGAGAAATGGATTCTAGATAGGCCAAAACACAGACAGCTATTACAGTTCACCTCCTGGCTACACAACATCCACATATATTTTTCTTATACCTAAATTTTTTAAATTCCCCAGACCTACATTAGGCAATAATATCAGATGGAATCAAAAACATATGTACTGGCACCACTCAAGTTTTGTCCAGTTACTGCATTCAGCCTGAGTCCAGACTCTCCTTAATGCACTTTCCTCATGGTTCAGAAACCTACTGTAAAATGATACATTTAACCATCTTACACATTTATGAGGAGGAAACAAAATAACTACCATAAAAACTTCTACTTGGAAAAGGGGAAATTGGAGGAGGGGCAGTATGCAATATACTGTCTGCATACATAACTATCCTGTTGGACAGTAGAGGGATCCCTTGTCTTGACTTCAAAGTGAGTTTCTTGGGGGTCCCTTCTTTCTGCTTTTGGATCTGTCTTCTGGGATGTTTTCCCTTGTAATCTGTCCTATATAGCCACAGCTGAGAAAGGCACTGGGGAATATCTACTTACTGATTATCATAACTGACTAATAGTGCTGTTTCTGTTAGTGTGGCTTTAAGATACCCACTAAGTATTGCCTTGGGGGTTGAGCAATCATAGTCCTGAGTTTATGGGTGTTTGAGTTTCTCTGGTAACCCAAGTTCCTTAAAAGCTTAGTAAACTTTACAATCTATTTGTTTCCAGTAAATTCAGTGAGTTAGCAACAAAAGCCAGAGTTAGTATGGAGGCCTAATCCTTGACTAGATTCCAATCAGGTTGTTTCTGTCTCCTAACTATTGACCTTGATGTTCTGTCAACAGGAGTGGGTAGGGCTTCTGTTTTCAATCTTATTTTCTAATTTCATTCTACCCTCCCCAACTTTGCTAGCACTAAATTTAGATTGGAGGAGAGGACCTGACTTTTCAAACCATAAACAGTTAAAATGCTTCTGACTCTTGGCTGTTTTGGATTTCAGGGTAAGGGCTAATGGGCTACTCTGACTGTATTTACTGCTTCCAGGCAAGCCAGCTTTAACTGTAGTTTGTCCCTTTTATGAAGGACCTCACTAAACCTCACATGAAGGAACAATATATTCCTGTTTTTTTTTTTCCTCAAACATGCTTTCCAACCTCCAGTCTCATAGGCCCGGGCTCTGAGTCCCAAGATACCACAGATAGCAAGTTAATCAATTGCTGTGTTCATTTTCCGCTAAAGAAAGAGGGGTCATCATTGCATCTTTCCAACCTAGTTAATATGCTAACTCCACATTTTAGAATCTGTTCCTACCACACTTCAATTCTTGTACCATGTTTAAAAAAAGTAAATCAAGACTCTTCCAGATCTGAGTGACTACAGTATATCTCAAACAGGATTGCTTGGTAAGAGAAATTTACTGTTTCACAAAAATGAAAATCATTTATTTCAACTGGACCCATCTCTTCATCTCTCAGCTCAGCTTTTTTCTGCATTGGCTACACTGTAGGAGAGACATTTCCTTTGAGAGAATTGAATTTTTCCCTTCTGGTTGCCATTGCTTTAAGTTTAGATCCCACAGAACTACCAATCCTCACAGAACGTTCCACCACAACATCTACAAAAGGCTCTGTTAGCCCTATTGGAACTGATTGGCCTGGCTTGCATTGTATGTTTCCCTTTCTTAGCAGTTCCTGTAGGGAGATGAGAAGGTTATTCTCTGATTGGCCAAGGCTGGTTTAACAAGTGCTCACCCTTGAAGCTCAGGGTAGACTAGCTCTCCCTGAGCTTCATGGTTTAAAGATTGGTTGCCCAAGGATAGATCATACTGTCATTCATTGCCTGACAGAAGCAGGAAGAGGTGAAACCTGAGCAGGTAAAAACAATAGATAATTATAAGGACGAATACTGAACATGACCCACAAAGCCTTGTGTGTTGGGCCCCTGCTTACCTTACCACTCTCATTTAATACATTCTCCTATTTATTAGGCTCCAGCCACATGGGCCTTATGCCATGTGTCTTTCTGCTTTTGGACATTCCCATGTGCAATTTCCTCTGCCTGAAACAAGACTCCTCTCCTCATGCCTCATTTGATTGATTCATTTCTATTTATTTTTCAAAAGTCAGCTTAATTATCACTTCCTCAAGGAAAAAAGTTGACAAGGAAAGCTTAACTAAGTTTTTCCCTTTTCATCTTCCCCCATAGCCTCCTAACTTCTCCTTTGTAGTGCTTGTCATGATTGCAAGTAAGTATTTAATTGTGCAATTACTTTTAGCTCTATGTCTGTAAATTTAAAAATATTAGGGGCGCCTGGGTGGCTCAGTCGGTTGGGCGTCTGCCTTCCACTCAGGTCATGATCTCAGGGTCCTGGGATCCAGCCCCATGTCTGGCTCTCTGTTCAGCAGGAAGTCTGCTTCTCCCTCTCCCTCTGCCCTTCCTCCCACCTCCACCCCTGGTTCATGCATGTGAACACACACTCTCTCTCTAATAAATGAATTTTTAAACACTTAAAAAAATTTTTTTAAAGATTTTATTTATTTATTTATTTAATTGACAGAGAGTGAGAGACAGCGAGAGAGGGAACACAAGCAGGGGGAGTGGGAAAGGGAGAAGCAGACCTCCCACCAAGCAGGGAGCCTGATGTGGGGCTCGATCCCAGGACCCGAGCCTAAGGCAGTCACCCAACCAGCTGAGCCACCCAAATTTTTTTTTAAATATTCATGAGTGACTAAATGGGTGCATGAACACATGAGCAAGCTGAAGGAATATGTGATGCTGGAGATAATGACTTTTTTTCTCCCATTAGTCTCTGTATTTCTGGATCCATTTTTCCTCCAACTCTCTCTCCCTTATACACCAAGACCAATTTTTCCCTATGTTAGTTGTTCACTATTTTCTAACAGAGAATATATTTTAGTTGCCTAACAGCACATGACTATGAAAGAAAAAATTCAGAACAAAAATAATTCTAATTAGATATTTCTGCAAGACACCTCATGTTACTCAGTGCAAAAGGCTCACACCCTGAAACTGACAAGCCTGGGTTCTAATGCTAGTTGAGCCATTTACTAGCTCTTTGATTGTAGAAATTTATTTTCTCTGAACCTTTCCTTATCTATAAACTAAAAATAATGATATCTACCTTTTAGGATTCTTATAAGAATATAAAAATAATATACACTTTGTACCCAGCACTCAGTAGACAATCATTATTTGATATGTGTTCTTATGATTATTCTGGGACCACAGACCTGACACTCTAGTAGGAAGCATGGATTAAGAATCATAGCCATCCCTGCCCATCACCCAGAGGAGATTCTCTTGCCACCATAGGGTAACTTTATATATGTAGTACCTACAACGTTTTACGATACACCCTTGTGTTTTAAAAGAAACTCTGACCTCTAGAATCTTGTATTATATAACAGACACCACCCCAGTCTTGCCTAAAACATCAGCATTTAATTCATAGTACATTTCACGGACCCCATTCCTCCTTCTCTCCAAAGCAATGATAAAAACTCATGAAGAAAATCTTCAGGACCCATTAGAGAGGGAGAGATCAGGTAGGGCACCGTGAAATGAACTTTTAACCTCTGTCAGTAACTACGGACTACACCCTACGTGAACCATAAGAAATGTAAAGAAAACTTCACATTGAACGGATTAGCCTATCCTCCACCTCAGCTTATCAGCAGAATAATTTTTTTAAAGACCTCGCCTTTTAGGGACCTTGTACAGTAAGTTTTATGTTCTTTTCTACATCTTTAACCACCCACCTCAAACTGATCTCTCCCATCAGTAAACATGCTCAAGTCTTTCCCAACTTAAAAAATACTTTCCTCAATCCTGTATCCTCCTGTTCTTACTTTTCTATCTCCTTCCTCCTCTCTTGAGCTAACCTATAAGTAGTCATTTCCACTCCTTATCTCCTCATCCTCACTCGCTATTTATCCTTCAGGCTCAGGCAATCTGGCTTCTGTTACCCCTAATCTTCAGCTGAATGGCACTTTGCCAAAGACTGCAATGGGTGCACCCCTGCCATGTCCAAGGCACACTTCTTACTTGTCTCTGGTGACAGCTCACTAGTAGGTGGCATTGCTAACAGGTCAGACCTCCTCCAGACACCTCTGGCTTCCTCCTTTGGGGGCTCTATTTCTTTCTGTCAAACTCAGTGGTGACATTCCTCTGTTTCTCTCCTAGACCTCTACTTTTCTTCTCAGGGCACACAGTTATCTTTCTCAGCTGCCATCTTTATACAGATGATCCACACCTTTATTCTTCCTGTTATTTCTGTCTCTAGTGAAAGTCACCAACAACGGTCTCATTGGCCAGGTCAGAAACCTGGGTGGCATCCTTGAGCCCTGCCTCTGCACTCACTCCTACTTCCAAGTAGTAGTTACTATGCCCCATTTCTTCTATGTCTGTGACATCCATGGACCTCTCCTTTTCTCTCCTTCCTATCGCCTGATCGCTAACACAAACCACTCTCATTTTCCCTAAGTGACTTCCTCTGTCTCCTCACTGGTGTCCTAGGCTCTGCTATTGTGTTCTCTCAATCTGTTCTCCCCACTGCAACTACCAAGATATTTCCAAAGTCCAAATCTGGTGATTTTCTTCTCCTTTAAAATCCACTATTGATTTCCCATTGCACTTAGGCCACAAGCCAAACCTTTCACTATGATTTATACTAACCCTGATGATTAGCTCCCTGCACGCTGCTGCAGTCTGAAAGTTTACAGTCTTGCTCTTGACTTTCTAAACATGGCATTTGGAATGTATTTTATTTTTTCAAATATGTCATGCTCTGTCATGCCCCGGTTCTTCATACAGTCTTTCTCATCTCCACCAAATACTCTTCTCTGACTTTCTACCTGGACTTAATAATTCCTATTTACTCTTAAAATCTCAGATTAAATCTTACTTTTAAGGGACATTTTCTCTGAGTTAGGCATCCTTCCTATTGCTGCCCGCACACTTTTGTTCATACATCTCACAGTGTTATATAATTGCCCATTTACAGGTCTGTTTCCCCACTTGACTATAAGCTCTGTGAGGGCAGGGGACACATCTTGTTCACTCTTGTATTGCTGGATGAGAGAAGAAATAAGAGCATATTGAATTGAGGATAATGTTGTGGGCTAAGGAAGCGGAGCATGGGAAATGCCAACACTAATGTGGAACAAGGATGAATAGATATGTCATTCTTATAACACTCTTTTCAGGGGTGTTCTATGATGGTATTTCCATCCACTTCTCATCCCTCTCTGAGCATTTCCTGAGCAGACCCCCATATTGATGCCATTTGACTCAGTTTGGCCATGCACTGATTAAACTACCTCTCAAAAATGAGAAAATTAAGATACAAATGACACACCAGTATCTCGAGCACCACCAGAAACTATGATAAATTAGAAATACAGACTTGAACAACCACGTATGCAATAGAAAGTGAAACTAACAATCCTTCATTTTTAAAGTTTTTTTAAAAAACATTTCTGAGAAGGTGTCCTGACTAGGTTAGTTTTCATTCATCCCAAGTCCTTTTGTAAGCTTCTCCCCAACATCCAATTCATAGCACAACTCTTTCATGAGCAAAGCAATCCAAAATGACCCAACTAAAAATTTCTCTTGTCACCCAAAGCTATGCTTTTGAATTTTATGCTTTACTACCAAAATCAGTGCCTTCATAGGCTACCATGCATGAAGTTTCTAAAAATTCAAAGGTAAAAATATATGCTACCAAGTAAAGTAATGATTGTCACCAAGAATTAACAATTCTATAATAAATTTGTTCTACATTAGACTTTTTTATAAAGATCTAGGATATATGATAAGGTTTTTTGGTTTGTTTGTCTGTTTGTTGTTTGGCAAGCAGCCCTGTTGGAGAGCATTGTTATTTGCTAGAATTGTACGAAACGTGTCTTTTCATGAAATGGTTGGGAGGAAAACCGTTCACTCAGTCCAGATTGTGTGCATGAAGTTTCATTCTGAGTTTTGGTTTCATTAGAAAATCTGTGAGTTTGAAACTCTGACTTACACTAAATCAACCACCAACCCCCCCCCCCAGCCCTACTCAATAAAAGGGAAATTGTTTACATTAATTTCAGATATTAAAAGTTTTTTTTTTGCTTTTTATGAAAATGTGAGTCTATGTCTTCTTATTCAACAAGTCTGCTTCTTTTACAAACGTTCATACTCCAAACAGCTTTCTCTGTGGCCTGAGAAAGGAGAAATCAAGGAAGAGGTCTAACATTTTATCTTTCATACCTTTGAGCAACTTGTTCTCTCCCTTAGAAATGTTTATAGGGAATAGATTAGCTCTCACCTCACATTTGGAATGAACAGAATTCCTACCACGATGGATGACCTACTTAAAAAAATACAAGATGTGGCACCTGGGTGGCTCAGATGGTTAAACATCTGCCTTCGGCTCAGGTCATGATCTCAGGGTCCTGGGATCGAGCCCCGCATCGGGCTTCCTCCTCAGCAGAGAGTCTGCTTCTCCCTCTCCCTCTGACTCTCCCCCTGCTTGTTCTCTCTCTCTCTCTCTCACCCCCTCTCTCTCTTTCAAATGAATAAATAAAATCTTAAAAAAATACAAGAAACACATTTTTCCTAAATGTAGCCTTCTCCTCCATGTGGGTGAGCATAGGCAAGGAATGAAATGTATCATCCTAAGATACAATGTCACAAGTGCCTAAAGCTTCTTTTCTGCCCCCAGAAAGGAATTAAAGTTGGTTTATTTGTTTCCTTGGTTTGTGCAAGGCATACTGAAGAAGACTTAAGTCTGAGAACTTATCACCTGCTGTGTGACCCTGGGCAAGTTACTTAATCTCTCGGACATGTCCCCTCATGTGTTAAACACATGTTCTCTAGTGCTAAAAATATTTTTTAATACTTTAGATGATAACTCTCTCACCTATTTTCAAGATTACTGTAAATGAGATAATTGTAAATGAGATAAGGCATATTAAAGTTTTCTTGGTAGATTTTTAGTAGCAGCATCTAGGCTACAATCCTAGACTATGTCATTTACTTAGACCGAGCTTAATACCTTCAATAGCTATACTTTTACTAGTTTCTCTTTCTAAATTTTTGGAACATGTATTTTGTGAGTTCAGACTACTTTTACCTTTAACAGCAGGCCTCGCCCATCAAAATTATGACTTTACCCTTTTCTGGGTTTTAAACTTAGAGAGAGACTCTTAGTTCTTTTCACTAGCAGAAAGTCGCTATTGATGTTTTATGATTTCAGGAGATTTAGGAAAGTTTCCTTCATGATAATGCATTCATATTATCACTAAGATTGCGCCCACCTGACAACCACCACCCCATGCTAAACACACCTGTCTCCAATAGTTCTCACTTCCTTGCCTCTACCTACCCAGTCTAACTAGAGCCAATGATCATAATATTACCGAGAAATAAAAATTAGGGACCCCCAATGAAATGTTCCTTTAGAATTTGTTTTTTATATTCTAATTTAGTGTGTGTGTGTGTGTGTGTGTGTGTGTGTGTGTGTGTTTCTTTACACCTTCTACTCCAATCTTTCCTTCAGGAACCCTTATTTTGTGGTCCCTGTTTGGATATAATTCATTTTCTTGGTAACAAAAGTCATTGCAAAATGCAGAGTAATTGAAAATCAACCCATATTCAACTTAGAGGCATGCCTAATTACTGACAGATCAAGGAGGTTTTTCTGCCAACTAGCAATAATATTGTACTCTAATATATAAAATAAGAAAACAAATTAAACAGAAATTGGTAGTGCAGAGTTTTCAGGAAACTACTCGGCCTCTCCTGCTCCCATTAGCTCTGAGTTGGCACGAGTCAGATCTCATTACGTTTTCTCACACATCTCTAGAAAGAATGAAACATACTTCAGAATATTTGAAAAAAAAATCGGATGTCAAATAATGGCTACCCTACTTCCTTTATAAATTTTTCTTTCTTTTTCATACAGAGTAACTATAAGAAAGGGATTAACCTAACAGGGACCTAAAATTAGTTTAATCTCTATAGCTCTTCCTTCTAGAAGCATTGCACTAACAGCATGGAGCTATATAATACATTCACAAACTATTACATGGCCATTATCTTGGGGATAATAAAGAAATTAGAATCACTTTGTCTAATTGCCTAGATTAAAAAATGGTTTAATTTTTTTAGGGAAAAAAAAGTGTGACAAAACTCAACCAATAGAATTACCCCGTGGGAACGCCAATCCCAAAATACTCCTCACAAATTGAACGCTGGCAACTTCCGATACATCTTTCTTGCATCAGGGTATTAGGGTATCAATACTATCACTTGCATTTTCCCCTGATATTTCTTTTTCACTACTGATAATCTGGGTCATTCTTTGGCTGCTAATCATTTATATTTTCCTCAAAGGAGATTTATTTTTTACCTGTCACAAGAGAACTTAGATGAATTCCATCAACCCGAAATACAGAAAGAGAGTCACAGGCAGCTTTGCTGGATCTTTGCAAAGGTGTGAGGGTTCCACCAGACTATAGAGGTGTACACACTATTTGCTCTTTTTCATGGGACATTCTATGAATGACAACATTGTGTGCCTATTAACTATTAATATTCACATATTAAGCCACTCCAGTGATTTTTAAGCAGTTGTACATCTGATTGTCCATGAATGTTTTTAAAAAACACTGTTATCTCATCCCCATGCCAAACCTTATTAATCAGAATCTCCAAGAGACTTTGGGGGTAGAGGAGTGGAACCTAGTTATGCATATTTTTCAAGTGTTCCATAGGTTATTCTGATTTGTTTTCCCAATGGAAAGATTTGGTGCTATCGCATGCTGAGTATTTTATCCCCAAAGACCCATGTCTTAGTAACACTTTCGGTAGGTGGCGCTCTTTCCACCTGCCAGCTTCCCTGTTTGGCGGGAATGAACTCAAAGTCATTCCAGGAAGTCAGGAGCAGATCAAGGGTGCAATTCCCTTTTACCACACCAATATTGAAAACAGATAGCAGAACTTATTTTTCCAAAAAATTTGTTAGTGAGGGAAGACATATGTTAAAGTGGTGGGGGGGGGGGGTGGACAAGGCTGTGGCATCACTTTTATTACACAAATGTAATCATTGTTCCAAAGAGTTCAAGCATGCCAACTTCCTAACATGAAAAGGAAACTAAAGAAACAGAGGAGAGAATAAATGATGAGAAGAACCCGAGTAGAGATTTAGACAGGCAAGACTTAAATATATAGAGATGGGGAATACTGATGTTATTGCTAAAAACTGCTGTGTGAAGAACTTATGGTGTAAACATAGGTATCTATAACTGCTAAAATGGGGAGACGGTACAGTGTAGTTTGCAAGGATATGAGCTTTAGAATCAGACAAACCTAGATTTAGACCTTGGTTCCAGCTCTTTAATATTTAATCCCAAGCAAATTACTCAACCCTTCATTCTCAATAAGATGATACCTACATTATTTGGTTTTAATAAGCATTAAATTAAAAGAGATAGTAAATGTAAAACAATTATCCACATGCTTGGTGCATGGCCAGTATTTAGCAATAGTGTTACTTTTGGAGTACTAAAAATGAGTAAATGTAAATGCTGTTTTTTTCTTCTCTTTTTTTAAAAGATATTATTTATTTATTTGACAGAGAGAGACAACAAGAGAGAGAACACAAGCAGGGGAAGAGGGAGAGGGGGTGCTCAGCAGGGAGCCCGATGCCGGGCTCGATCCCAGGACCTTGGGATCATGACCTGAGCCGAAGACAGACGCTTAACGACTGAGCCACCCAGGCGCCCTGTCTAAGTAACAAAGAATAATGGAAAATTATTGTGAATTTTGGAGGGAGGATTCCTATATCAGTCAGTACTATTAATAGTAAGAACAATTTAGAGGAAGCTGAACAGGAAAAGATATATAAGGCTAATTTTAGTGTAATGAATAAGGCCTGAACTTGAATTCACAAAGCTCGAGTTTGTGAGGTGCTCCTTCCTCTACACTCAGGCTGTATGATCTTGAGAAAGTCACTTAAACTCATTTTTCATATTTATAAGATAGGAATAAAATTCAATGCCAACTTGAATATGGCATATGATTTGAATATTAAACATAATGGTATATCTTTACCAAAGAAAACAATAGTGCACAAAAAAATGCTTTGAAATCTATAAAATCATATATAAATGCAAAGGGTGTTGTTGGGGTAATTACCAATAGTTAAAACTTATTCATTATTGAAGTTCATCATTAAAGCTGAAAAATTATCCTCTCAAAAAATGGGTGTATTGAGTTACCAAACTTGGATGAAAAGAAAAAAAAGTAGTTACTAGATTGTGAAATCAGAATTCATGAGGAGAAAAGAGATTGATATTAACATCATATTTGCAATACTTCTGAAAGCATTTCCATGATGTGTGTCCCACTAATGATCCTAATATTCTTTTTATAATGCCTTCAGCAATATTTGAACAGGATTAGAGTTTTGAGTTTTATCTGACATTTCACTTTGCGCCCATTATATCAGTATACACATTGGCTAGCACCTGACTCGAATAATTTAGGATTATATCATTTGTATCTGTTCCTTAAAAATTTCCAAATTAGAGAAAGAGAAATTAGCCATATGAGATAAGGTCACAAAAAAATAGAAATCATATTAATAAAAGAGACTCTAGCAAGACCTCATTACATTATGATCCCTGGCCTTAGACAATAATGGTTTTTGTTAATAATAATACTTATATCAGTAAGGTAGTGTTATGTGTAAATGTTTCATTTATTGGAAACTTTTAAAATTAGTATTCTACCCGTGTTAAACATGTACCTTGGTATGGTGTGCAGTAATGTCACCAGATAAGAGAAACAAGAAAGTCCCTTCACAGCAATGACTGCTGTGCTGTTTGAAGGTCAATTGTCTTTTAAGCATGCAGAGAATCTTTATCATGTCATACTTCAGAAATATGGTTTTGGAGATGGGAAACAACAGGCCATGATTTAATGTTTTTGTTGAACCACTGTAATTCTTCCAAAGCAATACGTATCACAAAAATTTCTCTCTGTTAAAGAGAATATCAAGTCCTTAAAGAAAATTTCCTATTTTGCAGGTAGAGAGGAAATTAAGAATGCACCTTTTTTGTTGTTGTTGTTTTTGGTTTTGTTTTGTTAGTACACTATAAGAAATTTGCATTGTAAAACAAGCCGCTGTTGTCAGCTCTCTTTAATGGACCAGAGCAGTCAGGAAGCTGCCTCCACCCTAAGAGGCTTAGAGACTGAGCAACTGAGTTAGACAGCAGGTGCCCAGGCCAATCAAGTCAATTTTCTAACACAAATGCATGTTGTGGAACTTGTTCTATTAGTCTTTTTTCTCTGTTAAGGAAGCAAGAATTTCTCTGTGTGGATGCAGTGCTGCTATTTCCATTTTGAGAAAAAAATGGTGAGGAATTTGATAACAATTGACTGGTATTAAAACAACAAATTACCTTTTAAAAAATAGATTATCCACACCTATAGGAAGAATCTCAAGAAGGAACATAGTTAATAAAAGCTGGTTCCTAATTACACATACAAATATGCACTAATGTCCAGTAAATAACTGGTTGTGTGCACTATATCTTTTCTTTCCCAGAAAAAGCAACAAAGCAAGAGGGTTTTTTTTAAATCAACAATATAAAAATCTCATTAACATATTTTACAGTTGGAGACCTTCAGAATTTTACTTCCTTTTGCTATTGAAAAGTCACAATAGCCAAAAGGAGTTAATGTATGTTCTTTTAAATTAACGAATGTGGTGGTGGTTAAGGGTGGAGTGAGGGTGCACAGAAAGAAGTTGGCAAGAAAAGGTTCAGGGCCTGTTACAAAACCAACTGCAAGCCAAGTATGATTCCAGATAGACAAGAACCACCTGTTACAACAGAGGGAGAGGTTTAGAAGATGAAATGAGAAGGAGGTGACCTTAAAGATCATTTTCCCAATTATAATACAAACAACTAAGGGAACATGCAGATATTTATATCAAACACATGTGAATACAATATTTGCCACATGTTATTCAATATAAGAAGGCATATAATTACTTACGTATTTCAGTTAATCAAGAGAAACTTCTGGAAGTAGATGGTTTATTATTGGTAATAGTAATGACTACCTGGACATTTACCTAGAGCCCTATTGAATCCTCACAACAACCCTTGTGTTTCAGAGGGTGTTTAACACATGAAGAAACTGATACACAGAGGTAAGTAACATGCTCAAGGCCACACACTTGGTAAGGGATACAGTCAGGATTCAATCATATCTGTCCAACTCCAAAGCCCATGCTTTCAACAATTCTGCTGTACTGTGCACTGCATAAATATATGTCATAGTCTTTGGAAAACTTTATTTTCTGGACTTGACCAAAAAAAAAAAAAAAAAATTAGAGGGACCTCCCAAACAGCTTAAAGTCCACTAACAATTGCCAGGACGTCCATGGCACATTAGCGTGCAGTTGGAAAAGACAGAAATTCAACGTTACATGAAATGCTTAAGGAAAAATGAATTTTACTTGGCCGTTGCAAAATCAGAAACCCAAATGAACTCTGCCTCAGAATGGAATATACAATGTTTCATTAGAACACACTCTAAACGTTCTTCTTAGTAACAATGTGACACACAGAAAGAGTTCCCTTTTTAACTCTTTTCAGGGGAAATATTCCAATTTCATAAAATTAGGAAAAGGCTTCACTTTTAAAGAAATTACAGACAAAAAAAAGAAGCTACACAAAATAACTTGTGTTGACTTATAAATATTGTGATCACAATGCAGTGATCCTATAAACGATGTGCCCGAAATATCTATTTAAAAGTTGAATGTGAGTACGTGAAAATTTCTTGTAGAGGGCGAATCTCAACAACTGATGTAATGATTCATAAGAGCTGTTCTTGATTCTTACCTTCAAATAAAAATTTTATGATTAGAAAAGGGGCATTAAAAAGAGAATTAAAGTTAGTCGGCAATAGAAAAGACAATCTGTCAATGGAAGGACGTAGGTATAGAATCCGGAACGTCAGGGAATATCGAGCGTCCGTCACTTGGAATTTAGTTCTTTATGGGTCGATTTCTTCATTACTTAATTATACGTACGGGTAGAAATTTTTTTTTCAAAATAGAGGCTCTTACTGGAGAAAACGTAGGCATTTGAAAGCGCAGGTTTATTTCTTAAAACCAAGTCGAGCGAGAAGTAGAGTCACTGGTGAGAAATTCATCTTGGATCTGTAAGAATCCCTCTTTCCCAGCCCACGTGGCAAAAGTAAACAGAAGGTGGGCCGGGGCGGGCTGAAGCAGGGCTCCGTCAATTTCCTAATTTGTCGAGTCTTTAAAACTACAGGCCCCTAAAGCACTAAGGGCATGCCCTCGGTGAAACTCGGGAGCGCTTTTGTAGAGCGAAATTAAAGCGACGGTGTAGAGGATGCCAAAGCGGGGGCGAGGCGGGAGCGGGTGCACCTACTGGGGGTGGGGTTGCTGGCCCTCGCGCGCGGAGATGGGTGCGCGCGTGGGCGTGTGCGGAGATACCTGCAAGGAGGTGGGAGTAAGGGCTAGTGCGAGGCTGCGGGGTAGAGGTGGCAGCGCGCCGGGCTGAGGGGCGCGCACATACCTCTAAGTGGGTGGTGGAGTGCGGTACTAACAAAAAGTTCAAAAGGTTAATCTAGGGTCTCCATCCTTGTGCCAAGCACCCACGCCACCTCCCCCTGCGCGCCTGCCCCGCGCCTTCACCCGGGTGGCTTCCCGTCCGAGGGGCTCCGGGGTGCCCCGGGTCTGGCTGCGGCGCCCAGGGAATGGACTTTCCCCCACGCTCGCCCCCACCCCGCGTTCACCCCGGCGCACAGTTCCCCAGGCTCCACCGCCCAGCGCCAGGGCAGCCCCGGCCTCGACTGCGCACCCCATTGTACGGCCCCCAGGTGCCGCCGGCCTTTGTGCGGGAAGCCCCGGGCGGGGGGCTGATTCCCTGGGAGCCGGGGCTGAGGGCCCCAGGACGGCGACGGAGGCCAGGGCGGAGGAGGAGGAGGAGGCTGGTGGAGGAGGAGGCGAGCCGGGCGGAGGAGGAGGAGGCCAGGAGGAGGAGGAGGAGAGCCGGCAGCAGCAGCGGCTGCGGCGAGAGCTCGGGCGGCCGCCGCCGCCGCCTCCTCGCGAGCGCCGCGCGCCCAGGCCCGGCTCGCATGCGAGTCACGTCCGCCCCCTCGGCGAGGCCGCCCCGAGACGCCGGCCCCGCCGAGTGATGAGAACAGACGTCAAACTGCCTTATGAATATTGATGCGGAGGCTAGGCTGCTTTCGTAGAGAAGCAGAAGGAAGCAAGATGGCTGCCCTTTAGGATTTGTTAGAAAGGAGACCCGACTGCAACTGCTGGATTGCTGCAAGGCTGAGGGACGTGAACGAGGTCAGAGCGCTTCTCTTATGCCGCGAAACTCTCCCTTTCCTCTCCCCCTTGCTTTCTCTCGGGCTTCCAGGGACTGGGGAGCAAACCCTGCAGTGTCACCCACAAATACCAAGAGGGAAGAGGGAAGCTTCACAAATTACTGGAGCCTCTTCAACATGGCTGACAAATATAGTTTTAATTCCCCCCCCCCCCTTTAAACCTGTAGTTCTGTGTTCTCTCCGCTCTCCTGCTAATGCTCCTCTCCTTACCCAGAAAACTTACCTTTGTGACTCCGACCAGCCGGTTTCCCGGCCTTTTATCCTCAGGAAAGTGATTTTTTTCTTTGCTTTCCTTTCTCAAATAGTTCAGCTTTGGGGGGCATTACTTTTCCCTTGAATCCTCCCCGACCCCCTTTCCTTCTTGTAAGTCAGACCAGTCTCTCGTTTAACCTAACCCACCCCGGAAAGAACTCTGACGGAGTGTTTTTCGACCCTTTTATCTGTTGTAGGGTCTGAGTCTGGGTTTGCGTTCGCGTCCGCCTCTTTCTACCCCGGTGTCCGCTTTTTGGGGGGCGAACTAAGCGAATGTCACGGGGAGTGGACCTGTAGTACACTAAGTGGGGTTTTGTTTTTTCCTAAGTCCGCGCGTTTTGCTAGTGGTGCTGAGTGAGAGAGAATAGTTTCTCTGGTCCCCCAAACAAGACCAGATCCCACTTTTCTCAAGGTACATCAGCTCTGCAATGGGCTGTGCCTTCCAGCCTGGGGAGTGGGTGTAAGAGAATTTGTGGGCAAATCTGTGTCCTGGCTTTGTGCTTCTCCCGAATCAGCTTCGTTTGGTTCCCCGGTAAGTGACAGGCAGACACAAAGGCAGGCGCAGGCCGGGGGAGGGGGCGGGCGGGCGGGAGAAGGGGGGCAGAGTTGAGAGTTGGAAGACTGCAAGGTCAGGGGCGCCGAAAGAAATGAAACCCAATCCCAGCAAAGAAACGGAGAAGTAGGGAGCTGATTTCTAACAGTCCCATCCAAATTTCTCTCTCTGTGTCTTGGTTGCTCTCTTTCCTTTGGTTTTTTATTTATCTGCCTTTCTCTCTGTGTCTCTTTTTTCCTCCTCCTTCTATACACACACACACACACACACACACACACATACACACACACACACACACACACACACACGAGTCTTGCCGAATCTTTTCGCTGGGGCTGCTTGTCTAGTGTTATTAAGCTAACAGAGTTTCTATGGAGAGTTTTCTACCTATGACAAAATAAAGTGTGGCCTGGATAGACTCCTGGGAAGGTCGAATATGAAATATAAGTGTTATTTACTGGCTATTGCTTTCATGACATACATACATAATCACTGACTGGTCCCCCCCCCTTCTTCATCTAGTGTTTAGTAATTGAAAGAAGGGTTATTTCCCAGTTGTTTGCTTAAAATTTACTGAAATATTTTTATATTTTCCTGTGTAGGGAATAGGACATATCCACGAATTTAAAATCTAAAGTCTCATAATGTGCTTTCACCTCTCCAGTAAGGGATAATAATGGCAAATCCAAATAAAAAATATTCATCAACAAATGATCCAATATAGGAGGAAGATTGTTCCTTAGGGGAAGTTGGGATGTAAAGAGAAAAGATACTGGTTTGCTTTGCTTTGCTTTGGTTTAAGACTGTGGGTATTGTTGCCTGGTTAATGAAATCATTTATTTGCGTTTTAATGGAAAGTTGAAATGCTGGAGGAGAGTTACATTCTTTTACATGTTTGCATGTGTGTTTCCTAATAGGTTTGAGGTAGAATATAAGTTTCATCACAATATTGGTTTTTTTTTTTTTAATGTTATTAAGCAGAGAAGTGTTAGTGAAGGACTGGAAAGTCAAACTTAAGCTTAGAAGGCATGTATATGATGAAAAGATGGACGGAAGGAGGAGTACAGTAATGGACATTACTCCATAAACCAGATTTCCAAAACCATTTGTCCTCAGTAGTTCACTTTGTAACTCTTTCTATTTTGATCTCTGAAAAAGCGGTTAAGTTTAATCATTGATACTGAAGGTTATTTCACATGATTACAAGGGAGTAGTATTACTGATCTTCATTTGGTTAGTTCTTATTTGTCCTAAAATAAGGAAAATACTTAGAAGTTTAGCATAAATGCTTACTATTCCTTGAGAAAACTATGATTAATTATTGCAGTAATTCAGAGTTAAAAATAAACAGTTCCTTTTGCTAACAGACTAATATTTAACTGCTTTTTTGGGGACTTTTCAAATGTTGTGGTTTATGCTTCAAGTTATTCAACTAATAATAGATGTAGTATTTTCCATTCATATTGGTAAATAAGAATACCTACATTGGTTAATAATATTTATTGTGACCGTGAAGATTTGTTCTTTCATATCAAATTTAGACTCTTGTTATTTTATGTATCCTATTTGTATGCTGAAAATAACTGTTAGTATGAGGGGCTTAAGTGATTATTAGGAGGAGATGCACATTATTCACCAATTTCAATATAAGTACCACTTTCTCCTTTATTATAAAAGAGAAATTATTTGAATTCCTTCTTTCATTTATTATATGTGTGATAGTAGCACCTGGATGTTCTCAAAATTTCATAGGACAGAATTGTCTTGAGCAGTTGAATTTTATGGAAATGATAATGGACAATAACAAGATAGATCTTTTTCTTAAACTGCAGTATTGTTTTCCTTATTTTCTTATTGAACTAATGGTTAGTGAGAAATTAACTTGGAATGAAGAGAGTCCCTTGTTTTGTTTAAATTCACAGATTTACCAACTATGGCTTTAATTATATTTGGCATTATGCTGGTCCATGCAAGGAGTCAAGGGGATTGATATGATTTTGATGCAGTCGCACATGAAGGTAGACATTGGCAGGTCAGCATCACTTCCAGAACAAGTGAAATGCACCTGCCAAGGAGTTATTATGAGAGACTTCCAAAGTCCTGTTTAGGCACTGGGCTTGTTGTATCAGGTAACAAAAAATGGAGTTAATGTTTTGGTTTCACTTGCTGAAGTTATAATTTCTCTACCAATTCCTCCAAGGCTCCACCCACACACAATGTTGAAAGCCAGTGTCACTATTGAAATGTATTTCCTTATTTGCTGATCTCATTAAGAAACCTTTCTTATAATTCACAGACACACCTGGCAGAAACCCATTTTCCATTATGTCCCAGATCCAAGTTGATAAATTCTTATGAATTCTTTGAAATTATCTTTAAATAAAATATCATCAAAAGCTATGGGTGTTTGACATGTTAGAATATCTAATACTTGGAAAGATTAAACGTGCTTTTTAATGCTCTAATTCCTTCTTCGATGAGTTCAGTTGTCGTTGCTTAATAGAATTTAATAGTCTTACCTAGCCATCTCCGATTACTGGAGGGAGCCTTCTTTGTTTTATAAACAACTCTATAGACAAGGTAAAGCTTTGGAGTGGCTGTCAGTGTTGGTTCATCAAAATAACATTTTCCTCAATGATTATGCCACCATTGCACACTAGTTCTTAAGCATAGTAATGGCACCAAAGCCAGTAGCAGGAAAATATTTTACAAGCCAACTTTACAATTGGAGCCTTAACTGTGGGAGAGTCGTTTTGCCAAGTAGAGCTGGTGGTTATCTTGGAAATTGTGCTGAAGAACACAACCACAAATGATTTTGCCAAATACACAGTATTTACTTGGTCTAGATCTCTAATTTCTGTTTTGACTCGCTGCCAAAACTCAGGGAATACTGTGACATTATTTAAGGAGGTTATATAGTACATCTGTATACCTTGGTGTACAGTACAAGATATATATACTTTGGTATACAGTGGGAAAGAAGAGTTCCACAAGAGGAGAGGGTAAAGTGAGAGCCCTTGAATCAGTGTGACTGCAAGCCAAAAAGTCTTAAGTATCTGCTATTTCCAGCATTATTCTGATTCTAGATTGTACATTGCAGAAAATCCCTGACTTAAGATAGACATATAATCTTTTCGCAATAAAATAGATTTTGGTTGCCCCTTCCAAAATAGTAAATTCTATCAGCTTTGATTTATGCTTGCTCCACTTGTCATGAAATGCAGTTAAATGTGCTAGGATTCAAGAAGTAGAAATAGTAGGTGAATTTTCAATATTCTGTGTAAAAACAAACTCAGTGATAATGTCAACCTACCTGAAGTTCTAAGAATTTGGAATTCAATATTTTATATTTACTCAGGATTGTTACTCAAACTGACTTGAAATCAAGCTCCAAATAATCTGAGAATTAAAATTAAGAGATGAATAAATTAGGATGAAGTGTTTTTGGAGGACAGATTAGGTCATAAAATGAACTGGTTGCTTCACTAAAGATACTATAAATGTTTCTTTTAAATTAAATTTATGGTTCTTGGAAGAGAGGCACTGATTTCTACATCTATTTATTCCATAGTAGAACTTAGTGGTGTTCTACTCAGTCAATATGTAATGAAGGGAGTACAAGCTTCCAGTTATAAGAGGAATAAGTTCTGGAATGTAATGTGTAGTACAAAGTTCTCACCACACACACATGCAAACTTTGTAAATATGTGAAGTGATGGATGTGTTAACTAACCTTATTGTGGTAATCATTTCCCAATATATACATATATCAAATCATTACATTGTACACGTTAAACTTATGTAGTGTTATATGCCAATTATGTCTCAAAAGCTGAGAAAAAATAATGAATGACCTAGAACTGGAAAAAAGTAATGTCATTTAATTAGAAAATGTATAATCTAGTCTCAGTGGTAATGGTGATGATGGTGGTAATGATGGTGGTTTTTCCTTAAGTATAACTTCTATAGGCTATGGCAAATGTTTCATAAAAGCCATCCATTGTAAACATACAGCTTAATGATTTTTAGTAAATTTACACAGAGATCACATATTTTTAATTGAAATTTCTATTAAGGTGTTTGTAGATTCAGATACAGGTATATGAAATGATAATAATTGGGCATGTACCTTTTGCCCAATTTCTTCCTCTGGTAACTTTTGGTAAAAAAAAAAAAAAATATCACAACCAGGATACTGACATGGATATAGTCTACCAGTCTTACTCGGATACCCCCAGTTTGACTTGGACACTTGTGTATTGTATATTTAGGTCCATACCATTTTATCACACTATCAGGTATCTTTAAATCTTTTTTCCTGAAAGCAGAAAAGTTAACCCAGTTCTACTTCATCAGTCATGTGATTGTGCTACCATTCCTTATCAAAACGTGCATCAGAATGTAGGTTTTTGTTTACTTAAAAGTGTTTTTGCATAAGGTGGCCTTTGTGTTCAAAATATTTTAAATTGTTTTAATAACTTACTACATTGTAACTATGTCATTAATTCTCTTCATGACTGGGGGTATTATTACCCCCATGGGTAATAATACCCATTACAATGGGTATTATTATCCTCATTTCAGGTGAGCTAACTGAGGCATAGTGGGGTTGAATGACCAAATTCATACAGCCAGTACATGGCTTAGCTAAGGTTTGAATTAGGCAGTCTGTCTCTAGATCCCAGCCCTTTAACCACTCTGCTGCTCTGCCTCATTACTAGTAATAAAAAAGTAAAGCTATGATGTAGGCTATGCAGGGAAAGTCCTAAGAGGAGACTTAAAATACACACAATTGTCTACATAAAAACTGGTACCTGAATACTCGTAGCAGCATTATTCATAATTGTCAAAAATTGGAACAACCCCAAAGTCCATCACAACTCATAAATGTATGAACTGTGGTATATCCATACAATGGAATATTATTAGGCAACAAAAAGGAACGAAGGGCGGATACATGCTGCATCATAGATGAACTTGAAAAGAAGTAAATAACAAAAAGCCACATATGATATGATTTCACTTATATGAAATCTCCTGAATAGGCAAATCTAGAGAGGCAGAGAGTAGATTACTTATTGCTAGGGGCTGGCGGGGAGAAGAAGGGGGACTGACTGTTGATAGATACAGAGTTTCTTTTGGAGCCTAAAAATATCCTATAGTTAGTAATGTTTGCACAAATCTAAAAAAGTACCCAATTGTATACTTTAAGAAGGTGAATTCTTTTATTATATGTGAATTATATCCTAAATAAAGTAAAAATGCATACAACTGACAAGGTATTTGGCCTTCAGAAAGTATCTCATGTCTCATGCAAAGCAATGTAGGGTGCTATTTGAATTAAGTGGTATGGGGCTATGCATATCTTTCTAGAAACATGGCACCAGTGAGTTTTTTAGGATTTGTCCCTATGAAATTAGGATTTTTAGTTTTGGAAACACAGGGTGAATTACTTGGGGTTGGTTTTATTTTGAATTTCTAACTTAATGTAATTCTAGATACCAGACATTCTTCTTGTTGAGCAATGCTTCTCTCCTTCTTTATTCTGATGAGAATGTTGATTTGCTGCCAATTGGATTCCATAGTTTGGAACTACAAATATAACTAGGGTGGGGGAGATTCAATTATCTGCAAGCATTCAACTTTAATAATGTATACATGTTATTGTACTCAATAAGGAAATGCCTTGGCTTCATATAATTGCTGTAATCATTATTTTTTCAAGGAATCGCTATAGCAGTGGCCAGAAATTCTGCTTTTTAAGAGTGTATTATAGCACTTACCTGTAGGTTTGTTGTGTATTTGGAACAGGTACAAGTTAGACACTCACATTAGAATCTTGATCCTATCAAGCTGATAGAGCGATTGTTGTAGAAAGCAGTAAGGTAGAATATAGGTCTGGTCCTCCATATAGGAGAAATGAAAAGCTTCCTTGTTTTTACCCTCTCTTATTTCTCTTAATACTTTGTGAACCACCTCAGTTGATAATAGGTTTTTATAATAGTATTTCCATAATAGTTGTGTTCAAAAGTTGTTCACTGGGTTTAGTGTGCTGTTCCATCTTTGCTTTTTAAATATACTCCCAAAAATCTTAAATTTTTTCAAGTAAATTAAAAATATAGGAGATGAGATATTTTGATTTGTTTATATTTTGAGCTTTGCTCTTTATAAGTAATTTCTATGAAAGATGCCCTATATTCAGAAGTAAAACATAGGGCTGTGAATTTTTGCTGATGGACTGCTGTCTTCAGGGAACAGAATTGTCTATGGTCAGGCCTAGACATAGCAGATCTCCCATTAAGGCATGCCATACACAGTATTGTTATTTTTTCATTTGCTCCTTTTACAGTTTTGAGATTTGTTTCAGTTTGTTCTGTGAATGCTGCAAAGTAATGATAATTTTTATTACTATTGTCATATATCATTAGCCATTGCTAAAACCTGCCTTTTCAAGTTGCTTGCTTTCTTTATCGATAGAGTATTAACCTAGCTTCTATGTCCAGATTATTCTTTAATGAAAACTATTCACCCAAATCTCAAGATGAGTTTTTATTATAGTATTTCTCCTCAAATTGGTATATTTTTCGTCTTGTAATGTAGAAGTAAAAAGGCTTAAATAATGATAGTGAAACCCAGAGGATATAACATGATCTATCTCTGAGTTATTCCCCATTTTTCTTCCCTGTCTACATTAAGAAACAAGGGCAACCATTAAAAAATACCTTAATTATTAGTTTTGCTGCTTCTAAAGTAAAGTGCCAGGATCTGAAAATAATACGATGACACCACACCCAGATTCCATCCCTAACATACCATCTTGTTCCTATTAATTTATTTTTTAATCTGTTTGTTCTTTCAGCACTTTCTCCATTTTTTGTTTGAAGTCTCTTACTTTGAAGTTATAGAATTTTCATATTTGCCATTGGCTATAAAGTTCTCTCAGCTCTTTTATAATCTCTCATGATTTTTGCATTAAAAGGATTACTTTTATGCACCCTCTAATTAGTTTGGATGATTATTAGCTTTTTGTTTGTTTTACTGCATACATCATAACAGAACAAGAAATCACTTCTGCAAATAAAGTGATCATTCATAAAATTAGAATAAGCCTCTTAAAAAGTGAATCCAGTTATTGAAACATTAATTAATTTATATTTATATTTTAATGTACCAAAGAGAACTGGTGAAAGGAAAAATACCATATATGGATACTTTTCAAACATGAAGGAAGAACAAATTTTCCAACATCAGACTAACCACGTAAATTGTTTCAGTAAAAACAGAAGCAGGTACATTTTAGCAGGAAAGCATATATTTTAAACTTTATACTCTAGATTTAATCTAGCTTTATACCAGTATAGCCAACCGAGCGGTTATTTTTTTTCTCCTGTGAAGTTATAACATTTAGTTGAAAGTAAGACAAAGTTGTACTTATTTTTGGAATGTCTACTACATCATAACTTGGAGAAAAACATACTGGTGGGAAGCAAAGCTAGTAGACATTTTGCTAATGGCTTACCTCTTAATATCTATAATTTACTTATGTTTTTCTAATGAAACACATAAGGTAAGGACATTTGTTATTAACTTTGGGAACTAAATTTTCAATATTTTGAAACTTGTGATTCTTATATTTCAAGTAGGAAATATTATAGACATCAACTAATTTTAATATATAATTTAAAAACATTTTTTACCAAGTGTGTAGGAGATATAGAATATAGCATTTTAAAATGATTTAAAAAATGCTTGAGATTTTGTTGAAATCAGAGTATTTTTCATATCACTAGTTTAATTTACTGACAGTTTTGCTTCAGTTTTTTTTTTTTGCATTGTTATAATATGTCATGCTTTAAATAAAGCTGAAGGTTATGGGAAACTTTCCATATTTAGGGGTAAAAATCTTGATACTGACATTTTTCTTGAATATTGGTAAGAGCTCAACCCCCTTAAGAAATGGTTTACTTGTTTCCTGTTCATAAACCCATTGTAAAAGATGCAATGAATATAGATGAGGGTGAAAATTAAAATAAGAAGACAGGTAAAATACTAAATTGCATTGCTCTTTACTCAAACATAGGCATGGGATACTTTTTGCTGAAAGGGTCATGTTGTAATTTTATTTGGATGTAAATTGTCTTTTTGCAAACCATTTGCCTACTTAAGAGTATCTCTGTCGAGTAGTTGTGTAATCCTACTTCTCATAATATTTCAGTTCACACCAAAGTAAGTGAGCAAAGATAAAGGAGAAGTCTTGGGATAAGAGGAGGTAGAAAGTGCATTCAGAATGCATTGTTGAGATTTCAAAACGTTCCCCAAATTTAATTAGAAAAGGCAGTTAATTGTGATTCTGTACTCTGGTTAGGTGCTGTTTAAAGAAGGAAAGGAATACAGTGGGGGATTGGTCATTTCTCCTGTTCTTCCTCCCATTAATTTGGGGGGGGGGCAGGCAGAGAGAGGGTAAGGAAAGGAAAAGGTAAAATAAATCACTCTTAGAGATAGTTCCTTGACAGGCACATGCTCATTTTTAGGGCCAAAGAAAAGGTAGGCTTTTCTTCGGAGCTTGTTGATGCTCTCTCGCCTTCTGATTACACGCGGTCACATCAACATTTGACACATGGGTACCGTGCGCATGGCAGCGCTATTTACAAACACCATCCTAGGATTCCAGAGACTCTTATGTAACAGCTGAGAGAGTGCGGGCTTTGTGTGTCTGTGGGCGGAGGAATCAAACAGTTTAATTCATAGTCAGGGAGCCCTTGTCTGGCTCTGACAGGGTCATGAACCAAAGATCAAGGTGTCTAGGTCAGGATCCACCCAATACGCCGTTTTCCTACCAAAGTCTCAAAGGCAGTGCTTTAATACCAGATTAATCTTTTTTTTCTTCCTTCAGCAAATGGAACCAGTTATGCCAAACTTTTTTTTGTGATTTTGGTAAATGTGGGCAAACCGTACCTTGGTTCTGGTTGTTAATTTGCAATGCCACTGAAAGTGAAGTGTGCTTGCCTATCACTCAGTCTCATAAATAATGCCTTTAAAAAAAAAAGATGTATTTTTGAATTTGTAATCATCTTCAGATGCAAGACAATTCATAATCTGACTTGCAAGATTAGACAAACTACAGAACACTCAAGAAAGTGATTAATTGATCATCCTCCTTATGCCTTCCTGCACTGACCCCTCTCCTCTCCCTTCCCCCTCCCTGTTCAGTTCTTCTTCATCACACCTCCCTCAACCCTCCTCGGCTTTTAACTCTACATCAAGACTTGGGTTAAAAAAAAAAAAAGTCTCTATACTTAGGGAATTGCTTTTCCTTTCCCAGATAGATTTTAAGAGTTTTTCATTTATATTTATCAATAAAAAGAAAGTCTTGAGTTTTAAAGATTTTTATTTATTTATTTATTTGAGAGAGCGAGAATGAGAGATAGAGCACATAAGAGGGGGGAGGGTTGGAGGGAGAAGCAGACTCCCCGCTGAGCAGGGAGCCCGATGCGGGACTCGATCCCGGGACTCCAGGATCATGACCTGAGCCGAAGGCAGTCGCTTAACCGACTGAGCCACCCAGGCGCCCAAGTCTTGAGTTTTAAAAAAAGTTGAGGCACACAAACTTTAAAAGTAAAGTACACAAATTTAAAGTGTATCTGGCATATGTTTTCCAGTGCTTTTCATCGCAAGTTGTAAGCTGACTGGTTGGAATCTTTAAAATATGAGTAAACTTTGAGGGTTATTTTTTTGTTTTTGTTTTTGTTGTATTGCATCTAAAGATCATTTTAGATGGACATCACCATTGATTATCCAAAAATAGAAACCATGCATAACAAAGAATTGAAATTAGATCATCAAAAAATAAACTCCTAGGTAATTTAAAAGTTGGTCTGTTTGAACTCTTATTTCATAGAATGTTTTTGTAATTATACTATCTTTCTAAAAAAGGAAAAACTAGAATCTTTTAAATACAGTACATTAAACTAAAGGAATTTGTTTAACTTTTATTTTTTTTAAAGATTTTATTTATTTATTTGAGAGAGAGAATGAGAGAGAGAGAGAACATGAGAGGGGGGAGGGTCAGAGGGAGAAGCAGACTCCCTGTTGAGCAGGGAGCCCGATGCGGGACTCGATCCCGGGACTCCAGGATCATGACCTGAGCCGAAGGCAGTCGCTTAACCAACTGAGCCACCCAGGTGCCCAGGAATTTGTTTAACTTTTAAAAATAAAGAATCTTTTCCCCAAGAGTTAAACCAAGCACCAAAAATCTATTTTGTTTTAAGTACTGTGTTGGTATAAGAAAAGTTCAGATCTGAAATAATTTAGAGATTATCTGTCCAAATTTATTATTTACATATGAGATTTAGAAAGTAGGTTTTAGCTGTTTAACATCTGAATTTGCTCTCATGTGGAAGAAATTGCCAAAAGAGTGACTCATTTAACCAACACAACAAAGTCTAAGGATGGGCATTTTTCATCCCTGTTGCGTAAAAGTTCCTTCTGGACTTGAAAAGATATAATTTATTTAAAATATTTTGTACATTTCTAATACACTGAATTAAGGTATGTGAAAGTAGATTATAGGCTTACAAAGATTCTTTTCATTTGCTTTATTTGCTTGCTTTTTTATTATTTTGGCCTAAAGATAACGTATTCATCTTAATCACTGTTGGCCTAAATAGTGAAAGTTTGTGTGAAATTACGTATGAGTATCCTTTTCTAAGAGCAGTGACAATTCTGAACATTCGTGGGCTTTCACAAGAATTATCCTATATTAGAACATTAATATTTTCCTCTCAACTTTTTTGGACACTTAATTATATGTGATCATAAGCTGAAAGTGCTCAGAATTTGATAAAGGCCATAAATTAACACATTTCTGCTAAGAAAGGGATTTAAATATAACTTTCACTTGATTGTACTTTGGTTTCACTTGAAGTGGCAAGCATGCAATAAAAATTGATTTATTCAATGGATGCACTCCCTTCACAAAGACGATACTTAGCTGCAATTGTCTTAGTATTATAAAATATCAAAATGGTACATTGAATGTGAAAGATATATGCCAAAAAGCAGTGTGAAATTTTACTTTATCCCCTTTCAATTACTACTGTGTGTGTGTGCATGTGTGTGTGTGTGTGTGTGCATCTGTTCACATATATTTTGGACTTCTGATATTGTTTAAGTCCTCTTGGTAGAAATGGTTAATTAAACAAACCACAGTAAAAGTTTCTGTCTATGAATATAAAGTGAAAAAATAACTAATGTCATGCATCTTTTCAGATATCATGAAGTTGCACAAAATCCTAAAGTTCATTTGTATCAACTGCTTTTATATGCCCTTTTAGAAGACAGCTGAAGAATCAAAATAGGAGCTCACCCAGAAACAGCTGGCTTGATGATGTTAAGATTGGCACCAGGTGTTCCCTCTTCCCATGTGGTCAGGCACACATGACTCTAATGTTTACACACGCTGTTCCAGAATTCTGAACACCAGTGATGCAACAATGAGTATAGAAGGAGCGAGCGGTCTGTATCTCGTTAATTGTTTAGCGACCTGGATCCTGAATATTGATGCAGGATAAGAAAGCACTGATTATAATAATGCTTGACTGGGACAGAGGGGGATGAGGTAAGGGGGCATGGTAGATGCATAAAGGAGGCTTTCCCCCAAACCCTGCACACTGTTACTTTAAACTGTTTTTACCACTCGAAAGGAGCTTTCTACTTTGAACTTAAAATAGTAGCTTTTAACCAGGACAAGTGACTAAGGGCTTTAGTATCCAAGGACTGAAGGTGATGAAGCTCTTAAGAGTGTTACTCTCTCTCATAACCAAGCTGACTCAGACTCTTTTAGAAGCTATTGTGGCAACTTATCCATGTCTAGTAAGTTACTGCATACCTGCATGGAAACAGTTGGAGTTCGAGCTGCCATTTTCTCATGTTTTAAAATTGTTCCTCACTCATTATTTGTTTTATGTTTGAAAATATGCCATTCCTAGTACATATAGAAATGCTTTCCAAAATCACTGAATAGGTTTGGGTAGAGCTAATTTGCTTAACATTATACTCTGTTTAAGAGCCTATATCTGCAAAAACGTGGGGGGAAACTCCCTTCTTATCTGGTAGAATCATGATAAAGGAAAAGGTATGTGATAATTTTGGAAAATATATAATAACAAAGTGGTGGCATTCATTCAACTAAATACCAGCAACTACGTTTAACGTGGAAACGTGCCTAAAACAGTGAGGGGGAAAACATGTAAATATAAGGAGGATATAAAGAGTTTTTAATGAATAAATGTTCTGTCACAAATGATGAACATTTTAAAGATCTGTTTCAAACTCTCTTACTTATAACAAATTATCAAAGACTTTTTCATCCACCTTCCTTTGAACTTGTAACAGTTTTTTTCTGGACTGTGGGTTTAATTCTGTGTGCATGTATGTGTGTGTTTGAATACGTTTTTATATTTTAGATCTAGCTGTGTAAACTAGAGTTGTTTCCAATTGCTTATATGGTATTGCCACCACTTTTACTTCAACATTTCAATAAATCATTCATCAGATTTGCAAAAATATAGTTCATTTTCAAATATAGAATCATGGATTGTTGTCAGCTGAAAGGACTTTAGAGACTCTCCAACCTGTCTGTTGCATTTACAATTGAAAAAACGGAGCCATAGGAAGGGAAAGATGTTTGCCTCAAATTACATAATAGGATCTCTATCATTCTGGTAATAGCCAATATTGACTTAAGTTCTTACATTGTGTTAAGCACCATGCTAGGCACTTTACAGAGATTATCTTATTTTTTTTTCACGTCACCTCTTTTTGTTTGTTTGTTTGTGCTGTATATCCCCATTTTACTGAGGAAAAGAATAGGTCATAGGGTTTTAAACCTCTGTATGAATTATATTTAACATCACTGCCGTTCTTTTAGACTGTAATTTCTTCCTCTTTGGTATTCTCACTTGTGTGACCTTTCTTTCCATCCTTTCCCAGTTATTCCTGCTTTTCACCATATTTTCCCCCCAAAGGAATCTACACTGCCACCTTATTTCTAATGGATCACAATGAACTAACTCTTAAACAGCTGGCTGCCATTAAACAGTTTGGCCTTTTGGGTTAGGAAGATCTAGTTTTGAATCCTAAGTTTCCTTCTTATAAACTGTGTATGTTTTTACCCCACATAGTAGTTTAAGCCTCTCAGAATCTGCTTCCCCATCTGTGAAATAGGAATAGCTAATAATTCTTATCTCCCATGCTACCAAGAGGGAATAAATGAATGAGTTAATATAATGAAACATCCAATGTATTAGTTGGCAAAATTTCAATGACTGAATAAGTATTTGGTCATTCCTCAAGCATATGTTGAGCGTCTATGTATTAGGAAAGGAGAAGGCCATTGTCCTTGCCCTTGTAGAGTATATAGACTCATAGGAAAGAGTCAGTACCATGATCTTTTAAAAAGCGTAATGAGATGAAAATTGTAGGACTCACAGACTGGTCAGGTGGGGAGTTTCCCAGGATGCATCTAGCCCTCTGCTCGAAGGATGATTCTTCAGTTGCCTGAATGGTCCTAGGCACAAGAGTCGGCATGGCTTTCTCAACACTGGGGCCTGACAGAGATTGCACAAGTCTAACAACATTGTCTCTGAAGAAGGCCCCTAGAAGGAAAGATTATTTCCATCTCTTTTATTATCTCAATCAGGATACAAATTATGAGTCCATAGTTTCATCTGTTCACAATCATCTTTTACTATATTAGGTACACTGAAAGGATACAAACTTGTCCATAGAAATATAAAATGGTAGCATGCATGATTTAAAAACTACTGAGGATGGTAGATGTTACTTGTTCTAACTCTGTTTCGTATCCTGTTTTTAGGAACAAGGACAGATACTTTGGCACACCTTGCTTAAAGATAGATGATAGTCTTGTGCTAATCCCAGGGACTTCCCATGAGAATGAAGATTCCTTACATGGTGGTGTCATGGGATTTGGCACCCATGTGAAAGATGTTTTGGAGTGTCTCCCAATTACTTAACAGTTTAAAATATATCAGCTATTTATGTGTCAGCAACTGCCTCCTTTCATCATGATAGAAGTTTCCTTGAGAGCCAGGATCATAACTTGTATGTTCATTGAATCCCCCCACAATAATTAGCATGCAACCAAGTGCATAGCAGGCCCTTGGTATACATATATGCATACTGATAGACTGGTTGCCCTGTGTAGGTTGGAAATATTATTGAGTACCATTCCGGTCTGAACTATCATTTCTGGGAAATAAGGAACACAAAAACAGAGATTTGATTGATTGGTTGGTTTCTACAGTGACTTTTAAAAAAATACAGGTATATGGTAACATCAAAAACAATTTAAAATGATGTAATAAGTATGTCTTTATCACTTTTTCCTACAGTAATACTTAATTTTCAAAATTATCAACATCAAACCATAGCTTCCTGACTCCCCACTATGCAGGATATGAACATTAGTATTTCTCATTTCATTTCCTTTTTCCCTTGGCTTCTACCAACTTCTGTATTCTATACCATTCTCTATTGCTAAGTTTATTTATATTCTGTTTATATATTTATATTCTGTTCTTCATCTATAGCTCTCTCTCCTGTGCTTTGTTTGTTGAGAAAAAAAAAACCCACAACATTTATAATGTTGTGATTATAATAAATAGAATTCAGTGTAACACCAAGTGGTGTGGTTGAATATGTAGAGAAGGAAAAAAAAAATGATCCCATAGCATTAAAATTTTGTTTGTTCCGAAAATAATATGTTAAGTGCCAAGATAAAATAGATTGCACTTTCTTAAATGCCTCAAATTGTGCCATATATTAGTTTCTTTCACATTTGGACTTACATTTTTTCTGTGAGCTTTAAATTTTTCTTGAAAATTCTAATTTCTTTTTTGGTGTTCTTGATAGAAGAATTATATGCTTTCATCACATCACAATGATTTTTCCAGTTATATCACTTGGTAAATGAAATATACCATCTTCTTTTTTTTAAGATTTTATTTTTATTTATTTGACAGAGAGAGAGTGAGAGAGCACAAGCAGGGGGAGCAGCAGAGGGAGGGGGAGAAGCAGGCTCCCCGCTGAGCAGGGAGACCGATGCGGGGCTCGATCCCAGGACCCTGAGATCATGACCTGAGCCAAAGGCGGTCGCTTCACTGACTGAGCCACCCAGGCGCCCTATACCTTCTTCTTCTTCAGGTCATTCTTCTCTGTGCTGTCTGGTTCCTTTTTTCTGAATTAGGGTTTCTTTTCATTATTCTCTTGGTTAGATCTGCTTTATTATTTCACACCCTTGTCTTGCTTGGTATTTGATTTTTTCCCCTCTTTCTCCTTGCATACATCCCCAAGAGTTCATTCTTGTTTCTGTTTTCCAGAAATGGTGGGTAGGAAGCAAACTGAGTCCTTGCATATCCAAAATGCCTTAATTTTTTCCTCAGAGTTAACAATTTATTGTGTATATGCTCCTTGGTTCAAAGTAATCTCCCCTCAAAACTTGGGAGACTTTTATCCAGTGTTGCTTATGAGACATCTGATAAAAATTTGATTCCATTTTTTTTAGATAACTTTTTTTCTTATTTAAATGGTAATTAGGATCTTTATCTTGGCAGCTCTGAAATTCCACCTAGAAAATTAAAAGCTCACAGGAAAATCTACGTCCAAATCTGTCTAGGCATAGCTCTTTTAAAATGCATTCTTCTCAGCCGTAAATGGTCCTGTACAATCTAGAAAAAAAATGTCCTCATTCCACTTTAGGAAGTTTTCTTCTGTTGTACCTTTGACTATTTCTTCCCCTGTATTTTTTCTTTTCTCTTCATGGAACTCATCCTAACTCTACATTTGACCTCCTCAATTTATTTTTCTTGTGTATTAAACTCCCCTCATATTTTCCATTTGTTTTCTCTATATATTTCCCCAATTCACTTGATATTTTTTAAATGTTAATAAATTTTAATTTCCCAAAATTCTTATATCTGATTAACTCTTCTTAATGGAAGCCTTTTTTGCACTCACATCCTAAGGAATGGATGAAATTTTATTAAAAAATAGAACAACAAAGAAAGAAATGTTTGTAACTACATTACCATATATGTTAGCAACTGAACACTCTGATGTTATTGTAATTGAATAGTATTTCAGTTATACTGTGTTTAAGAGGCTTCTGGGACTGATTCAAAATATGAGCATGATTTGCAAAACTACTTTAAGTTTTAAACAACTGATTTATAAATAGACTTTGGAGCTCAAGCCTCCTGAAGATGAGTACTGCCTGTGTTCTTCTTTTGCTTCTTTTCTTTCAGTTCTGTGGCTACCAGCAACCTTCTGGGCCACAAGAAATAGCACTGTTTCCAGTATCTGTCAGTATTTACTGTCATGATGAGATAATATTAGATTGGTCCTTAGTTCTGGGTTCAAGTGAACTTGGCATTTATTTCATAGTGAAAAATAGTTATAGGTAGATGATTCCTTATACACAAGTTTTCCATTGGTTTGGAAATACCTTCTTTATTCATTTTAAATATGGCTAAAATAATAGTATTTTTGAGTGCATTTTCCTTGCTGCTGTTATTGTAGTTATTATTAACAGTTCAAAATCCTGCAGAATTTGAATTTGATTTGTAAGCTCCATGATGGGCATTCTACTTCTGTTTTGTTCAAACTGTTATCTGCAGTTTCTAGCACAGTGCCTGAAACATTATAAGCTACAATCAATATTTGTTGAAGAATTCTCCTTCCAAAGATTTAGTAGCGTAAGAAACCCATAATGAGGGGTGCCTGGGTAGCTCAGTCGTTAAGCGTCTGCCTTCGGCTCCGGTCATGATGGGATCGAGCCTCACATCAGGCTCCCTGCTCTGCGGGGAAGCCTGCTTCTCCCTCTCCCACTCCCCCTGCCTGTGTTCCCTCTCTTGCTGTGTCTCTCTCTGTCAAATAAATAAATAAAATCTTTAAAAAAAAGAAACCCATAATGAGTAATGCTCTTCTCAGTGCTAGTGAAATGAAGTACAGGTAGAGTAGCTCTTTCTTTACTTTTTTTCCAAATATAGAGAACTTTCTGAAACCAGAGAATTGATTTATGAGTTTTAATATGTTTCATTGACATAATAATGTGTAACCAGGAAACAGAAACCAGTTCTTTAAAAAAATGGCAGGAAGATGAGAAAAAAAAAATCAGAGGTCAAAAAAAAATTTAAACAGTATAACTTACTGAGGCATCTGAAATCTTTGAATTCTGTACTGGTGCAATATATGACTCTTGAGCTACAACTGCTTTTTGATAAAGGATGCTGGTTCATGCTGCCAGTGTTATATCTTCCCCTATATAGTACCTGAGATGTTGAAAAAGGTAAGGCAACATTCATACTTGTGAGCAGACCTACAGAGATAGGCTAGACTCTTTCAGATTGCATTATTCATTTTCACATGCTTGTCTTTACCTCTTTTGGAAGTCTGTTTTCCAACCTTCCAAGGCTTATCATCTCCTTCGTATGTCCATTGCATGCTTTTTTCAGAGCCCAAACAGAATTAGTGCATACTTTGTATTGCAAAAAAGCGTTGTTGACATTAAATGAGGTCTTTGACTTTTCATGTGATGCTGGGCAGGAAGTTTACTATTTCCTCATTTATCAAATGAAGGACTTGGACATCTTTTCTGAAATTTCACTGAACTTAAAAGTCAGCATATTAGATATATATGACTAGTTGGAGCATATTGCAGATGTTAAATAAATATTTGTTTTATTGCATTTTGTAAGTGACCACATTATTTCCTTTTAAGGAAAAAATAGTATTACATTCAAATGCCTGTATGTTTATGAGAAACATTTTAAAACTGTTGAGGTTGAATTCAAGGTTTCTTACAGATGGTCTTTGTACTTTCAGCAATATCTCTCATAATGTGAGAATATTGGTGGACTCAAGAGTGAAACTGATTAACTCTGTCCAATTAAAAAAAAATCTTTCAGTGAGGGGGAAAACGTATTCATCAGAAGTATTCTAGTAAATGATATATTTTTGGTAATGAAACTGATAGGGGCAGAAAAAAAAAGGAAACTGATGGGCAGTTAACAGTTTTTTCTAAGTTGGCTATGCTACTACTATCTTGTTATGCAATGATAATGGTTTTCTGACAGGGCAGAGAGCAAAGTTACTTTGTTCTTATTTCCATTAACCAAACCTTAAATATCCCTTCAGAGAATAGATGTGAAAAAGAATTCTGCTTCTCAGATCTCTTAAGAATATAGATTTTGTTTTTAAGACGAAGTTCACTCCTGCTGCACATAAAATTGCTATTTGCTGTGTACAGTCTAGGAAAGTGATAAGTTCCTGGTTGTATGAACAGGATTACAATTTAACAGAGATTAATACTGGTTATGAAAAATCTTGAGACTTCTTTAGGACTTCAGTTTAACAAAATATTGACTAGCTGTAGATGTACACATGGAAATATAAAACATTCATGCTTACAAAAATAGTGTCCAGTTGACCCTTGAACAACACCAGTCTGAATTGCTTGGGTCCACTTATACACAGATTTTTTTTTTTTTTTTAAATATGGTATGGTAATAGAAATGTATTTTCTCTTACAATTTTCTTATTAATATTTTCTTCTCTCTAGTTTACTTTATTGTAAGAATACAGCATATAATACATATACAAAGTATGTGTTGACGGCTTATGTTATTGGTAAGGCTTCTGGTCAATATAGGCTATTAATAGTTGAGTTTGGGGGAGTCAAAAGTTATACATGGATTTTTGTGCAAAGGGTCAGTGCCCCAACCCCCACATTGTTTCAGGGGCAACTCAGTATCATTTCTTAATAGTAGGTAGCAATGACTTCAAAAGGCCATAGATCCCTCTGTCAATATACACATTGACAAAATTATTACAACCATGAATTTAATATGTTAATTCCATTTTCACCTAGAACCTCAATTCATTCTATCACTAGAGTACATATGTGAATAAAAACTTATGGATATTAAAGAGAGAAAAGAACAAATATCTGTACATAACCACAGTAAGCCTACACCTTATTTGATAGGCCTTAAAAGACAGTTTACCACTGCTTTTTTCTAAAACAATCATTTATACATTGTAAAAACCCTTTTTGAGAAATGGCTTGCCACACACACAGAATTTATAGTCACTAGGATGTCCTAATACATATTTGGAAAAGAAGACTTGATATATTACTAGGACTACATATGGTTAAAAAGTTTAAAAAACTATATTTAAAAAACCCTAAGATTTCCAGTTTCCACTTTAACATGTAAGGAGCTTACTATTCCAACAAATAAAAAGCTGAACAAACTGAAAACAATCAATAATTCTTCTTAGCTCTGTAAGAGAGGTGAGGTCACAGGGCAAACCACTGCCCCCAAAAGTAGAGAGACAGGCGAATACGGAGAACCACAACCTACTGGAGCAGAAACCCACACAAGTAGAAACGTCCATAGGAACCAGAGCTAAGGTAGAAAAATCTGAACTGTAAAACAAATTGTTGGAGGCTCAGTGTGGATAAGTCATAGAGTAAAAAACCCAGGGGAACTCAGTTATAGGGAGCCCCCACACTTTCATGAGCTTTACCTCCAGGTGTCCTACCAGTCCCTTCAGTAAATATCAGAGGAAAGTCCCCTTGTACTTCATTCAGTAAGGGGAGAGATGAACCATTGTGAAATATGCCAGAACATCCTGTTCTTCTTAACAAGGCCTGCTCTCAAAAGAAACTATTTTACCAGAGCCAGGGGGAAGGGAAATTCCCAACTTCAGCTCCCTCTAACCTTCTATGTGGGGGAAAGGAAATATGTACTTCAGCTCCCTCCAACCTTCTGTGTGGGGGAAAGGAAATATGTACCTCCAGACCCCTCCAGCTGTCCTGTCCTACTTAGGGAAGGAATGGTTGGCACTGAGAAGTACTGGTAAAGTTCACAGTTCAGTGTCACAGGCTGACCAAAAGACTGAGGTGGAACCTAATCATACGACAATAGAATGCTTCCCATCCCTCCACACCTTACCACTACATTACTAAAGGCCTCTTTACTGCAGTTCCGTTTCCCCAGTACATCTTGTCCACCTTAAAACAAAAAATTACCAGGTATACTTAAAAGGCAAAAACAGTTCAAAGAGACTGAACAAGTATCAGACCCAGAATTAAATAAGGCAAGAATGTTAGAACTATCACACTGGGAATTTTTTTAAAAACTGATTAATGTATGAAGGGTTTTAATGAAAAAAGTAGACATGATGCAAGAAGAGATGGATAATGTAAGCAGAGCAATGGAAATTTTAAGAAAGAAAAAGAAATGCAAGAGATCAGAAATACTATGACAGATGAAGAATACCTTGATGGACTAATTTGCAGACTGGTTATGACTGAGAAATCTCTGAGCTTGAGAATATGACTGGAAACTTCTAAAACTAAAAAGTAAAAAGTACAGGGAAAAAATAATATCCAAGAACCGTGAGACAGTTACAAAAGATGTGATATAGACAAAATGGAAATATCAGAAGAAGAAAGGAATAGAAGCAATATTTGAAGCAGTAATGAGTGAACATTTTCCCAAGTTAACAACAAACACCAAACCACAGATCCAGGAAGTTCAGGGAACACCAAGTAGGATAAATACCAAAAAAACAAAAGCAAAACAGACAGGACATGTAGGCATATCATATTCCAACTTCTGATATCAAACATAAACTCCTGAAATAAGCCAGAAGAAAACTACACCTTACCTATAGAGGAGCAAAGATAGGGACTACATTTGACCTCTCCTGGGACACCATTACAAGCAAGAAGAGAGTGGAGGGAGAAATTTAAAGTGTTGAGAGGAAAAAAACAAAAACAACAGAAACCTAGAATTTTGTACCCTGTGAAATTATCCTGCAAAAGTGAGGAGAAATAAAGATTTTCTCAAACAGAAATTGAGGGAATTTGTTGACAGTAACCTTCCTTACAAGAAATGTTTAAAAAAAGTTCTTTAGGCAAAAAGAAAATGACATAGATCAGAAACTAGGATCGATGTAAAGAAAGGAAGAACATTGGAGAGTAAGTAACTGAAGGTAAAAGAAAACGTTTTATGTTTCTTCTGTTAATTCTAACAAAATATAGTTCATTCAGCATAATAATGTATTAAGTGTATCAGTGAAATAAATGAGAGCAATGATACAGAGAGACAAGAGGTGGAATTAGGAATATTTTGTTATTATAGGGTACACAGACTACCCAAAAAGTGGTATAGTGTTATTTGAAAGTGAACTTGGATTAGTTATATATGTACATTGCAATCTCTAGGGCAACCACTAAAGAGGGTTTAAGAAGAAGTATAACTACTATGCTAAGAAAGAAGAAAAAAGGAAATATATACAAAGCTCAATTAAAAATACAAAAGAGAGAAAAAGTATGGGAGACAAAAATAGGTACAAAGTCAACAATTAGGAAAACAGTAATGAATATGGCAGATGCTAATTCACCTGTACCAATAATCACCTTAAGTATCAGTGGTCTAATTCACCAATTAAATAATCAGAGTGGATCAAAAAGATACTTAAATATAAAGACATGTAGATTAAAAGTAAAGAGATGGAGGGGTGGCTAGGTGGTTCAGTTGGTTAAGCATCTGACTCTCGATTTCAGCTCAGGGCATGATCTTGGGGTCATAAGATCAAGCCCCAAGTCAGGCTCCATGCTCAGCATGGAATCTGCCTGGGATTCTCTCTCTCCCTCTGCCCCTCCCCCCATTCATGCTCTCGATCTCTCTGTAAAATAAAACCTTTTAAAAATAAGTAAATAAATGGAGAAATATATACCATATTAACATTAAAAGGACAGCTGGGGTAGCTACATTAATTTCAAACAGAGCAGACTAGAGCAAAGAAAGCTATCAGACAAAAAAGGCATTGCTTAATGACAAAGAAGTCAACACTCCAAGAAGACATAACAGTCTTTAACATGCATGCATCTAACAACAATGTCAAAATACATGAGGCAAAAACTGATAGAACTGCAAGGAAAAATAGATGAATCCACTATTATAATTGAAGACTTTAATGCTCCTCTATCAGAAGTGGACTGATCCAGAAGGCAGAAAATCAGTAAGAATATAGTTGAATTCAGTAGTTCCATCAATCAACTGGATATAATTGATATCTATAGACTACCTTATCCAACAACAGCAGATTATATATTCTTTTCAAGTTCCCATGGAGCATTTAAACAACATAGACCACATTTTGGTCCATAAAACACACCTTAACAAGGTTAAAAGAATAGAAATTATATAATGTCTGCTCTCAGACCACAAGGGAATTAAACCAGAAATCAATAACAGGAAGATCATTGGAAAATCCCAAATACTTGGAGATTTAACAACAAACTTGTAAATAGCACATGGGTGAAGGAAGGAATCACACATCAGATATAAAAATATTTTGAACTACTCTACTTAACACTGATTTGTCATGCAGTTCCAGTGCTACTTATATTTTCACTGTCTGCTTACTTCATTCAATTTTTGTGAATTTCTTTCTATCAGAGGATTTCACTGTCTGAGGACCCGTGACCACAGTGTTAAAGGTACAGTGAAAGGTACTATAAATCTGAAAAATTTTTGAACTAAATGAAAATAAAACATCAAAATTTGTGTGATGCAATGAAAATAGTGCTTAGAGGGAAATTTATAGCATTGAATGCATATATTAGAAAAGAAGATCTAAAATCAATAATTTTTTTCTTAATTTTATTATGTTAGTCACCATACATTACGTCATTAGTTTTTGATGTAGTGTTCCATGATTCACTGTTTGCATATAACACCCAGTGCTCCATTCAGTACATGCCCTCTTTAATACCCATTACCTAAGCTTCTATCTTAGGAAACTAGAAAAAGAGCAAATTAAATCCAAAATAAGCAAAAAAAAAAAAAAAAATCAAAACAAAACAAAAAAACCCTAAAAATTAGAGAAATCAATGAGAATAAAAACAGGTAAGCAGTAAAGAAAACCAACAAAACCAAAGCTAGTTCCTTAAAAAGATCAAAAAAATCAATGAGCCTCTAGCCAGGTAACTAAGATAAAAAGAAGATAAATATTACTAATATTAGAAATGAAAGAGGGGATAGCACTACAGATCCCATGGACATTAAAAGGATAATAAAAGAACAAGTCCATGTGCAAAAATTTGGTAACTGAGATAAAAAGAACCGATTCCTTGAAAGGGCACAATCTGCCAAAACTCACACAAGGAGAATTAGGAAGTCTGTATATACTCTACTACATAAGTCAATCAGTAATTAATAACTTCCCAAAACAGAAAGCATCAGGCCTGTGTGGGTTCACTGGTGAATTCTACCAAACAGTTAAGGAAGAAATTCTATCAATTCTCTATAATCTCTTTCAGAGAACAGAAGCAGAGAGAATACTTCCTAATCATTCTGAGGCCAACATTACCCTAATACCAAAACTAGACAAAGACATTACAAGAAAAGAAAGCTATAGAACACTCTCTCTCATGAACACAGATATAAAAATCCTCAACAAAGTATTAGCAAATCAAATCCCACAATAGATTAAAAGAATCATACACTATGACCAAGCTAGATTTGTTTCAGGTATGCAAGGTGGTCCAACATGCAAAAATCAATTAATGAACTGATCACACTAACAAGCTAGAAGAAGAAAAGGCACATCATCAAATCCATGGATGCAAAAAAAAAAAAATTTAACAAAATCCAACACCTATTCATGATAAAACTACTCAGCAAATTAAGAATAGAGTGGAACTTCCTCAACCTGATAAAGAGCATCTACAGAAATCCTACATCAACAGTTAATGGTAAGAAACCCAGATTTTTTCCACTAAGATCAAGAACAAGGCAAGGATGTCCCCCTCACTTCTCCTTTTCAACATAGTAATGGAGGTCCTAGCTAATGCAATAAGCCAAGAAAAGGAAACAAAAGGTATATAGATTGGTAAAGAAGAAATAAAACTGTCATTATTCCCAGATGACATGATCGGCTATGTAGAAAACCTGAAGTAATCAAAAATCTCCTGCAACTAGCAATTATAGCAAGGTCGCATAGTGTGACATTAATACACAAAAGTCAATCACTCTTCCTATATATCAACAATGAGTAAGTGGAACTTGAAGTTGAAAACACATTACTATTTACATTAGTATCCCCCCAAATGAGATGCTTAGGTACAAATTTAACAAAATAGGTACAAGATCTGTATGAGGAAAACTACAGCATTCTGATGAAAAATGTCAAAAAAAGGAAATAAATGAAGAGATAGTCCATGTTTGTGGATAGAAGGATGCAGTATTGTCAAGATGTCAGTTCTTCCCAACTTAATCTATAGATCTAACACAATTTCAGTCAAAATCCCAGCATTTGTGAATATCAACAAATGGATTCTTAAGTTTATATGGAAGAGGAAGAAAACCCAGTATTCAAACACAGTATTGAAGGAGAAGAATAAAGTTGGAGGATTGACAACAACTCAACTCCATGTCTCAGTGTAATGTTATATCAATCAATACAGTGTGGTACTGGTGAAAGGATGGAAAAATAGATCAGTGCAACAGAATAGGGAGCCCACAAATAGCTCCACATAAATATAGTCAACTGATCTTTTACAAAGGCTAAAGGCTATGCAGTGGAGCAAAGACAAACTTTAAACAAATGGTGCGGAAACAGCTGGACATCCACATGCAATAACAGGGATCTAGTCACAAACCTTACACTTTTCACAAAAATTAACTCAAAAAGGATCATAGACATAAATATAAAATGCAAAACTATAAAACTTCTAGAGATGATGACATAGGAGAAAACCTAGAGCTTAGGTATGGCAATGATGTTTTAGATACAACACCAAAGACATGATTCATGAAAGTAATAATTTTTAAGCTGAACTTCTTTAAAATGAAAAAAATTCTTCTCTACTAAAGTCAATGTCAAGAGAATAAGAATACAAGCCACAGACTGGGAGAAATTATTTGCAAAAGGCTCATCTGATGACTATTATCTAAAATATGCAAAGAACACTTCAAATTCTCAAAACAATTTTTAAAAAATGAGCAACCTAATTTATAAAATGGGCAAAAGACCTGAACAGACACCCCATCAAAGGAGATATACAGATGCAAGTAAGCATATGATAGATATTTAACATCCTATGTCATTAGGGAATTGCAAATTAAAATAACAATGATATTCTGCTACATATCTGACCCACCAAATGTTGGTAATGATGTACAGCAACAGACACCATTCATTGCTGGTGGGCTTGCAAAATGGTACAGCCACTTTGGAACAAAGTTTGGCAGTTTCTCACAAAATTATACTTACCATACAATCAGCAATTGCACTCCTTGGTATTTACCTAAAGGAGTTGAAATTTATGTCCACACAAAAATCTGTACATGGTGTTGATAGCAGCTTTCTTCATAATTGCCAAAACTACCCTTCAGTAGGTGAATGGATAAATAAACTTCAGTAGTCAGACATTGGAATATTATTCAGCACTTAAAAAAAAAAAAACTACCAAGCCATAAAGAAACATGGAAGGAACTCAAATGCATATTATTAAATGAAATAAGCCATTCTATTCGGTTCCAGTTTGTATGACATTCTGGAAAAGGCAAAATTATGAAGATAGCAAAAAAATTAGTGTTTTTCACAGATGAGGGGTTAAGAAGGGATGAACAGGCAGAATATAGAGGATTTTGAGGGTAGTGAAACCTTTCTGTAATGTACTACAGTGGTGGATACATGTCATTATACATCTGTGAAAACTCATAGAATGTACAACACCAAGAGTGAGCCTTAATGTAAACTATGGACTTTGGGTGATAGTGATGTGTCAATGTAGGTTCATCAGTTGTAACAAATGTGCCACTCTGATGGGAGATGATAGTGGGGGAGATTTTCTTTGTGCGTGGACAGAAGTATGTGACAACTATATACTTTTTGCTAAATTTTAGAGTGAACCTGAGTCTGCTCTAAAAAATAAAGTTTATTAATTAAAAACATATAAAGCGGGGCGCCTGGGTGGCTCAGTTGGTTAAACAACTGCCTTCAGCTCAGGTCATGATCCTGGAATCCCGGGATCAAGTCCCACATCGGGCTTCCTGCTCAGCAGGGAGTCGGCTTCTCCCTCTGACCCTCTTCCCTCCCATGCTTTCTATCTCTCAGTCTCTCTCTCTCTCAAATAAATAAATAAAATCTTTAAAAAAAAACATACAAAGCAACCTGAAAAAAACCCCTAAATTTGTAAAAAGAAAATAAATTAGGCAATACATGTCTTCTCTTTCTTATGGGTAGTTGTAACGTTTCAATTCAAGTCCTCTTTTGACACTCAGTTTTCCAACCTGAGGTTAAGGAAAAATACCCTAATCTCCTTCTTAATTAACCTATAAACTTATTTACAATGAACCATTAGTACCAGTCCTTCATAAAAAGGTGAGTGGAAGTGGAGGTATAGGATGTCCAGAGGCAGTTAATAGGCATAATTCAAGTGGCTTCATTCAGTGTCTGTGGTACATCAAAGGCTACCAGCCAAATTCATGTACCTACAGACTCAAAAAGACAACAGCCTTTTCTCAGGGTGTTGAAGATGAAAGATACTTGTTCAGTTTTATGTAAGGATCTCCCCCCAACCAAACAAACCTCGAAAAATGAAGGGTATGTATCTTCTTCATTTAGGAAATGACTGCTTATAATAGAAACTTATTTTTAGTCAACTGTTACACTTCCATGATTTCTGTCACCTCTGACCTGCTTTCTGATAAAGCATGACTTCATTCATGGCTCTGGACATGACCTGTGTACACTGACCTGGCGTAAACCTGGAGTGTTAAGTCATTTCATTGGCACTTGCTGGAGGGAAGATTGACATCCCACTATAAGACTGTCTGCAGTGTAAAGCAGCTGCATTCCTAGTGAGACCTGATAAAGTTTATCCCCACTATTTAGGCTCTGCAGTATTACTCACCTTCTCACAAGGTTTTTTAATGGCTATTTTTTTTTGTCTATGTTATTTTTATTATTATTATTATATTAATCATCATACATTACATCATTAGTTTTTGATGTGGTGTTCCATGATTCATTGTTTGCATATAACACCCAGTGCTTCATGATGCCCCTTTTAATACCCATCACCAGGCTAACCCATCCCCCCACCCCCCCTCCCCTCTAGCACCCTCAGTTTGTTTCTCAGAGTCCATAGTCTCTCATGGTTCGAAGGAGAGCAGTTTTTAGCATGCAGCATTATCTGGTTTTTAATGGCCACTGAGCTAAAATAACATGCGTCTATGTATGGTTGTTCATTTGTTTCCCTTCTCTTCTTTTACTGGTTCATTCTTGGAGGTTAGAGTAGTTGTGCCCTTCTGGACAGCTGACAATTGACCCTTCTTAGAAATGACACTCACATGTCCAAGTATAAGGAGTTAGATGTTCCAGTTTTCGTTTACCTTCTCATCTACTCAGAACCAATGAACAATCAAGACATTCAATAGTGATTTTCGTGGCCTGTGGACCTGTGTCAACTCGGCACAAAGGGCTTGTCCCAGACATTTTTCTCTGAAGGCTAAGTCGTGGCTCTTTTTTTCCCCAAACTCCACTTTGCTCAGTGATGATTTAAAAATGGTGATTTTATTCTTTCAGTATCTAAAAATGGTGCCCCACATTCCAAAACCTCCATCATTAATACATAAAGGAAAATACAGATTTTGACATACCTGCTTTTTTTTTCTACTCTTATAGATTGATAAATACAAAATATATGCACACATGTCCTATAATTATTAAGCTCTTTTAAAATACATAGTTTCTTTGTTTTACTAGGGAGCTAAGTTATGTTTATTGCAGAGCTTATTTCCTGTACTCTGGAATATGACACTCAAAAAAACTTTCTGAAATGTTAATACGCTCTATCATTTACCTCATTCTGTTCCATTATCACAAACAGCATTTCACATTCTAATTGATATTGTCCCCTTATCAATCTTTATAATTCAGATCCTCATATTTATTATTCTGTGTTAAGGTTGCTTCCCCTATGTCCTGTTCTACTTTAATAATCATTCCTTGTTTGCCTCTATAAAAGTAAGTTCAAAAATAAAATCTTCTATAAATTATTATAATGCCCATATCTGTTTCTACCTAGAATATTTTAAAGCCCTTAACAAAGTTTCCATTATTGAGTCCCCTCTATAAGCTATGATCTCTATACTCTTTGGTTAAGTTAAGTCTTTTGTTATTTTTTGGAGTGTGTATCTCTTGTCTGTGTGGTCAAGATTTGTAAGCTCTCAATTTAATTAGACTTAATATGCTTTTATAGGAGGTTTTTTCCCTGGGAATTTCTTGATGACTTTTACCTTGTCATGTGATGAAAAATGTGTGTCAGAGCACTGTAGTGTCGCACGGTGCTTTTCTACTTGCTTGCACTCTTCTGTTTTAGATGAACTGGTAGTAGACAACCAACTATTCTATTTTGGTTTCTACAACACAGAGGTTGCTAGGTGATTTTAATCCCTCTCAAAAAGAGGACAATAAACAACAACAAATTCCTGTTCTTTATATTGACGTATTCCACCTAGGAGATCTATCGAATAAAAAATGATTTAAAACATTTTCTAAATGTGCAGTTCCTTATAGACCACCCCCTACATCTCTGTAACATTGCAGCAGATGTTTTTTAATTATGCTGCTATTTCTTCCACATTATGATTTTGTTTGTTCCTAAGAGATCAACTACTAAATAGCAATAGTTGAACACCAACTTCAGGAAATTTAAAACATGAACATCCAACTTATTATGAACACGATAATTTGGTAAAAAACTGCTGTGTCAAAATTTTATTATTTAAATACCTATTTGGATTTCTCATCCATTTATATGATTCTCCAGTCTTAGGTGTGATTATAGCTTTTTATTCTAAAGGTCTTATTTGTTTAGGGAGAAATATATTTAAATTCTGTCATCTTGGTCATTATTTGAAGGTCTAACCTCGTATTTTCATTTTTAAATAATTTAAATAATGTCATAAAATATTTTTACAATTTTCGTTTCATTTTGAAAATTAAAAAAAAACATCTTTCATCTTTAAGTTTTCATTCCTTCCCCTGAACTTCCCTCATGATGTTGCTTGCTAGCTACTGCCAAAATTAATAGTTAACATTTTCTCTAGTAACAAGTAGTAGATTTTCAAAGACTTAAACAATTGCTTAATGCTTTTTAAATCTGTATTTGAGAATTACACGAACAGCCAGAGCTGATATGCAGCAGGTATACATGAGTGCGGCTATAGCTGATGTTTACTGAAATTTTTCGAAGGTAGCCAGAGAATTCTTCCCTAAGATACTGTGGCTCCCTCTGCATGACTCCCTGGACCTCCCCACAATCTTGTAACTAAAATAGTAATATATGGCCTGTAGGTGGCCTCTAGACCCTCCTCCAGCCCTATGACCCATATTTTGACATGTCAACTGTTAAATATTTTTGTTACCGCTCATGTCCATGGCAAGAGAATCATCATTTATTTGTCTTAACTTGATGTTTACTAAACTGTTTTTAAGAATATCTTATGATAGAAGTTTTTTATATCGTCTTCCTGACACCAGTTTTGCAAAATGCATAATTTGCTTTTAATGGTCCTGGTAAGCATACCTTCAGAGTTTTCCTATATGTTCTGAAATCTTTTCAATGTAATATTCCACTTTAAGGAACAGAATAAAATTAGAACCTTTGGGAAATTTGTGGAATTCTTCATTCTCCTTTCTTTGCCTTTTTATTAGAAATAAAATTTAATGAAATTTCCTTGTTTAAACTTTTAGAATGCAAAATGTAGACAGTATTATAACTGAAATAATATTGCTTTTTACAAATAGTAAAAAATCAAATGTTGGCAATTTTATATATACTATAAAAATCTTATTTTATACAGCTTACCAACTCATCAAGCATTAGAATTTGTCTCATTGATCCTTTGCTGTTTGTATTGATGTTATTAATGTAATGGCTTTAAACCTTAACTCATGTAGCCCATAAGACATAAAGCATTTTTACATGAAGATATTCTTTGGGCTTTTGAATAATTTATATCATAATTAATGATTTAAAAATTTATTCTTTTACTTCCCATCTGTCCTAAAGAAATAGGAAGATGGAGTTAGTATACATGTAATAATTTTCCTAAAGAGTAAGGAGAATGGACTCATTGAAAAAGTATCTAGGTTAATGCTGTAGATTTGAAACAGTTTTTTAAAAAGCACTTACAGTCTACCAAGTTATTGATCCTCAATCTATGGCTGTTATAAATGGATGTAATTAGCAATTGACTCTAAATGAACCATGGTAGTAGCTTCATTACTTTGAAAACTTCATTATGTTAATTTATAACATGAAATTCCCAAATCTAAAGGAATAGAATATACATTGTATATCTTAGAATAGAATGTACATGCAAAAATTTCTTTGGAGTTACATATTACAATTTAAGAAGTATTTATTATAAAGTTTTAATGTAAGTGTTTTTAAATTGGGATAATTCTACCAATATAATTTTGCTCATTTTTACACCTTATTCATTTTTGCAATTACCCTTTTTTTATATTTGTATTTGTTCCACCCTTATCAAATTAATAGTATCTAAGCCATAGAATCATAAAGCCCAAACCTGATTTGGAACAGAGATAATACAATTTAATATTTTATAGCCTTCTCTAGTCCTCAGTTTCCTTAAGTGACTGGCTCAAGATCATGAAGTTATGGAGAATTAATGTCAGAATTAGAGCCTGAGATGGATCTATACTTTGGTTGTATCTTCCACCTGCCTACTTCCTTAGCTTATTTATGGGTTTGTGAGAGTTACAGGAGAGAAGTTTCTTTTGAGATTCAGCTTAATACCCAGCTCCCAGTAGAATTATTGTCCTGCAGCGAACCATATAAATACAGTTGCCAATTCCCAAAGTCCCTTGTGTAAAGAAAAAAGGAAATGACAGATGAACCATTAAATAAGTACACACTCTTTTCTTTACCTCTTTCCTCTCTTCCACTACATGGAATTTCTAGACAGAATCCCCCAAATGCTTGGACACTAGGAATGGCAATTCTGTTACAGAAAATTGTATTTCCTGTTTTAGTGGATGAAGAATAAACCATATCTTCTGCTGGCTTTTTAGAATTAAGATATTGGGCACACCTCTATTAGTTTATAATAGCCTGTTCTCGGACCAAAGAGGTCAAGTATTAGCAAGTATCAGAATATCATAGAAATGTTTTAATTTCAGATGTAAGAATTTGTATGGTTTTTTTTTCTGATTTTTATTCAGTGTTTTTTCTAATGTGGGTTCTCCATCTTGGTTTTTAAAATTATTGATTCCATCATAACTTTTTGTTTGTTTCTGGAAGGTATATAAATTGATCTGATAATGTACATAGAATGCCAAGTGAATTTATACCTGTCCCTCTACATTCCTGTGTTTGATTCTTAAATAATTTTTTGTGCAGTGGAAATGCTGTGCCAAACAATTTCCAACTGCTGCCTATACTTCAACTTTGTTTGGCAGTTTTAGTTCTATAAAGACTGTTGATTAGAAACAACCTTGTTGGGTGTATATTTGTTTTTAGCTTAGTGGAATTTGTTCCGTAAATGCTTACTGAATTTTTCCTTGGAGTCACCACTTTGTCTCTGTTAGGAAGTGCAGGGAGTAAATATGCATGAGGACTTCCTTTAGTTTTCTTCTTAGAATTTTAACTGCTGTAGTGATTTTTTAAAAGCATTAATAGAATAGCCGTTGCTGCCAAGAAGCTGACATTCTGAAATAGCACTTCCCTTTGGGCACCATACAGTTGGAATCATTTACTTGCAGAAAAAGTGTATGGGAGTGGCTATGGGGAGGGGGGAGGGAGGAGGAAAACCATTTTATGGGCATATCCTGCTGAGGTCAGTAACCTGCTGTTCAGTGAACTCCAGTCTGACCCCATTTAGACCTGGAGGAGGATCACATAGAGCAGAGAAGCAGCTGAGGCAGCATCACAACAGAAGGAAGCACCTATTGCTGGAAGCTTTGAAGAGACATACAAGGAGGATGGACAAGTAGCACAAAAAGGAAAGGAAGGACTGGATCCAGCAGGATAAACATAGTTTGTGATGAAAGCATTAATGACTTCTGATCAGTGATTGAGAGGAGAATGTATTTAAGGCCCCAGAGAAAGATTTCTATGCAGGATGCACAGCCTATATTGATATATACTTGTTTATAGGTAGAGTAACTGGTTTACAGAGAAAAGTTTTATTTTGATTTTGAGATAAAATATCTGCTTCTAGGGTTTGAAAAAGAGAATAGTTTACCTTTCACCAAAATGAAATGTTTTCTCCATTGAATCTCTTACAAGCTGGTAATGTTGTGAAGCATGGTCGGTAACCGCACAGGCTCCAGAGGCCTGCCACCTACAAAGTGTGTCCTAAGGGACAAGACTGGGAATGTGAGAGTAGTTTGAAGGTTAAATGACTAAGCGTGCATTAATAAATTGTAGCAATTTTTATTGTCATTGTTTTTTCATCTACGTTCTGGAAAATATAGAAAGTAGATACTATCTTTTAAAAACACAGTGAGTAGTTGATGAAGATTAAATATACCAGAATAGACTTTAATTTAGGAAACAAAGAAAAATCTGTCTTGGAACCACATTATCCTTAGCAAGATTCCAACTTTGACCTTGAGGTTTATTTCATTCAATTAAAAATGTAGATATGTGTGTGGGAGTGAGAACATTTAAATGTATTCATTGGCTTTCCCTCAGATTTTTTTTCTCTATAGCTCTTATTTTAACCTCTTTCTTCAGCAGTAACCCTTCGTGTTTATTCTGTTTTGCCTTCTGGGTGATTTTTTTTTTTTTTTTTTTTTTTTGTATAATCTCAGTGTATTAGGTCAGAGGGAAAACTCTGTGTAAGCTGACTGACAGTGTTGCATTTTCTTTGAGAATATTTACCACAGCATCCTAAGTAGTACTAAATTTTTCTTTCAGAACAGGTAACCAAGTATGTGAGTCATCACTGCATTGATTTCTGAATGTTACTATTTTGGAAATTTTCCAAAACTGAACAAAGCCAGAATCGTTGACCATTAAGGAACTGTATTGTAACAATAGACTTGAGGTCTCTTATGGGTGTACATTCTAATTGTTGGTTTTTTGTTTTTTGTTTTTTTATTTTTTAAGGGGGCTGTTTGGGGCATAGAAAACTGGAACTTCATGTTCTCCTTGAGAGTTTGCCAGCTGGTTTCCAGCCAACCAGATAACTGCTTGTAGCGACATTCATTTCTGTCGGCCTCTTGATCTTGTGCCAGCCCTTAGAGGGCAATACCACTAAGCCTGCTCACACCATTCTGAACCAAGGGCACTGCTGTCCTGAATGCCTCAAAGTATACATAAAAATCTGGTAAGTCCCCTCAAGGGACTTACAGCTCAAGTTCTGATAAAACTCTGAGTGTAAAGAATATATTATTTTACTATTTAAGTTTTGTATTAGTATTTTAAACAGAAAACAGGAAGGCAAATACATAGTTCTGTCGCTCTGTATTCCTCAGTGTTTGGTCCATAAGTAAACCCAGCTTTAAGGAATCTAAACATGTACAGACAGTGGCTCTCTTCTAGTCTTACCAATGCCTCTTTGACCCTTTCTAAAAACACAAGATATTTTATTGTCTCCAACCCTGACCTCCTATCTGATAATTAATTATTTGGATTACATTGGTTCTCAAATACATCATGGCAACAATTTATTTTGTCGCTTCAGATTTTTTTCTAGAATTATCTCTGATTAATACCATTATTTTTCTTTGCAGCCAAGCTCAAAGTTTTACTTCTATAATCGAGTCTTTCTTTTTCTCCCTATATCTACAATGCTACTAATATCCACTCCTTTCCCAATCAGTAATATTTCCCTGCTTGAACATTTTATTTCCTCTGCCACCCTCTTGTTCAGACTTATCACTTTATATCTGAACTACTGCAATAAGCCAATATCTTGTATGTAATAATTTAGAACAGCTAAATCTTCTACTACTCCATAACTGGGAGAATGGCTTTTTAAAAAAAAAAAAGTCAGGCAATAACAAGTATTGGTGAGGATGAAGAAAAATTGGAACACTCATACATCGCTGATGGGAATGTAAAATGACACAGCCATTCACTTTGCAGAACAATTTAGCAGTTCCTTGAAAGGGTAAGTATAGAATTATCATGTGACTCAGCAATTCCACTCCCTAGAGAATTAAAAAGGTATGTCCACACAAAACTTAAAAACAGTGAATGCCATGTTCATAGCAGCATTATTCACAATAGTCTAAAGGTTGAAGCGATGCAACAGATGAATAGACAAACAAAATGTGGTATATACGTGTAATGGAATACTATTCAGCCTTTAAAAGGGAGGAAATTCTGATGTGTGCTACAACATGGACAGATCTTGAAGACGTTAGGCTAAGTGAAATAAGCCAGTCACAAAAGGACAGATATTATATGATTCTGCTTATATGAGGTACCTAGAATTGTCAGATTCATAGAGACTGAAAATAGAGTTGTATTTACCAGGGGCTTGGGAGAGGGGAGATTGGGGAGTTATTGATTAATGGGGATAGAGTTTGAGTTTGGGAAGATAAAAAATTTCTAAATATGGGTGGTGATGATGATTGCCCAACAATAAGACTGCTTAATGCATAGAGCTATACATTTAAAATATGGTTAAAATGCTAAATTTTTGTTGCATATATTTTATCACAATATAAAAAGAGTTGTAAATGAGTGTTGATAGCAGCATTATTTATAATAGCTAAAAAGTAGAAATAACCCAAATATCCATCATGAATAAAGTATGGTATATCTATACAGTGAAATATTACTTTGCCATAAAAAGGAATGAAGTACTGATTCACAATAAAACATATATGAACCTTGAAAACACTATGCTACATGAAAGAAACTAGACAAAAAAAAAAGTCAAATTTTGCATGATTTCATTAATTTGAAATATCCAGAATGAGCAAAGACAAAGAAATAGAAGGGTGATTAGCTGGAGGAGGGATGAATGAGGCCTGACTCCAATTGGCTAATGGATTTATTTTGGGAGTGATTAAATTGTTCTGGAATTTGATAGTGACAATAACACAACTTTTGTGCAATGGCACAACTTTTTGGCTGAAACCCACAGAATTAAATACTTAAAATAATTTTATGGAATGTGAATTATATCTCAATTTTTAAAAACCCTAAGTGTTAATATATAACTCTTGTAATGCTGTGTTCTAAAGAAACAGCATGTTGTCTGGTCTTGGCTTACTATTTCTAGCCGTGGAATTTTGAGAAAATTAAGTGACCTCCCTTACTCTGTAAAGTAGGGATAACAATAACTACCTAACCAGATGTTTGTGTTAAATGAGATAACATATGTAATGCATCAAGCACAGTGTCTGGCATTTACTAAGAACCCAGTAAATTTACTAAGACCCCTTGGGACATGAGCATTCAACATCTCTCAATACTATTCCAGGTACTATTTCCAGATATTATAGAAAATGACCTAACTTCTTTAGCCATTTATCACTAGGCTGTACATTCTAGCTCAAATCTGCCTCTCCAAATTCTTGTAATGCTCCCTTTACAGAAATCCGTCAGTCAGAATGGGCTGTTTAGTCTCCCTCAGTTTGCTGCACATATTCTAACAGCTATGTCTTTGAAAATGCTCTCTCCCTGTTCCTGTCTTTCTCTGACTTTCAGCCTGCCCTTAGAACTCAGAAGACTTTCTTCATGCATTTAGCTTTCTCCCTCATTTCAGTTCATGGTCATCTCTACTTTTGGAGCACCCAAGATTCTCACTACATCTTTGACTAATGAAGCCTTACTTTGGTTATATTTTTAAAAATATGTGTCTTATCATGGATGGAACTGGAGGGGATTATGCTAAGTGTAATAAGTCAAGCAGAGAAAGATAATTATCATATGGTTTCACTCATATGTGGATCATAAAGAATAGCATGGAGGACCACAGGGGAAGGGAGGGAAACTGAATGGGAAGAAATCAGAGAGGGAGACAAACCATGAGAGACTCTGGACTCTGGGAACCAAACTGAGGGTCACAGAAGGGGGGTGGGGAAATGAGGTAACCCGGTAACTAGGTGATGGGTATTACGGAGGGCATGTGTGGTGATGAGCGCTGGGTGTTATATGCAATTAATGAATCATTGAACAATAATCAGCGTAAACTTCCGAAGCAAAGTCTAGGCATAGAAATGTGTTGTGGACCCATAGGAGATTTCAGGAGTAACACAAATGAGAAATGGGAGATGGTTGTATCTTATTCTAATGTAATTTTTGAAAGTACTGACTGAGGCTGACCAAACTCTGCAGTCTGCTAGCATATCAAATGTATTATCTGCCTTGTTCAGTTTGGTGGTTAAGAAGCATTTTCAAGTGGACCCATCTTAATTGCATGTATAGTGATTGCTGTACTAAGAAGGGTCAGCAGAATGGGAATTAAACAATAATAATAATAATTAAAAAGTATGTGTCTTGTTAGGTGATCAGATTAAAATTTGTATTCAATCTCTTGAACTAAATTAAAGTCCCTGAGCACAGGGACCACATGTTACAATGTTCTACCTTTACCATCACACTTAGTACATTGCCTTGATATAGTATATTCTGAATAAACATTTGCTATTTATAAGTTAAGTTAGTGCTGCATCTCAACAAGTACAAGGCCTTAAATTAATGATTCTCAATCCTGGCTGCACCCTAGAATTACTTGGGGAATAAGGCTTCATTTTTAGCCCAACAAATCAGAATCTCTGAGCATTAGCCCCCAGCATCCCGCCCAGTTGATACTGTTACAACCAAGGCTGAGAACCACTGGATTCAACAGATGAAGTAATATAACCCAGTGGGTCCCAAGACTAACTGATAATCACAGTCAAGATATGAGGATTGCTGATTAGGCAGAGATACTTTGGGCATTGCAAAGTTTTCTCTACAAATATTAGTATTGTATTATGGTGCATTTGGGAGTTTTCATTGCTTTGAGAATGATCCTCCAACCCTGAATTTTTTAACAGCCAGTGGTCTAGTTGGACATATCAAATTATGGGCATCTATAACCTTTAAACTTTATATGATAGTTTTCATACCAGATGTATATCTTGTTCCTTTTTGCTAACTTAAAAATATTCAAACTCTGTGTCTTTTCCAGGCTAGCCAACATCATCATCAAACCCTCTCAAGATTGTCTACTTGCCCTTGCTCCTGTTGAGTTACCACACTTGGAAGCAGGAGATGGGCTCAGCAGCAGCCAACAGGCCATGATCCAGGAGTAGCAGTAAGGGATAAAGCTGCTGGTAAGAATTTGGGTACAGTTGGTGCTTGGTTTCTGAGAAGTAGAAATTTATTCCTAATTTAACGGTCAATCTCTCTTCTAACTTTCAACTCGAAATTATTCTGTACTCTCTCAAATATCTTAATTATCTATGCTTAGGACACATGGGTTAGATTTTAAGAGCTGTGAATGTCCTGGAGTTTTGTGCTAACCTGTATGGATGGATGGTTTTGTATCTACATTGTTTTCTGGAGAAAAGGAAGGTTTTCATCAGATTCTCAAATGTCTTTGAATTTTTTTAAAAAAGATTAAGAGCCATGCAAATATAACTATAAGCATGGAAAAATGTGATATCTGTAACCACTTGTCACAGTATTTCTCCTCTCCATTATTACCTCACTTGTGGTCACTTTGTCTTATTTGTTGAGGATGAAAAAAAAAGTGATTATTTGTGGTTATTTGCTGATCAGAAAAGTGAGCACCTCCTGAACCTAGGCAGCCAGTTTTCATGATAATTTGGCCCCATAGAACCATCAGGGAACTAAAGTATACAATGACCAATTTCAGGAAAGCCTATGTAATTTTTTCACATGATTTTTCTGAAAATATAAATAGAGGTACTGACAGGGAGATACCAAGTACTTTTTTCATCTACAGTTGATATTAATAAAGATCAATTTGTTCTGAATGCTCTTCACTGACAGGCTAGTAGGTGTCCCAACCTAAGGGTTATTTATCAGACCATTAACATTTATATAGATGAACAGAAATGGGGAACTGGTAACTGATATTTTTTCCAAAATATTCAAGATGGACACCAGAATGAATTCCATGTATACCTTTGCCCGTACTTTCAGTCAGTTAAAATTATGGGGGCATCGTTGGAAAGAAAATGGAGGTTACATTAAAAAAAGAAGAAGAATGAGTGTTGTTTTTTTTTTTTCCTTCTGTAACTCTTAGCAGGTAGTTCAGCTTCAGTTTCACTGAATCTTGTTTATGCATTCAGCATAACAAATCTTCTAAAAGGCCCATGTAGCTGTAATCTCTGCCCTCACTCTAGATGCCTGAGGATATAAGTATCTACTCTGCCACTTGATACTTCTTAGAGACTGACCTGGTGCTGAGAAATCCTTCCCATTGTGTCCTCAATTAAACTCCCATGATTCCTAGATGTTGCCATTTTCCAGACATAAGGCAACTACGTCTGCCTAGATTACCTCTCTACCCTGGGAATTTTAAATCACTCTGTAAGGGAAAGAGAACTCAGCACTACTAACTCTCAGAATGAAAATTTTCCCCTTGCATGCTAATATTTTTAGAGTATTCATTGTCACTGAAAATAGACTTCCTCTTTCCCCTCTAAGGCTGGGCTGGAAAATCTTAGGTAATTATGAATAAAGCATTCTTTGCTTTTCCCCTCCTCCCGTAATGGATGCTTTACCTCTCACTGTGAGGACTGTGGCTACTCATTCTATATTTGACCTTTATATGAGAAATGAGATGCATTTTTAAAATGGAAGTTTTACAATAACATTAGAATTTTTCTCTTCTTGGAGATGAAGTGTAGGTAAGGAAGGAAGTGCAAAGTTTGGGGGAAAATGTAAGAGAAATTACTAAGAAAAGGAGAAATTAAAGTATTAGCTATTTGTGAGAGAGAGAGAGAGATTGATTTCACAAGTAACTCCCAGAGGAGTTCTTCCTTCATATCCGAAAAACAGTATTATTTTGTATTTAGCTTTTTACAGTTGGATAAGCTCAGCCTAGGAGATATTTAGAAATTTAGTGATAAATAAACCTAGGACTTATTTTTAATAATATTTATTAGCTTTGTGTTCTTAGGGAAATTATTTAACCTCTTCAAGTCTTGTTTTATCTGGCAAGGAGGAAAATAGGTCATAAATAACAATAATGGGATTATATACATATATGGATATATGTACATGTATGGATAATATGTACAGGGCCTGGCACAATTAAATTCAAAATCATATTAGTATTTGTTTATTATTACTATTATTAATGTTGCTTTCAGTTTTTAAATAATAAATGCAATCAAAGAGTATTTCCTGAGTTCCTATCAAGCACCAGGCGCTCTTTAGGAACCAGGGTGCCTTACTGAGCAGAAAGATGAAAGTCCCTGTACTTGTTTGGCTTAGAATCTAGAGTGGCGGACAGATATAAACAAGATAAATAAATAAAAATGTATAGTGCATTAAATACCAAGAAGTGCTAAGCATAAGAAATTTAAGACAGTAAAAGAAAATTGGGGGGATGGTGAGGTAGTAATTAAAGATGGAGTAGTCAAGAAAGACCTCATGAGAAGATTAATTTTGAGTAAAAACCTAAAAAAAAGTATATAAATAGACCATAAAGTCATATGGGGAAGAACAGGTAGGGGAGAATACCACAAAGACCTAGAGTAGTAAAAAGTTTTCACAGAATGATCCAAACAGAATCAGAGGATCTTATACAGCTAAATCATCTACCATCTGTAAATATGTACACATACACCCAAATAAGTGATACAGATAAGAACTTTGGAAGCTCAAGGAATAGCAAGGTCCCTCCAGACTAAAACAGTTAGAGGAGGACTTCGCAAAGGAAGGTGGCAGATGGTGGCCTGGATTTGAAGGATAGGAAGAAATTGCATAGTCAGCAAAAGAGTATAGACTTTCAGTTATAAGAGGAATAAGGTCTGACAATCAAATGTGTAACATGGTGTCTATAGTTGATAACACCATATTGTATAATGGGAATTTGCTAAGAGAGTGGAAGCGTTCTCACACACACAAAGAGTGGTAAACATGTGAGGTGATTAATATGTTCATTAACTTGATGGGGGGGAATCCTTTCATGATTTATATGTATAGCAGATCATCACCTTGTGCACTTTAAATATCTTACAGCTTTGTTGGTCAGTTGTACCTCCATCACACTGAAAGAAAAAGTTCTAATTAAAGTTATTTTTGTATATCACAGTTCCATAGCCTTCACACTTTCAGCCATAAAAACAACAACAACAACAACAACAAAACAAACAGGGAATGACATCCTAATGGAGAAGTGGAAGAGAAACAGCATGAGATGGAGTGAAATAAGGATGTTGGTGTTGAGGGCAGGTGGGCGAGACAGAGGATGATGGGGGAGGCAAAGAGAGGCTACCTTGCATAGGGATGGCACGTGGTGGGAGCGAAGATAGAAAAGCAGGTGAGGCCAAATTTTGTAAAGCTCTTAGGCCAGGCTAAAGGTGATTACATGCCATCATACAAATACTGAGGAGCAGTGGAAGCAGGTGAGTAACCAGATGCATCCAGGTCATTAGCAATACTATTTATTTTGACAAGTTTAGGAGAGTATGGAGATGGAGGAAGTGGTTGAGTGATTCAGGAGTGAGGCTGAGAACATGGATTATGATATTAGAGGTAAGACTGAAAAAGGAAGGTAGATTTGATAGGGAAAATCCTGAGGATTTGATCACTAATTGCAAATAGAGGATAAGAAGAATCAAAGTTTTCTCTTCAGGTTTTAAATGACCAATTAAGTGTTGGCATTAAAGGAAATAGAGAAGTAGGGGCATATTGTGAGTTTGAACTTATGGTGAAGGAGGTGACACAATCTAGGGTAGGTATCCTTAAGACTACTAAGGATAAAGTTCATGCAATGTTTGACAGGCTGAATTGAGTTGCTAAGAGAAATTTTTCACTGTGCATTGAAATCTAAATATTAACCTAGTGCAAAAATTGTATGAGAATATGCCTATCAAAATGTTACATTTTTACACCAGGGAATCATAAAAGTATTGCTCAAAAATGGGCCATTAGACATCACCTTGGTCCAGTTGGCTAATTTTATGGCAGGTTAAAGGGTACCCAGACATAATACATGACTTCCTAAAGGTCATGTCATTAGCTATTGGCAAAACCTGGACTAGCCCTTCAGTAAGTGTCCTTATTGAGACCTACTACCTCTCTATGTCATCTGTAAGAAGTGTTAGTGATTTCTATTTTGCTGTCTTGTTTGTGGAGAAAAGAGTTAGAAGGTTTGGATTTGCCCATTAACTCTCTTGTAGCCATTCTTCTAATTATTATGGATATTCTCACCCTTCCTCATGAAACGGACCTTACTCATTTACAAGCTTCACTCTTCTTGCCTTAGTCATTTTCTCCCACCTATGGTCATTGTTGATGTATCCTGATTAAAAAATAAGTCATCATTCTATTTCCTCAGTAGTTTGAGACAGAACAGTTATTTCTAATATTGTTATTTTTTCCTGTTTATCTTTTGGAAGAAAAATGGCTTTTCTTATCTCAAATTTAAATCACCACGTAGTCTTTAAAATGAAGACTCCAAATGTCCTTTCTTTGCAGACCAGCCTTATGAACTGAAGTCCATCATCATTATTCTAACAAACCCAATTGATTTATCCTTTGAGTCACAGAACTTTAAAACAAAAATAGATCCTAGAGATCATCTAAGGCAGTGCTCTTCAAACTATTATTCTCCAACCCATCTGTTACTAAATGTTTTCTTAAATGTAATTATCTAGCAATGTGCAGAAGTGTATTTAAAAGAGGAAAATGTTTACTTTTTTATTTACAATAGTGCTACAATCTTTCTTTATGTTTCTTTACTCTCTCCATTAAACATGCCACATTATGATACAAGTCATGGCTGAACTGTATGAAAGCTGTATCTTGTGTATATTTTAAGGCCCAGATTGGTCTCATTGTCTCTATGTCCCAAGAGACTGAATTATAGAAGACTATTGACATTCTCATGGGATTCTACTGAGAGCTTTGGCAATCCCTGAATTCACAAATAGTACTGTAGCATTTTTTTTTTTTGCATTAATGCCTGTCCACATGTGACCTGTACTATGAGTTTAGAACAAGTAAGCCATGCTAAAATAGACTACACACTATGAAAGTTATTTTCACTATTCTTGTTTCAGTTTCCCATCAAAGGGTGAAGTATCAGTTGTCTCCATTTATCTCATAGGATATTTTAAGCAGAAATGAAAGTCTTGGTGAAAACACTTTGTATTCTGAAAGAAAGTTGCAGTGCAAATGAGGACATTAGAAATGTTTACCCATCTTTACAGATGTTAATCTGACCAAAGCGTTTTCTCAAAATGTGAAATAATGCAGTCAATGTAGTCTCCCCTTATGGGGGAGTGGGGAGGAGGGATGTTCCAAGATGCTCAGTTGATGCCTGAAACTGTGGATAGTACCAAACCCTATATATACTCTTGTTTTTTCCCATATATACATACCTGTGATAAAGTTTAATTTATAGACACAGGAAGAGGTTAACAACAATTGTTCTAAAAATAGAACAATTATAACAATATACTGTAATAAAAGTTACATGAATGTGCCCCCTTTCCCTCTCCTCTCCCTCAAAATACCTCTTTTTTTTTTGTAATGATGTGAGAAGATAAAATGCCTACATGATGAAATGAAGTGAGGTGAATGGCATAGGCAGTGTGACATAGCACCTTCTGACCATGTGTCAGAAAGATTCTGGATGGTAGATGACCACGGATAACCAAAACTGCAGAAAGCGAAACCAAGGGGGGCCAGGGCAGCGATTACTGTAGTGTGTTATCTTGGCTTTTTTAATGTTGAGAAGATTGGGAGAATAATTAATGGGTTTCTTGGATAATCTGTGACCATATAGTTAAAGTTGTATATGTGTATTGCACTTTTGTAATTCTTAAAAGGCATGTACAGTCCTTGAATTTTGCTAGGAGTCTTAGAGAGACTTTAAGGAAAAAAACCTTGGCCATCTTCTCAAGATCTTGAATCCTCCTCCATACTTACACATGTGCACACTTACATGCTTCCTTAAATCCTTCTAGCCAGCTTGCTTCCTACTTTACTTAGAATATTGAACTCATTGGGCAAGAACTTCTAATTTTCTTTTCCACTCATACCCTCAAATCCAGCTGATCCATATTACTTCTCTTCAGAATTTTCTCAGTTTTTCCATGAATTAATTATTTTTTAATTGTTCCCTCTGCTATTCTTTTCTTTTTCCTGATGGTCAGTTTAAAGTGTCCCAGTGTGCTTATTCTTAAATGCAAATCTAACCATGTATTCTCCTTCTTAATACCCTTTAATGGTTACCCATTGTTAAACTTTGCTAAAGCAATAGAAGCTTCCTCCTCCCTGCCCCACAAAGTTTTTACAGTTAAAATGGAATTCATCTGGTCAATGCAGGAATAGATGCAATTTTGGGACTCTTAGGGTCACCTGCTAACCCCTCTTTAACCAGTGTGGCTTGAACAGCTCTGTGAACCATTGATATCTAAAGTACTCAGTTTGGAAAACCATTGACCTACAATGGTTTTGTAGCCCTATCTGGCTCTTAATTACTCTTCAACCTCCAGGTCACCCTACCGTCCTTCAGATTCCATGAGGTAATTATTCCTTACTGTTTATAGGTCTTGAACCTAACATTATATTTCACACATTCAAGCCTTTGTACTGGCTGTTTCTCTCCTCTGCCTTTTCAATAAAGACCCAACTCAGGTTTCTCATCAGCAAAGCCTTGTATCTGTGGCACTCATGTTCCTCAAACCCCACACTTACTGTAGTCTCTTGTGCCTGTTTCTCTATAAACTCAAATCCCTAGGACAAAGGCTGTGTCTTATCTTCTTATTCCTAATATCTTGCACAGCATCTGGTTACATAGTAGGTGCTCCATCACACTCTTTAAAACAATTCACTTTGTGACCTTTTTCATATCTTTTATTTTTTTTCCTTTGTCCTCTCTAATCCCCTATTAAAATAAATACAACACCTGCCCCTTTGGAGGATGGGGGGGTAAGGAACTGTGGAAGGTGAGTAGTTGGAACTTCAAGTTCCAACTTGAATCCAATAGCAATATCATATACAAAGTTAACATTATTTCAGAACTTGAACCCCACACATACTCAGTTGTAACTAACACTTGTATAAGTAACATTTGCTACCTGAAATATTTTTTTTTTCCTGCAGTATCCTACCCAAATTAAATTTATTGCCATTGGGATTTGTGCTTTTGTTGGCTATTTTGGGAGACTTTGGGGATGTATTCAGTGTTCTAATTCCAGTAGTATTGATGAACATAAATGCTTCACTATAGGAAGAGAGATTTGAAGAGATATGATATTTAATGTCTACTGGATGATAATTTTCATGAATAAATACACTCAAGACTTCGTTTAGTGAAACATGAATTCGGAAAATGTTTTGAAAATTCCAAAAATTTCAGTTGATGATAGATTTTCTTCTCAGGCCATTTTTGTTTTGTTCTGTTTTTTTAGTCTCAGGGAGGGAGGAGGAGAAAAGTGGTCAGTGTACTTCAGAACATAAGCTCTTTGGGAGGCCATATGTTTGGCATTGTTGTCTGGGTGCTTTGTGGTATTAAGAGGACATAGCTGGGAATGTATGCAAGGTTGCCGGGCTAAATCAATATGCTAGAACTCTAGAGAGCATTTTTGGAAAGATTTCTGAGCTCCAGGTTCCCTAACCAAATAGTAAAGTGATTATTAGAATCCATAGGTTTTCTAGATTATGAGAATTCATAGAAGAGAGTAAATAAACTTCTCAATTAAAATGCAGAGTTGAATCACAGATCTGTACCTCTGAAACAAACAATACATATATGTTAAAAAAAAAAAAAAGAAGAAGCTAGCAGGAGGGGAAGAATGAAAGGGGGGAAAATCGGTGGGAGAGACGAACCATGAGAGACGATGGACTCTGAGAAACAAACAGGGTTCTAGAGGGGAGAGGGGTGGGGGGATGGGTTAGCCAGGTGATGGGTATTAAAGAGGGCATGTTCTGCATGGAGCACTGGGTGTTATACACCAACAATGAATCATGGAACACTACATCAGAAACTAATGATGTAATGTATGGTGATTAACATAACAATAAAAATTAAAAAATAAAATGCAGAATTGAACACTTGGACTTATTAAATGTATTTCACTAAGAACAAAAAAAATGTATAGCCTTTTGTCATATTTATTCAAAGTATAAAACCAGGTGGTCTCAAAAAGGTTTTATTTCTCTTGTTCAGTTTCATACTTTCTTAAGGTATAATATAGTAAGTTTTCTTTGTTTAATTTGTGCTTTAGTTGTCCCCTGCTCATTTTCAAAAGTTCTGCCTTCTCAAGGTGGGTCATTCTTTTAGACATTTTAAAAATTGAGATTACTTTAATGTTCATTCTACTAGCAAGTTTTCCTAGAGTAGCAAGGTAGTAAAGCATATCTGAATGAATGCCTAGCACATAGTAAGTATTTAATAGTTTTTGATTGAGTAATGGGATTATCATCCTAGAGAATGGAAGATAACTTAATATCAAAATGTTTTTCAAAAACTAGCTTTTATTAATGATGTAGAAGATACTTCTCTTCATTAACACGGGTCATACAACTGGAATTTATCATAAAATGCCTACTTTCAAATCTTTATCGAGGCAAGTTTAAAAGGGCAGAAGGGGAAGAGAAGTGGCCAGGAGATAAAGGAATTGACTAAATTTATGAGACTCAAAATATTTACTAAATTTGTAATTTTATAATTGCAAATTTTGTAATATTACAAAATCACAGAGAAAAGTTATATTTTTAAAAGCTCAAAGAAAATGATTATTTCCTTTCATGCCATGGAGGAATCTTCTTTATTGCCTTCCTAGAAAGGACTAGTCTAGCACCTGATTGGGTTCTTCTGATAATGGTCCACGCACTGATTTAGCACATTTTTAGGAAGTCCTCCTGGTTCAGTGTCATGCTGAGTTACAATCCGCATTTACTAAAGAATGTTGGATCCCTTTTTCATACAAAAGTCCCTTAAATATTAAACTGTGGTATTCGGTATTTTAGACACTCTCAGATCACCTGGGGCTCCCCTGTAGTTGTCTGGACACTGCACATCTGTCACTCGAGTCCTGGACCACACTTGCGTCCTTGCCTGCGAGTACACACCGCTTTTCACACTCCAGTGGCAGCATACTCCCCCCCCCCATACAAGCAGCTGATAAACAAGATCTCTTCCACCTTTATTTGCTACTGTGATTGTCGAAATCAGTGTGGAAGATTCTAACAATTTATTAAATTCCATTTTGTTATTTTTAGTTCCTCTTTTAAGCCTACACAAATTTATGAAAATCTATTTCCATTCCATGTATTGTTTATAAACACAGGTTCTCTTTCTTTCTCATTTCCTCTATAAATTTTGTAAAGATGACTTCTTTTTTATTACTGATTTAAGTTGATATAATTTCTTTTTTTTTAAGTGGATAATGATTGAGAGAACATGTCATACGTTTTTAATTAAAATCTTAGCTAAAATTTAGAAGAACTCTTATTATATCCTTCATCTTCTCTATTTTTAACTTTCTCCTCTGGAAAATGGAGGCATCAGATTTCTTACTTAATAGGAAAAAAGGATCTACTTTCTTGATATAACATCATACTTTTAAAACTCTAAAAGTCAGCTTTACATTTATAACCAGCAACATAATAGATGGCTCCCACAGACTGGAGGCAGCTGGAGAAGGATGTGATATGCTCTGCGCACCCCACCCCACCCCACCATGTCCTCTGTCCCTAAACAAGGGGCAGATATGGAATTGGCAAGGCCTTACTGGAGTCATTTTAAGGAATTTGTTCAGTGAGTTGGACACAGTGATGAATCATGAACCTAAGGATGTACTAGAAAGTAGGTTTGAAGATGTTGAAGCAATTTTCTGAGTTCTGAATGTGTGGTTCCTTTTGCCTTTACTTAGAGATGTTCCATTGGTTGTGCAGATAATGCATTTTTCACCTTATTTTTCATATAACCAATTTATTAGGAATAGCAGGTAATATACCTGATAAATCATAGAAACCTGAGAATGTTTGGTCTAAGTCACATTAGAATATGAGGGTCAGAATGACATAATAAGCACAACTGGCATTGATATGAAGAACTGTGATTTGTTTTTAGAGAACATTAGAACTGATGTATATAAGCTTTAAACTTCCACGACTGTTTCTCTAAGCCTCAGTTCATCCATTATTTCTATTTGGGAAAATTCCTTCAAGAGTTTTGTTTTGTCAACATAGGAAAAGGTATATTTATGTATAAAAAATATTAACTCCCTATTCTTTGTATGTTCACTCAACCACTATCTAATTACCTTTTTACTTAATTCTCATTTACTCCCTTCTACTTTTTAACTGTTTTTTCATTTTCCTCCCTGTCTGAAAACACTGCTTCTTGTTTGCCTGATATGAATACACACACACACACACACACACACACACACACACACACACACACACACACACATTTTTTAAACAACTAGGTCGTACTCTTAACCAAAATGAGAAAGAAGGTTGACTTCACTGGAGTGCTTTTGTTGTCTTTTATGTTCATGAGATAATTATGTCTTAAGACCCTTGATAATACTGTGATTGAAAGACCTGTTGCTGAATCCTTCTACCCCTGGAAGATTGGTAAGAATTCCCTTTAAATTAAGCTATTCAGCTGAATCATTTAAGTACTTGCAAATCAAGAGTTTACTTTGGAAACATTACATCTGATGTATTTTAAAAAGTTGGATGAATTGCCCTTTAAAACAAAATCACTTCTTCAGAAGAGGCCCCATTTTTCCCAAATACTTAATGGAGAAGAAATCTTTTCCTATTGAAGTGATTCAGACTTACATTATTTGCTCTCTTGTTTAATGCAAGGGATTTCTTAAAAATTTTATGGAAAGTGTAAGTATATTTTCATGCATTCATAATAAGCAAGACAACAGAGGTAAGGCAAAAAAAAGGATTTAAAAATGATAAATAATGTGGGCATTGTTGCTATGCTAATTTCTGTTCCCATTTCAGTGCTCAGTAGCTTCTGTAAATAAAATTATCAGTTGATAACATTTAAACTAGGCACTTTAGTAAATGGAGGTATTGCTTATATATGAGCTTTTTAAAAAAAAGTTTAATTTTACTGAGGGGGTTTCAGGACTACTAATCATGGATTACATGAAGCAAAGTATAAAGCAATAGAAGGTCACCTCCAAGTTGGGGATAGAGTTGAATTCCTGCCAATATAGTTAAATAAGGTATTATTAACAGGACACCTTCATCCAAAATCTGTACATTACCAACTCCTGCCCTCCAGATTTGTGTGACCATGAAAATTGCTGCATATTTCCTGAGATAACACCTGTCCCCCAGCTTCAGTCCTTGACATATTGTGAACAAAGATATATGTCCAATGAACTGGTTCCCAGGGAAATGAATGAGTGTACACGTGCGCGCCTGTATGCGTGCGCGCGTACACACACACACACACACACACACCTCTTCAGACTTTATTATTACAGACGATTTGCAAAATCTGTGGATAAATAACATGCATTAATCTTACTTAATGGATAGATGATGCTGAAAGTAATATGAAAATCAAATTAATTCTGTTTTTCCCCATCCTTGCCTTTGAGAAACCTGAGTCTTCTGAGAGGTAAGGTGACTGCTTCAGGATGGGGTGGTGAATTACTGGTGCTAGTGGGTCTGCCTCTCAGATCCTCTGAATGCATACATAGGTAGCTTTTCACCCACAGCTCCATATAACATCTATCTTAAAAAGTCTGTAATTCATAGTTTCTTTTTAATCTTTTTCATAAACATGCATTGTTATTAAAGAAATTATTAAAGGAAACACTTTTCTAATTACCCATGGTTCTGATATCTTAGTGATTGTTTTTCTTCTCTGAAATTCTGTATTCCTTAAAGGCAATGGATTTTTGTGTCCTCCTCTGAATGACACCTTGTTTAGTAACATAACTTTAATCAATCAGCATGGCCACATTAAGCCTTTATTTTGAACCATATTTCTACTTACTTTTTATAATGAAGTTTGGGTGTTTCTTTCTTTTTTTTCCTTCATTACTTGTAATTTATTAAAAAGAAAGTACTGCCCTTTAGGTTCCATAGTTTTATAACAGGATTACTGACAACAAAAGAGTGGGTACTACATTAGCACCATAAATATTTTTTGTATCAATTTTTTATTTACATTGTAGTTGGTTAACATATAGGGTAATATTGGTTTCAGGAGTAGAATTTAGTGATTTATCACTTACAACACCCAATTTCATCATAACAAGTGCTCTCCTTAATACCCATCACCCATTTAGCCCAAAAAGATTTCATGGTGAAGAAATGGAGTGACTGTTAACTATAGCAGGCAAAATGAAAATTTAGTAAATGCAAACATTTTCTGGAACAAAGCAGAATACCGGTAAATAAAGGTATCAAATATAACTGGTTACCTGGACAAATATTTTTAAATGTTATAAGAAATATCAATGAAAACATTTGAATTGTGTAGTCATCCACATAAACTGAAAATGACCTGATGGAATTTGAGCTCCTGAAGTACTTGGACTTCTCTTTTATCCTTATTATGATCCCTAACACTGTGCTTGGAACATGGTGGGTAATTAATAAGTGCCTGGCAGATGAATAATGATTATCATTGATTTACTGAATGAGGAAGTGCGTTGGGAAAGTGCTGTCTATCAATATCAAGTTGGTTACTTTGAAACATTTTATATAAGATTTGGGAGGAAAATAAAAGTGTGCCATTTGATTATGCTATATTAAGAATTCCATTCTTACACCATATAAACTCATATTTGGCCTACATAATACACAAAGCACCAAACTGGGTTCGAAGATAGTTGGAAAAGGATGTGGTCAGAGAGGGTTTTAAATTATGGATTTACTGGAAAATAATCTTGTTTCTAACTTTAAAATCCTAAACAATACTGTAAACAGTTGGGGATTGAGTGTGCTTTGTGTCAGAGAAAGGTCTTTGTATGTATTTATTAGCACATTTCATCACACAGAAAGGAGTGCCTGGCTCTGGGAAACACACCTACTGAACTCTTAATTGCAGTAGTGATGCTTCCAAGCAGTAGGGAATACCAAAGACATCAGAGCCATGATTGAGGATGTTGAGGAAATGTCTTAGGCAAGATTTGAGTAAGTTTTAATTGTAGTAAGAAATACACAACCTCTGTGAAGTCATCCCCAACTCCTTGAAGCAAATTTAGACCCTTTCTTTTCTATGTCTGCAAAGCATGTTTATAAAAATCTAGTGAAAAACTAATCACACTATTTCCTTATGATGTTTCAAGAATCTCTCTTCCTCAGGGACAAGAATCTTGAATCCTTCAGACATACCAGGTACTTAATAAATATTCAAATGAATAATGGGCTATTATTGCCTAAAAATACAGAAACCATGTAATATCAGGTATATAGTTGAGAGAAAAAAGTGCTCTCAGTTATTCACAATAATTTATTTATAGAGAGATCTCTAGTAATCTCTTTCCCTGTGCTTTTTAAATTTTAAATAGCATTAGAGTTACATATTTCTTGGGAAATTGAAAGAGTGTTTGTGAGAACATTTGGGCTCTGGGCCTAATTGCCAGATAATAATTTGAAAAGTTTAAAGATTATAGTCCAAAGGTATAAACTTATTTAGGCATTATATTTTTTTGAGCTTATTTTAGCAGTGTATATTTCCCTATACCACCATTCTATCTATCTAGGTTTTCTAATTTGTTCACTGAAAGTGTATAGCAGGGGCGCCGGGGTGGCTCGGCTGGGCGACTGCCTTCGGCTCAGGTCATGATCCTGGAGTCCTGGGATCGAGTCCCGCATCGGGCTCCCTGCTCAGCGGGGAGTCTGTTTCTCCCTCTGACCCTTTCCCCACTTGTGCTCTTTCTCTCTCTTAAATAAGTAAACAAAATCTTTTTAAAAAGCTATATAGCATTTTATTTTTTAATATTCTCTATATCTGTATTTATAGCACCTCTGTCTACATTCGTTTGTGTGTTTTTTTTTTTTCTTATCGTTTTAGTGATTTTTCTGTCCACTGCATTCCTTCTCAAAGAATCTACTCTTGGGGGATGCCTGGGAACTCAGGTCATGATCCCAGGGTCCTGGGATGGAGCCCCTCCTCGGGCTCCCTGCTCAGTGAGAAGTCTGTTTCTCCCTCTGCCCCTCCCCTCGCTGGTACTCCCTCCCTCTCTCTCAAATAAATTCTTTAAAAAAAAAAACCTCTTGGATTTATTCATTGAACCTACTATATATGTTTTTGTTCTTAATTCTCTTATTAATTACTTTGCTTAAGTTTGTTTTGTTTTATTTTCCTAAACTATTGGGTTAGAATGCTTATGTCATTTATTTTTATTCTATCTTGTGTTGTAAAAGATTTTAAGGCTGTGGTTATAATTTGACTACAGTTCATGCATTTCAGGATGTCCTGTATTAATTACCTGTTTTTCAGGAATCCTTTCTTTTAAAGTTTTCATTAAAAAAAATAAGTTTTTGTTTCTTCTTTGAACAAAAAGTTATTTAGAAAAAGAAAAAATTGTTCAGCTTATTCTCTACTTGACTGATTTTTTGCAGTATGAACTCTATTTTTTTTTTCTTCTTTTGATTCTGTTTTATATTTTGCTATAGAATTACATCATCTGGCTCTATTTTCCTTAACTTCTTAATTTCAGTGTCTTTTCCAATTTAATCATCCATCTGCTGCTTCAGAAAGTACCTGTGAAAACTTCCCTTGGCAGGACAAGGCACAGGAGATCTACAATTTATTTCTAGAACACTAAGCAAATCATTTCTAAAAGCATGCTCTTCTGCTACTATTGAGTAAGATGTTAATTTTTTTTCTTTCAGTTGAAGTTCTTTTTTTTTCCCATAGGTACCATTCTGGATTATCTCCCCTTACTCATATATCCTTGAAGGAGGGCTGATTCACCTACTACCACAAAAGTGTAATAGTACCTTAGACTATTCAAAACATTTCTTTTACTGGGACATTTAGAACATTATTACTTTTTTCTATTTGTTGAAACTATTGCTTAAGAGATCAGGTCCCCCCACCCCCAGTCTGTCTTTGTATTTCTCTTTCACTTGTGGTCTCTAGTCCAGGTTCATAATTTGGTTTTGTCTGATTTCCCTCCTCCTTCCCTCCCTCCCTCTTCCTTCCTTCCCTTCAGTCCCCCTCTCCCCTCCCCCTCTCCCTCCTCCTGCCCTGTCCCCCAAGTAAGGGATATTGGGGCAGTCAGATAGGGTTTTCTTTATTTTCCACAACTGACTTAGGAAGAGGGACTGTGGTTAGACTCAGTGTTGTCCCTTAATATGGATTCATCTGCAGTTTATCCATAAATTTCTCAAACTTACTTTCAGCTAGCACTGTTCCCTGGTATTTTAGTGCTGCTGCAGGATATTTTCCAATTTTTGTTTTTCTTTGATTATTTCAATGATCCACTGGGAAGAGGGCTTGGATATCTGCTCTGTGTTACCACTTCTCTACAAGTCCTCCAGCCTAATTTTGTTCATGAACATGATGAAAATTAGCTCCTCAAATGGATTTAATATTGGATGCTGCTTTCAAGGAAATTCAAAATAGAAAGTAGGCTTTCAAGAAGAGAGAATAAATTATCAGCCAGTCTCTCAAGGACAAAAATAAGCCAAATCTTATGAAACAGGTTTTGGAGTAAACTTTTTTTTTTTTTACACATTTCTAATTTAAGTTGAACTCTTCAAATGAAACTGAAGAGCTAAAATCTTTAACTCACAAGCATTCTTACATAAATTTTGCTAGGAAAAGGGGACTTGTTGCTTTCCTAAGATTCTCAAGAGGATCTCAGAGCTTAGGAATGAATGCTGCAAATGCATAAGAAAATTAAGGCAAAAATTCATTATCTTATGAGTTTCTATTTTGGATAATAAGCCTGATTCCACAAGAGATTGCTTTAGCACAAACATGAAAACTTTAAGCATGAAAACTCTTTTTACTACATAAAAGGGGAGAAAAGAGCTGCAACTGGAGTGCAGAAAACTGGATGATTTGAACTACATCCAGAATAATCCACAGATTTTAAACAAGATCCTGTATTGCGTAGTTCCTCTGGTATGCTGAAGGAAGAAGGACGAGGGAGTTTTAAAGACAAGTGAAGAGCACATTCAGTTTCTCTTGGCCTCAGCTTCAGTTTCACTGTCTGTATTAAGGGCACATAAGAAGGAACTAAAATGATTGGTCATGATGGCAACTGTGTACTTCTATGGTTGCGGAGGGGGAAAGAGCCCAGCTATTTCCCTCTTAAGACAACTTTTTCTGCTAAAGGTATTTTGCTAAAAATACATTCATTATGTAGTTAGGCACTAGCAGAATAAATAAAGCATATTCTGATGTATCAGGATATTTTCATCTGCTGTTTGTTTTGGTGGACTGGTAGAACATATTTCTACAAAAATTGAGCCAATTGATTGTTCAATTTGTGAATAACTGTCCAGGAGTGAGCAGGACTCCTCAGTATATTCCTCTGCATTACTGGTAAATCCTCTGAAGAATCAGTTTCCCAAGTTGGGAAACTCTGGTTTTCTCATTTATTTTTATCGTCTAATTATTTTTCTTACCATTAAGTGAAGTATAAAGGGCACAGAAAGACCTGATTTATTTTTATGAGCAACAAGTAAAAAGACCTAATTAGGGCATCTTTATTTTATTATTTAACCTTTTTATATTTCTTGAATCTTTTCCAGTCATAGAAAAGTTGCTGATCATGCTCAATTTTATTTACTAGCTTATAAGATGAAAAAGAGTAAAATAGGAGTGTGTAGGACACACTGATGAGTAGACAGTGTTTCCAATTAATCTCAAAGTTTGGGATTAATTTAGCATTAATTCTATTCTTTGGTGTCTTCCTGTGTTTTTTTTTGGATTTTGTTTTTGTTTTTTTGTTGTTTTTTTTTTTTGACATGGTGACCTTCCATAACAAAGAGGAAATAGCAGGAAACTTGGTACCAATTAAAACCAGTTCTCCTTCCACCAAAAAACTGAACTGTCAGCAAATGTAATCTCAAATTCAAGTAGTGATAAGTGTTTTAGAGTGAAACAGGAATAAAGGAACAAAGCTATTAAATTTTAGCATCTGCTGGAAAACAATTAAAATGCATGCCAGCTTAATTAAGTTTGGTATTTAATAAGTTACAACTTGCACAACAGAAGTATAAATAGATGCCTAATGCATGCTGTATATGTTTGGATGGGGGCCGCTTCCAGCAAAACTGAATACATTGGGATGAATGTCTGCATGAATATTGTTTATACATTCACCTTTGGTGTTCATTCCCGCTATGAGTTATTCAACCACTATGATTAAGTTTGTACCAAAAAAACTCCAAGTTAAGTTTGCATCTGATTAGCAGTATTTGAAGCTTGAATTTTTCTAGGATGAGTCAAGTGTAATAACAGGTTTCTGGATCCAAACAAGTCTTCAGCCGTATCATCGAAAGAAACTTAAAATTTGAACTATCTGTTCTTACTGTAACCAAGATGCACTGGATAATCCTGGACACAATCCACTGACTTTGGTTCCTTCCATCACAGTCAGTTGAATTGTCTTCTGAGGTTAGAGGTCTGAATACTCTGTGCCCATTGATTCAGGTCCATGGCTGTCATGATGTGCCTCTAACAGCTTTCTTTTGACTAAAATAGTGCACATGTCAGCTTGGTCTGTTACAGTGAGAACAGAACCGAAATCTGATAGCAGATTTCTCTCATATTTTTTTGTGTTTCTTAATGAAATTAAATATGTGACTTTGCTCTTCTACAGTGAATTAAAAGCTGTCTTTAGGAAAATTCAGAACTCTTAAACTTGTAGCTAGCCATGAAATAAGTATTTCAAGTAGAAACAGAAAACTTAGAGTTTATTTCTAATCAGCTGGGAATACCAAAATGCTAAGACCAGGCCCATGTGGTTGGCATACAATATTTAGATATAGACATGTTACTGACATTTCAGGTTTGTTTATTTACAGTGGAGCCTGTCAAAAATAGTCATATCTGTTCTGTTTTCATTCAGTCAACAGGCAGTCTTTTGAGTGCCCGCCGCATACCTGTGTTAGGTTTTAAGATGGGGAGGGAAGGTAGATAAAGCACAGTATTTGCCTGGAGGGATTTGAGAAACAACTAAGCCAAAGGACAAACCATGTTAGTGATAAGTAGAGGAGTTATCAAGGGAACTTAGGCTCCAAACCCCTCTGAAGTCCTTGCACTTCTATCCAATGTGCTAAAAAATAAGTGAATCATTTTTATTGTGGTTAGGCAGTTTTTTGAGAGTTTGTTTTTGTGTTTGTTGGGACCTGGGTTGAAAATAAACATGTATGGGAAGAGACTTTAAACTTGTTTTTCTCAACTGCTAATTCATGATTAGGTTTCATTTTTTTCTAGGTAATACCTTATCTATACCTGACAGTATTTTTTTCCTTTTATAGAAGTGTTGTGTGTTCCAGCTTTTAATATGCTTAGTCACTAAAATAAATTTATATGTTAAAAGATAGGATTGCTAAATGTAAATCTTAAGATTGCTAGAAACCAGCAGGAAAGAGGATACGTATATACTGTCATTCATTCATTCAGCATATATTGAATATCTACTTTGTGCCAGGTACTGACTGAAGTATTTTAGTTACGACTATGAAACCAATAGACATAGCTCTTGTTCTGCAAGAAGTTTAAGTCTGATGGAAGATGCAGATAAGAAATAGGTAGCTATAGTATAATGTGTTAAGTGCTGTGATGAGGAAAAATACAAGGTGTTCTTGGAACACTCTGGAGAGCATCTAACACTCTCTTGGAAAGTCATTCAGGGTTTCCTAGATGAAGTATTGTCTACACTAGGACCTGGATAGAATATGTGAGAATTAATTTGCCCAGAATGGTAAGGGTAAAGAGGAGAGAGATAGGGAAGATTTGCTACAGCGAGAGGGACTACACGTATAAAGGCACAGGGGCAATTGAGAACATGGTATGTTAGAGGAACTATATAAAAATATCAATAAGAGGCTGGGGCAAATAGGCATGAGAGAAAATCCCAGAGAGGCAGCCAGGGCAGATCCTGACAGCTTTAGGGTCATATTAGTGGGTATGGAAAACTAAGAGGATCTACTGAGGGTGGGAAGAAAGGGAAGTGATGGTATTGAGCACTGGGCTTTAGTATAGAGAATAGGTAGAAGATGAACAAGACCAGAAGCAAGAAGTCCTTTTAATGGACTATTGTAGTGAGCCAGGAATGATAACAGCAAGAGTCATGGTAGTAAAAGTGAGGATGTAGATAATTTATGGATTCCAGAAACAATTAGAAAGTAGAACTAATCATACATGGTATTTAATGGGATGTTTCTATGAGGAAAGAAAGAACTAAATATCCAAGGTTTCATAAGTAAATGGGTAGATGATATTGCTACCCAGTAGGACAGGGAACAACATACACGAGGGGACAAGTTTGGAGTGAAAGACAATGAACTCACTTTGAGATACAGAGATGATTAAGAGACTATTGCAAATTCAGACTGGGGACTCTGCTAAGGACTCAAAGTGGAGATCTGGGATTGATCTGCACCTAGAGCTCATGGTATGTAAATGGGTCATCCAGCAAATGATGATCTCACTCTTTCTGGCCATCTCTTGGATCACCTTGCTGTCTTTTCTTTCTCTTTGCAATCTCTAAATTCTAGAGTTTTCTCAGCCCCAATCTTAGGCCATCTTCTCTAACTGTACCCTCACTCAGGATGATTTCATCCAGTGCTGTGGCTTTAGATAGCATTTGTAGGCTGACAAAGCTCAAAGTTATCTTCAGCTTAGACTTCTTAGCCCTTAGACTTCTTACTAGCCCTTCTTACAAATGCATGTCTAATATACCCACTTGAGTGATATCATGCATTTCACACAGGTTGTTCAAGACAGAACTTACAATTTTCTTTTTTTAAGATTTATTTATTTATTTTGAGAGAGTGAGAATGAGAGAGAGAGTACATGAGAGGTGGGAGGGTTAGAGGGAGAAGCAGGCTCCTCGCTGAGCAGGGAGCCCGATGCGGGACTCAATCCTGGGACTCCAGGATCATGACCTGAGCCGAAGGCAGTCGCTTGACCAACTGAGCCACCCAGGTGCCCAGAACTTATAATTTTCCCATCAGTTTTATTACTCCCATTCTCCTCTATCTCAGTACATGGTACTATCTTCAGCCTTGTAGCTGACCCCAAACTAGGCATTAGCTTGGTTTCTTCCCTTTCATTTATTCCCTCACATTCAATGCAATTCCAGGTTGTTTTGTTTCTGTTCTGCCTCCAAAATGTATCCTAAATCCATCCATCCACTTCTCTGATTTACCACCACTGTCACCCTAGTCCAGGATATCATAGCCTTTCTCTTGGATTACTACAGTCTCCCAACATTTATGCTTAATGCCTTCACTTCACTCTCTACAGACTACCAGAGTGATCTTTTAAAAGTTCAAGTCAGAGCATGCAACTATTCTATATATAATGTTCTGATGGCTTCCCATTGGATTTAAATAGTAATTTAAGTACCTTACCCTTACCTGGCTTTTGCATACCTCTAACCTCATTTTAAAACCGCTCTCTATCTTGCTGAGAACCAACCAGACCAATTTCTCTGTTCCTCAGATTGCCAAGCGCAATTATGCTTTAGTGCCTTTGTATACTCTGCTCCTTCGGGATGGACTGGTATCCCCCCAGCTCATCCTACCATTGGCTTTTTTAGTCAGCTCAGATAGATGTCACCAACACAGAGAGTCTTTTGCTGACGTCTCTGATTAATCCCATTTCAGTTCTTCTCTATCCTGTCTTTCAGATTTATTTCCTTCATAGCACTTATCAATCTGCAGTGTCTTATTGGCTTACGTGTTTGTATAAGTAAGCTTTACTAATGGGGGAACCCAGACTATCTTGTTCACTCATACATCCCTTGAACTCAGAATGATACTTTGATATAGCTCTCTGTTGAATAGATGAATGAATATTGGGGAGGGTCTCCACTAGAACCCTGAAGACACTAGCCTTTAAGGAGTAAGCAAAGGAAGAAGAGCTTGATGAGACTGAGAGCAATGAGAGATAGAGGACCACTAAGACCAAGATGTCACTAAAGTGAAATGCAGGTCTGAAGGAAAAGAGAGTTGAGAATAAGGCATTCCTTCTGTCTGAAAGGGAGCAGGAAAAGCTGTATGGAGGAAGTGAATTTTGACTGAACCTTGGAAGTTAGGTAAGGGAATCTTGTAAGAAGGATTGAATGGAAGCTCAAAGGCCTAGGTGCAGAAAATGCATGGCTGTTTGGGGAACAGAGTCATCTCATTTGTCTTTCACATACCTCATTTAATTCTTAGAGTAACCCCTTTAGTATTAGTCACTAGATTAAAAAAAACCAAGCCTCGATCAAGATCACACAGTAAGGGGAAGAATGAGAATTTAAATTCACATCTATCTGAATCTTACTCTTACTCCAACTTTAAGTCATCAAATTTCTATAGATAACTCATATTCTCCCTGCAAATAACAGTATGCCAGTGATGGAATGAGGTGTGAACAAGCATAATGGCAATATAACAGATAGGCTTAACTTTGAGTATTCGCATTATGGCATTAAGGGAAATTGAGGTTGAGGATAAAATTAACTACAGGCATACCTTGGAGATATGGGGGTTTACTTCCAGACAACCACAATAAAGTGGGCATCATGATAAAGTGAGTCAAATGAATTTTTTTTGTTTCTCAGTGTGTATAAGAGTTATGTTTATGCTGTACTTTGGTCTATTAAGTGTGCAATAGCATTATAGCTAAAATAACAATATATGTACTTTGAAAAATACTCTTTTGCTAAAAAATGCTATTATCTGACCTTTTAGCAAATTATAATCTTTTTGCTGGTGAGGGTCTTACCTCAGTGTTGATGGCTGCTGACTGATCAGGGTGGTGGTTGCCGAAGGTTGGGGTGGCTGTGGCAATTTCTTAAAATAGGACAACAATAAGGTTTGCCATGCTTGATTCTTCCTTTCATGAATGATTTCTCAGTAGCATGCAATGCTTTTTGACAGCATTTTACCCATAGTAGAACTTGTTTCAAAATTGGGGTCAGTCCTCCAAAACCCTGCCACTGCTTTATTGATTAAGTTTATGTCATAATCTAAATCCTTTGCTGTCATATCAACAATCTTCACAGCACTGGGGCACATGGGTGGCTTAGTCAGTTAAGCATCTACCTCTTGATTCTGGCTCAGGTCATGATCTGATTGAGATCGAGCCCAGCATCTGGCTCCATGCTCAGTAGGGAGTCTGCTGGAGATCCTCTCTCCCTCTCCTTCTGCCCCTCCCCCTGCTCATGTGCGCACGCTCTCTCTCAAATAAATAAATAAATAAATCTTTAAAAAAAAATCTTCACAGCATCTTCACCAGGAATAGATTCCATCTTAAGAAACCACTTTCTTTACTTATCCCTAAGAAGGAACATATCTGTTTTGTCATGAGATTGCAACAAATCAGTCACATCTTCAAACTCCACTTCTAATTCTAGTTCTCTTGCTCTCTCTACCACATGTTCAATTCCTCCACTGAAGTCTTGAACCCCTCAAAGTGTTCCATGATGGTTGAAATCACTTCTTCCAAATTCTTGTTCATGTTGATATTTTGACCTCTTCCCATGTTCCTAATGACATCTACAATGGTGAATCCTTTCTAGAAGATTATCAATTTACTTTGCCCAGATCCATCAGAGGAATCACTATGTATGGCAGCTTATGAAATAAATATCTTAAATAAGATTTGAAAGTCGAAATGACTTCTTGATCCATGGGCTACAGAATGCATGTTGTGTTAGTGGGCATAAAAACAACATGAATCTCATTGTATATCTCCATCAGAGCTCTTGGGTCAGGTACATTGTCAATGAGCAGCCATATTTTGAAAGTAACCTTTTTTGTTCTGAGCAGTAGGTCTCAACAGTGGATTTAAAATACTTACGGGCGACGGGGTGGCTCAGTCATTAAGTGTCAGCCTTCAGCTCAACTCAAGATCCCAGGGTCCTGGGATCGAGCCCTGCATTGGGTTCCCTGCTCCGTGAGAAGCTTGCTTCTCCCTCTCCCACTCCCCCTGCTTGTGTTCCCTCTCTCACTGTGTCTCTCTCTGTCAAATAAATAAATAAAATCTTAAAAAATAAAATAATGAACCATGTTAAACAGATGTGCTGTCATCCAAGCTTTGTTTTTTCATTTATAGAGCTCAGACAGAGTAGATTTAGCATAATTCTTAAGAGCCCAAGGATTTGGGGGATAGTAAATGAGCACTGGATTCAACCTAAAATCACCATCTGCGTTAGCCCGTAACAACAGAGTCACTCTGTCCTTTAAGCTTTGAAACCAGGCACCGACTTCTCCTGTAGCTATGAAAGTCCTAGATGGCATCTTCTTCCAACAGAAGACTGTTTTCACCAACATTGAAAATCTGTTGTTTAGTGTAGCCACCTTCATTAATGATTTTAGCTAGATCTCCTGGATAATTTGCTGCAGCTTCTACATCAGCACTTGCTGCTTCACCTTACTCTTTTATGTTACAGAGACCATTTCTTTCCTAAAACCTCATGAACCAACCTCTGCTGGCTTCCAACTTCTCTTCTGCAGCTTCCTCACCTCTCTCAGCCTTCACAGAATTGAAGAGAGTGAGCTCCTTCCTAACTCTGGATTTGGTTTTGGCTTAAGGGAATGTTGTAGCTGGTTTGATCTTCTATCCAGACCACTCAAACTTTCTCCATATCAGCAATAAGACTGTTTCACTTTCTTATCATTCATGTGTTCACTGCAGTAGCACTTTTAATATTCTTTAAGAACTTTTCCTTTGGGGCACCTGGGTGGCTCAGTCGGTTAAGCGGCTGCCTTCGGCTCAGGTCATGATCCCAGAGTCCTGGGATCAAGTCCCTCGTTGGGCTCTCTGCTCAGCGGTGAGTCTGCTTCTCCCTCTGACCCTCCCCCATCTTGTGTTCTCTCACTCTCTCTCTCTCAAATAAATTAATAAAATTTTAAAAAAAAGAACTTTTCCTTTGCCTTCACAAGTTGGTTGTTTTGTGCAAGACGCCTTTTTCAGCTTTCCACAGGAATTCCTCACTAAGCTTAATCATTTTTAGCTTTTGATTTAAAGTGAGAGATATGTGACTCTTTCTTTCATCTGAATACTTAGAAGCCATTGTAGGATTATTAATTGGCCTAATTTCAATATTGTTGTGTTCCAAGGAAAGACCCAAGGAAGAGAGAGACTGCGAATGACTGGTCAGAGAAGCAGTTAAAACACATACAACATTTATCATTCAAGTTTACCATCTTATGTGGGGGTGGTGCATCATGCCCCAAAACAATAATAGTAACATCGAAGATTACTGATCACAGATCACCATAACAAATATAACAGAAAAGTTGAAATTACCAAAAATATGACACAAAGTGAGCAAACGCTGACGGAAGAATGGTGCTGACAGACTTGCTCTACACAGGTTTACCACAGTCCTTCAATTTATAAAAAAAAAAAAATGCATTATCAGCAAAGCACAGTAAAGTGAAATGCAATAAAACAAGATGTGCCTGTATTCTCATTTCAGCATTTTATCTGTCCCAAAATGTGAGAAATTCCAAAATGTTTGAACCGTGCAGTTTCCATTGGTCAGATTGTTGACAAATCGTTTACTTGTAATGAGCAGCATCTCCTCTTTATCATTTTTTTGTTCTGTTTTGCAAAATGACCTATACAGATCACTTGATATTTGAAACATACCACATTTTCTTTATCCATTCATCTGTTGATGGACACTTAGATTATTTCCATGTCTTAGCTATTATAAATAATGCTGCAAAAACATGGGGGGTAAAAATATTCCTTCAACATCGTGTTTTTGGTTTTGTTTTTAATTTTTAATTTTTTTTGTAGTTCCAAGTTTGTATTTAAATTCCAGTTAACAAATAGTGTGACATTAGTTTCAAAAGAATGAAACTGGACCACCTTGTTAGACCATACACAAAAATAAATTCAAAATGGATGAAAGACCTAAATGTGAAACAGGAAACCATCAAAATCCTAGAGGGGAACAGAGGTAATAACTCTTTGACATCAGCCGTAGCACTTTTTTTTAATGTGATTTTTTTTAAGTTTTTATTTTATTTTATTATGTTATGTTAGCCACCATACAATACATCATTAGTTTTTGATGTAGTGAGCACTTCTTACTAGGTATGTCTCCAGAGGCAAGGGAAACAAAAGCAAAAATGAATGGTTGGAACTTCTTCAAAATAAAAATTTTCTGCACGGCGAAGGATACAATCAACAAAACTAAAAGGCAGCCTTAGGAATGGAAGAAGATATTTGTAAACGACATATCTGATAGAGGGTTAGTATCCAAAATCTATAAAGAATTTATCAAACTCAACACCAAAAAAACAAATAATCCACTTAAAAAATGGGCAGAAGAAATGAATAGACATTTTCCAAAGAAAACATTGTGTTTTTGTTTCTTTCAAGTATATACCCAGAAAAGGAATTGCTGGATCATACGTAGTTCTGTTTATTTCTTGAGGAACTGCCATACTGTTTTCTGTAGTGATTATACCAATTTGTACTCTCACAAGAGTGCGCTAAGGTTCTCTTTCCTTCACATTCTCATCGGCATTTGTTATCTTTTGTCTTTTTGATGATTGCCTTTCTAACAGGTATGAGGTGATATTTCATTGTGGTTTTGATTTGCATTTCCCTGATGGTTAGTCATGTTGAGCACTTTATAACATACCTGTTGGCCTTTTGTACCTCTTCTTTGGAAAAATGTCTATTCAGGTTCTTTGCCCATTTTTAATTGGGTAGTTGTTGTTGTTGTTAGCTATTGAGTTGTTTATGTATTTTGGATATTCAGTGCCTATCAGAAATACGACCTGCAGATTTTTTTTCCCAATCTGTAGGTTTTCACATTCTGTTGATTATTTCTTTTGCTGTTCAGAAGCTTTTTAGTTTGTTGTAGTCCTACTTGTTCATTTTATATTTGTTGTTTGTGTTTTAGGTTATATCAAAAAAAATCATTACTAAGACTCATGTCAAGGAACTTTTTCCTATGCTTTCTTTTAGGAGTTTTATGGTTTCAGGTCTTTATGTTCAAGTCTTTAATTCATTTGGAGTTAATTTTTGTGAGTGGTATAAGATAGGGGTCTAATTCCATTTTTTTGCATATGAATACCCAGTTTTCCCAGCATCATTTATGGAAGAGACTGTCTTTTCTCCAGAATTCTTGGCTCGCTTGTCAGATATTGATTATATATACCTTGGTTTATTTCTGGGCTCTTGGTTCTGTTCCACTGGTGTTTGTGTCTGTTTTTTACCAGTACCATATCATTTTGATTACTGCAGCTTTATAATACTGCTTAAAATTAGAAGTGCATTGACTCCCGCTTTGTTCTTTTTCAGATTGCTTTGTCTATATGAGGTCTTCTGTGGTTTCTTACAAATTTCAGGATTGTTTTGTTTTCTGTAAAAAAAAAAAAAATGCCATGGAAATCTTGATAGGGATTGCACTGAATCTATAGATGACTTTGGGTAGTATGGGTATTTTAACAAGATGAATTCTTCCAGTTCATGAACACAGATAATATTCCATTTATTTGTGTCTTCTAATTCTTTCATCAATGTTTTATAGTTTCCAATGTGCAGACCTTTCATCTCCTTAGTTAAATTTATTCTTACGAATTTTATTGGTTTTGATGCTATTGTAAAAGGAATCATTTTCTTTATTTTTCAGCAAATTCATTGTTAACTATATAGAAATGCTACTGATTTTTGCATGTTAATTTTGTATCTTGCAACTTTATTGAATTCATTGATTATACCTAACAGTTTTTTGGTGGAGTCTTTTGGATTTTCTATATATAAAATCAAGTCATCTGCAAATAGAGACAGTTTTACTTCTTCCTTTCCAATTCTGATGCTTTTTATTTCTTTTTTGTTTTTGTTTTGTTTTTTTGCCTGATTGCTCTACCTAGAACTTCCAGTGCTATGTTGAATAAAATTGGTGACAGTGAGCACCCTTGTCTACTTTCTAGTTTTAGAGGAAAAGCTTTCAACCTTTCACCATTGAGTAGGATATTAGCTGTGGGCTTGTCTTATATGGCCATTATTATGTTCCCTCTGTATTAAGTCTGTTGAGAATTTTTAATATAAACATGCTGAATTTTGTCAAATGCTTTTTCTGAATCTATTGAAATGATCATGTGATTTTTATCTTTCATTCTGTTAGCATGATGTATCACATTTTTTTATTTGAGTATGGCAAACCATCTGTGAATCTCAGGGATTAGTTGCACTTGATCATGGTGTATGATCCTTTTAATGTGCTGCTAAATTTGGTTTGCTAGTATTTCCTTGAGAGTTTTTGCATCTGTTTTCATCAGGGCTGTTGGCCTGTAGTTTTCTTTTCTTGTAGTATTCTTATCTGACTTTGGTATCAGAGTAATGCTAACCTTGTAAAATGAGTTCGGGAGTGTTCCCTCTTCGATTTTTTGGAAGAGTTTGAGAAGTATTGGCCTCTAATCTTAATTTTTCTTTTCAGTGTTTAGTAAAATTGCCAGCAAGACCATCTGGTCCTGGGCCTTTCTTTGTTGGGAGATTTTTTATTGCTGATTCAGTCTCCTTACTCATTATTGATCTGTTCAGATTGTCTATTTCTTCATCATTCAGACTTGGTAGTTTGTATGTTTCTAGGAATTTATACATTTCTTCTAGGATATTCTAGTTTGTTGGTGTACAGTTGTCCACAGTAGTCTTACGATCCTTTGTATTTCTATGGTATAATTTGTAATGTCTCCTTCATTTATAATTTTATTTAATTGAGTCTTCTCTCCTATTTCTTGGTTAATCTAGCTAAAAGTTTGTCAGTTTTACCTTCTCAAAGAACCAACTCTTAGTTTTGTTAATCTTTTCTACTGTTTTTTGGTTATTTTATTTTATTTTTTTATTTATTTCTGCTCTAATCTTTATTGTTTCCTTCTTCTGCTAACTTACAGGGTTTTTTTACACAACTAAAAATAGAATAAAATTCTTCCTTTGAGCACACCAAATCAAAGCTTAGGATTCCCAAAATTCTAGAAGCTAAAACTGAAGGCTGTCTATATTTTCTAGTGCTGGTTTTTTTCCCCCAGCTTAAATACATTAAAAATTGAATTAATTTTATTAGTCTTGATTTTCTAACTTTCTTTTATTAAAAAAAAAGGCATTCATTCTGCACCCTACTTCCCCTACCAGAAGACTCCATGTAAGTTTTAGTTTACAAATGCATCTGCCCATCTAATTTCTTTTTATCTGCATAGACCAGTTTTTCAAGTCTGAGTTTAAATTCTGACTAAACTCTTCAACCCTTCTTCTGAAATGGAAATGTACAGCCACAGTATGAAATAGCTTATAGTGACTGTTTTTTAGGACTAGACGTCAATATGTGTAAGCATGTTGACATAACTTGCTGAAGTTTGATAATATACTTGGTTTTCCTAAGGTCATGGAAATAGAATTTGGGAAGATTCTCAGTTTTTCAAATATATTCAGAAGTAAAATCTAGAAGAAGCATACTAAATTTTTAAGCCAATTTTAATCAAGTTGAGTGATTATGCATCAAAGCTTGTAACAATCATAAATAGCCTTTCTAAAAATGACATCCTAATTATGATCACATCTGTACCCCTTCTCACTCTAAGGTTTTAAATATACCTATGTGGAACTGAATTGGTTTCTTGTTATTTTAGGATCTTTGTGTTTTAAGTCTGCTATAAATTTTCTCAAACATTTTCCTTTACCTAGGATGGTCTTCTCTCACTGCAACTGAAGAAATCCTTAAAATTCTTAAGGTCTTCTACCAATCATCCTCATTTTGATATTACTGTAGTTCATGTTTGTATGAGCCTGATGGCACATAGCTTCTTTTAACTCCATGATCTACCTTTAAATTAAGTGTAAGCTCCCAGAGAGCACTATGGCCAGTCACCGTTGTGTTTTTCATGGCATCTAGCACAGTGCTCAGGTGATAGGCTCAATAAACAATGAGCTGAACTACAGTTTTGAAAATAGGTGTCAAACCTACCATTAAACATTTGCCATGTATAGTAATAAACGTGTAATGCTTACTTTCACAGAAAATGCCACATGAAAGCTTTTATAAAATCCAACTTTCTTTAAATAGCATTTAAACTGAAGAGAATGGGTTAGTTCAGTGTGTCTTTATAACAGCATCTTATGATCACTTGCTAGATTGTAAAATATATATTCAAGAAAATTAATGAAAGAGCTTTTTAATTTTTGTGACATTTGACTTATATTTATTACCAAAATATCTGAATTCTTATACAGCATATTATAATTTCAATTTATTTAAAACTTAAATTAGCTAGCAGGTACTTTAACTCTTTACTAAGATTGGTAGCTCTGTGGCAGTTTCCAAAGCTGGGAATGTCAGAGAGGGTTCTGAGGAAAGATTTAGGGTTTTGAAAGTATTTTGAATAGAGAAACAGAAAGGAATACATTTTCCCAGCATTGTTTCAATAATGCTATTTTAACCATCCTTTCAAAGCATTAACTTCCTTCAGCAGGCAGTGTTGAATTTTTATGTAATACTATAAATGAGTGGCCTAAGTAATGTTTAACTGTAAGTCAATACCTTTGAATAGAAAACTCTGATGATTCAGAGTTCTATTTTCTCCCTATGTGAGTAAAGTAAAGTAATTTCCTATTAGGAGACTACCTACCATTTCCTTCTATCCTTTGTTTTCCCCTCAAAATTATTTTAGCTTCATAGTATTTTAAGATCTTCATTGTTAAATGTGGGTTTAGAAGACAGTGTAAAATATTTCCACACTATGAATATTAGAGTTAGTGGACTTGGGTGTTATGCTGAGTGAAATAAGTCAATCAGAGAAAGACCTGTATCATATGATCTCACTGATATGAGGAATTCTTAATCTCAGGAAACAAACTGAGGGTTGCTGGAGTGGTGGGGGGTGGGAGGGATGGGGTGGCTGGGTGATAGACACTGGGGAGGGTATGTGCTATGGTGAGCACTGTGAACTGTGCAAGACTGTTGAATCACAGATCGTTACTTCTGAAACAATGCAATATATGTTAAGAAAAAAAAAAGAATAAGAAGATAGCAGGAGGGGAAGAATGAAGGGGAGTAAGTCGGAGGGGGAGACGAACCATGAGAGACTATGGACTCTGAGAAACAAACTGAGGGTTCTAGAGGGGAGGGGGTGGGGATGGGTTAGCCTGGTGGTGGGTATTACAGAGGGCACGTTCTGCATGGAGCACTGGGTGTTGTGCACAAACAATGAATCATGGAACACTACATCAAAAACTAATGATGTAATGTATGGTGATTAACATAACAAAAAAAATTTTAAAAAAAGAGTTAGTGGACTTGGACTTTGGTTAGAGTTTCTGGGGCAGATGGAAGAGGACAGGTAGAGTAGAAATTAGTATTTTTAAAGCCAAAGACTAAAACAAATGAATGTTTCAAATGTGTTTATTTCTCTGTAATTCTTTGCAAGGATAACTTTGCAGGTAATTAGGTCTTATTTTGAATTCAAATGGTATTTTTAATATAGACATATATGGAAGTATATTTTTAGTTTTTATTAATGCTTAGATTTAGTGAGTTTATAATCCTCTTTTTAATATTCTTTTTTTCTTTCTTTTCCTTCCCCACATACTCTATGAAGATATATGAATGCAATGCTATATTAAAGGAACGGTCGCTTAGATTATACCCTGAGAGCAGACCTTTCTCTTAACTTTAAAAACATAACTTAAACAGTCTATTTTGCTCAGATAAAAAATTTTTTTAACAATTTCCTATGTATTTGGGCAAAGTAAAGAGTTACATGGGATAGATTAATATAAATAAAATTTCTACTGGGAATCTGAATTTTCCTGTTTCTCTTCATTTCATTTTTAAAAAAATTATGCTTCAGGGTTATTTTACATTATGCTAAATACTATTTTATCTAATACCTGATGTATTTGGAAAGATTTAGAAGAAAAAAGTTTAATCGTTTATTTCAAGGCTGACAAAATCTTTGATAGAAAATTATTTCTCTTTCATATATGAACATCATAGAACAAACATTTCTCATATTTAAAAAATAATCATAAAAAGCTGTTTTCTATTCCTATTTTATTCAGTAGAACCCTTTATATCATTGTATTTTCTCAACTCTAATCTGATTTTATTTCTATTATTTATACTTAGTATATAAAAATTTACCTTATGTCAATCCTTATGCTTCCATTACATTTTGATGTGATCTGGTATTGGACAATTAAGAGTAGATTTCTTGATGTGGCAGGTGGGAATGTAGAAATCACAAAGGCTATTTTTACAAAATTTAAAGCTAAGCGCTCATTTGTCTCTTAAAATAAGAATATATGATGAAAATCACTTTTGGCATTAAAAAATGGCTGCCACTCTTAGAATTATCAAGAAAAAATGTTACTATTACAGAAATTATGAGTTACTGTTTCAATACTCTTATTTCAATTTGAGACTTTATGACCGCTTTTGAACATTTCTACCAGTACAGAAGAGATTTTGAGCAAAAACAGCCATTTCTAAGGAAGAGTTTGAATAATTAGGATAGTAATATAATTAGAAGAAATAAGATGAAGAAAATAAGTGTTTATATGTTTAATTTGAAGTAAAAGCAAGACTGGCATATATACATGTCTTTAGTTCTTGAAGATGGACTCAGAGCTCTTTATAGCTAAGTTATGAGCAGTGACATGAATTTATATTCTCCTACGCCACAGGTTCTCGTCAGTGCCTCAAGATCCATGTACATATTAAAACTGCATGAAATTATCATATGCATCTGAATTAGAGTTTTCTAGTACGTGCTATTCCATGGGATGCCGGTTTGTAAGATACTCCGAAATGGCATATATCATAGTGCCTTTTTAGAGATCCCATCATCATATTAAAGTCTTTGAAGACTTTCATTAAAGAAAGGTTTAAATTTATTTTTAACTTCATTTCCCTACTTGTTCTTCCTCAGCCTGGCCCTTCCTTTTTATAAATAAGTATTAAATCCATGTGATGTGACGCTGTTCCAATAGTATGGGTGTGTATTTGTGTTCCCCTACCTATACATACAGACTCATCTGTAGTTTATTAGCAATACACTTATAAAGAGACTTGGTAGAGATATCAGGAAGATCTAACTTTGGGGTGGACACCATTGCCCAAGATCTGTGCCTTAATTTGAAAATCCAGTCATCCAATTTTATCTTCCCCTCACAGTTGATTGGATTGATGGAAAGGGATTTGTTTTAATCAGACTCACATGAGGTTTAGTGTTTAAACAGATTTATATATTTGTCAATTCATAATCAGGAATTCATATTTCCAGTGATCAAAATATGATTTACATCCACTATTCAAAATGCTTGCATTAAGGGTACCCAGTGTTTCTTGGAGATGGAGAGTCTTAAGGAATATTTTATTATTTAGCCCTTAGTGAAGACAGCTTCTTAGTCATCCCTGTCCCATAGAAGAATTTGCTGCCTATTGACTGTATTCATATCAGCCAATCCAGTGTTTCCCTTCCCAAGACAGTATTGATAAAGAATGTTGAATCTGCCTCTCTGCCCTGAACTGACCACCCCTCCATCTGTTCATAATGGCTCAGAAGTTGGGACAGGTCTGCATTTCTTATTTACCTCTGCCTCATGTCAGCAATGCCAATCTGCTTTACCCTTTCAGCTTCTGTTTACTTATATGTAAAATGACATGAAAATTATACCTTCCAGACCAAAAGTAGTCTTTGTGATGACTTATTTCAATAAGACACCAGTAGATATTTGTCATTGCCAATTTTAGAGGATTATAGCATTTTAGAATTCAAAAAGACCTTAGATGTAATCTTGTTCATTTCCTTCATATTTACATTATAGATTTTTTTAATTGTGATGTGTAGAGGTTGTGACTTGCTCAGAAATCCATATCCAGAACTAGAAGCCAGCTTTCTTATTCTGAATAGGTATTCCCATGTCTTGTCTTGCCGGTTAAATACTTTAAAAAAATCCTTAAAGATAGAGACCATATTTGATACTACTTCTGGATCCCATAGATTGTGCTTCCAGAAGTAAGAAACTTTTTTGAGGAAAAAAAATTTAGTAGTCTTTCTACTTTTATTTTGATAACATTTAAAGTGTACACTGTAATTTTGGATGATCTAAAGTATTTATCAGATCTTTTAGCAGAACACAGATGATCAAAGAAGGTGAGAGTAACACAACATAGGGACATATTTCTGATGAATATGTGGTTATATGATACTCTTTTAAAACATCTATGTAGTTGATGTTTTTCATTTTCCTAATGCTTTACCCACTTAAGAATTTACTTCTTTTTCTTCTGAGTATAGACCAAAATTATTTATATTATAAAATGTTAGCAGTTTTCTTTGGTACTGGAGCATACTACAGTATCTTAAATTGATAGCCATTGGTGGGTAATGGGTTTAATGGCATTTAAGTAGAATATTCATTTTGCCCTTAAGTATAACTTTGTAACACCCTACAAGTTAATTGAAACACAGTAGTCACTAATTGTTCCAAAATAGGAAGAAGAAAAACAACTAGCTTTTCATAACTGTAGCAGATTAGGACTGGATTGGTATGAAGATGGATTGTTCAAGGTTATATAGAACATCTCAGAACACAGATGACATGTCCTTTGAGGCAATGGGGGGGGGATTAAAACACCTTTGAGGAGCAGATTTCATGAATACTATACAATGAATAATTACCAAAATTCATGTGTGTAGGGATTGCTAGTATAGTTTTCAGTGAAATTTTAGGTATGTTATTATTTTCACGTTAATATTTTTAGAGCCCCTTGGTATGTCACAATTTAGTTGGCTCTAATATAGTTAACCATCTTGATGGTTTTGCTTTTTTTTTTTCCATTCTTGATTTTAGGGCTTAAGACAGGATAATGTATCCAATAATATAGAATTAACACATTGAATAACTAAGATCATCTCAGTGAATTGGATGTTTATTATATAATTTGGCTCCAAGACCTTGTTCAGATCTCACTATCTCAATGAGACTTACTCTGACTATGCCGTTCGATACTGCAACCTGCAAACCCCTCCCTAGTACTCTTGATCCCTCATTATTTACTTTTCCCTTAGTACTATACCATATCATTTATTCCTTATTATGTTTATTGTTTCTCTCCCCACTAGAATATCAGGTCCAATAAGGCAAGGGTGTTTGTCTCTTTTGTTCAGGGTGTACTGCTGTTGACTACAATAGTGCCTAGCACATAGGATGTGTTCAATAAGTATTTGTTAAAAAGAATGATGAATACATTGACAGGTTATTTGTATGACTCTACCACTGTCATTGTGTAAAAACATTGAATGATCATGAACTGTCAGAATTTATATAAAGTTCTTATATGTTACTAGAAACTGTTTTATTGGATTTATGTAACCATTTTATTGGAAAAGTCATACCTCAAGGTATAAAAATGAAAGCATTTCCCCTATAATTGCCCCTGAGATATATTATGATAGTCTCCTCCCAACCTACTCTCCCTATGGTGTCTTCTTGACTAGATTCTGTGATTTTTATAGATCTTTTGGTTATTAGAACAATTTTATTCCAGTCTTTGAAACTCAGTCCCATTCATCATAAAACTCCCAAGTCAAGCCTGATTCAGTACTCTTCTTCCCCAGCACAGGCTTGACCTCAGGTTCCAACACTTGCAGTTGAGAGTAGGGGAGTCTCACTCAGAATATCTCCCCCTGCTACCTACTTTAAGTTCCAGCCACTAAAAGGTTGAGCAGGGCTGGGAAGGATGAAAAAAAGCTTAAGGCACCAGGGCTCCTTATTGACCTGAATAAGACTGCAGGACTTTTTGGTCCTGCTATTTTGGTAGCTGACGTTGACTGGCCATGGGATGCCCTCTGTGAGGCAAGCATTCACGTACTCGCTCTCTCTTGACACATATGAGTTCTTCAGAGGGGCTTGCAGGGGCTCTTACTGCACAGCTCCCTCCTTTTCATCTCTTCTGTCGCCTCACCCACTTCTGCTTTGCCTACAGAGTCTACCCTACAGCCTTTCTTCTACTGGGTCGGCTTGCCCACTGGACAGATTCTACATAAGGTATCAGTGAGGTCAAGCCCAAACAACTGTAGTTTCTGTAGTGTATATATTTTTAATTGAAAGTGTCAAGCTTTGGATAGTGTAGCCTAGTAAGTATACTCTAAAAATAATGTTTGTGACAAATTACATTTTGAATTCTGTTTGGGGACTTTTCCCTCAGCACATATTAATTTCGTGAGAGTTAGAGAGCAGGAGGAATATGCCCAAATTTGAGAAACAATCCCACAATTAACAGATATTTGGATAATTGGGAACTGACAAGATGATGCCCATTTTACCCATTGGGAACCAGGTTGGCTGGAGTTGCAAACTGTAAGCAGATACGTTTCTAAACTGTCAGTTGTCTCCCCATCTTAAATGCAGACTTCTGTCTGTAAGGCTCTTCTGTAATCTTCAGTGACATTCCTCCTGAGTCTCCTCCCTCAAATAATCTATACGTTATTAAATTTTGTCTCCACTGTTATTTTAAGATAAGGAACAAATTTTAAAACTTCAAACATTGGAATTAAATAGTCTCTACTGAGGATTATGAAAAACTTGACAAGGTCTCCCCTCTGAGTATGCAGCCCACTGCAGGAGCAATGCACATGCTTGTCATGTGTATACGGCTACTTCTTAGTGCACTTCCAGAAAGGCAGGAACTTTCTCTGAGATTTTGATATGCTTGTGTGTTCACAGGTCCTTTTCAAAAGATGTAAAATGTATCTTCACAGACTCCTTAATATTAAGATTGAAAGTTCTTAAAGATTGAAAAATGTAAAAGTCAGTTTTACCATGAAAATACTAATTCACCTCATATTTTTTCTATACTTAATGCATATAGGAACCATTATATTCCAGTCTTAACATATAGCTTAGGTACATTAATTTTGCTGTTGAAAATATATATTTTTGGATTGACTATTTGCCTTTAAATTTTTGTTTTAATATGGAGTTAACATTAAACTAATAAAGAATGGCTTTTAATTTCATTGATAATGCCCTATAAAAAACACTTTGCTTACTACCTGAGTGGGACTTAACAACCATACTAATATTATCTGTTAAGAAAGAAAGTCAAACTAAATGGAATTTCATAGGTGCAGAAGATAGGGGTTGAAACCAACATTATGGTTAGGATTTTAGAGCCCTATGCATACAGATACTTTAATAGGCAATACTGAGGCCCATTGTCCTGCTCGTATCCTGAAATAAATGTATAATTGACACAATTATGTCCCATTTTGGTAGAAAGATTCTAAAATAGATCTGGAGATTAGTACCATCTATGCAAGTAGAGTCAAATATATCGTCTTTACTCAGCATTTTCTATGTCAAGAACGAATTAATTTTTTAACACCAGAATTACCTATAGGGTTTGCAAAGCCTGCCAGTGGAGGTGTTGGAAACATATTCAATCATCTCCTAAGGCTGATGCTGAAACATGGACTTTAGATACAGTCCCTACAAGTACTGCTCTTAAGAATTTACCTCCAATAATTTGCTTATATCAGTAAATAGGACTCATCTGATGATGGCAGAATATTTTATGTACTCTTAATATTAGTACATGAAGTCAAAGGTTTTTTATAGAAAAAACTTTACTGCCTTATAGTATGGCAACTACGCAGATCTATAAATTGACTCTTTTGTCTCCTTGAAGAAAAAACTGACATGAGATTTAAATATGTTTTTTCTCTTAGAACAGTAAAAGACACACCACCAACAAAATCAATAAACCAAAATATAAAAGCAGAAACAAAAAGCCCTCTTCACAAATTTTGAGCACCATCTACAGCTTTATGTGGTGAGAGATACAGCTACCATTCTTGAGTGATTCAAATAGAGTCAAATGGTGTTGAGCTAAATTACAACCCTAAATGCATATTGGTGAAATGAGATGCTGATCCATTTGCACACTAATGTGCTATTTTTAAGTCATGCATCATAGCATCTTCAAAGAGGCCTGTCATAATTATGATGGATTAGACTGCAGAGTCAGTCCTAGATGCAGTAATTGTTTCACAGATGCTGCCGATGTGACTTGAATTCATAATAAATTATGTCAGAGAGGCCAGAGAAGGAGCCAAATCAAATACCAAAGGAAAACTGCTGTGGCTAAACCTGTTTTGGTTTTAGGAAACTGGTCAAAAGACCAGTATTTTCAGCTGAGTAAATTTGTACCTCTGACATAGAGGATGAAGGTTGACATACTTGGCGTTTTCACTTAAAGTTCTCAATCTCAAAAAAAAAAGTTCTCAACCTCTGTCTCATTATCTTTCTTTCCCTCCCTCTCCCCCTCCCTCCCTCCCCTCTCTCTTTCTTTCTTTCTCTCTCTCTCTCTCACTTACTCATTCACTCGCTCACTCTTGTAGCTTCTGAAAAATTATTCAGGAGCATTAGCTGCAATCATAGGGTGACCATAACATATTTTTGCCTGTTCCTATATATATATTACATTACCTGGTTATAATTTGACCTTTAAATGTCCAACAAAATTGGTGATATTTATGACTGATAGAACTGTTCTTTTACATTCCTTAGAAGGGCATACTGTATGGGAAATATTGGACTATTAAAGGGATAAACATAAATAATATGACTAATAGGATCTAAATTACGACATTTTAAGTTGTGGTTTAATTGACATCTGTCATTTAAGTAAATAATTGCTAAATCTGTCTCTTTAGTCTTTTAAAAGAAATGCCAGGAGCACCTGATGGCGCAATTGGTTAAGCATACAAGTCTTGGTTTTGGCTCAGGATGTGATCTCAGGGTTGTGAGATCAAGCCTTGTGTCAGACTACATGCTTGGCGTAAATCTCCCTTTCCCTCTGCACCTCCTGCTCATGCTCTCTCTCTCTCCCCCTCAAAAATAAATAAATAAATCTTTATTTTTAAAAATGCCAAAGCCGGTTTTAGAATTTGAGTGTTATATTTTGTGCATTAACATTTAAGTCATATTGTTGCCTTTTTTAGGTATGAAGAAACCTCATACTGTACCACATAATCAAAAACCATGTGTGTGTGCATGTGTGTACAATTTAAATAATGAGCTACTTACTGCATTTTGATTAGCAAAGATAACTATTAAAGCAGATAAGTGTATGCCGTGTCTTTTCCTAGGTTAAGGGTTCAGTAGTTAGAAAAGTTTCCGTAAGTCATTTGTTGAATGACTTTTTTTTTTTTTAAATATACTCTACTGGGACACCTGGGTGGCTCAGTCGGTTGGGTGTCTGCCTTTGGCTCAGGTCATGATCCTGGAGTCCCAGGATAGAGTCCCACATCGGGTTCTTTACTCAGCGGGGAGTCTCCTTCTCCCTCTGACCATCCCCCCTCTGGTGCTTTCTCTCTCTTACTCTCTGTCTCTCAAATAAATAAATGAAATCTTTAAAAAATTAAAAAATTAAAAATGTACTCTACCAAGGTTTTTACATAGTCTCCTCTATACTTGATGACTACTGATATATTCTACTTAAGACACTAGTCCTTCTGCCTCAGTGATGTTGATAGACATGTTTGATGAACATTCATTATCCTTTTAAAACTAACTTTGACTTAGTGGGATAAGTATTTGTTTCTTACTGTGGCAAGAGGGAATGAAGTTAAATTTCATGAGAGATTTCGGTTGATGGTATGCAGACCTTGACAGCTAGGAGTATATTTCCCCTCTCCTATAGTCCTGTGGCTCTTGAACAGTCACACTGCCTTACCACAGTCGAGGGCAGTACATGATCTGTACATCTTTGTGTTTGTGCTACTCCATAGCACTTGCACTGAGCGGGGATTCAACTAATGCTTGACTGAATGCACAAATGAACTAGAGAGTGTTGGGCTCTAATTCTCTCCATAACATTACCAGGGAAATTGTCCTCAAATACTTTAGAGAAAAAATCATCAGCAACCCAGCATCAGTTGAAAAGGTAATCTAGAGAGGTAGCAAAGAAGGGATCAGAATAACTGTGGGAACTTCAAATTCCATGTACTAAATGTTTCCATTTTCTTTTTTATTCTGTTCCAATTCAAAGACTTGATACTTCGAAATACATGTAAAATGCCCTTAATTGTGCAAATAGTTACAGCCCTACAGACGTGTAACCAGAATACTTTATTTTTTCATCCTAATCCTATAAAGAGTCAAATGTTGGCAAAGTGAATTTATTAATAAAATAAAACCTACTCTCTGAATTATGTGTTTTTCTTGATATTACGGAGCCACCAGTCTAGCCCTTGGGGGAGATTATTTTGATGCCTAACCTCAAGCAAATTGCTCAGTTTTTTACATCTGTAAAGTGAGAGAATGGAACTAGATCCTTTCCTATACTCTGAAATGTTTTATACATTGTTAGGACCGTCATCATCACATATTATCACTCATTTTGGATATGTCACTGTAAAATTTCTTAGCCTTCCAAAAGTTTAAAATGCAATTCACTGATTCTAGGAACAAGAGTTTTGTTGTCCAGTATGACTCTGGATTGAAGACTATCAAAATAATATGGCATGTACTTGATCTTAGGGAACTTTCATTCCATTTTTTAAAAAAAGAAAAAGTAAGTAATATGATTTGTTAATATTTTGGTAGCTCTAACAGTAGTGTGTTAGAACCAGCTTGTAACAGTTTGTGAGAGCAGATTGTAAAATTTTCAGGAATTTTGTAAGCTGAAGGTTGATAGCTTGAAATCAGCCATGACCCATAAGAGCATTTCTTCAGGTATATGTTAAAAGTTCACTATTCGTTTTTAAATTGTAACTAATTACTGTAACATGAAGTACTGGCACCATGAAAAAGATTCCTGGGTAAGCCTACCCAGTCAGCCTCACCAGGTTTACCAGAAGCTCTTCTGCCTATACTCTTGCATTTAAACTTCATAACACTTTTAGGGAAAAAAATGCCTTAACTTTGATTGGACAGTATCCTCTTAGGTGAGTCACTATCCCTAGTGAAAAATTGAGACTTCTAAAAAAAAAATTATCTCTCCTGGTTTTTATAGATACAATTTTATTTGGCATAAATTACCATACACAAACCTCCAAGAGCTAGCATTACTTTAAAAAACATTTGAATATTCGGTTGCCCAAGGGAATAGTATCCTGATTGGTACTGTACATTATAGTAATTAAATAAAGGATATTTAATCTCAATCTCAAAACACTCAGCTATGAGAATTCAAAGTATTTCTGATATCAGTTACTTATAAGAGCAGATATGAATGAATAAAAACGATTTCTATTCCTGGTCTCTAAAAAGCAAAAGGAATGTCACACAAAAATCTCTATAGCAAAAATTTACATTCAGTTTAATTTCAGAAAAAGTTTTTTTTTCCCTAAACTTGTAAAAACCTATTAACTCTAGTTTCACTGATCAGCATATAGATATCTACAAAAAATTATCTTGGATTTTTTCTTTTATATATAAATTATTGACTTTTGTAAGCTTGGAAAAACTTTGTAAATGATGCTGTAAAGATTATAGTGTCAATGCTTTTTTAAATATTTCTACAATGAGCAAGAGGAACAGGTCTCATTTCTTTCTTTCATTTATTAAAATAAATAATGCTTGCCTGTGTCAGTATAAAATCACCAGTGTGATTTTGATTGTGAATGAATAATGTGCTGTACAACTAGATTACTGGATCATGTAATATTCTGGGGTATGTACACAAAAAGTGTGGTTTAGGATATATTGAACTTGAATAAAGTATTTTTTCTTCCTCTACAATGGCACTTTATTGGTTTGAATTTTCTGAATCAGATTCATAAACCAGTTACAATTAAGCCTCAAAAAAAATTATCCTTGTCCTAAAATAAAAAGATAATACATAATTTTCTTGCTCTCCTTAAAAATGTTAACCCTTTAGCTTTTCACATCCAGTGGTTATACTCAGTTAAGAAATTGCTGTCACAGACAGAATAGTTCTGTTAATAGTTTAAATTAGTATTTAAAGATGGTTATTGTGTTTAAAGTTCCATATTGAAATAAATTTCATTTTAAGTCACCTTCATTTGTTCTTAGCTATTCTCATAAAAGATTTGCAAACTCCATCTATGGTAATTGTGCCCTTGACACTTTAAAGAATGTCCAAATTATGTGGAACGGATCATAATAGAGAATAATGTGTTAAATGCTTACAGTATTTTATATCTAGAAAATTAAGTAGAATAATATATATTGTATATGGAGCCTGCAAGTTTTATAAAATATATAACATAACATAAATGTACATGTGTGTGTATATGTAAATACTTTTTGATTGGTATGAGTGTGAAATGATTTTACAGTTGCCAAAAGAAAGCATTTTTTGTTATAGTATTTGGAAAGCTGATTGACCTGGTCTCTAAAGAATTTATCTAGGCTTATTTCTGTGCTCCTTAATTTTTGAAAAGTGGTAGTGGCCCTGATTTTGCAGAAACCCCTTACATTTAAGACTACAAATCAATTTTCATTCATGATTCCAGAACCTAAAGTTTTTTTATTATTATTAAGGATTATTGATGATCAAGAGTATTAGTCTAGCTCAGAGTTGTCCAATAGAAATACAATATAAGCCATATATGAAATTTAAAATTTTCCAGTACTTACACTAAAACAAGTAAAAACGTAGGAACAAATGAAATTACTTTAATGATATATTTTATTTAAAATATCCAAAATAGGGCACCTGGGTAGCTCAGTCGTTAAGCGTCTGCCTTCGGCTCAGGTCATGATCCCGGGGTCCTGGGATCGAGTCCCACGTCGGGCTCCCTGCTCAGCGGGAAGCCTGCTTCTCCCTCTCCTGTTCCCCCTGCTTGTGTTTCTGCTCTCGCTGTCTCTCTCTCTGTCAAATAAATAAATAAAATCTTAAAAAAAAGAACTACTTTATAAAAAAATAAAAATAAAAAAAATATCCAAAATAGTATTATTTCAACATGTAATAAATATTTTTAAAAATCAAATTATTTTGTATTTTTTTGTCCACACTAAATTCTTTGAAATCCAGTGTGTATTTACACTTATGGCACATCTTCATTTGTGCTCAACACATTTAAAGGGCCCCATAGCCATATGCACATCTAACCCATTTCTTAACATTTGTAGGAAGTTGGTCTAGCAGAAATAAACACTATGCTCTGTTTTCTTTGCACAGTAGGAGTTTGACTTGGCAGTTTAAGTTTTATTTACTAATTAAGTAATATACATGCCTAAAAGTTACAAAAACAATAATAAAAAGCAGTTTCCTTCCCAGTGCTATTCTCTGGACTCTCCATTCTTTTTTCTGGATGCAAAATGTTATTACAATTTTGTTGTATGTTCTCCCAGAGCTGATTTTATATTTATTTTTGTAAATGTACAGGTTGTAACATTTTTTAAAAGATTTTATTTATTGGTTTATTTGAGAGAGAGAGAGAGAGAGAGACAGCAGGAGCTGGGGGGGGTGCAGAGGGAGAGAGAGGGAGAAGCAGACTCCCCATTGAGCATGGAGCTCCACGCGGGGCGCAACAACTGCAGGGCTTGATCCTGAGACCCTGAGACCATGACCTGAGCCAAAGTCAGACGCTTAACCAACTGAGCCACCCAGGCGCCCCCAGGTTATAGCATTCTTATACATACCATTCTGCAGCTTGCTGTATTTCATTTAATTACTTGGAAATACTTCCACCTGAAAATGTAGGTTGTTTCCCACCATTTACTATTGCAAAAGATTGTTCACACATTACTTAACATATATATGAGCATATTTGTTAGATAACTTCTTAAAACTGAACAGTCAAAGAAAGTTTCTGTGAAACTCTGAAGATTATTGTTAAATTGTCCTCCATGGTATTTGTACTCGTTTTCATTCCCATGAACCACACAGGGGAGTGTTATTCCCCATGTGCTTGCCAATATCTTGTATTATCAAACCTTTTGATCTTTGCAAATTTGAGGAAAAAAAAGCTGTATCTTGCTGAGGTTTTAATTTACATTTCTTTTTATGAGTGATACTAGACATCTTTTTAAACATTTAAGGGCCATTTGCATTTCATTTTCAGTGAACCCATGTCCTTTGCTCATTTTTCTATTCAATGATTGGTTTTTCCTTTGTCAATTTGTAAGAGTTCTGTATATTAAGAAAAGTTTTATGTGATTTTTTAACTTCACTTATGGGTTTATTTTTGCATGCATAAATTTTACTGAACTTTCTCGTTTTTTATGGCTTCTAAATTTTTTGTCATAAAGACCTTACCCAGTCATTAGATTATTTTTTTAAAGTTTTCTCAGACTGTTTTAGATTTTTTTTTTTTAGAGTTTTGTTTTACATATTAAGTGTTAAATCCATCTAAAATTCATTTTGGTGTAAGATGTTGGGGGTAAATCCAACTTGATCATTTTTTTCAGAAGCTGTCCAGTTATTCCAATATCATATTGATTTGCAGTGCCATCAGGATGCCACATTTCTATGTGTGTTAGGATCGATTTCTGGACATTCTGTTCTGTTTCATTTGTCTTATTAACACTCTTTTATTTACTAATTTGCAAGTACAAGCTGTGTTAAGTATAGTAGCCTTTGTTCTTTTTTAGTATCTTTTAATTTGGTTACTGCCCTGCCCAGACCCCTTTACAATTCTTTTTCAGGTTATTCCTGGCTATCCAGTTTGTTTATTTTTCCACATGAACTTTAGAGTCAGGTTCTTTAATTCCTCACAACAATCTGCTAGTATTTTTATTGAGAATAAATTAAATTAATAAATTCATTTGACAACTACCCAAGAACATATTATACCTTTCTACTTGTTTTGCTTTTATGTATCTGTCAATACAGTCTTAAAGATTTATTTAAATAGGACTTCCACATTTCTTTTTAAATTTATTCCTAATGTTTTAAGAATATTTTTTCCTGTTACAGTATTTTATTCCACTAAAGCTTCTGACTGGTTGTTGCTGTTATATATCAAAGCTATTGATTTTCTTATTCAACTACTTTTCTCATAAACTGTAACAGTTTTTCAGTTGATTCTCTTGGTTGACCAGTATACGATCTTATTATCTGTAAATGATAATTTTAGTGTTGCTTTCCAGTGTTTATATCTTATTTCTTCCTCTTTTGCACTTAATAAGCAATGGCTATAGTTTTTTGTAGCACAAAAGGAAAATAGTCTAGATTTTTTACTTACCTCCTTAAAATAAATGTGATGAGAAAAACTGTAGGAAAATAAAGCATGACTGTACTATGAATGGGGCAGCATTCACTTTATATGATGGATTATTTATGTTTTTTAGTGCCCATTCCTCCATGCACTCCAATCATTTGGACTTTGAAATCTCCATCAGTATTGGTCTCAGAAATATTTGAATTAATGAGTGAATGAAGAAATGATTGTAAGATGAGCAAATTTATATCAGTTTCGTGAAACTGATTGGATGCTCACTCTATACTAAGCACAAAAACAGAGTAGAGTAATCTTAAGTTCACAGTCCAGTGAGTAAACAAAATAAAATCAAGTATGATATGTTCAGCAGCAAGCCATATACAAGATATGGAAATAACATAGAAAAGGGAGTGATTTATTCTCTTAGAAAATCAAAGAAGGAATCGTAAAGGAAGTGATATCTGAGACTATTTCAGAGGAACGCATAGGAGTCACTGGGCAAATCAAGGTACTCAGAAGACATTCTAGGCCGACAAAACAACAGCATGGAGGTCTGAAACCATTTACCATGTTTGGGTATTTATAAGCTGTTGTTATAGTTCAAGTATAAGCTGTGAGAGGAAGTAGGAGGAGAGAAAAACAGAAATCTGCCTATGAAAAACCATTTGTGTCAGGCAGGGATTCTCAGTAGAAGTGGGCAGCCAGCGCCTGTGGAGGAAGACATAGAATAGAAGTGACATTTTATAAACGACACTTCTCACCCCATTCCATTTCCTGGAATATTAACACTAAAGGGAGCATGCCTTGTCTTTCAGGCGTGTGGGTGAGAAAGTTTGAAAACTACTAATACAGGCAATATGGAGCCAGAAAAGCATGTTAAGGAGGCTGTGACATCAGATTTGCATTAAGAACATTTCCTTTGGTAACAATTTGAAGGAACCTTGAAGAACTAGGGAGAGGACAGGGTGGGCAGGGGAAGAAACCCTCTAAAAAGCTACTGCAACAAATAATGAAGCAAGATAATGTATGTCTGGCTACCAAGTATCAGTGGGATAATTCAAGGAACATATAGGAAATGGAATTGATAGACCTTAGCAAGTGATTGGATGTATAAGGTACTAGAGAAGAAAGAAAGGATTGGCAATCTTTCTCTATTGTTCTTAGCATTTTGACAAAAAGAGTTATTTGGGAAGGAAGTTGATTCTATTTACTAATGCACTATGAACTTCCCACATTAGCTGGTGCTTTTGATCATATTTGTTCTCTATGACCATAAATATTTGAGAGTTGCTGAGAAGACAAGAGTAATCAGTTCCCGAGTAGCTATCGGTTGTCAGTCTGAAACATGCAAATGAGTATCGCAGTTTGCTATGTCTAGGAATTTCAGTATCATTAATGCCATGATTATGCTCCCAGATTTATTATTAGTGCTAATATGTATAAATGCACTTCAATTTCTGTTTCCCTGCTCTTTAGAATTCATTCAGAGGGCAGCCTTGTGGATGGCCCCGAAGCAAGCCTGATGGAACAGGATAGAACCAACCATGTTGAGGGCAACAGACTAAGTCCATTCCTGACACCATCTCCTTCTCCCATCTGCCAGACAGAACCTCTGGCTCTAAAGCTCCAGAATGGAAGCCCATTAACTGAGAGACCTTATCCAGAAGTAAATGGAGACACCAAGTGGCAGTCTTTCAAAAGTTATTATGGAATACCCCATATGAAGAGAAGCCAGAATAGTCGCGTGAGTCCGGACTTTATACAAGAAGGCAGAGGGTATTCCAGGTGCTTGCAAAATGGAGGAATAAAGCGCACAGTTAGTGAACCTTCTCTCTCTGGGCTTCATCAGAACAAGAAATTGAGACAAGACCAAAAGGCTAATGGAGAAAGAAATAACTTCGGGGAAAGCCAAGAAAGAAATCCAGGCAAAGGCAGCAGTCAACTGAATGTCTCCGATTTGAGTGATAAGAGAGAATCCGTGAGCTCTGTAGCCCAAGAAAATGCAGTTAAAGATTTCATCAGTTTTTCAACACATAACTGCAGTAGGTCTGAAAAACCAGAGCTTCGGATTCTGAATGAGCAGGAAGAGAAAAATGCTAACTACCATGACAAGAACATTGTATTACTTCTTAAAAACAAGGCAGTGCTAATGCCTAATGGTGCTACAGTTTCTGCCTCTTCCATGGAAAACACACATGGTGAACTCCTGGAAAAAACACTGTCTCAATATTATCCAGATTGTGTTTCCGTTGCGGTGCAGAAAACCACATCTCACATACATGCCATTAACAGTCAGGCTACTAACGAGTTGTCCTGTGAGCTCACTCACCCATCGCATACCTCAGGGCAGACCAATGTCCCACCGACCTCGAACTCTGAGCTGCCTCCAGAGCCAGTTGCAGTGGTGACCGAGGCCCGTGATGCTGACAAAGCCAGTAAGACAGCTGCAGTGATAGGGACCTGTCCCTTTCAGAAACCAGAAAAACAAAAATCAGTTTTTGACATATGCCTGTCGCGTGCTGAAAACAGTCCTATACAAGGAACCACAAAGCTGGTATCTGGTGAAGAATTCTGTTCAGGTTCCAGCAGCAATGTGCAGGCTCCCAGTGGCAGCTCTGAACGGTATTTAAAGCAAAATGAAACAAATGGTGCTCACTTCAAGCAAAGCTCAGTGTTCACTAAGGATTCCTTTTCTGCCCCTACCACATCACCACCATCACAATTGCTTCTTTCTCCCCCTCCTCCTCTTCCACAGGTTTCTCAGCTTCCTTCAGAAAGAAAGAGTACTCTGAACGATGGAGTTTTGGAAGAACACCATCACTACCCCAACCAAAGTAACCCAACTCTTTTAAGGGAAGTGAAAATAGAGGGTCAACCTGAGGCACAGCCATCCCCGAGTCCTAATCCATCTACACATGCATCCAGCCATTCTCTGATGCTTCCAGAAAGGCCTCAGAGTAATTGTGTTAACAAGAATGACATGCAGACTCCAGGGATGATGACGGTTCCAGCATGTTCTGAGAAAGCGAGACAAATAGCAGAACACCTCAAGCATAACCCACCAATTCTTGGTAGCAGTGGGGCTCCACAGGACCCCTGCCAGCAGTTGATGGGACACGAAGAGCAAGATATGCCGAAGGGTCGAGACAAGGAACAAACACGAGGTCTTGTGCTCCCGGCACAGCACTATCTGAAACCGGGGTGGATTGAATTGAAGCCCCCTCACTTTCGTCAAGCAGAATCGCACCCAAAGTGTCATGAGGCATCACTGCGGTCAGTTCTTCAGTATCAGTCCAACCCCGCCAATCAAATGACCTCCAAACAATACACTGGAAATTCCAGCTTGCCTGGGGGGCTCCCAGGGCAGGCTTACATCCAGAAAATAATGCAGCCAGAGCAGAGGCCACAAAGGTACCAAGGTGAGATGAATCCAGGGCAGTCTCAAGGTACAGTGGACCAGCAGCTCCATTTCCAAAAACCCTCACTCCAGGTGCACTTCTCCAAGACAGACCCTTCATCCAAAGCTCACGTGCAGTCATTGTGCACCCACAGGTTTTATTTTGAACAAAGACCAGATTCCCAAAGTGAGAAACTCATACCCCCAACGTTAAAACAGCACTTGAATCAACAGGCTTCAGAGACTGAGCCATTCTCAAACTCACACCTTTTACAACACAAGCCTCATAAACCGGCAGCACAAACACAAACACAACCATCCCAGAACTCACTTATGTCTCAAAACCAGCAGCAGCAGCAGCAAAAATTACAAATGAAGACTAAAGAACAAATGCCCCAGACTTTCTCTCATCCCCAAGGCAACAATGATCAGCAAAGGGAAGGATCATTCTTTAGCCAGATTAAAGTGGAAGAATGTTTCCGTGGTGAAAATCAGTATTTGAAATCAAGTGAGTTCCAGACTCATACTACTCAAATGGGATTGGAGCAAGTACAGAATATGAATAGTAGAAATTACCCCTATGGTCAGATCTTGAAATCAAATGAAAGCAAACTACAGATTTCTTGTTCAAACAGTACACACCTAGTTCCAGAAAATAAAGAACAGACTATAAATTCTGAACTCTTTGCAGGAAACAAGACCCAAAACTTGCATCACAGGCAATATTTTCCAAATAATGTGACTCCAAAGCAAGATGTTCTTCATAGGTGCTTTCAAGAACAAGAGCAGAAGCCTCAACAAGCTTCAGTTCTACAGGGATACAGAAGTAGAAACCAAGATATGTCTGGCCAGCAAGCAGCACAGCTCCCTCAGCAAAGGTACCTGATGCAAAACCAAGCAAATGCTTTCCCTGTGTCTGACCAGGGAGGAAGTCACATTCAGACGCCTCCCCAGAAGGACATTCAAAAGCATGCTGCTCTAAGGTGGCATCTCTTGCAAAAGCAAGAACAGCAGCAGATACAACATCCCCAAACTGAGTCTTGTCATAGTCAGACGCACAGGCCAATTAAGGTTGAACCTGGATCCAAGCCCCATACCTGTATGCGCCCCATGTCGGCACAGCCAGAAAACAAAACATGGAAAAAGATAACTAAGCAAGAGATTCCACCCCCGAGTTGTGATAATGTGCAGCAAAGGAGCATCCTTGAGACCATGGAGCAACATCTGAAGCAGTTTCAGGTCAAATCATTATTTGACCATAAGGCTCTAACTCTCAAATCACAGAAGCAAGTAAAAGTTGAAATGTCAGGGCCAGTCACAGTTTTAACTAGACAGACCACTGCTGCAGAACTTGATAGCCACACCCAAGCTTTAGAGCAGCAAGCAACTCCTTCTTCAGAAAAGACACCAACCAAAAGAACAGCTGGTTCTGTTCTCAATAATTTTTTAGAGTCACCTTCCAAATTACTAGATACTCCTATAAAAAATTTATTGGATACACCTGTCAAGACTCAGTATGATTTCCCATCATGCAGATGTGTAGGTAAGTGCTAGAAATGTACTGAGACACATGGTGTTTATCCAGAATTAGCAAATTCATCTTCAGATATGGGATTTTCTTTCTTTTTTAAAAAAAAATCTTGAGTCTGGCAGCAATTTGTAAGGGCTCATAAAAAACCTGAAGCTTACATTTTTTGTCTTTAAATTACAGATGCTTGTGCTGTGCAAGAGAGAACTTCACTTACATTCAGTTTTTCCAAAAAAAATTAAAACAATGTGCATGCTCATTTCTTCCTCTAATCAAACCCTTTAAAATGTAAAGGTATCTGTTTTAGATTAATCAGTCTGTTTAACTCTTTGTATATCATCTCCTGAAGAGACGTCTAGGCATCTCTAAAAACATCTATTAAAATGAGAAAAGTAACTGCTATATGCAACTTAATGTGGGAGCTTTTTAATATGTATCAGTTCAAGGTTGAACATATTAGTGGTTTTGGAACATTAATTTCTAGATGGGGGAAATTATCTTCAGTCTTGGTGAGTTGGGGGAAATCATAATGCTGAAGTTCTGAATACTCATGACATTGCGCTTCAGTTATACACTTGAAATATTGTATGATTTATATTTATTTTGATTCTGTTTTCTCTTTAAAGTGTCATCTTTTTAATAGAAAATATGCTCTTTTCTTTTCTTTTCTTTTTTCAAACCAACACGTTTTTGTTAAAATTCAAGATACGTGATAGGTCTGTTGGAATAGGGAAACATTTTGCTGATAGGTGCATATGTGTGTGTGTATCTATATATATATAACATATAAAATATATACGAAGACTTCATTATAGTCTCTCAGCTTGGATACAGTAGAAGACATTTGAAAAAAACAAATGTTAAACTGATATGGCCAGTGGTCCACCCACCTCATGTTCTTCCTCTTACAACGGGACACCCCACAGTTTATAGAAGAATGGAGGGAGGGTCCATACTGCCCCTTTGTGCGGTTACTGTTAGGTTGCCCCAGGGGTGCCGTACCACACATGTCATAGATAACGTTAGGTAAGTTCTAATTATCTGCAGTCTTTTCTCCCATCATCTTACCTCTCCTCCCCCTTTCCATCTTCGATAGTCTACAAGAACCTCTTCCTTTTACCTGACCCTCTCTCCAGAATTTTCTCTTATCATAAATTATTCTAAAGTACACACAAATACGGGTCTGGAATCAGTATTCTTATTTTCAAAACACAGCAATTAAATGTTGAGGGGAAACGAGGAGAAAAAGATACCTTGACAATAAAAACTGAGCAATATCCTGGGGGTGAGATAAGACAGGAAATTTTTAATCTTTTAACATCCAAGTAGTAGGCAGGCTTCTAGTTAGCTATAAAAAAATTTTTTTCAGTTCAAAAAACTGGATTGTAGTCGGTATTACATATAATATATTCTAATTCCCTCACTGTTTTGTTTAGTTCCACTTATTTTGTTTAAAATAAATAATTTCTTATACCGTATCTGAAATGTAATTTAATATATTTTTATCCGACAGCCAGCATGTACATATACTTAATTATTTGGCACATTTTCTAATAGATTAGTCCATCAGTTTATTCATTTTAAAGAAAAAAAAATGTTTAAAGTCACATTTAGGGCCCTTAATGTACAGTTGGGGGATAAGCTTTGTGGATGTAGCCTTTATATTTAGTATAATTGAGGTCTAAAATAATAATCTTCTATTATCTCAACAGAGCAAATTATTGAAAAAGATGAAGGTCCTTTTTATACCCATCTAGGAGCAGGTCCTAATGTGGCAGCTATTAGAGAAATCATGGAAGAAAGGTAATTAACGCAAAGGCACAGGGCAGATTAACGTTTATCCTTTTGTATATGTCAGAATTTTTTCAGCTTTCACATACAAAGCAGTAAACAATTGTAAATTGAGTAATTATTAGTAGGCTTAGCTATTCTAGGGTTGCCAGCACTCCACACTGTGCTATTCACCAGAGAGTCACAATATTTGACAGGACTAATAGTCTGCGAGCTGGCACAGGCTGCCCACTTTGAGATGGATGCCAGAAAACCCAGGCACGCACGAGAACCAGCCAGCCCGCCTGCCAGGCACAGGGGTGCTGGCACAGGCTGTAAAGAGAGGCCCCACTCTGGCTTTCCCACTTGATGATAAAGTATCCAAGAAGAAAGGGAGGGGAGATGTGGTATAAGAAAGGAACCACTGAGTTAAATTCACCTACAGCTGTAAATGAGTAGTTATCTCTAAGGAAGTTGTCCCTTAGTATGAGCAGAGGGTAAGTGTGAGATGCTGAATAGAAATAGAGACAGATTCTATTTATAGCTGCATTTTTTTTTTTTTTTACTGTCAATCAGGTAGGCAAGTATTTACCTGAATCTACACAGTCAGTCCTGCATATGAGTGAGACCATCAAGGCAGAGAGAGACTTTCATATAGGTATCCACAGATGTGAGCTGTTAACTATGCTAGGGGGCTTTTTCTTTAAGAGGTAGGCAGTGTTATTATTAAAATATGTTAGGAGACATTGTGGGCAGCAAGGACATTGTATCATTCTTGCCCAATTTACAAACTATCCATTTCTAAATTAGTATGTAGAAATTCACTAAATAATCCTCTAGTAGCCTGGCAGATACAGTGAATTTCCCTAAGTGCCTTTTGTTATTAGCAAGTAGTAAGTAGTGCCTTGGTCAGAAGGGAAAATATAATCTATCTCTAGAGCTATCCTATATTTTCAAAATTGCTGGATGCTAGTTATTTGCAAGCCATCTTTAAAAAATGGTAGAGATTCTTTGAGGAACAGTTCTAACTAAAATCTGTTGTGATTCCCCAAGTTTTAAAATAGCTAAATTTAGTAAAGGACAAAAATCAAATAGTATATATCTTAGAAGACTGAATTTAACAAACTTAAAAAAGTTTTGTACTTTGTGAAATTATGTCTAAAAATAAGCTTTCCCATTTATTTTCACCCAACATATAATTTCAAACTAGTTCATTACAATTATCAATATATTTTGATACCAAAGAAATACAAAGCTTAAAGTGTGTTATCCAGTTTGCTTGGCTTAGACTTATTTTTTAAAAATAAATTAAACCATTCATTTCTCAGGGTGTGGTCATAGAATAAAATTATGCTCAAATGTTCAATATTTTGGTTGCCTCGGTTTCATTTGTTAATTTTATGTGTGTGTGTGTGTGTTTCTGTGGATTTCTTTTAAGGTTTGGACAGAAGGGTAAAGCTATTAGGATTGAAAGAGTCATCTATACTGGTAAAGAAGGCAAAAGTTCTCAGGGATGTCCTATTGCTAAATGGGTAAGTGACCTGACAAGGCCTTTGGTCTTAATCTTGGGCGTTTTGATTCATTAACCCTGAGAATTGGGCTACCAGATCAAAGAGTAGAGTCATTTATGCCAGTTGAAATGAACATTGCTTATATTTATTTTGTGTTAGCTCTTAAGAAAAAGGCAGATTAGTTTTTAAAGCACGTACAAACTGTATTTAATTGAAAGACGTTAGTGGGGAGGAGGTCCATTCAAATTGATAAAAAGTGTAATTCTTCTGGAATGTGAAGTCATCCTTAATCCTTTAAATACCTTCCATTAATCTTTATAGTGTCATCTTTGAAAGCCTTGAACTTTGTGAAAAAGACCTGCAGTTCTTCCATAAAGCTCTAGCTTTAATGCAGGGGTCATTACCCCTCCCTGTACTGGTACAGTCTGCTAAACATTGAGCAGTTTTGCATCTCTCCCAGTTCTGACCCCATTTTACAGATGGGTAGCAAAAGGCAAGTTGCAGGTGCTGGCCAATGTTGCCGTAATTGTGACCCAGACATGAAAAAATATGCATACATAAATCAGTGCCCTCCTCTGCCACAAGTGACCCTTGTTTTGTTTTGGTGGGGGTGGGGGTGTTGGGGTGGAATGGGGACCCGCACAGGTGGTTCGCAGAAGCTGCAGTGAGGAGAAGCTACTGTGCTTGGTGCGGGAGCGAGCTGGCCACACATGTGAGGCTGCAGTGATTGTGATTCTCATCCTGGTGTGGGAAGGAATCCCATTGTCCCTGGCTGACAAACTCTACTCGGAGCTCACTGAAACGCTGAGGAAATACGGCACTCTCACCAATCGCCGGTGTGCCCTGAATGAAGAGTAAGTGAAGCCTCCCCTCTCTCTCCACTGACCGCAAAACCTGATCTTGGGTCTGACCCAAGGGAGTCGAACCTGCATTTTTACATTTATAAAATGGAGACCAAAATGCCTGTTTCAGTCATGCAGAAGGAAGTTGGATTTGCTAACGTGGGTAATTTGAGGTGATTTCCTTAACCATTTCGTACCTTCAGACAGTGCAGACATTTAGTTAGGAGCAGCTTGCTGAAAGTCTGAATGTCTGTACCCCATGAACTCGATCGTGCCATAAACTTGAAAATATTTGTGTGTCCACTTGCTGCAAGTGACAATTCTTGTGTGCCTGGCCACCACACTAGTAAGTATTGACACCATTATTATGTTGCAGTATCTGAAACAGATACATAATGCTAATGTAGCAAACATCAAAATATCAGGCTTATAGAATTTCTGTAGAAACAAACTGATTCATTCGTCAGTTCAATCCCATTTATTATTTCCACAATAGTAATAAAGATTGCTTTCATTTTTACTACTACTATATAAGCAAGAAATTAGTGGCTATGGACTTGCATTATTTTTGAGGAATATAAACATTTGGAATAGGAGAGCAGGGGCATGCTGTTAAATATATTTAGTGCATCCAAGTGCTAGTATGTGTGTGTTTGTTGACCTCATCCAGTTTAGGAAGTTTAATCTTCACTTGGAGAAAGCTTCATTACGATTGTTCCTCTGCTATGCCATTCCTGTATAACATTAGAATACAGGAGAATTTATAGTGCTACACTGAAATCCTACAGGAGTTATTTTACTCACAATTGGTCCTAAAATAATTTTAATTTTGCACTTCTTCCTTTAGTCTCCTTTCCTCTGCATTCACCAAACTACAGTATAGTTTACTGAATATATGGAAATACTGTGCTGCTCGTTGCAACAGCCCATTGCTACCATAATTTGTTCCTTTGCTATTAATCTGACTGATACTGCTTTACTAACTTCATGTTGACATGGGTTTTCTCTGGGTCATGGGGCGGGGGTGTGCAAATCAACTATAATGTGTCTAGGAAAGTTACTTTTCATATAGGAAAGTGTGACGTGGCCTCCTGTTGTAGTTATGATCCAAAACTGTAATGGTGTGTACCTCAATGCCATAAATCCACTTTTATAAATGATGTGCTGGAAGATAGAATGTTGATTCATAACACATGACTCAAACTCACGATGGACTGTTCTAGGTATAAAATACTATTCAGTGTACTCTAATTTCCATTGTTCCCTCTTTAAAAGATGTATTTAAATGACTTTAATCGGAAAGAAAATGAGGGGCACCCGGGTGACTCAGTCGTTAAGTGTCTGCCTTTGGCTCAGGTCATGATCCCAGGGTCCTGGGATCGAGCCCCGCATCGGGCTCTCTGCTCAGCAGGAAGCCTGCTTCTCCCACTCCCCCTGTTTGTGTTCCCTCTCTTGCTGTGTCTCTCTCTGTCAAATAAATAAAATCTTAAAAAAAAAAAAAAGAAAATGAAAGTTAAGGCACCTTGAGATGATGTCAGTGATAGCATTTTTCTCAGGAATTAAGTATCTGCCTTGTTTGTTTTTTTGTTTTTGTCTTTGTTTTTTTTAAAGCAGACTTCCTCTTAGACTTGGTGGCTTGAACTTCTAAACTACCGAAGAACTTCTTGTGAAAATAACAGTTGTTTTATTTAAATTTCTTGAAGTTTCATGCAAACTATATTTCACATTCTTCGTGATTGATTTAATTTTCAGTTATTCTATATCTCTGGTATTTTTCCCCTGTAGGCTTTTCTATAATTTCTATAAATGCTATTGCCTGAAATGGAATCTGACATATAGAAAGAAATTCTGTGTTAAGAACTTTTCCTGAATTGTGTTATTTGCATTTAAAATCCATGAGCAATGGTTGGGCCAGGGTCTAAGAAAAATTATAGTTTAACTGGTCTAAACAGGACATGAGTACAAAACCGTTAGAAGATGTGCTTCAAATATTAAGACATTTTAAAGGCCAGTCTGCATACTTTTGCTTCTTTTGGTCTGGAATTTCAAAAGGTAGAGGTAATTATTTAGATGAATTTTAGATTTGGGTTATACATATTTAAAACAATTCTCCAAAAACAAAACAAAACAACATACACAATTAAAATAGACATTTACCAGTGGCAATAGAGACTTCATTCAGATGTAGTTTTTGAAATTTCTAATACCTCATAAAATAAATTTTATGTCTGGCAGAAGTTAAAATTATGACTTTGCCAAAAACAGAGGATAATCTCAAATTGGGGCTGCTGACTCAGTTTAATATTCTAAGCTGTATGAACCTCATCTCTGAGTTCTTACAAATCCCAATGCCTACATGCACCATAACCACCCACTGTGAGTCCAGAAAAGAACTCAGAGTCTTTCAGTGGGAAAGTCAAAAACAGATTTTCATGTTTCCTTTGAGCCTAAACAGCTGTTTCTTCTTTAAAGATTTCCCTTTGAGATTTCCATTTTATGACTAAGCCTAACCAATATTTTTTTGGCAAGTAAGAGTTGTGGGAGTGTATCTGTCATGATAAGAAGTCAAAGCCAGAAACGTGTTCTGCCATGCTGGGTGATGTTAAATTTTTTAAGTTAACATTATATTATAAAAATTTTCAAACATGCATAAATGGAGGAGTGCAGGGTAATGAATCCCCATGGATCCATTATGTAGCTTCAGTAGTTATCAACATTTTATCAATACTGTTTCACATGTTTCCCCGACACTTCCTACCCCCACCGCCACCCCCCACCAGTGTTTTAAAGCGAAACACAGATAACCATCTCACGCATATACATTTCAGTGTGTAACTCTAACAGATAAGGACTTTTTTTTTTTTTTTTACAAAACCTAGTTACAGTGTCATGTCAATGATTCTTTAATATCATTTCATGTTCAGACCACATTCAGATTCCCTAATTGGATCCTGTTTCAAAATAATAATAATAAAAAGTAAAAAGATACGGAAAACGTGAAAGCCCATACCTTGTATTTGATTGAAACTTTTGAGTGGTCCCAGTTCATGCCTGTTGTCTAGCATAATAATTAATAGAACTTCGTTTCAAAAAAAATAGAACTTCCTTTCACTCTCAAAAGTATCCTCATTTGGAAGATAAATCATATGATTCATAAGCCTCTTTTTGTTTATAACAGTTCCCCCTCTCTTTTTAATGCATTTATTGTCAAAACAGACTATATCATTTGCTGTATAAAATTTCCCACATTCTGGATTTGGTTGATTGCACACTCGTTTTGTTCAACTTATTCTTCTATCCCAACTGTCTTTTGTACACTGATACGAAGAGACTTAAACAAGTTATGTGTATATACATGTATGTATGTCTATATTAGCAGAAATGCTTCATAAGTGGTGATGAAATAATCTTAGTTCTTCATATCCAGCATGAGGGTTATAATGTCTACTTTATAGACATTCTTAATGTTGTTAAGAGTGTTTAGTGAGTTCAGGAGTTGTCAGCTTGATCTGTCCATCATCAAATTTCCCAGAAAACTTTCACCTAATGGTGCAGCATATTCATTGAGGATCGTTGCCTGTTTCCATTATTTTGAGTTTGCAAATTGATAATTTTCTTATTTTTGCAGTATATATTTATTTGTTAGATTCAAGACATTTTTGCTAGTGTTTCTAAAATTGCATAAGGTTGAATATGTGAACTAATTTTTAGTTTAAAGTTGTTGAGGTTTGTTTGTTTTTTTTCCTGTTAGAAGTCCAGATGGTAACTCAACGGTTGAGAATGTTTTTAAAAATCTGTTATATAGATGAATATTTTTATTACAATTGCTTTACTGATTTGTCATTTAACCATGAGCCAATTTGAGTCATGTTAAATGAGGCTGCCGTGTGCTAATTCTAATATTATTTGAAAGGGCCCTATAGAAATAAAAATGCCTTTTAGTAGCCATTTCATGTGGGAAATCATCTTGAAGTTGCTCCACCTTATTATGCAAGGATTTTTTTGAGATACAATTCACATACCATAAAATTCACCATGTTAAAGTATACAATGAGTGGTTTAGTATATTCACAAAGTTGTGCAATGTTTCTTCACTCCCAGAAGAAAACCCCATACCTATTAGACAGTCAATTCCCATTCTCCTCTCCCTTAAAATGGCAGCCACAATCAACTTTCTGTCTCCATAGATTTGCCTGTACTGGGCATTTTGTATTGGTGGAATTATACAATATTTGGCCTTTCTGCCTGGCCTCTTTCACTTAGCATAATGTTTTAAAGGTTCTCCATGTCCTAATGTTAATCAGTATTTTATTCCTTTTTGTGGCTGAGTAATATTCCATTGTGTATATATACTACATTTTCTTTATCCATTCATCAGTTAATGGACATTTGGATTGTTTCCACTTTGGGGCTCTTATGAATGCTGCTGCCGTGAACATCTGTGTACAAGTTTTTGTATGGACATATGTTTTTAGTTCTCTTGGAGTTACATTGTTAGTCATATGGTTACTCTATGTTTAGCTTTTTTGAGGAACTGCCAAACTATTTTCCAAAACAGCTGTACCAGTTTTCATTCCTACCAGCAGTATATGGAGGTTCCAATGTCTCCACATCCTCACCAAAACTAGTTATTGTCTGTCCTTTTTATTATAGCCCTCCCAGTGGGTGTGAAGTGTATCTTGTGGTTTTGATTTGCTTTTCCCTAATGACTAATGATGTTAGGCATTATTTTCTGTCCTATTGATTATTCATATATCTTCTTTGGAAAATGCCTACTTGATTCTTTGCTCATTTTTAAGTTGAGTTCATTGTTTTTTGAGTTGTAAGAGTTCTTCATATATTCCAAATACTAGAACTTTATCAGATATATGGCTTTCAGATATTTTCTCTTATTTAGTTGCCTCTTCACTTTCTTGATAATGTCCTTGAAGCACAGAATTTTTCAATTTTGATTAAATCAAATTTATGTAATTTTTAAGTGCCTGTACTTTTATCTAAGAAACCATTGTGTGATCCAAGGTCTTGAGGATTTACATCTATGTTTTCTTTCCAGAGTATTAGAGTTTTAGCTCTTACATTTAGTTCTTTGATCACTGCTAAGTTAATTTTATGATTTTAAGAGTCCAATACCATTCTTTTGCATATGGCTCAGCACCATTTGTTGAGGAGATTATTTTCTCCATTAAATGGTCTTGTCACTCTTGTTGAAAATTAATTGACAAAGATGTATGGGTTATTTTGAGACTCTTCTATTCCATTAATCTACCTAAATATCTATCCTATGATTGTAATATACAATGTTGATTACTGTAGTTTTGTAGTAAGTTCTGAAATTGGAATTCATCTCTTTTGCCCATTCTCCCTATCACCTCCCCTCTGACAACCACCACTTCTCTGTATTTATGTAAGTCCTCCAATGTTTTACAAGACTTTTGCGGCGGGGGAGGGCTACTCTGGACTCTTTTCATGTATTTGAGAATTTTAGGATCAATTTGTCAATTTCCCCATCTGGGATTTGACAGGGGTTCTGTTGAATCGGGGTGGGGGGGAGTATTGTCAGCTTAACAATATTAAGTCTTCCAATTGGTTAACAAAGGATGCCTTTACACTTACTTAGGTCTTTAATTTCTTTCAATGATGTTTTACAGTTTTCAGTATGCGAGTCCTACACACTTATGTTAAATTTCTAAGTATTTTTTCTTTTTGATGCCATTAAATGGAATTATTTTGATTTCATTATTGGATTATTCATTGTTAGCATACACTTAGACAATTGTTTCTTATGCTTTTTTTATTGAGGTATAGTTGACCTACAATGTTATGTCAGTTTCGGGTATATAACATAGTGATTTGACAATTCTATATTTTAAGCTATGCCCACCAGGAAAAACGTAGTTACCATCTATCACCATACAATATGATTACAGTATTATTGATATATTCCCCATGCTGTACTTTTCATCCCTATGACTTATTTTATAACTGAAAGTTTGTACCTCTTAATCCCCTTCACCTATTTCACCCATCCTCCCACCCCACCCCCACCCCCACCCCCACCCCCTCCCCCGGGCAATCAATTTCTTCTCTGTATTTATGATTCTGTTTCTTTTGGGGTTTTTTGTTTGCTCATTTGTTTTGTGTTTTAGATTTTACATATAAATGAAGTCATATGGTATTTGTCTTTGTCTGATGTATTTCACCTATCGTGATACCATCTAGGTTTCTCCATGTTGTCACAAATGGCAAAGTCTCATTCTTTTTGTGGCTGAATAATATTCCATTGTATATATGTGCCACATCTTCATTATCCATTCATCTATTAATGGACACTTAGGCTGCTTTCATATCTTGGCTATTTGGGCCAAGTAGTGGAATTACTGGACTATGTGGTATTTCTAGTTCTATTTTTTTTTTAAACAAAATTCACATTTTATTTAGGTTGAAATAAACTATACAAAATTGATTTTCTTCACCAAAAATAACAGCAATATTTTCTGTATTATTCCTAGATAATTATTTTTGTAGGTATTCCAGGTTTTGTTTATAAATCAAGACGAGGCAGTAGATATAGTCATGGAAAAAGACGGAGGAAAACAGACAAATCATTTGTCAGTATCCATGGCCTCTGATCCGGTCTTGACCATGAACAGAAGTGTTCAACATATACCTGCTAAAAAGCTTATGAAGACGTAGGTGTTCTACATACACTTGCTAAAGAGATTATGAAGATGTAGGCTCAACAAAGGAATGTAAACAGCAACAATCCAATGTGGAACAACAATGGTAGGCTCTCCCATTCAAACTTTAACTGTAACTTGTTCCTTTAAGTATTTTCCACAGTGATAGCACCAGTTTACATTCCCACCCACAGTGCATGAGAGCTCCCTTTTCTCCACATGCTCACCATTTGTCTTTTTGATTCTAATCATTCTCACTGGTGAGAAGTGATATCTCATTGTGGTTCTGATTTGCATTTTCCTGATGACTCATGATGTTGAGCATCTTTTCATAGGTCTGTTGTCTGTATGTCTTCTTTGGAAAAATGTCTGTTTAGGTCCTCTGCCCAATTTTTAACTTTTTTTTTGAGTTATATAAGTTCTTTATATATTTTGGATATTAACCCCTTATTGGATATGTCATTTGCAGATATCTTCTCCCATTCGGTAGGGGTTCTTTTGTTTGGTTTTCTTGATGGTGTCCTTTGCTGTGCAAAACCTTTTAGTTTGATGTAGTCCCAATAGTTTAGTTTTGTTTTTATTTCCTTTGCCTGGGGAGACAGGCAAATCTAGAAAAATGTTGCTAAGGCTAATGTCCAAAAGATTATTGCTCATTTTTTCTTTTAGGAGTACTTTATCAGTTCAGCTCTCACATTTAGGTCTTCAATTCATTTTGAGTTTATTTTTGTGTATGTTGTAAGAAAGTCATCCATTTCATTCTTTTGCCTGTAGCTGTCCATTTATTGAAAAGGCTGTCTTTTCCCTAATGTATATTCTTGCCTCCTTTTCATAGCTTAATTGACAACGTATGTATGGGTTTATTTCTGGGTTCTCTATCCTATTCCATTGATCTCTGGGTCTATTTTTTTGTGTCCGAACCATACTGTTTTAATTACTGTAGTAATCTATGGTATATCTTGAAATCTGGGGTTGTGATACTCTAGCTTTCTTCTCAAGATTGCTTTGGCTACTTGCGGTATTTTGTGGTTGGATAAAAATTTTAGGATTATATGTTCTACTTCTGTGAAAAATGCCATTGGTATTTTGACAGGGATTACATTGAATCTGTACATTGCTTTGGGTAGTATGGATATTTTAACAACATTAATTCTTCCAATTCATGAGCATGGTATATCTTTCCATTTCTTTGTGTTGTCTTCAGTGTTTTTCATTAACATCTTAAAATTTCCAGGGTATAAGTCTTTCACCTCTTTTGTTAAATAGATTCCTAAGTGTTTTATTATTTTTAGTGTAATTGTAAATGGAATTGTTTTCTTAATTTCTCTTTCTGCTACTTTGTTTTTAGTGTACAGAAACACAACACATTTCTGTATATTAATTTTATATCCTGTAACTTTACTGAGTTCATTTATTTATTCTAATAGTTGTTTTGGTGGATTCTTTAGGATTTTCTCTATATAGTATCATGTTATCCACAAATAGTGACCATTTCACTTCTTCCTTACGATTTGGATTTTTTTTTTCCTTGTCTGATTGCCGCAGCTAGGACTTCCAGTACTATGTTGAATAAAAGTAGTAAGAGTGAACATCCTTGTCTTGTTCCTGATTTGAGAGGAAAAACCTTCAGTTTTCCCCATTATCAGTGGGTTTGTTATATATGGCCTTTATTATGTTGAGGTGTATTCCCACTAAACTCACTTAAGTTGAGTTTTTATCATGAATGGATGTTGTACTTTGTCAAATTATTTTTCTCCATGTATTGAGACATCATATGGCTTTTATTATTTCTCTTATTAATATATATCACATTTACTGATTTGTGAATATTGAACTACCCTTGAATCCCTGGAATAAGTCCCCCTTGATCATGCTGAATGAACCTTTTAATGTATTATTGAATTCGGTTTGCTAATATTTTGTTAAGGACTTTTGCATCTGTGTTCATCAGAGATATTGAACTATGTTTTCTTTTTTTCATAGTGTTTTTGTTTTTAGTATCAGAATAATGTAGGCCTCATAGAATGAATTTGGAAGCTTTCCTTCCTCTGCTATTTTTTTGGAATAGTTTGAGAAGAGTAAGTATTAACTCTTCCCTATATGTTTGCTAGAATTCATGTATGAAGCCACCTGGTCCTAGATTTTTGATGGGGGTTTATTACTGATTCAGTTTTGTCACTAGTAATTGGTTTCTTCATATTTCCTATTCCTTCCTGATTCAGTTTTAGAAGATTTTATGTTTCTAGGAATTTATCCATTTCTTCTAGGTTGTCCAGTTTGTTTGCATATAATTTTATAATGTCATAATTTTTAATATTTCTTTGATTTCAGTTATTTCTCCTCCTTCATTTCTGTTTTTATTTGAGTCCTCTCCTTTTATTTATGAGTCTAGCTAATGTTTTATCAATTTATCTTTTTGAAGAATGAGTTCTTCGTTTCATTGATCTTTTCTATTATTCTTTAGTCTCTTTTTCATCCATTTCAGCTCTAACCATTATTTCTTCCTTCTACTAGCTTTAGGCTTTTTTCTTTTTCTAATTTATTTAGGTGTGAGGGTAAATTGTTTGATATTTTTATTTCTTGTGGTAGGCTTGTAATGTCATAAACGTCCCTCTAAGAACTGCTTTAACTGTGTCCCAAAGATTTTGGACCATTGTGTTTTAGTTTTCATTTGTCTCCATGTATTTTTTATCTCCTTTTTGATTTTCTTGTTAATCCATTAGTTGTTTTTCTTTTAATATTTATTTATTAGAGAGAGAGAGTGAGCACACGTGAGTAGTAGGAGGGGCAGAAGGAGAGAGAGAATCTGAAGCAGACTCCCCACTGAGTGTGGAGCCCAGTGCAAGGCTTGATCTCACAACCCCAAGATCGTGACCTGAGCTGAAAGCAAGAAAGATAGTCACTTAACCAACTGAACCACCCAGGTGCCATGCCATCAATTATTTAGTAGTATGTTATTTAGTTCCCACATGTTTGTGAGGTTTGTGTTTTTTCTTACAGTTGATTTCTTGTTTCATACCATTGTGGTCAAAAGTTGCATGATATGATTTCAGTCTTCTTAAATGTATTTAGATTTGTTTTCTGGCCTAACATGTGATTTGTCCTGGAAAATGTTCCATGGATAATTTTCCACACTTGAAAAAAAAAAAATGTTCTGCTGGTTTTGGATGGAATGTTCTGTATATATCTATTAGGTCCATCTGGTCTGATGTGTCATTCAAAGCCACGGTTTCCTTGATCTATTCATTTATGCAAGTGGAGTCACTATTGTATTACTGTCGATTTCTTCCCTTATGTCTATTAATATCAGCATTTTGTATTTTGGTATTCCTGCGTTGGGTGCATAGATATTTACAATTGTTATACCCTTTTATTGGATCGATCCCTTTATCATTACGTAGTGCCCTTCTTTGTGTCCTACTGCAGTATTTGCTTTAGTGTTGATTTTGTCTGATACAAGTATTGCTACCTCAGGTTTTTTTTTTTTTCCATTTCCATTTGCATGGAATATCTTTTTCCATCCCTTCACTTTCAGGCTGTGTGTGTCTTTAGGTCTGAGTTAGTTTCCTGTAGGCAGTATATAGATGGGTTTTGTTTTTTAGCCATTCAGTCACCCTATGTCTTTTGATTGGAGCATTTAGTCCATTTACATTTAAAGTGATTGTTAATAAGTATGTACTTAATGCCATTTTGTTAGTTTCCTGGTGTTTTCATATTTCATAGTTCTTCTCAGTTCCTTTTTTCTTCTTTTGCTTTCTTCCCATGTGGTATGATGGCTTTCTTTTAATGTTATGCTTGGATTACTTTCACTTTATTTTTTGTATATCTGTTATAGGTTTTACATTTGTGGTTATCATTGGGTTCATATAGAACATCTTGTGTGTATAGCAGTCTATATTAGGTTGATGTCACTTAAATTTGAACACATAAAAGCACTAAATTTTTGTTCCCTTCCATATTTTATGTGTACGAGGTCATATTTTACATCTTTTTATTTTATCACTTGACTAATTTTTGTAAATACAGTTGATTTTACTAGTTTAGTTTTAATCTCCACACTGACTTTATGAGTGATTATTCTACTACCTTTACTATATGTTTGCTTTTACTTGTGAAATTTTTCCTTTCATATTTTTCTTCTAGTTATGGCCTTTTCCTTACACTTAAAGAATTCCCTTTAACCTCTTTTGTAAGGCTGGTTTAGTGGTGATGAACTACTTTAACTATTGTTTGGGAAACTGTATCTCTTCAATTCTGAGTGATAATCTTGCTGGGTAGAGTAGGTAGAGTATTCTTGATTATAGGTTTTATCCTTTCAGCACTTAGAATATCTATCATGCCACTCTCATCTTGCCTGTAAAGTTTCTGCTAAAAAAATCATCTTATAGCCTTACGGAGTTTTCTTTGTATGTAACTGTTTTCTCTTGCTACTTTTAAAATTTTCTCATTGTCATTACTTCTTGCCTTTTTAGTTTTTATGTATCCTGGTATGGGTCTTCTTGGGTTCATCTGAGAGGGACTCTCTGTGCTTTCTGACCTGGATTCTGTTTCCTTCCCCAGATTAGGGAAGTTTACAGGTATTTTTTTTTTCCAAATATATTTTCTGCCCCCTTCTCTCTTCTCCTTCTGGGATCCCCACAATGTGAATGTTATCATGCTTGATGATGTTGCAGAGTCTCTTAAGGTATTCTCACTTTTTAAATTCTTTTTTTTTTTTTTTTTTTTTTGCTGTTCACCTTGGTTGCTTTCCATCTCCTGCCTTCCAGATCACTGATCTGTTCTTCTGCACCCTTTAATCTGCTGTGGATTCCCTCTAGGATATTTTTCATTTCAGCTACTGAATACTTCAGCTATGACTGGTTATTTTTTATATTTTCTTTCTCTTTGCTGTTCTCACTGACTTCATTCATCCTTTTTTCAAGTCCAGTCTCTATGACCATTACTTTGAATTTTTTATCAGGCATATTGCTTATCTCTGTTTCATTTAGCTCTTCATTTTCATTAGTCTTCATGCAACAATTGATTTTTATGTATTCATCTTATATTCTGCAAACTCACTGAACTAGTTTATTAGTGTTAATTTTTTTCTTTTGGTAGATTCCTTAGGATTTACTACATACAAGATTATGTCATCTACAAATAGAGATAGTTTAATTTTTTCCTTTCGATGCTGGGTGCCTTTATTTCTTTTTCTTGCCTAAATTTTCCTGTGTAAAACCTGCAGTAGATATTAAGTAAAATTGACAAGAGCAAACATTTATGTCTTGCTCCTAATTTTAGGGAAAAAACTCAGTTTTCACCATTAAGTATGGTGCTACCTGTAGATTTTGTAGATGCTCTTTATCAGGTTGGGGATTTTTTTTTTTTTCTATCCTAGTCTGTTATTTTTATCATGAAAAGATGTTGGACTTTTTGCAAATGCTTTTTCTGCATCTAACAAGATGATCGATCATGTGGTATATTATTTACATTTTTGAACATTGGCCCAACATTGCATTTCTGAGATAAATCACCCGAGGTTATAATGTACAAATCTTTTATACGTTGTTCAGATATGTTTGCTAGTATTTTATTGAGGATTCTTGCATTTATATTAATAAAGGATATTGATATATCACAATATTGTGATGTCTTTGCTTTTGGTATCAGGTTAATACCACCTTCATAGAATCCATTGAAAGGTCTCCCCTCTTCTATTTTTTTGGAAGAATTTGTAAAGGATTGGGGTTAATTCTTTTTTTATAATTTTATTATGTTATGTTTATCACCATACATTACATCATTAGTTTTTGATGTAGTGTTCCATGATTCATTGTTTGCGTATAACACCCAGTGCTCCATTCAGTACATGCCCTCTTTAATTTCCATCACCAGGCAAACCCATTCCCCCACCCCCCTTGCCTCTAGAACCCTCAGTTTGTTTCTCAGAGTCCATAGTCTCTCATGGTTCATCTCCCCCTCCGATTTCCTCCCCTTCATTTTTCCCTTCCTACTATCTTCTTCTCTTTTTCTTAACATACAATGTATTATTTGTTTCAGAGGTACACAGTACTTCACAGTACTCAACATAGCACATACCCTCCCCAATGTCTATCACACAGCCACCCCATCCCTCCCACCCCCTACCACTCCAGCAACCTTCAGTTTGTTTCCTGAGATTAAGAATTCCTCGTATCAGTGAGATCATATGATACATATGTTTCTCTGATTGACTTATTTCTCTCAATCTAATACCCTCCAGTTCCATCCCCCATGTTGCAAATGGCAAGATTTCATTCCTTTTGATGACTGCATAATATTCCAGTGTGTGTGTGTGTGTGTGTGTGTGTGTGTGTGTGTGTGTGTGTGTGTGTGTGTATACCACAGATTCTTTATCCATTCATCTGTCGATGGACATCTTGACTCTTTCCATAGTTTGGCTATTGTGGACATTGCTGCTATAAACATCGGGGTGCACCTACCCTTTCGGATCACTACATTTGTATCTTTGGGGTAAATACCCAGTAGTGGAATTGCTGGGTCATAGGGTAGCTCTATTTTCAACTTTTTGAGGAACCTCCATACTATTTTCCAGAGAGGCTGCACCAGCTCACCTTCCCACCTACAGGGTAGGAGGGTTCCCCTTTCTCCACATCCCCGCCAACACCTGTCGTTTCCTGACTTGTTAATTTTAGCCATTCTGACGGGTGTGAGGTGGTATCTCATTGAGGTTTTGATTTGGATTTCCCTGATGCCGAGCGGATGTTGAGCACTTTTTCTTGTGTCTGTTGGCCATTTGGATGTCTTCTTTGCAGAAATGTCTGTTCATGCCTTCTGCCCATTTTTTGATTGGATCATTTGTTCTTTGGGTGTTGAGTTTGATAAGTTCTTAATAGATTTTGGATACTAGCCCTTTATCTGATATGTCATTTGCAAATATCTTCTCCCATTCTGTCAGTTGTCTTTTGGTTTTGTTGAGGTTTCCTTTGCTTTGCAAAAGCTTATCTTGATGAAGTCCCAAGAGTTCATTTTTGCCCTTGCTTGCCTTGCCTATGATGATGTTTCTAGGCAGAAGTTGCTGTGGCTGAGGTTGAAGAGGTTGCTGCCTGTGTTCTCCTTTAAGATTTTGATGAACTGCTGTCTCACATTTAGGTCTTTCAACCATTTGGAGTCTGTTTTTGTGTGTGGTGTAAGGAAATGGTCCAGTTTCATTCTTCTGCATGTGACTGTCCAGTTTTCCCAACACCATTTGTTGAAGAGACTGTCTTTTTTCCATTGGACATTCTTTCCTGCTTTCTCAAAGATTAGTTGACCATAGAGTTGAGGGTCCATTTCTGGGCTCTCTATTCTGTTCCATTCATCTGTCTGTTTTTATGTCAGTACCATACTGTCTTGATGATGATAGCTTTGTAATAGAGCTGGAAGTGCGGAAATGTGATGCCACCAGCTTTGCTTTTCTTTTTCAAGATTCCTCTGGCTATTCGGGGTCTTTTCTGGTCCCATACACTTTTTAGGATTCTTTGTTCCATTTCTTTGAAAAAAGTTGATGGTATTTTGATAGGGATTGCATTAAATGTGTAGATTGCTCTAGGTAGTATTGACATCCTCACAATATTTGTTCTTCCAGTCCATGAGCATGGACCGTTTTTCCATTTCTTTGTGTCTTCCTCAATTTCTTTCAAGAGTATTTTATAGTTTTCTGAGTACAGATCCTTTGCCTCTTTGATTAGATTTATTCCTAGGTATCTTATGGTTTTGGGTGTAATTGTAAATGGGATCGACTCCTTAATTTCTCTTTTTTCTGTCTTGTTGTTGGTGTATAGGAATGCCACTGATTTCTGTGCATTGATTTTATATCCTGCCACTTTACTGAATTTCTGTATGAGTTCTAGCAGTTTTGGGGTGGAGTCTTTTGGGTTTTCCACATAAAGTATCATATCATCTGCAAAGAGTGAGAGTTTGACTTCTTCTTTCCCGATTTGGATGCCTTTGATTTCTTTTTGTTGTCTGATTACTGTGGCTAGGACTTCTAATACTATGTTGAATAGCAGTGGTGATAGTGGACATCCCTGCCGTGTTCCTGACCTTAGGGGAAAAGCTCTCAGTTTTTCCCCATTGAGAATGATATTCGCTGTGGGTTTTTCATAGATGGCTTTTATGACATTGAGGTATGTACCCTCTATCCCTATACTCTGAAGAGTTTTGATCAAGAAAGGATGCTTTACTGTATCAAATGCTTTTTCTGCATCTATTGAGAGGATCATATGGTTCTTGTTCTTTCTTTTATTAATGTATTGCAACACATTGATTGATTTGCAGATGTTGAACCAATCTTGCAGCCCAGGAATAAATCCCACGTGGTCATGGTGAATAATCCTCTTAATGTACTGTTGGATCCTATTGGCTAGTATTTTGGTGAGAATTTTTGCATCCATGTTCATAGGGATATTGTTCTGTAATTCTCCATTTTGATGGAGTCTTTGTCTGGTTTGGGGATCAAGGTAATGGTGGCCTCATAAAACGAGTTTGGAAGTTTTCCTTCCATTTTTTTTTTTTTGGAACAGTTTCAGAAGAATAGGTATTAATTCTTCTTGAAATATTTGGTAGAATTCCCCTGGGAAGCTATCTGGCCCTGGGCTTTTGTTTGTTGGGAGATTTTTGATGACTGCTTCAATTTCCTTAGTGGTTATAGGTCTGTTCAGGTTTTCTATTTCTTTCTGGGTCAGTTTTGGTAATTCATACATCTCTAGGAATGCATCCATTTCTTCCAGATTATCTAATTTGCTGGTGTATAGTTGCTCATAATATGTTCTTATAATTGTTTGTATTTCGTTGGTGTTCATTGTGATCTCTCCTCTTTCATTCATGATTTTATTTATTTGGGTCCTTTCTCTTTTCTTTTTGATAATTCTGGCCAGGGGTTTATCAATCTTGTTAGTTAATTTTTTCAAAGAACCAGCTCCTAGTTTCGTTGATCTGTTCTACTGTTCTTTTGGTTTCTGTTTCATTGATTTCTGATCTGATCTTTATTATTTCTCTTCTGCTGGGTTTAGGCTTTATTTGCTGTTCTTTCTCCAGCTCCTTTAGGTGTAGGGTTAGGTTGTGTATTTGAGACCTTTCTTGTTTCTTGAGAAATGCTTTATATACTTTTCTCTCAGGACTGCCTTTACTGCATCCCAAAGATTGTGAACAGTTGTGTTTTCCTTTTCATTGGTTTCCATGAATTTTTTAAATTCTTCTTCAATTTCCTGGTTGACTCATTCATTCTTTAGTAGGATGCTCTTTAGCCTCCATGTATTTGAGTTCTTTCTGACTCTCCTCTTGTGATTGAGTTCTAGTTTCAAAGCATTGTAGTCTGAAAATATGCAGGGAATGATCCCAGTCTTTTGGTACAGGTTGAGACCTGATTTGTGACCTAGGATGTGATCAATTCTGGAGAATGTTCCATGGGCACTAGAGAAGAATGTGTATTCTGTTGCTTTGGGATGGAAGGTTCTGAATATATCTGTGAAGTCCATTTGGTCCAGTGTGTCATTTAAAGTCTTTACTTCCTTGTTGATCTTTTGCTTAGATGATCTGTCCATTTCAGTGACGGGGGGTTAAAGTCCCCCACTATTATTGTATTGTTGTCAATGTGTTTCTTTGCTCTTGTTATTAATTGGTTTATATAATTGGCTGCTCCCATGTCGGGGGCATAGATATTTACAGTTGTTAGATATTCTTGTTGGATAGATCCTTTAAGTATGATATTGTATCCTCCTTCATCTCTTATTATAGTCTTTGGTTTAAAATCTAATTTTTCTGACATAAGGATTGCCACCCCAGCTTTCTTTTGGTGTCCATTAGCATGGTAAATGGTTTTCCACCCCCTCACTTTCAATCTGGAGGTGTCTTTGGGCCTAAAATGCATCTCTTGCAGATAGCATATTGATGGGTCTTGTTTTTTAATCCAGTCTTTTGTGTCTTTTGATTGGGGCCTTTAGCCCATTTACATTCAGGGTAACTATTGAAAGATAGGAATTTAGTGCCATTGTATTGCCTGTAAGGTAACTGTGACTGTATCTTGTCTGTGTTCCTTTCTGGTGTATGTTGCTTTTAGGCTCTCTCTTTGCTTAGGGGACCCCTTTCAATATTTTTTGTAGGGCTGGTTTCGTGTTTGCAAATTCCTTTAGTTTTTGTTTGTCCTGGAAGCTTTTTATCTCTCCTTCCATTTTCAATGACACCCTAGCTGGATATACTATTCTTGGCTGAATATTTTTCTCATTTAGTGCTCTGAATATATCATGCCAGTCCTTTCTGGCCTGCCAGGTTTTAGTGGATAGGTCTGTTGCCAATCTAATGTTTCTACCATTGTAGGTTACAGATCTCTTGTCCCGAGCTGCTTTCAGGATTTTCTCTTTGTCTCTGAGACTCATAAGTTTTACTATTAGATGTCGGGGTGTTGACCCATTTTTATTGATTTTGAGGGGGGTTCTCTGTGCCTCCTGGATTTTGATGCCTGTTTCCTTCCCCACATTAGGGAAGTTCTCTGCTATAATTTGCTCCAATATACCTTCTGCCCCTCTCTCTTTCTTCTTCTTCTGGGATCCCAATTATTCTAATGTTGTTTCATCTTATGGTATTGCTTATCTCTCGAATTCTGCCCTCGTGATCTAGTAGTTTATCTCTCTTTTTCTCAGCTTCTCTATTTTCCATCATTTGGTCTTCTCTATCACTAATTCTCTCTTCTGCCTCATTTATCCTAGCATTTAGAGCCTCCATTTTTTATTGCACCCCATTAATAGCCTTTTCGATTTTGACTTGGTTAGATTTTAGTTCTTTTATTTCTCCAGAAGGGGTTTCTCTAATATCTTCCATGCTTTTTTCAAGCCCAGCTAGTATCTTTAAAATCGTCATTCTGAACTCTAGTTCTGACATCTTACTAATGTCCGTATTGATTTGGTCCCTGGCAGTCAGTACTGCCTCTTGTTCTTTTTTTTGAGGTGATTTTTTTGTCTTGTCATTTTGTCCAGAGGAGAATAGATGAATGAGAGAAGAAAATGCTAACAGGGTAAAAACGACCCCAGAAGAATATACACTAAACAAACCAGAAGAGACCTAAAACTGTGGGAAAAGAGAGGGAAAGAAGGAAAAAAGAAAATGATAAAAAAAAAAAGAATATGATCAAATATGATCAGGCTGGTGCACAGATCAGTGCTACACACTAGATTTTGGGCATATTTTGGTCTGTTAGAAGAAACTGCCTCCCAAAATTTTAAAGAAAGAAAAACTTATATCTGTACAAAAATAAGGGTGAATATGATGAAGGGATGGAATATGACTATAAAGATGAAAATTATAAAAGATTTTATAAAAGGAATTTTAAGATAAATTCGTTGAAAAAAGAAAGAAGAGGAATTAAAAAAAAGGAGAGAATATGATCAGGCAGGAGACTAGAACAAAGCCATACACTAGAGATTTAGGGTATATTTTGGTCTGTTAGAATAAACTGTATCCCAAAATTTTAAAGAGGCAACAATATATATATAACCAAAAAGAAGGTTAACTACTATGAAGGGATAGAATATGACTCTAAAAATGAAAAATAAAAAAGATTTTTAAAAATGGGATTAATGTTTGTTGAAAAAAGGAAAAAGAAAAATTAAAATAGAGAAACAAGAAATTAAAAAACTTATCTTTGAAAGACCAAAGAATTAAGGGGGGGAAAAAGCCACGAATTCTATGTGCTGTATTCCCCTAGTGCTGGTGTTCTGCTGTTCTCATTGATCTTGTTCTTGGCTGGCTATTCTTCCAGATCTTCTGGGGGAGGGACCTATTGCCGTGGTTCCCAGGTGTCTTTGCCTGGTCGAGGCTACCTAATCTGCTCCGGTTTGCTCTCAGGTGCTTTTGTTCCCTGTAAGCTTTCCCTGCAGCTTTGGAGGAGGAGCGTGAAATGGCGGCCTCCCAATCTCTGCTCTGGAGGAGCCAAGAACTCCGGCCCCGCTCCTCAGTGCACCCCCAGGGAGAAGCAGTCAATCACTCGCGTCTCCCACGTCTCTTGCTGCACTCCGTGCTCACCGGGCCTGTGACTGAGCGTTTCTGTTTCTGGCAAACAACCCTGTGTGGAGTCTCCAATCCTAGCAGATCCCTGCGGTGCGCTCCCGCGCCGCTCCACCGGGGGGAGGAAGGGGAGTCTCCCCGGATCTGCCGCTTGTTGGGTCCCTGGTGGAGGAGCAGTGAGTGACCCGACTGTGCCGAGGATCACGGTTTCTGGCAACCCTGAGCTGTGAGCCTGCTCCTCAGCTCTCTCTGCAGCTGGCTTCCCAGCTCCGATACCTGGGAGCTCAGCCGCACTCAGGCACCCCCGGTCTTTCTGTGACCTCGAGGGTTCTGAGACTACACTGTCCCTGCGAGGGTTCCACCCCACCCCCCACCCCCCGCTTAGCCACTGGAGCGACGTCCCTCAGCGGAGCCGACTTCTAAAAGTTCCGATTTGGGGCTCCGCCGCTCTATCACTTGCCAGAAGCAGCTGACGGAGGCCCTCTCCCCTGCCGTCTATCCTCCCGAATATCGCCTCTGATTCACTTCTCCGCACATCCTACCTTCCAGAAAGTGGTCGCTTTTCTGTTCAGAGAGTTGCTGCTATTCTTTTCTTCGATCTACTGTTGAGTTCGTAGGTGTTCAGAATGGTTTGATAACTATCTAGCTGAATTCCTGGGACCAGATGAAATTTAGGTCTCCTCCTCTGCCATCTTGCTCCTGCCCCCTAATTCTTTATTTTTTAAAAAAGATCTTATCTGTTATCTATTTGAGAAAGAGAGAGAGCATGAGCGGGGGGGGGGGGGGGGCGGGGGGAAGAAGTGGGGCTCAATCCCAGGACCTGGGATCATGACCTGAGCTGAAGGCAGACACAACCAAATGAGACAGCCAGGCACTCCAGGGCTAACTCTTTAAATGTTGGGTGGAATTCAGCAGCAAAGTCATGTACTTCTGGGCTTATTTTTATTGGCAGTTTTTTTGATTACTAACTCAATCTTTTATTAGTTGTAGTTCTATTCATATTCTCTTTTTTTTTTTGAGTCAGTTTCAGTAGTTTGTCTAAGAATTTGTCCATTTCATCTAGGTTATCTACTTGGTCGATATTTTTATATTATTCCCTTATAATTTATAAGGTATATTTTCTCTTTTAATGCCCAGTTTTAGTAGTTTGGGTCTTCTCTTTTTTCTTATTCAGTCTATGTGGTTTTCTCAAGTTTGGATCCTTCCAAAGAACTTTTGATTCTTTGATTTTCTCTATTTTTCTGTTGTTTATTTCATCAATTTCCACTCTAATGTGTTTCCTTCATTGGTTGTGTTTAGTTTGCTCTTCTTTTTCTAGATTTTTAAGGCAGATTATTTTATTGATTTGAGAACTTTTTAAATATAGGTATGTAAAACTATAAATTTTCTTCTAATTCTTCTGTATATGCATCCCATAAAGTTTTAATATTTTGATTTTTCATTTTCATTTATCACAAAGTATTTTCTAATTTCCCTTATGATTTTAATTTCACCCACTGATTATTTAGAAGTGTGTTACACATATTTATTAATTACCCAACTTTGCTTCTTCCCCAGTTATGATTTCATCCCATTCATACCAAAGAATACACTTTGCATGATTTTATTCATTTAAATTTTGATAGACTTATTTATGATATGACATATAATCTGTCCTGGAGAATGTTCCATGCACACTTGAGAAGAATGCATTCTGCTGCTTGGCGGAGTGTTCTCTGGATATTGGTTAGCTCAGTTGATTTCCCGTGTTTTTCTTCCTTAATTTTGTCTAGTTGTTATATCCACTGTTGAAAGTGGAGTATTGAATAATCTATTTTTCCTTTTACTTCTGTCATTTTTTACTTTATGTATTTTGGTACTCTATTTTTAGGTTCATATATATAATTGTTACATCTTAATGGGCTGACCCTTTTATAAAATGTACTTTTTTCTGGTAATAATATTGTCTTAAGTCCTACTTTGTCTGATATTAGTATAGCCACTCCAGTTCTATTTTGATCACTATTTGCATGAAACATTTTTTCTATCCACTTACTTTCCGCCTATTTGTATCTTTAAAACTAAGTCATGTCTCTTAAAGATGACATATAGTTGAAATTTTAATCCATTTTCCCATTTTTGCTTTTTACTTGTATTATTTAAACCATATACAGTAAATGTAATTACTGAAGTAGGATTTATGTCTGCCAATTTATTATTGGTTTCTATATGTATTTTGTTTCACTATTCTTCCTTTACTTTTGTGTTCGGTAGATGTTTTCTAGTGTACCATTTTCACTTCCTTGCCACTCTTTTACAATATTTTTTGGAGTTATAACAATCTAATTTAGAGTAATACCAATTTAATTACAATATTGTACAGAAACTATTACTACATAGCTCCCTTTGCCCCTTTTCCTTTGTGCTTTTATTGTCATACAGTTTTATGCATTGTATATACATTAACACAGATTTATAATTACTGCTTTATACAGTTGCCTTTAAATCAGATAGAAAAAGAGTTAAAAACAATACACATTAAGGTCTTTTTTTGTTTACTTATGTATTTACTTTTACCAGTGTTCTTTATGTTTTCCTGTGGATTTAAGTTGCTGTCCAGTTTCCTTTCCTCTCAGTCTGAAGGACTTCATTCAGTGTTTCTTATAGAGCAGGCCCAATAGCAATAAACACTGAGATTATTTGTCAGGGCATACCTTAATTTATTATTCATTTTTAAAGCATAGTTTTGCTAGATATAGAATTTCTTAGTTGACAGTTTTATTCTTGCAGCATTTAAGTATGCCATCTCTGTGCCTGTTGGCCTCCATTATGTCTTATGCATCATTGGCTGTTAATCTTACTGAAAATATCCTGTACATGATGAGTTCTTCTTTACTGCTTTCAAGATTCTTTATCTTTGGCTTTCAACAGTTATAATTATTCTAGGTGTGGAACACCTTTTTATGCTACTTGGAGTTAGCTGAGCTTCTTGAATGTATAGATTAATGTTCATCAAATTTGGGGAGTTTCGACCATTATTTCTTCAAATAGTTTTCCTACCTCATACACTCTTACTTCCCTCCTCTACTTTGGGGATGCTTATTATGAATATGTTGGTATGTTTGACAGTATCCCCACAGGTCTCTGAGGTTAATTTTTTTCTTCCTTTTTTTTTTTCCCTTTCTGTTTCTTGGAACAGATACTCTCAATTGACCCATCTTCAGCTTCTCTCCCCACTGCTTTTTCTGTCTCCTACTCAAATCTGTTGAATCCTTCTAATGGACTTTATTTCAGTTATTTTACTTGTCAGTTCCAGAATTGCCACTTGTTTTATTATGGTTTCTACTTCTTTTATCTCATCTATTTGAGAAGACATTGTTTTCCTACTTTTAATTCTTTAAGCGTCACTTCCTTCAGTTCTTTGAACATACTTGAAATCATAACTCAGTGTCTTTGTTTAGTAGTTTTACACCTGGACTTCCTTACTGACAGCTCCTAGTAACTTCTTTCTTCCTGTGTATTGACCATACTTTGTTTCATTGTATGTTTTATCATTGTTAGAAACTGGACATTTTAGAGTATGTAGTTACTTAGGAAGCTAGATTCTCTGCCTTACCCAGGATTTGTTGTTGTTGCTGGTGCTTTTTGTTAGTTTAGTGACTCTTCTAAACTAGTTCAGTAAAATCTCTATTTTTTCTCATGAACAGCTGTGGAAGTCTGTGCTTGGTTAGCTTAGTGGTCACCTAATGATTAGACACAGATCCTTAGGTACCTAAAACCAGTAAGTCTCCCAGTCTTGGCCAAACGATGTATATTGGAGCATGCCTTCAACAGTCAGCCAGGCAGTTTACAACTCTGCCTTACCCTTTACTCCCTGCTTGTGCAGAGCTTCAAAGTTAGCCAGTTTAGAGCTTATGTCTTTTGTGAGTGGGCATACAGCCCTATGTATGTACATGGCTTTCTGGATTTCCAGACACATGTTGGAACTTTTCTAAAGCTTTCTATAGACATCTTATTTCCCATGTTTTAAGCTTTCAATTAGCTTTTTTTTTTTTTAAATGCCACCTGTTATCCACCACCTCAGGCAGCCACAGTGGTTAACAATTAATACCTCCTGGGGAAAAACCTGTACACACTAGGTGAACTCCAAGTTGGGTAAATGAAGACAGTTCTCCAGAAGACCCTACTAGCAAAGCTATCTAATAGGTAAAATAATGACACTTTTCTGGGAATGGAGCATTAGAGGATATCTAACCTAATTCTACCCCTTCCAGTGGTCGCCAGGATGCTGATTTTTACTATAAATGTGGGTTGTTGGTTTTGAAGGCTGTCATAGAGTTCTGGGAACAATGGGAATAGGGCAAATTAAAACACTACGGAGCTTACTCTTCTTATTGAAATTCCATTACTTTTCTTGCATAAACATTCACTGAAATGCTGCAAGTCTTTGTTAATTTGCAGGTTTCTGAAAAGTTAATTCTGACAGTATTTACCAGTCAGCATTCTCAGTGCTTTTATCGAGTGAAATTTCAGAGATCCTTATTCTGCCATTTTGGCTGACATCTCTAAAATGATAATTTCTAATTATAACATTCCTTCTGCATTTATTAGCGAGAATTCTTTAAAGAACTTTTTCTTATCAACTGTTTAATTGCCATTAAATATGGTTTTTAAGCAAATTAACAGATAAATGGTATATATCTTTAGTTGTGAAATTTGAGAATGGGGATTTGGTGTCCTAATAATCACCCAAAATGATCAGTTAGTCTGTTCTTTCTTTTTAGTATCATTATTAACTTGTGGATTTTAACCTGTTTCATTTTGATGAGAAGTGATATTTAGAGGTCACAATTTGTGCCCAGATATGTTCATTACCACTGAGATATTGTTACTCTTTGACATTTTCAGTGGGCAGATATAGTAATTATTTTTTAGAATGAGTGATTTTGAGCTATTAAACCATGAGTTTATATTGTTATTTCCTATTTGTAATTAAGATTACAGGATATCTACTTATTTTTTTACACTTATTCTACACTGAACATTTTTTTGACATTTAACAGTGACTTCTTCATGTCACAATATACTTAGATGATTTCAAAATATTACTCCTAAGACTGTGATGTTCACTGAGGTCAGGACAGCAATGCATAAACAAAACAAGAATTTTAACAAGAGAAAGTATTTTTAAAGTACCAAACATAAGTCACAGAGCTGAAGAATAACTAAAACTAAAAAATCCACTAGAGGAGCTTAAGAGAATGAAAAAGAGTGAAGATGGCTTAAGGAATTTATGGGACACCAGAAGAGGACCAATATACACAATACAAAGGCCCTAGAAGGAGACAAAAGAGAGAAGAGCAGAACACTTATTCAGGAAATAATAGCTAAAAAAATATCTTGAAACAAATATACCAAAATTTATGGACTGTAACAAAAGCAGTTTTAAAATGAGACTTCATAGTAATAAATATCAACATTAAGAAAGAAAGAAGAACAAAGCCCAAAGTTAGCAGAAGGAAGGAAATAACAAGAATAAGAGTGGAAATAAATGAAATAGAGAATAAAAAGATAAAAAAGATGAATGAAACTAAGCTACTTTTTTGAAAATATAAACAAAATAGTAAACCTTTAACTACCCTTACCAAGAAAAAAGGAGGACCCAAAGAAATAACAACTATAAATGAAAGAGAAGGCATTTCAACTGTTATCACACAAATATAAAATATTATAAGCAAATACTATGAACGATTGTACACCCACAGGTTGAACAACCTAGAGGAAGTGGCTAAATTCCTAGACACATACAACTTACCAAGACTGAATCATGAAGAAATAGAAAATCTAAATAGACCAATTACTAGTAAGGAGATTGAGTCAGTAATCAAAAACCTCACAACAAAGAAAAGCCCAGGATCAGATGGCTTTAGTGGTGATTTCTACCAAACATTTGAAGATGGGTTAGCAATCCTTCTCAAACTCTTTCAAAGACTTGAAGAACCAAACATTTTATAAGACTAGCATTACAATGATACCAAAACCAAAGACACTACAAAAAAAAAATAAAATTACCTGCCAATATCCAATGAAAAATTAAATGCAAAACCTTTCAACATAATATTAGCAAACCAAGTCCACTAGTACATTAAAAGGATCATATACGATGATCAAGTGGGATTTACTCCAGGGATGTAAGAATAATTCAACATACCCAATCAATCAATGCAATATTCCACATGAACAAAATTAAGGATAAAATGATATCATTTAAGAAGCCCAGAAAAAAGTATTTGACAAAGTTCAACATCCTTTCATAATAAAAACTGAGTACAGAAGGAAAATATCTCAACATAATAAAGGCCATATATGAGAAAGCCACAGCTAACATCATACTCAGTGATGAACAGCTGAAAGGTTTTCCTCTAAGATCAGGAACAATACAAAAAATGCCTACTCTCATCACTTTTATTCAATATGTAATTCGAAATACTAGCTAGAACAATCAGGCAAGAAAATAAAATAATAGGAATCCAAATCAGAAAGGAAGAAGTAAAGCTATCACTATTTGCAGATGACATTATATATAGAAAATTCTAAAGATTCCACCAAAAACTGTTAGAACTAATAAACAAATTCAGTAAAGTTGCAGGATACATCCATATACAAAAATCAGTTGTGTTTCTATATACTAACAATGAACTAACAGAGAAAGTAAGGAAATAATCTCATTTACAAAAGAAAAAGAAAACAGCTAGGAATAAATTTAAGCAAGGAGATGAAAAATCTGTATACTGAAAACCACAAAAGATTGATGTCTCAAAAAAAAAAAGATTGATGAAAGAAATCAAAAAGGACACAAATAAATGGAAAGATAGTCTATGTTCATGGATTGGAAGAATCAATATTGTTAACATTCCCATAGTACCCAAAGCAATCTGCAAATTCAGTGCAATCCCAAAATTCCAACTGCATTTTTCATGGTAATAGAAAAAAGTCCTAAATTTATATGGAATCACAAATGACCCCAAAGAGTCAAAGCGATCTTGAGAATGAAAAAGACAGTCATTACTTCCTGATTTCAAACTATATCCACAAACCTATAGTAATTAAAACAGTATGATACTGGCAACAAAACAGACACACAGATTAATGGAGAATGCAGAGCCGACAAATACATGTATGCAAATGTGGTCATTTTTTTTTTTTAATGGAGCCAAGACTATACAATGAGGGAAGGATCATTTCTTCAATAAATGGTATTGGGAAAAGTAGGGATCACACCTAAAAGAATGAAACCAGACCTCTCTTAGACTATACACAAAAATCAACTTAAAATGGATTAAAGTTTTGAACACAAGACCTGAAACTGTAAAACTCCCAGAAAAAAACATAGGGGTAAACTTCTTGGAATTGATCTTAATGTGTTCTTTTTTTTTTTGCATTCCAAAAACAAAGGCACCAAAAGCAAAATAAGTATGACTACATCAAACCAAAAAACTGGACAATAGAGGAAACCATCAACAAAATGAAGAGGTAATCTGGGACGCCTGGGTGGCTGAGTCGTTGGGCGTCTGCCTTCGGCTCAGGTCATGATCCCAGAGTCCTAGGATCGAGCCCCGCGTTGGAGCCTGCTTCTCCCTCTCCCCCTCCCCCTGCTTGTGTTCCCTCTCTAGCTGTATCTTTCTGTCAAATAAATAAACCTTTAAAAAAAAAAAAGTAATCTATTGAATGGGAGAAAATATTTGCAAATAATATATCTAGAAAGAGGCTAATATCCCAAATATACAAGGAATCTATAAAATTCAATTAAAAAAAAAAAACAGGCAAAGGACCTGAGTAGACATTTTTATAGAGAATGCATACAAATGGCAAACAGGTACATGAAAAGGTGTTCAACATCACTAATCACTGGAGAAATATAAATCAAAACCACAATGAGATATCATCTATCACCTGATCCTGTTAGCATATCTTTTACCAAAAAAGACAAGAATGTTAGCAAGAAGGTGGAGAAAAGGAAATCCTTGTACACTATTAGTGAAAGCATAAACTGTTAACAGCCAGTATGGAGAGTCCTCAGAAAGTTAATAGAACTTCCATATGATCCAGCAATCCCACTTCTGAGTATACATCCAAAGGAAATGAAATCATTATCTCAAAGAGATTTCTGCACTTCATTGCAGCATTATTCATAATAACCAAGGTGTGGAGACAACCTACGTGTCCACCAATGGGTAAATGTGGTATGGAGGGAGAGGGAAAACAAGTTATTATTCAGCCTTGAAGAGGCGGGGAATCTTGTAATTTGTAACAACATGGATGAACCTAGAGAACATTGTGCTAAGTGAAATAAGCCAGACAGAGAAAGAAAAATACATGATTTCACTTATGTGTGGAATCAAAAAGAAAAACAAAAAAGCTGAACTCTGAAACAGAGTAGAGAAGTGGTTGTGAGGGCACCTGGGTGGCTCAGTCTGTTGAGCATCTGACTCTTGGTTTCTGTTCGGGTCATAATCTCAGGGATCATGAGATTGAACCCCACATGGGGCTCTGCACTCAGCACGAAGTTTGCTTGGGATTCTTTCCCTCTTCCTCTTCCTACCCCTTTTTGTGTGCATGCTCTCTCTCAAATAAAAAATCTTAAAAAATAATAAAAAATAAAGTGGCTGTGAGAGGCTTGGGAGTAAGGGAAATAGGGAAAGGTTGATAAAAGGGTACAATCTTTCAGTTATAAAATGAATAACGTCTGTGGATCTAATGTGTAACATGGAGACTATAGTTGATAACACAGGTATTATATAATTGCAGTTTACTAAAAGAATACAACTTAAATGTTCTTTTCAAAAAGGGGGGCATTAAAAAGGTGAGGGATATATTTACTCAGTGGGCAAATCCTTTCACAATGTACACATACATCAAATCATGTTGTACACTTTAAATATCTTACTGTTTGCAAATTACACCTCAGTAAAGCTGAAAAAAATACCTATTGAGTAAGTTTTCCTAGTAGGTTATTTTATCATTTTTGTTCTTTGGGTTCTTTGCTAGTTTTTTCTGTTTGTTTATTGCCCTTAGGGTATATCTGTCACAGTACTGTATTTTAGCCAAAAACTAGAAAGCACTCCAATGCCCATCAATGGTAGAATGGTTATTTTGTGAAATATTCATAAAATGGAAAATTGTATTCAATGAATAAATACATGAAAAAGTACACTTATATGCAACAATATGGATGGATATCCCAAACATATGTTGAACAAAAATAACAAGACACAAATAAGCTTATACAATATAATTGTATCTGTGTACATATATATACTTTTACCCATTTTTGTACTACATATATAAATAAAAAACATGATATACCATATAAATAAAAATTTAATATAGTGTATATATATATATGAATGAGCAAAATTGTATATATATACTACATATAGTATAAAAATATGCAAAACTATGCATACATATATACATACACATATAGTACACTATATATATAATATAAAAATAGGCAAAACTCTTCTGACAGAAGTTATTGTTATAGACAATGCCTGGAAGTATAGAAGAGATTCTGGAGTGCTAGTGTATATTTGTTTCTTACTTTGGGTGCTATTTACTTGGGTATGTTTTATTTGTGAGCATTTGCGAGCTGTAAAATTATGTGTACTTTTTCTGTATATTATGCTACAATAAAAAGTTTGTTTAAATTGTGTTTTAAAATCAATTAAAATAGTTCTTTTCTGATGTGGTTATGGCAAGCTTAATATAAACTTCTTTTAAACCTAATTTACACTCCTTTTTGCATGCAGACGTCCAGAATACAAGACTGGTAGCCTAGATAAGTGTTCGATATCGATTATCTATGAACTTGGTGCTTTAATTCCTCAGGAGAACCTGTGCCTGTCAAGGGCTGGATCCCGATACCTGTGGTGCCTCCTTTTCTTTTGGTTGTTCATGGAGCATGTACTACAATGGATGTAAGTTTGCCAGAAGCAAGATCCCAAGAAAATTTAAGCTGCTTGGGGATGACCCAAAAGAGGTTTGTTTACTTCCTGATATATAATCTCTTTAATTTTGGGGGAGAATTGATGAGTACAGATGAAGTGAACAGTATAACATACTCTGTTAAATTCTCATTAACATAGAGAATTTCATCTCAGAGGTACATCAGAATTTTACTATACTGTAGATACACATTATATATTTGATAAAATTAGCATAATAATAATAACCATGTGATACCAAAGTAGTAAAGTTTGAACAATATAAACTCTTCATACCTTATGGCCTTTTGTACTTATCTTTTATGTTAATTCCAGAGTTTTAAACAGCCATCACTGGTATTAAAACCAAGTGGTAACATTTTATTGTTAAAACTTTCATTTTTCAAACCTGAATTACAGAAGTCATGTTCATCACTGCCACATTCAATAAAGACCACTTCTCATCACATTTTCATACCATGAGATTTGATAGTTTAAAGTTATCATAATGAATGCGTTCAAGTAACTAAAACATAAATTTCTCAAAATATAATTTACAGATGTATACCAATTTTAATAACTTTTGGATATAGCTTCTAGTGTATGCTAATTGAATAATCAAAAACCCCCCCAAATGTTTACCATTTAGATATGACCAAATTTTTAGTGACTCTATGAACCTTATAATTATCTTTTCAAACTTTAAATGCAATTGAAATATAGTTATACTATGTATAATATTGATATTTCCCTCTAAATGAAAAATGTGTTAGCTTTATTATCTGTGACTATAAGTGGAAATTTAGTAAAGTACGGAAACTCGTGAAATCATGATATAAATTTTTTCACAGGATTATATTTTTAATAAACTATATTAAATGGGCTAGATGTCCCTTTTCATAAAAAAAATACAAATACTTAATAAGCCTAATGAAGTGTAGCAATTTTACATATCATCAACGACTTTAATTTTCCATACTGGAGGGTTTTACCACTATTTTATAAATGTTTATCACTTTCACTAGATTTAATATAAAGCAAATCCAAGAAATGGCTAGGAACATCCTCCCTCAGGTAGGTAGGAGAGCTTGGCTTAGAAACCTTCTCACCTTCTAAACTACAAATAAGTATAACTCTGCCAGGTAGTTACATCTACCATTTTATAAGCATCTTACCTGGAAAATCTGCTCTTTGTAGGGAGGAGGGAGTGTAACTGAACATTTCTCCTTTCAAGTAAACTTTACAAAGTTCTGCATATATAGCACATTCTAGTTCTGAGAGTTTTATCCATATTTGAAGCATCTACTAACTTTTAGTTCGGTGGAAAGATCTTCTCAAATTTTGAATGCTATTTTTATAAACATTTAAAAATATAAAGATTGAAAATAGATGAACCAAACAAATGCTTTCAATAGCTCATCTTCCATGGCAGCTGTTTGGAGAAGGAGTGGAGAATGTGACCTCTTTAAGATCATATGGCTTCATTCTCCTTATCCTATTACTAGCATAGGCTTATATTTATAAAATGCCAAATATCTGCATGCAGAGTACAAAATTGATTAATAGAAAAATACCAAAGAGCTAGATATTTTGATAACACATACAAAAATAGATGATATATGGTTTATACTTTTTACTTAGAAATAGTCATGTTAAGGAACTTTAATTACTTAATAAGAAAGACACAATATATTGTCATTTGGATCTAAGATGTAGCAGGAAAAATTTAACTGATAGCATCTCTTACATATAGAAAGGATTTAGAATTTAATAAGTAGAGTTATTCATTTTATACAGGAAGAGAAACTGGAGTCTCATTTACAAAACCTGTCCACTCTTATGGCACCAACATACAAGAAACTTGCACCTGATGCATATAATAATCAGGTAAGTTTATTAAAAATAATTGACAATGATTGGAACAGTTTACTTATTATTGATGGCCTACATACTTCCAGAAATATTTTTGAAGCAATGATTTTCCTTTATTTTTCTAAATTTTCCTCTTCCCAATTAGTGAAGCCACACTGTTCTGTTTCTGGTACATAGGAATTATATCATCCAAAAGAGCGTATTTTTGGTCTTTTAATCCGTAAAGATAATGAGCTTTTAAGTCTCACAAGCTGTTCTATCCACTAATCTTGTTCTCATATCTCTTCTGTAAGCACACTTTGATGGTTAACTAAAATTATGTGGCCCAAATTGTAGGTTCTAACCACCTATTAATAGTAACTGTTTTCACATATATGTCTATACATATTAACCTATGAGTGTACTGCTTTGTAAGTGTACATACATGTGTCCAGATAGATCAGATTTTGCTGGATTCTCTTCTTTTTGATTGGCCTTGGCTCCATGAACCAAGCAAAAACATCTTTTTCCTATTTTATAGGTGTGTTCTAGGCTGTACCTATTTGGAAGGCTAGGTGATTTGTTCAGAAATGTTCATGAAGGAGGAAAAAAAATTGTAAATTCTCCCCTGTCATAACATCAACAACAGAAGCATTGAATGGATATAAGCTAGATACCATATTTAGTATATGTTATATATATTAAATATATATATATGTCATAAACTAGATACTGTATTTAGTCACTGTGGACATAAAGATGAGCAATGTAGGGTTTCTGTCTTTAAGGAATTCCTTCTTTAGAGGAGACAGATAGATAAAATAGCAGTTACAGCTGGAATAGAGGTATGCACATTTCTGAAGGAACAAAAAAGTTCTCCCTGAAAGTAGAGACAACTAAGGTCACAAATAGCCTTGGAGACCATATAAAAATCTTTGAACTTTATCCTGTATGTAAGAAGGCTACCATTGGGGCATTTTAAGTGTGTGTTGGGGCAGAGGAGGGTGATTTAATTTAAAAAGAACACTACATCAAAAATTAGTGAAGTACCGTATGATGAGTAACATAAAAAAATGAAAAAAAAATTTCACTCAACAAGCCAAATTAAATGAAATACAACTTAGGTTAGTGTAAGATTAAATTAGAGAAGTAAGCTAGTGTAGTCATTGGCCAAGAGATGTTAAAATCCTAAATTAAAGAAATGGCAGTAGTGATAGAATAAAGAAAATAAGTATGTGAAATATCTGAGGTAGAACATACAGAACTTAGTGACCAATGGATTTGAGGACAAGCAGAAGGTAAATTTCAGGATCCACCAAATTTCTGGCTTGGACAGATGGTTCTATTAACTAGTATTTGGAGTCAGTGAGGAAAAGTAAGTTTGGGGGCAAAATGGGAAAATGATACATACCTATAGTCAACACTAATGTATTAGACACTTAAAACTTTAATGGTAGATCTCATGTTATGCATTCTTCCATAATATGTTTGTATAATGGAATATTACTCAGCCATCAAAAAGAAGGAAATTTTGCCATTTGCAGAGATGTGAATGGAGCTAGAGTGTATTATGCTAAACAAAATAAGTCAGAGAAAGACAAATACCATCTGATTTCACTCATGTGTGGAATTTTAAAAAAATGAAATGAATGAACATATGGAGAGGAAAAAAATCAAATCATAAGAGACTCTTAACTATAGAGAATAAACTGAGGGTTGATGGAAGGAGGTGGGTGGGGGGTGGACTAAATGGGTGATGGGTATTAAGGAGGGCACTTGTTGTGATGAGCACTGGATGTTATATGTAAGTGATGAATCACTAAATTCTATACCTGAAACCAATTTTACCATCTATGTCAACTAGAATTTAAATAAAAAAATGAAAAGGAAAAAAATAAAAATAAAAAATGTAAATACATAAATATACATTAAAAAAATACGTAAAAAATAGATGTAATGTCTATCTAAATTAAATCAATCAATGGCTGTGAATGGATAAAGTGTTTTGTATATTGCATGGTAGCTACTAGTGGTAATGTTCATCTGTATGTCTTAATATGTCTTAATAGAGATCAAAAAAACAGCCACGTGATCTTTCCACACAGTACATGGAAAGACCTGTTAAGGTTATGGATGCTGTCAAAACCTACCATTTGATTTTTGTCTCCTCCCCCAACTGAATATATTATCCTTATTTTTCATATCTAAATGCTCTTCCCTTGCTTTTTTCCTTGATTTTATAAAGTCTCATTGCTAAAGTTAAACTTCTCATCAGAGAAAAATGTAAGAAAAAAAAAGGAGAAACATCTTTAAAGTTCTGAAAGAGCAAAAAACTGTCAACCTAGAAATCTCTACCCAGTAAAAACAACTCTCAAAAGTAAAGGCAAAGTATTTTTTTTCAAACTTACAAAAGCTGAAATAATTTACCATGAGCAGACTAATAACACTTGAAAAATGTTAAAGGAAGCCCTCCAGCAGAAAGAAAATGATACCAGATAGAAATCTATATTGACGAAAAGGAATGGAAAACATCATAAACAGTAGATATGTGAATAAAAAACCTTTATCCTTATTTTAAAAATTTCTTTAAAAGATAATTTGCTATTTAAAAAACAATGCATTTTGAAGTTTATAACATGTAGAAGTAGCATAGAGGCTGGGGAATTGAAAGTATACTGTTGTAAGGTTCTCATGTTATATATACAGTGGTGTCCTATTTCTTGAATGTAGACTGTGAGAAGTGACAGAATATACTGTAAACCTTAAGGCAAGCAGCCACTGGGGGTGGGGGTGTATAGCTAATCCATCAGTAAAGAGATAAAAAGAATGGAATCAATCCAAAAAGGTTCTTGAAAGGAATATGGAACCAAATGAAAGATAAGACAAATATATAACAAATAGCAGAAAAGAATATATATATATAAATTCAACATACTTCTAAATGACCTATGAGCCAAAGAATAAATCACAAGGGAAATTAGAAAGTATTTCAAACTGAATGAAAATGAAGCCATGACATTGAAATTTGCGGGATGATGTCTATGCCTTGCTTAAACATTTATAGCGTTGAACACTTATTAGAAAATTATAAAGTCTCAAATTAATGATCCAGGCTTCTACTCTAAGAAACTTGGAAAAGGGGAGCAATTTGAGCCCTAAAAGGTGGAAGGAATGAAAAACTAAACAACGGAAATCAATGAAATGAAATACGGAAACGAGAATAAATCAGTGAAACCAAAAGCTGGTACTTTGAGTCAATTCAATCAGGAAAAAAGAAAAGGCACAAATTGCCAATATCTAGAGACAAGACATTACTACAGATCCTACTGACATTAAAAGAAAAATAAAGACATATTATTGAAGCTATATGCCAATAAATTCAACAATTTACATGGAATGAGCAAAGTACTTAAAAGACAATAATTACCAGAGTGCCTGGGTGGCTCAGTTGGTTAAGCATCCAACTCTTGATTTCAGCTAAGGTCATGATCATAGGGTCATAAGATTGAGCCCCACATTGTGTTCTGCACTCAGTGCAGGGTCTGCTTAGGATTCTCTCTCTCTCTCTCTCTCTCTCTCTCTCTCTCTCTGCCCCTCCCTGTTAGCTTGTGCTCTAAATAAATAAATAAATAAATAATTTTTAAACACATACAAATTACCAAAGCTTACTGAAGAAAAAAATAAATACCACAAATCATCCTATATCTATTAAAGACATTGAAATTATAGTTAAAAACTTTCCTAAAAACTCCAGGCTCAGATAATTTCCCTTCCAAACTTGACTCATTATTTAAGGAAGAAATAACAATTCAGTGGAAACTCTTCTAGAAAAATAGAAAAGGAGTAAACGTCCAACTCATTTTATGAAGCTGGAAATAACTTGATAGTAGAACTAGACAAAGGCTTTAAAGAAAAAAGATTACATAGTCCATTGTTCTTCATAAATATTGATGTGCAAATTCTTAACAAAATTTTAGTGATTAGACACAACAATGTGTAAAAGGGATAATACAGCCCAAATGGAGTTTATTTCAGGAATGCTTTAACATTCAAAAATCAATCAATGTGATGCACCATAATAGCCAACGTAATGGGGAAAATATGATTATCTCAATAGATAGAGGAAAAAAGCATTTAGCAATATTCAACACCCATAGAAGGGAACTTTCTCAGTCTGATAAGGGGAATAATTGAAAAACCAAAAGCTAACTTCAAACTTAATAGGGAAAGACTGACTGCTTTACCCCTAAGACTAGAAACAAGACAAGGACATCCATTTTTACCACTTCTATTAACATCTAACTGAGAATTTTAGACAGGGTAATAGGCAAGAAAAAAACAAGAAGCATACAGATTGAATAGGAAGAAATGAAAGTGTGCTTATATGTAGACAACATGCTTATCTATGTAGAAAGTCCCAAAGAATCTACCAAAAAACTCCTAGTACTAATAAATGGTTTAGCAAAGTTGCAAAGTAAAAAAATGAATTGTATTTCTAGGTACTAGCAATAAACAATTAAAAATTGTAGTGAAAACCAATAGCAAATAGCATCAAAAATATGAAATTCTTATGCATAAAAATTTGACATTTGACAAAAATGTACAAGACCTGTGCACTGAAAACCCATTGCTGAAATTTAAGAAGACCCAAACTGGAAAGATAGATTTATTACGTTCCCCAAGTCAATCAGTGGATTCAGTACCTATCAAAAGGTTACCAAGTGTTTTGAAGGAATTGACAAGGTGATTCTAAAATACATAGAGAGAAATGCAAAGGATCTGAAATAGAGAATTTTCAAAAATACCAGAATTTGAAGATTTCTACTCCCTGATTTCAAGATTACTAAGGGTCCATATTTACTAGTAATCAAGACCGTGTATTATCATATATACACACACCTCCCAACACACTGTTATATACCAAAAGATCAGAATAGAAAGTTCAGAAATAGATCCAGCATGTACAGTCAACTGATTTTTGATAAAGGCAATTTAGTGGCAGAGGATAATCTTTTTATCCAGTAGTGTTTGAACAGTTGGATAGCCATATGGAAAAAAATTAACCTTGACTCTTAATCTTCATCATATATAAAAATATACTCAAAATAGGTCCACTTATATAAAATTCTAGAAAATCCAAAGTAATCTGTAGTGACAGCAGATCAGTAGTTACCTGGGAACAAAGGAAGCGTGAATTAAAAAGGGAAGGAGGAAACTTTGGAAGTGATGGCTATGTACATTATTTTTATTGTTGCAATGGTTTTACGTATATGCATGTCAAAATTCATCAAGTGGGTACACTTTAAATATATGCTGTTTAATGTATATCAATTATACCTCAACACTGTAAAATAAATACTTTACCATATCAAAATGTTTGGCCTATTTTGTATCATTCTATTGTATTTCTGGATATAAAATATGCAACATTTTTTTTAAAGTTCTAAATAGCCAAAATACTAAGGAGTCTTTTTGACCTGTTCAGTACACAGGTTTTACACTATTTTCTCAAATGTAGCTTAAGAATTTCAAATGCCTAAGTATGTCCCCATTCACACACACACTTTTATTTTTCAGATTGAATATGAACACAGAGCACCAGAGTGCCGACTGGGTCTAAAGGAAGGCCGACCATTCTCAGGGGTCACTGCATGTTTGGACTTCTGCGCTCATGCCCATAGGGACTTACACAACATGCAGAATGGCAGCACATTGGTAAGTGGGGCACAGGATGGGTTAGCAGCACATCCTGTGAAAGAGTGAAAGGCTGCAAGTTAGTAGCATGTGATTAGAGTAATATGTTCTCTACAGGTGTCATTGCACAAGTGTTTTCATGAATGAATTGCTGTTGCAAAGGTGACCTTGTTTGGCATATCTAGTACTCTCATAATGGGTTGGCACATTACTAGAAATCTGTTGACAAGCACAGGAAAAGCATGGTTGATGCAAAGCTAAACCAGTGACTAGGCATTGCCAGCTACTATTAGCTGCCAAAAGTTCTTTCAAAATTCAGTGTCAGGTATCTGGTAGGTTATAATCAGTAAAGTAAAAAGCCGTATACAAGTCAAGGCACCAGTCCACCTTGCAGAGAGAAGTGCAAATGAAAAATACCCTTCTGTGGCATAGTAACTACTGTAAAAAATTCAAAGTACAGAAGAGCCCATTTTAACTACATAGCATAGTGGGTGAAGTAGATTGGGCCGTATAATTGGAGGTCTTGATAAGTGGAGAAAATGAATATGGTCTTAGGGTGGAGCAGTGTCCAACACTGAGAGTCCATGGTGTGGCCTTGCGTGGAGAGAGAGAAACCAGGGTGGAGATAAAGAATGAAAAAGTTTAGGTGAAGAAACTATAATCTCCCTAATGAGTCATCAACATGGATATATGTGTAGTTGAGGAAGATGACCAATGAGACTTAAGATGAAAAACAGAATACAGAGACCAAAGTCATAGTCTCGGGTAGACAAGAACCCCAGGGAGATGGTAAACAATAGTGGAAGTAATTTACGGAACCTAGGTATGAAGTTTTTGAGAAGCAGAAAAGGTATTGGTTTAATGGTCTAGAGCAGGGGTCAGAAAGTTTTGTTTTTTTTTTTAATTAAAGGAAAGTTAGTAGATTTTTAGGCTTCGCAGGCCACATAGGATCTCCACCACATTATTTTTTTATTATCATTAAAAATGCAAAAAACACTCTTAGTTCACTGGCCATGCAAAAACTGGCTGTGAGGCAGATTAGCGTGCGGACTTCTGACCAGGAGGACCAACAAGGCAGCTTATCATCCACAATATCTAAAATTGTCACTAATTATGTGTTGAACACTTGCTCACTATTAGAAGGCTAGGCTAGATTCTAGGAAGAAGAAATAAATAATAATCAGAGCCATAGTAGGTTCTAAAGATAGCCATGTTTCACGCTAGCAAGGTGATGGAGAGAAGGCAGAGATGAGAAAGGTTCTGCGTAAAGGGGACTTTGCCTCTAATAGGTCACGGTTTCCACGAGGTGCAAGGGAAAGCAGCACTAGGTAAGAAGAGAGTAGGGACACACACGTGAGAAAAGGTGGCAAGTGCTTAGAGATGTGGATTTGGAAGACTTATTTATGTATTGGAAGTGAAAAACTCGTTTTAGTCCCATCTCGTGTTAAACTTGTCTATCAAGGTAAGTCTGTTATCACATTCCTTTCAAGAGTATCTTCCAGTAATTTTATATTTCCTGTACTTTAAATAATCATGATCATGTCTTCTGCATCACTCAAAAACACTAAATACTAAAAGCTAGTATTTTAAAGCCAACAAATAATCTCCCATCAACACCAATATAACTGTGGCTAACAAAAGAGAAAAAGGGACCATCAAGTTAGCAAAGCAAGAGAGGTAGACTTTACCCATTTTTGGAAGAGCCCCTTGTATGGTGCAATAGCTTAGAAGAGAAAAGAGAGAGGAACAACAGTAAGTTAGTCTTGACAAGTACAGAAAAGGAGAGAAGAGGAAGGTAGATGCAGAGTTGAGTTACACATCCCCTAGAGCAACTGTATCTTCAGTTTTACATTACTTAGATTTCACTTTGGTAGCTTGTGGAAATGTCTTAAGAGCAACGAAAGGGGAGTTAGGAGTCCGGTGTGAGGAAGGATGTGAAATTTCTTTGTGTACAAAAGTATGAGATTAGGTGACTGTGATAACTAGCAAAACAGGAAATCATTTGGTGGAAGAACCTTTTAGCCCCTTCTTGAAGAGGTGTCACATCTCTCACATCTATGTTTCAAGTGTGAAAGGTGGGAGATTGCTCCATTTTGGTGGGAGTGTCGCTTCTTCCCTTAGAATCAAAAATATATTTGAAGAACAAAGTCACCACTGGTAACATTTCCTGATAAGACTCAAAAAAAGAAAAGGGGAAAAAAAAAAATGTCAACATGGACTTGTCTATCTCCCTGTACCATTTTAATGCAACCTCCCTTAAGAACAGAAAGACGTGGTTCATGGTAATATGCCTGTTACTGATCTGGTCCAGGAGACCACCACCACAAATCTAAATAGTGACAGGGAGAAAGTTACACACACACAGACACACACACACACGCACACACGTGCGCACACGCGCACACACGTGTCTTTTGGACTGAAACTGAGGCGGTACTGTCTTATTTTCCTACCAGGTATGCACCCTCACTAGAGAAGACAATCGAGAAATTGGAGGAAAACCTGAGGATGAGCAGCTCCATGTTCTGCCTCTCTACAAAGTCTCTGACGTGGATGAGTTTGGGAGTGTGGAAGCTCAAGAGAAGAAGAAACAAAATGGTGCCATTCAGGTGCTGAGTTCTTTTCGGCGAAAAGTCCGGATGTTAGCAGAGCCAGTCAAGACATGCCGACAAAGGAAACTAGAAGCCAAGAAAGCTGCAGCTGAAAAGCTTTCCTCCCTGGAAAACAGCGCAAATAAGAATGAAAAGGAAAAGTCAGCCTCATCTCGTACAAAACAGACTGAAAATGCAAGCCAGACTAAACAGTTGGCAGGTAAATTTAATGTAAAGCAACATGCATCTGTGTTATCTGAAACTTATGTTCAAAATGAGGGTCTTAAGTTTTGAACCAGAATCTTCTCTGAAGTCCCAAGGGCCAGGCTTTGCTCTTGGAGATGGTAATGAGATATTGCACCCTCAACCCCAGCTTAATGGAGAAGTATGGATTCTATTCTGTAATAAATGGCAGTTTTATGAGGGGATATGGTGAAATTAGTGTTAATCTAGCAGTGACAGGAGGCCAAATTAGAGGCAGAGGAGCTATGAGTTTGGAGACAGATGCAATAAACCAAGAGAAAAGCTTGAGTTTGGGTGGTAGCAATGAAGACGTAGCAAAAATGATAGAAGTGAATGCACCCAAAATGATTCGCAATACATGGCTGACAAAGCATTGGAACAAAGATGAAGAAAAATTTAAGATTGACTTGAACATTTTAAGCCTAGGTAACTAAAACAGTACTATTTGTTGAAATAAGAAATTTGAAAATAGGATTTATGGAGCAGGGGCAGGAGAAGAAGATCCTTTTCTTAGCCACATTAAGTCTGAGTTGAGGAGGGGTATCCTCATAACATGTAGTTATCTTCTAAAGCTTTTACCCATCCAAACAGATCACATCTGTGGTAGTAGCAACAGAGCATTATTTATCAATACTAAGTTGATACTTTCCTTTCAAAATCCCTTGTTTGTGTCTTCAGTTAATTGCTATAAAAAGCCATACAATGCAATGTCCATATCCACATCTTACAAATGGTATTGGCCTGGCCATTAACAAAAGAAAAAGGTTTATCTTTTTAAGTTTAGTCTACTGGTTTGCTTAGAACCAACCATCTTTGCTTCACCAAGTCAAATTCCCCTACCAATTCATCTCAAAACCTAGAGAAACTAAGTAATTTAGAATAATATGCTAAAGATGCTTAACAAAAATTTGTTGATTGGTTGACTTACACTAAGAGAAGTAAATCCTATTCACTCCTTAATCTCTCCTTTAGGTTAGCTGCAAAGTATAATCGGATAGAACTTTGCCTCCAGTCTTTTCTAACTGGTTTCTGTAATAATCATTTCAATGCTCAGGACTGCCATTACAGCTCCATTTATTTGTTCTTTTCTCATACATAGATTTTTATGAGGTCATGCAATAAAAGTATGACTTAAAGTTTTCACTTACAAAGCTGAAAATTACTTTAAAGTTTTATTGACCACTGTGTAGATGGGGTTTACCAGTTATGTAAGATATGCTTTGGGTGTTAAGTGAAGGTCATTCTTTTCTTCATAGCATTGCTGAATCTTCTGTAACAAATTTTATGCTACTCCCAATTATTTAACAAATTTTATTGCATGCCAGGCAGTGGAGAAATAAAGTAAAATAAGACCTGGTCCCTTCCTTCAAGGAACGGCTTTGCATCAGTGGGAGAAGAGGACTAAAAAATGCATAATTACCGTACATTATGAAGCATTGCTCTATCTGTGGGTATTCTGCATGCACTAGAAGATGAGGTCAGAGAAGGCTTCCTTGAAGAAGGGAGGACCATGCCAAGGAAGGGCAGGGAGGTGGGGTGGAGGGAGAAGGGCACTTCAGGTAGAATGTGGCATGGTCAGATGCACAGAAGCTCCAGAAAACATGATGCTCTCAGTGAAACAGCTCTTGGATGTTTGTGACATTTTTCTTCACTTACCACATCGTACTGTTGTAGAGATCTGCTGTTTTATCTAATGCTTTGGACAAAAAAATTACACCAGTGATCAGAACCCTGACTTTGCTCTTGTCCTTGTTTGATGGGTATTGCATCATCTTACCGGGGGTTCTCACATACATTTAAACATCTTCGCTAGCTTCTGTAAAATAATAATCGGACACATTTGTGTGCTTTCTCTTACCCTGTCCACAGAACTTCTGCGACTTTCAGGACCAGTCATGCAGCAGTCCCAGCAGCTCCCGCCCCCACCCCCGCCGCTGCAGAAGCAACCTCCACAGCCACAGAAGCAGCCACCCCAACAGCCACCCCAACAGCAGCAGCAGCCCCAGCATCACCCCGTGACGAATAACCCTCAGTCAGAGTCTGGCAACTCCTACTCTTCCTCTGGATCAGCCAATCTTTACATGAGGCGGCCCAATCCAGTTATCCAAGCTTATCCGGGCTCTTCACACACTTCAGATATTTATGGAGGCGCCAGCCCTATGAACCTCTATTCCACCTCATCCCAAGCTACAGGTTCATATTTGAATTCTTCTAATCCCATGAATCCCTACACAGGGCTTCTGAACCAGAATAATCAATATCCATCATATCAATGCAATGGAAATGTATCGGTGGACAACTGCTCCCCGTATCTGGGTTCCTATTCTCCCCAGTCTCAGCCCATGGATCTATACAGGTATCCAAACCAAGACCCTCTCTCTAAGCTAAATTTACCACCCATCCATACACTTTACCAGCCGAGGTTCGGAAATAGCCAGAGTTTTTCCTCTAAGTACTTAGGTTATGGAAACCAAACTATGCAGGGAGATGCCTTCAGCAGTTGTACTCTTAAAACAAATGTACACCATGTAGGGACATTTCCTCCTTATTCCACTCATGAGATGGATGGCCACTTCATGGGAGCCGCCTCTAGATTACCACCCAGTTTGAGCAATCCAAACATAGACTATAAGAATGGTGAACATCCCCCATCTTCTCATATAATCCATAACTACGGTGCAGCTCCAGGCATGTTCAACAGTTCTCTTCATGCCCTGCATCTCCAAAACAAGGAAAATGACATGCTTTCCCACACAGCTAATGGGTTCTCTAAGATGCTTCCAGGTCTTAGCCATGATAGAACTGCTTCTGTCCAAGAAGGCTTATACAAATTACAGGATGCCGGTAACCAGGAAAAGCAGCCTTCTGCCCCCGAGGACAATGATGAAGTCTGGTCAGACAGTGAGCAGAGCTTTCTAGATCCTGACATTGGGGGAGTGGCTGTGGCTCCAACTCATGGGTCAATTCTCATTGAGTGTGCCAAGCGCGAGCTTCATGCCACAACCCCTTTAAAGAATCCCAATAGGAATCACCCCACCAGGATCTCGCTGGTCTTTTACCAGCATAAGAGCATGAATGAGCCAAAACATGGCTTGGCACTCTGGGAAGCCAAAATGGCTGAAAAAGCCCGAGAGAAAGAGGAAGAGTGTGAGAAGTATGGGCCAGACTATGTGCCTCAGAAAACCCACGGCAAAAAAGTGAAACGGGAGCCCACTGAGCCGCATGAACCTTCCGAGCCCACTTACCTGCGCTTTATCAAGTCCCTTGCTGAAAGGACCATGTCCGTGACCACAGACTCCACAGTAACTACATCTCCATATGCCTTCACTCGGGTCACAGGGCCTTACAACAGATACATATGATGTCGCTCCTTGTGGTGGGTACCTCATTTGAAAAGACCACAACCAACCTGTCCGTAGTATAGTTCTCATGACGGGGGCAGTGGGGAAAGGATACAGGATTCCTGGCAAATGTGGTGGGAAGAACCTCAGCTCACCAGCAAAAAAAGAGGTCATCCTACCATAGCACTTAATTTCCACTGACTCCTAAGTGGTCACAGATGGCATTTAGGCAAAAGACCAAAGGATTCTATGCAAAAAAGAAGGTGGGGAAGAAAGTGTTCCACAATTTGCATTTTTAAACACTGGTTCTATTATTGGACGAGATGATATGTAAATGTGATTTTTTTCCCCCTTTACAACTCTACACATGTGACCACTTTTAATAATACCAAGTTTGCATAGTCATGGAACACAAGTCAAACAAGTACTGTAGTATTACAGGGGCAGGAATTTTAAAATACCATCTGGTGCTGAATATACAATGTACTGAAATACTGGAATTAATGGCTTTTTAACATGCAGTTTTTACTGTAATCTTAATATTAACTTTTATTTATCAAAATAGCTACAGGAAGCATAAATGAATAGACAGCAAAACACTGAATTTGTTTGGATGTTCTAAGAAATGGTGCTAAGAAAATGGTGTCTTTAACAATTGAAAATTTAATGCCTTTATATCATCAAGATGCTATCCGTGTGTACTCCAATGCCCTTGAATAATAGGGGTACCTTTTCAGTCAAGTTTTTAGCATAATTACCTATTCTTACACGAGGTTTTTGTTCTTTTTTTTTTTAAATGTGGACATTTAAAGGCCTCTGGATTTTGCTCATCCAGTGAAGTCCTTGTAGGACAATAAACGTATATATGTACATATATGTATACACATATGTATATGTGCACACACGTATATGTATAAATATTTTAAATGGTGTTTTAGAAGCACTTTGTCTACCTAAGCTTTGACAACTTGAACAATGCTAAGGTACTGAGACGTTTAAAAAAAAAAGTTTACTTTCATTTTAGAATGCAAAGTTGATTTTTTTTTAAGGAAACAAGGAAAGCTTTTAAAATATTTTTGCTTTTAGCCATGCATCTGCTGATGAGCAATGTGTCCATTTTTAATATAGCCAGTTAAATCCGCCACGGGGCTTACTGGATTCAAGGGAATACATTAGTCCACAACACATTTTTCTGGTGCTCATCTCACATGCTATACTGTAAGACAGTTTTATACAACATTGTATGACAAGTTCATTACTCAAATATGTAGTTTTAGGAATTTTCTCTTAACTGCAGGTAATAACGACATGCTACAGACATAACAAAGCTAGTTCACTTAAGCTGATGCTATTTTATGGATCTGTATGCTCTTCAGCAAACCGAATGGCAGTCTGCTTTTGTGTTGATAATTGTACATTGTGATGTTGTCATTTCTTAGCTTAAGTGTCCTCTTTTCCAGGAAGATTGAGCAGACTGATGCCTGCATAAGATGAATAAACAGGGTTAGTTCCATGTGAATCTGTTAATTAAAAAGAAAAAAAAACAGGCAGCTGGTTTGCTGTGGTGGTTTTAAATCATTAATTTGTATAAAGAAGTGAAAGAGATGTATAGTAAGTAAATTAAATTGTAAACAAAACTTTTTTAACGCAATGCTTTAGTATTTTAGTACTGTAAAAAAATTAAATATATACATATATATGTGTATATATATATATATATATATGGATTTGAAGCAGAATTCACATCATGATGGTGCTACTCAGCCTGCTACAAATATATCATAATGTGAGCTAAGAATTCATTAAAGGTTTGAGTGATGTTCCTACTTGTCATATACCTCAACACTAGTTTGGCAATAGGATATTGAACTGAGAGTGAAAGCTTAGAGCATCGTGTACCATCATTTTTTTCCAAGTCTTTTTGTTATTATTATTAAAAAAAAAGCATACCTTTTTTTCAATACTTGATTTCTTCGCAAGTATAACTTGAACTTCAACCTTTTTGTTCTAAAAATTCAGGGATATTTCAGCTCATGTTCTCCTTATGCCAACATGTCACCTGTGTTTATGTAAAATTGTTGTAGGTTAATAAATATATTCCTTTTTCAGGGATTTAACCCTTTTATTTTGAATCCCTCCTATTTTACTTGTATATGTCCTGATGTAACTAAAACTAATTTTGTAAAATCTGTTGGCTCTTTTTATTGTAAAGAAAAGCATTTTAAAAGTTTGGGGAAATCTTTTGACTGTTTCAAGCAGGAAAAAAGAATTACATGAAAATAGAATGCACTGAGTTGATAAAGGGAAGATTGTAAGGCAGGAGTTTGGCAAGTGGCCGTTGGCTAGAGTCTCTCGACACTCTTAAGAGTTTTTGACCCCGTAGCCAATACAGTCAAGGGCCACGAGGACTTCCCTCCATAGGCAGAACACGTAAGGGTGTGGCGTGCAATCCACTGGACAATTACATTTTGGTCTAAGTACATTTGTGCTTTCTAACATTTCAAATAAATAAATTCTTAAACGAGGCCTTGGAGTTTGGTCAAGTCCTTATAACATGGCTTTTGTCTTTTTAAAAAATCGCCCCACAGTTTTTGGCTGTGACCAATTTACAAATATTTCAAAAACATTTGCTTTGCATATGTCAAACCACATGATTTCAATATTTTGCATATACCATGTGTCTAACCCCAAATATCTGGCTAGTCTGTGCACATCTGTTGGTTTTGAGTCAGCCATCCCTATTTGAATATCTGGTTTCTGTATCGTCCACTGTCATTTGTCAAACTGCTGGCCCAACAAGAGCAAGAAGTGTAGTTTGGGGTTTGGAGAGCGGGAGGGAGGGGGGGAGGGAGGGAGGAAGAGAGGAAATCCAGTGGCATATTGTAAATATCAGATCTATAATTGTAAATATCACACCTGCCTCAGTTAGAATGAATGGAAGCAGATCTCCAATTTGCTTATATAGGAATATCAGGTTAACTATATAGCCATACTTGAAAATGCTTCTGAGTGGTGTCAACTTTACTTGAATGAATTTTTCATCTTGATTGACGCACAGTGCTGTACAGTTCACTTCTAAAGCTAGTGGGTAACTTGTATAGGAAACTTTTGCAGTTTGACACTAAGATAATGAACTCTGTGTGCATTTTTCTATGCTTTTTTTAAAACTTAGTTTCATTTCATTTTCATGTTCAGTTTGTCTATAAAACCTGAGGATGGTTATAAATACTTGTAAGTATTGTAATGTTATGAATGCAGGTTATTTGAAAGCGTTTATTATTATATCATTCCTGATAACGCTATGTGAGTGTTTTTAATAAAATTTATATTTATTTAATGCACTCTAAGTATGGTCTTGTTGAAGTTTCTGTTTACTGCCTGAACCGCTGCTACTTCAATGAGACAAAAGGGAATGGAAAGAAATTGCTTTTTAAAGATACTTTTTAGATGGTTATTTAACTGTACCTAAAATAATATCTGGATAACTAAAGCCAAATTTTTTCTCTAGTGAAATAGCCTAGATACTCAACTTCTTTTTTTCCCCCCAGCTTACTTTAGCCTGTTCGCTGTGTGTGTGTAGCCAGTATTAGGGATGGCGCGACAGACAGCACTTCTGCTGACCCTCCATCCTCTAGCTGAACTTCAGGAACCTCCTACTTTTCAAATTTGCTAGTCATTGCCCAGCGCAAGGGGAATTTGAGATTCTGTGAGCTCCAACGCTTCTCCCCGCTAGGGCGCCATACTGACCCTGACCCGGGCTGCCAGGGGCTGGTGATGCTGTAAATGAAGGTGGAGGCAGACTTGCTGCTTAGGAGCCTGCAGGTGAACTGGAATGCGAGAGAGGCTCTACCTGCCCCTTGCCTCCTCGGGAAATACTGCCAAGAATGAACCTCTACAGGCAGGCGGGCGGGCACACAGCTGCCCTGTCCCACTGGGGCACTGCTTCCTTGCCTCAGGTCTCTTCAGTTGGCTTGTCATAACCCCTCCCCCTGTTTGGGGTAATTCTAGCTTAGCTTTGACCCCTTCCTGACTCTTTGCCTCTCTACTCCATCAGCTGTGTGACAACCAGACTGTGAGAAAAGGCCTTATTTATCAAGGACCTTCTCGAGCTGCTGAGAATTTTAAATTGGTTTTGTTGGGTTAGAGGGCATCTGGAGTTGAGGATATTGGGATTGGGGGAGGGGGGGGGAAGGCCGGGGGAGCATCTTTTCTTTCCACAGTCAATGTGAAGGGAGAGTGCTTGCTGGGTGAAGACACTTGCTCACCAAGCAGTCACTGGGCTCACCACTGAGGCTCGGGTGCTTTCTCTCAGCCTTCCTCCCTCCGCTGGGAGCACACTCTCTAGTTGTTAGAGTTCACAAAAGACGCTTAGAAGAGAATGAACTGCAATTAGAGATTGTTTCAGTGTTAGCAGCACTCTTCAGTTTCAAAGAACAAAGATACTCTTGTTTCCCTATATTGGTGGCCACCTGCCTACATTTCCCTCTCTCTTACCCAGCAATTTCTCACAAATTTCTGTGTTTGTCTAGTCCAACACACTCCTGAAAGGAGCAGCTATTTTTCCCACATAGACACTCAAAAAATATGCTTTCTTCGGGGCTTCCTTTTATAATGTTTCAAAAGGAATTTCTCTACCCAATTAGACATTTTACTCTCTAATCAATTCTTAATTCAAACTGAAATGGGATTTCTACTTAGGTGTTGAGGAAAATAGTTACATAAAGGCACTCTACTTCTTCCTTACCCCCATAAGAATGAATTCAGAGGATTTAAATCACTAAGAATTTGTGGGCATATCCCCTGAGCACTTGCTTTTATTCCTTACACAAAACAGTCACATTAATAGAAATCTGGGTGTTGTTGCTTGAAACTTAAGATGTCTGTGGTGCCCTAACCCTTCCCTCATGGGTAGCTCCTGATTTGGCTCTAAGGAATACAATGAAGTACAAGTAACAGCATAGTAGAAAGCACCTGGTTTGGGATTCAACCTTGCATTTTCACTAGTTGTGTGCCATCAAGCCTCATCTGTAAAAATGAGTAAAATAATGCATCCCTCAGAAATGTGGTGAGGGTTAAGGAGAATATAAAGCTTTAAGCACACACTAGAATAAACAGCTATTCTCACAAAATTTTTCATCTCCCTCCCGCTCCTTTGCTTACTGCTGGAAGATTCAGTCCACTGAGCATACCGCAATGCTCACCTAGCTGACTCCTGCAGCCTCTCTCCTTTCTCCCTAAAGGCAGGAGCCCAAATTACCTCACCTGACAAAATGGGTTTACATACCAGTGTAAAAGCTCTTGAAGAAGCACTACTAGAACCTCAAAGCTACAGAGAGAGAGACAAAATGAGGAAATAATCCCCTGTCTGGTAATCTCATAAAGCTTCAAACTGATTTTCATACAAGTTAATGATCCTCTAGTTACTGTGTGAAAACTCATAGTTGAAATGATGGGACAGTTTCTAACATACCAAATACACAAAGACTAAAAAAAAAAGTCCAAACAATTTAAGAGTTAAAAGAGGGACGCCTGGTGGCTCAGTGGGTTAAGCATCTGCCTTCAGCTCGGGTGATGATCCCAAGGGTCCTGGGATCAAGCCCCAAGTTGGGCTCCCTGCTCAGTGGGGGGGGTCTGCTTCTGCCTCTGCCCCTCCCCCTGCTCATGCTCCCTCTTCCTCTCTCTCTCTCTCAAATAAATAAATAAAATCTTTAAAAGAAAAAAAAGTCAAGAAAAAAATTCAACCAGAGAAAAAATAAATTAAGGAAACTATAATATTTTAATTTCTATTATTTATATTACATGGAATACATTCCATGTAATATAATGTTTACAATATCCATGTTTCAAATATGCATATTACAAAATATTTTTAAAGCAGAGTATGTTAAAATGGAAGGGAGACACTGGCTATGTTTTAAATATCGTATATCATTAACTTTAAAAGAACTTCACTTTTATATTCCCTAGGCCATGACATACAATAAAGAACTACAGCTCTGGGTTCAAGTTCTGGCTCTGCTTGTTACTAGTTGTGGGACCTTAGGCTAGGTGCCAATACTTTCTCTCTTTTCCACAATTTCTCCATCTGGAGAATGAAAATAATAATACCTACCTCACAAGGCTGTTATGAGGAATAAATGAGTTTATTTAAAGCACATCAAAAGAATTTTTTTAAAAGCCAGCTATTATAATTATGTTAATTAGTTCAGCTGAAGTTGTCTGTTTTTTACCACAGAAGCTTTATTTTACATATTTCCAAGTCATTAGTGAGAAAGAGGAAAAACATATTCACTGTACAAAATCATGGATAAGCAGATTTGAATGAGACCTTAGAGATCACCTTTCTCACACTCTGATTTTATGTAATCATTCATTTATTAATTCATTCACAAATATTTTTTTAAGTTCCCACTCTGAAAAATGGTGCCAGGCACATTTCTGGGAGTTAGGCATCCAGCAATGAGCAAACCAGTAAGTCCCTATCTTCTTGGGGATTATCTTCTACTTGGGAGAGAGAGACACAGAATAAAGTAAATATGGAGATAAAAGCCATGGGGAAAAAGAAAAGGGATGGAGAAAGGGAGTGTTGGTTCTCACCAGAGGAGGAACATGAACTGATTTGTGTCTTAATGGATAATGGATAACTGTGATAATGATGAATTTTTGTTGAGGTGTAATTTACAGTATTATATTAGTTTCAGGTGTACAACATAGCAATTTGACAATTATATACATTAAGAAATGGTCACCATAAGTGTAGTTACCATCTGTCACCTTATAAAGTAATTACAATATTATTGACTATATTCCCTAATACTGTACATTCCCATGATTTATTTTATAACTAGAAGTTTGCACTTCTTAATCCCCTTCACCTATTTTATCCATTCCTTCCTCCTCTCCCTTTCAATTCTTTTCTTAATAGGTCATCTCAATATTTTAATCTTCAAGACACATAACAACAAAACTCTAAACCCAAAGACAAAGAGAACATTTAAAGAGACAAGAGAAAAAAAATCTCTCATATAAAGAAACCCCCATAAGGCCATCAGTGGATTTCTTAGCAGAGACCTTACAGGCCAGAAGAGAATGAGATTATATATTGAAAGTGCTAAAAAGAAAAAAAAAAAGCTGCCAACTAAGAATACTTTACCCAGCAAAGCTTTCCTTCAGAATTGAAGGTAAAATAAAGGCCTTCCTAATCAACAAAAGTTGATGCAATTCATCATCACTAAACCAGCATTACAACAAATGCTAAAATGAGCTCAAGTTGAAACAAAATGATGCTAATTAGTTACATGAAAACACATGAAAATATACAACACATTGGTAAAGGTAAGCACACATAGATTCAGAATACCCTAATACTGTCACATATGGTAATGTGCTAACTACTTAACTCTAGAATAAAGGTTAAAACACAAAAGCATAAGAATAACTATAGCCTCAACAATTTGTTGAATACATGATTAAAAAATGGTAATTTTTTTATTTAAAAAAATAAATTTTATTTAAAAAGGGGGGTAAAAGGATAGTGCTTTTGTATGCAACTGAAGTTAGATTGTTATAGCATAAAATAGCCTTTATATGTAAAGTGCTTTATATAAACCTCATGGGAACTACAAAGCCAAAATTTACAATAAATAAACAAAGATAAAAACAAAAAAGAGAAAATCAAAGCATTCCACTATGGAAAATCATCAACTTACAAAGGCAGGCAGCAAGAAATGAAGAAAAGAAAAACAGAACTTCAAAACAGCCAGAAAAGAATAATATGGCATTAATAAGTCCTTACTTACCAATAATTACTCCAAGTATTAATGGATTAATTTTCACTAATGAAAAGGCATAATGGATTTAAAAAAAAAAAAAACTACTTGCTGCCTACAAGAGTCTCACACTCAGCTTAAAGGACACACATAGGTTCAAATGAAGGGATGAGAAAACACTCCCTGTAAGTGGAAACCAAAAAAAAAGAATAGGAGTAGGAAGCTATCCTGACATCACAAAAAAATAGACTCTCAGCCAATAATGGTAACAAGAGAAAAAGGTGGACATTATATAATAAGGGAATCAACTCATCAAGAAGTTAGAACAATCATAAATAGATACGTACCCAACACTGAAGTATCTAAATGTATTAAGCATATACAAACAGATCTGAGGGGAGATATGGTACAATAATACAATAACAGTGGTGGATTTATATATTCCATTTTTAACAATGGAGAGATCATCCAGGTGGAAAAATCAAAAAGGAAATGTTAGACTTGAAACAAATGTTAGGCCAAATCAAACTAATAGGCATGTACATTGATCCAACACTAGCAGAATGTATATTCTTCTCAAGAGTACACAGAACTTCCCTAAGGATAGACCACCTGATACATCATAGAACAAGTTTTAACAAATTTAAGAAGATTGAAATCCAATCATAACAAGTATCTTTTCCAGCCACAATGGTATGAGACTAGAAATCAGTAATAAGAGGAAAGTTGGAAAATTCACAAATATATACAGATTCAACAACATGCTCCTGAACATCCAACAGATCAAACTAAAAAATAAAAAGGGAAATCAATAAATATGTTGAAAGAAATGAAAATGGAGATACAACATATCAAAACCTGTGAGATGCTGCAAGAGCAGTAATAAAAGGGAAGTTTATAGTGACAAATGCACATTAGGAAAAATGGAAAGATCTCAAACAACCTAACTTTGCAACTCAAGAAACTAGGAAAGGAAGAAAATAATTAAGCCCAAGTTAGCAGATGGAAGGCAATAACAAAGATCAGAACAGAAATAAATGAAATAGAGGCCAGAAAAACAATAGAAGAGACTGATAAAAACTAAGAGCTGCTTTTTTGAAAAGATAAACAAAATTGACAAACCTTTAGCTAGAGACTAACTCAGAAGAATAGAAAGAGGAATGAGGACTCAAATAATCAGAAATGAAGAAGGAGAAATTACAATTGATACCACAGAAAGACAAAGTACCATGAGAGATTACTAAAAACATTTTATACCAAAAACCTAGATAACTTATAAGGAACGGATGAAGTCCTAGAAACATATAATCTGCCAAAACTGGTGTATTATAAGAGAGAAAATCTGAACAATCCAATAATGAATAAGGAGAATGAATCAATAATCAAACTTCCCAACAAAAGAAGTCTAGGACCAGACAGCCTCACTAGTGAATTCCATCAAATATTTAAAGAAGAATTAACAACAGTTCTTCTCAAACTCTTCCAAAAAATTAAAGAGAGTGGAATACTTCCAAATTCATCTTACAAGGTCAGCATTACTCTGAAGATAAACAAGACAAGGACACTACAAGGAAAGAAAATTACTGGCCAATATCCCGGATGGACATAAATTTTAAAAACACTCATCAAAATATTAGCAAACCAAACTCAAAAGTACAATAAAAGGATCATACACCACGATCAAAGTGGGATTTATTCAGGGATGCAGAGTGGTACAACATTTGTTAATCAACAATGTGATACACCACATCAACAAAATGAATGATAAAAATCATATGATCATTTCAATAGATGAAGAAAAAGCTTATGACAAATTTTAAGATCCGTTTATGATTAAAAATTTACAATAAAGTGAGTGTAGAGGGAATGTATCTCAACATAATAAAGGTCATATATGACAAGCCCACAGTTATCATCAGATTCAATGATGAAAAGATCAAAGCTTTTCCTCTAAGACCAGGAAGAAGATAAGGATGCCCACTCTTGCCACTTCCATTCAATATAGTATTGAAAATTCTAGCCAGGGCAATTAGGCAAGGAAAAAAAAAGGCATTCAAGTCAAAAAGGAAGAAGGAAAATTGTTACTATTGCAGATGACATATTATATGTAAAAAAAAACCCTAAAGACTCCACCATAAATCTTAGAACTAATTTAAAAATTCAAAAAAGTTGCAGGATACAAAAAAAAAAAATCAATATAGAAAAATCAGTTGTGTTCTATGCACTAACAATAAACTATCAGAAAGAGAAATTAAGAAATCAATTCCATTTACAATTGTATCAGAAAGAATACAATATCTAGTAACAATAACCAAAATATGCTCCTATGTCCATCAACAGATGAATGGATAAAGAAGATGTGGTGTATATATATATACAATGGAATATGACTCAGTCATCAAAAAGAATGAAATATTGCCATTTGCAATGTTGTGGTTGGAACTAGAGAGTATTATGTTAAGTAATATAAGTCAGAGAAAGACAAATACCATATGATTTCACTCATATGTGGAATCTAAGAAACAAAACAGAGGAACATAGGGGAAGGGAAGGAAAAATAAAGTAAGATGAAAACAGAGAGGAAGGCAAACCATAAGAGACTCTTAACTATAGGAAACAAACAGAGTTGCTGGTGAGAGGATGGGGTAACTGGCTGACGGGCATTAATGAGGACACTTGATGTAAGGAGCAGTGGCTATTGTATGAAACTGATGAATCACTAAATTTACCTCTGAAACCAATAATACAGTATATGTTAATTAAATTTAAATTAAAAATTTAATTAAAAAAGAATACAATGTCTAGTAATAAGTTTAACCAAGGAGTTAAAAGACCTGTACTTTGAAAACTATAAGGCAGGATGAAAGAAATTGAAAAAAAAAATCACAAATAAATGGAAAGATATTCTGTGCTCATGGATTGGAAGAATATTGTTAAAATGTCCATAGTACCCAAAGCAATCTACATATTCAGTGCAAACCCTATCAAAATTCCAAGGCATTTTTCACAAAAATAGAAAAGACAATTTCAAAACTTGTATGGAACCATAGAAGACTCCAAATAGCCAAAGCCTTGAGCAAGAAGAAAGGTGGAGGCAAAAAATTCCTAATTTCAAACTATATTGCAAAGCTACAGTAATCAAAACAATATGGTATTGACATTAAAAGACACATTTATTAATAGAACAGAATAAAGGGACCAGAAGTAAACACATGCGTATATGGTCAAATCAGTTATGACAAATAAGCCAAGAATATACAATGGGGAAAAGACAGTCTCTTCAAATAATGGTAAGAAAACAAGATATCCACATGCAAAATAAAGAAACTGAACCACTGTCTGATACCATACACAAAAATTAATTCAAAATGGAACAAAAACTTGAACATAAGACCTGAAGCCATAAACCTTCTATGAAAAAATATAGGTGGTAGTCTCCTTGACATCAATCTTGGCAATGATTTTTTGGATTTGACACCAATGGTAGAGGCAACAAAATGAAAATAAACAAGTGGGCCTACATCAACCAGAAAAGCTTCTGCACAGCAAAGGAACCCATCAACAAAATGAAAGGCAACCAATGGAAATAGAGAAAATAATTGCTAACCACATAGCTAATAAGGAGTTAATATCCAAAATATATGAAGAACTTATACACAACTTGATTACAAAAAACAAATATGGTTACAAAATGGGCAGAGGACCTGAATAGACATTTTTCAACAAGGACATACAGATGGATAACAGGTACATGAAAAACTGCTCAATATCACTAATCATCAGAGAAATGGAAATCAAACCACAATGAGGTATCACTTCACACCTGTTAGAATGGCATCAAACATCAAAAAGAGATAACAAGTGTTGGTGAAGATGTGGCAAAAAGAAATGCTGTGTACTATTTATAGGAATGCAAACTGGTACAACCACTATGGAAAACAGTAGGGAGGATTCCTCAAAAAATTAAAAATAGAACTACCACATGATCTAGAAATTCTACCTCTGGGTATTAACTAATAAAAGATACCTGCACACCTATGTTCACTACAGTATAACCCACAATGGCCAAAACATGGAAGCAACCTAAGTGTCTATCAATGGACAAATGGATAAAGAAAATGTGTATATGTATGTGTGTGTGTATATATATATATATATATTCATATATATATATTTGATTGAATGAAAGGTGTATATATATGTGTGTATATATATTCATATGTATATTTGAATGAAATATATATATTTTTTCTTATATGTTCAGGGTTGAATATACATATTCAACCCTGAACATATAAGAAAATCCCATCATTTATGACAACATGGATGAACCTTTAGGGCATTATGCTAAGTGAAATAAGTGAGACAGAGAAGACAAATACCATATGATCTCATTTATATGTGAAATATAAAAGCAAAAACAAAACCGAAAATCCTGAACTCAGAGACACAGATGACAGACTGGTGGTTGCCAGAGGCAGGTGTGGAGGTTAGGTGAAAGGGACACAGGCACACAAAAGGTACAAACTTCCAGTTAAAAGTAAATAAGTCCTGGGGACGCAGCGTACAGCATAGTGATTCTCAGTAACAATGCAGTATTGTATGTTTGAAGGTTGCTAAGAGAATGCATCTTAAAATTCTCATCACAAGGATAAAAAAAATGTATAACTAATATGTGGTGATGGATGTTAACTACACTGATTGTGGTGGTCATTTTGTGATATAGATAAATACCAAATCATTATGTTGTACATCTGAAATGAATATAATGCCATATGGCAATTATATCTCAATTTTTTGAAAAAGGCATCCAAATAGAAAAGAAAGATGTAAAATTACCTTTGTTTGTGGATGATACAATCTTATATAGAGAAAGTCCTAAAGACTCCACTAAAAAAACTGCTAGAACTGATTGACAAATTCAGTCAAGCTGGATACAAAAATCAACATATAGAAACAGTTGCATTTCAATACACTAACAATAAAATATCTGGAAAATAAACAACCTCATTCACAACAGCATCAACAGCAATAAAATACTTAGAAGTAAATTTAACCAAGGAGCCCAAAGATCTATACAATGAAAACTACAAGACTATGATGAAAAAGTTGCAGAAGAAACAATTGGAAAGATATTGCATATTTGTGTATCAGAAGAATATTGTTAAAATGCCCATATTACCCAAAGCCATCACTAGGTTCAATGCAATCACTATCAAAATTCCAATGGCATTTTCACAGAAATAGGAAGAACAATCCTAAAATTTGTATGGAGCCATGAAACGTTCTGAATAGCCAAAGCAATCCTGAGAAAAAAACTAGAGACATCACATTTCCCGATTTCAAGCTATACCACAAAACTACAGTAATCAAAACAGTATGGCACGGGCATAAACACAGACACAAAGACCAATGAAACAGAATCAAGAGCCAGAAATAGGAGGGGTGGAGCAAGATAGCAGAGGAGTAGGAGACCTGGATTTCTTCTGGTCTCAGGAATTCAGCTGAATAGGGACCAAACCATTCTGAACACCTACGAACTCAACAGGAGATCGAAGAAGAGAGTAGCAACAACTCTCTGAACAGAGAAGCGACCACTTCCTAGAAGGTAGGACATGTGGAGAAGTGAATCCGTGGCGACATTGGGGAGGATACACGCGGGGGAGGGGGCCTCCGTCGGCCGCTTCTGGCAAGTGATAGAGCTGCGGAGCACAAAATCAGAACTTTTAGAAGTCGGTTCCACTGAGGGACATCACGCCAGTGGCTAAGCAGGGGGGTGGGGGGTGGGGGGGTGGAACCCTCGCAGGACAGTGTGGACTCAGGACCCTCGGGGTCACAGAAAGACCAGGGGTGCCTGAGTGCGGCAGAGCTCCCAGGTATCGGAGCGGGGAAGCCGGCTGCAGAGACGGAGCTGAGGCGCGGGCTCGCAGCTCGGGGTGGCCATAAACTGTGATCCGCGGCCCAGTTGGGCCACGGCGCCTCCAGCAGGGACCCAACGAGCAGCAGAGCCGGGGAGACTCCCCTTCCTCCGCCGGGAGGAGCGGCGCGAGAGCGCACCGCAGGAATCTGCTGGGTTTGGTGACTCCACACGGGGTCGAGTGCCAGAGATAGAAACGCTTGGTCACAGGCCAGGTGAGCACGGAGTGCGGCCGGAGACCGGGGAGACGGGAGTGATTGACTGCTTTTCTCTGGGGGCACACTGAGGAGCGGGACCCCGAGTTCTCAGCTCCTCCGGGCAGAGAGTGGGAGGCCACCATTTTCACCCTGGTCCTCCAAAGCTGTACCGAGACCTTGGAGGGAACAAAAGCTCCTGAGAGCAAACCCAAGCAGCTTGCTTAGCCCAGACGGACAAGGGCGGGGCAATTCAGCCTCCAGCAAAGACATTTGGGAACCACAGCAACAGGCGCCTCCCCCAGAAGATCAGCACGAACAGCCAGCAAGCCAAGACCAAGTTTATCGATCAAGGAGAATGGGAGAACTCCAGCGCTAGGGGAATACTGCACATAGAATTCATGGCTTCTTTACCGTGATTCATTAGTTTTTCAAAGTTAATTTTTTTTAACTTTTTTGTTTTTGTTTTGAATTTTTCTTTTTCCCTTTTTCAACCAACATCTTATCAATCCCTTTTTTAAACATTTTTTATTTTTCATTTTTAGAGTCATATTTTATCCCTTCATAGTAGTTACCCTTATTTTTGGCATATATACATATATGTAAGTTCTTCTCTCTTTAAAATTTTGACATACAGTTTCTTCTAACAGATCAAAATATACCCTAAATCACTAGTGTATGGCTTTGTTCTAGTCTCCTGCCTGATCACAGTCTCTCCCCTTTTTTTTCTTTTCTTTTTTCTTTTTTTTAAATCTTCTTCTTTCTTCTTTCAAACAACTTCTTATGAATTCCGTTTATAAAACCTTTTATAAGTTTCATCTTTACAGTCATCTTCCATCCCTTCATTATATCAACCCTTATTTTGTACATATATAAGTCTTTCTTCCTTTGAAATTTTAGGAGGCACTTTCTTCTAACACACCAAAATACACCCAAAATCTAGTGTGTGGCACTGATCTATGCACTAGTCTGATCATATTTGATCATATTCTGTTTTTTTTTTGTTTTGTTCTGTTTTTGTTTGTTATTATCTTTTTTTCTTTTTTTTCTCTTTCTTTTTTCTTTCTTTCCCTTTCTTTTCCCCTGGTTTCAGGTCTTTTCTGATTTGTATAGAGTATATTTGCTGGGGACATTGTTAACCTGTTAGCATTTTGTTCTCTCATTTATCTGTTCTCCTCTGGACAAAATGATAAGACGGAAAAAATCACCTTAGCAAAAAGAACAAGAGGTAGTACCGTCTGCCAGGGACCTACTCAATACTGACATTAGTACGATGTCGGACGTAGAGTTCAGAATCATGACTTTAAAGATACTAGCTGGGCTTGAAAAAAGCATGAAAGTTATTAGAGAAACCCTTTCTGGAGAAATAAAAGAACTAAAATCTAACCAAGTCAAAATCAAAAAGGCTATTAATGGGTGCAATCAAAAATGGGGGCACTAACTGTTAGGATAAATGAGGCAGAAGAGAGAATCAGCGATATAGAAGACCAAATGATGGAAAATAAAGAGGCTGAGAAAAAGAGAGAGAAACAACTACAGGATCACAAGGGCAGAATTCGAGAGATAAGCGATACGATAAGACGAAACAACATTAGAATAATTGGGATCCCAGAAGAAGAAGAAAGAGAGAGGGGGGCAGAAGGTAGATTGGAGCAAATTATAGCAGAGAACTTCCTTAATGTGGGGAAGGAAACAGGCATTAAAATCCAGGAGGCACAGAGAACCCCTCTCAAAATCAATAAAAATAGGTCAACACCCCGACATCTAATAGTAAAACTTACGAGTCTCAGAGACAAAGAGAAAATCCTGAAAGCAGCTCAGGAGAAGAGATATGTAACCTACAATGGTAGAAACATTAGATTGGCAACAGACCTATCCACAGAGACCTGGCAGGCCAGAAAGGACTGGCATGATATCTTTAGAGCAATAAACGAGAAAAATATGCAGCCAAGAATACTATATCCAGCAAGGCTGTCATTGAAAATAGAAGGAGAGGTAAAAAGCTTCCAGGACAAACAAAAACTAAAGGAATTTGCAAACAGAAAACCAGCCCTAAAAGAAATATTGAAAGGGGTCCTCTAAGCAAAGAGAGAGCCTAAAAGCAGCATAGATCAGAAAGGAACACAGACAATATACAGTAACAGTCACCTTACAGGCAATACAATGGCACTAAATTCCTATCTTTCAATAGTTACCCTGAATGTAAATGGGCTAAATGCCCCAATCAAAAGACACAGGCTATCAGATTGGATTAAAAAACAAGACCCATCAATATGCTGTCTGCAAGAGACTCATTTTAGACCCAAAGACACCCCCAGATTGAAAGTGAGGGGGTGGAAAACCATTTACCATGCTAATGGACACCAAAAGAAAGCTGGGGTGGCAATTCTTATATCAGATAAATTAGATTTTAAAACAAAGACTGTAATAAGAGATGAAGAAGGACACTATATCTTACTTAAAGGGTCTATCCAACAAGAAGATCTAACAATTGTAAATATCTATGCCCCTAACATGGGAGCAGCCACTTTTATAAGGCAATTAATAACAAAAGCAAAGAAACACATTGACAACAATACAATAATAGTGGGGGACTTTAACACCTCCCTGACTGAAATGGACAGATCATCTAAGCAAAAGATCAACAAGGAAATAAAGACTTTAAATGACACACTGGACCAAATGGACTTCACAGACATATTCAGAACATTCCATCCCAAAGCAACAGAATACACATTCTTCTCTAGTGCCCATGGAACCCAGAATTGATCACATCCTAGGTCACAAATCAGATCTCAACTGATACCAAAAGACTGGGATTATTCCCTGCATATTTTCATACCACAGTGCTTTGAAACTAGAACTCAATCACAAGAGGAGAGTCGGAAAGAACTCAAATACATGGAGGCTAAAGAGCATCCTACTAAAGAATGAATGGGTCCACCAGGAAATTAAAGAAGAATTAAAGAAATTCATGGAAACCAATGAAAATGAAAACACAACTGTTCAAAATCTTTGGGATACAGCAAAGGCAGTCCTGAGAGGAAAGTATATAGGAATACAAGCCTTTCTCAAGAAACAAGAAAGGTCTCAAATACACAACGTAACCCTACACCTAAAGGAGCTGGAGAAAGAACAGCAAATAAAGCCTAAACCCAGCAGGAGAAGAAAAATAATAAAGATCAGAGCAGAAATCAATGAAATAGAAACCAAAAGAACAGTAGAACAGATCAACGAAACTAGGAGCTGGTTCTTTGAAAGAATTTACAAGATTGATAAACCCCTGGCCAGACTTATCAAAAAGAAAAGAGAAATGACCCAAATCAACAAAATCATGAATGAAAGAGGAGCGATCACAACCAACACCAAAGAAATACAAACAATTTTAAGAACATATTATGAGCAACTCTATGCCAGCAAATTAGATAACCTGGAAGAAATGGGTGCATTCCTAGAGATGTATCAACTACCAAAATTGAACCAGGAAGAAATGGAAAACCTGAACAGACCTATGACCACTAAGGAAATTGAAGCAGTCATCAAAAATCTCCCAACAAACAAAAGCCCAGGACCAGACGGCTTCCCAGGGGAATTCTATCAGACATTTAAAATAGAATTAATACCTATTCTCCTGAAACTATTCCAAAAAATAGAAATGGAAGAAAAACTTCCAAACTCATTTTATGAGGCCACCATTACCTTGATCCCCAAACCAGACAAAGACCCCCATCAAAAAGGAGAATTACAGACCAATATCCTTGATGAACATGGATGCAAAAATTCTCACCAAAATACTAGCCAATAGGATCCAACAGTACATTAAAAGGATTATTCACCATGACCAGGTGGGATTTATCCCTGGGCTGCAAGGTTGGTTCAACATCTGCAAATCAATCAACGTGATACAATACATTAACAAAAGAAAGAACAAGAATCATATGATCCTCTCAATAGATGCAGAAAAAGCATTGGACAAAGTACAGCCTCCTTTCTTGATCAAAACTCTTCAGAGTATAGGAATAGAGGGTACATACCTCAATATCATAAAAGCCATCTATGAAAAACCCACAGCGAATATCATTCTCAATGGGGAAAAGCTCTCAGCTTTTCCCCTAAGGTCAGGAACGCGGCAGGGATGTTCACTATCACCACTGCTATTCAACATAGTATTAGAAGTCCTAGCCACAGCAATCAGGCAACAAAAAGAAATCAAAGGCATCCAAATCGGCAAAGAAGAAGTCAAACTTCTCAATCTTTGCAGATGATATGATACTGTATGTGGAAAACCCAAAAGACTCCACCCCAAAACTGCTAGAACTCATACAGGAATTCAGTAAAGTGGCAGGATATAAAATCAATGCACAGAAATCAGTGGCATTCCTATACACCAACAAGACAGAAGAGAGACAAATTAAGGAGTCGATCCCATTTACAACTGCACCCAAAACCATAAGATACCTAGGAATAAATTCAACCAAAGAGGCAACGGATCTGTACTCAGAAAACTATAAAATACTCAGGAAAGAAATTGAAGAAGACACAAAGAAATGGAAAAATGTTCCATGCTCATGGATTGGAAGAACAAACATTGTGAAGATGTCAATGCTACCTAGAGCAATCTACACATTCAATGCAATCCCTATCAAAATACCATCCACTTATTTCAAAGAAATGGAACAAATAATCCTAAAATTTTATGGAACCAGAAGAGACCCCAAATAGCCAGAGGAATGTTGAAAAAGAAAAGCAAAGCTGGCGGCATCACAATTCCGGACTTCCAGCTCTATTACAAAGCTGTCATCGTCAAGACAGTATGGTACTGGCACAAAAACAGACACATAGATCAATGGAACAGAATAGAGAGCCCAGAAATGGACCCTCAACTCTATGGTCAACTCATCTTTGACAAAGCAGGAAAGAATGTCCAATGGAATAAAGACAGTCTCTTCAACAAATGCTGTTGGGAAAATTGGACAGCCACATGCAGAAGAATGAAACTGGACCATTTCCTTACACTGCACACAAAAATAGACTCCAAATGGTTGAAAGACCTAAACGTGAGACAGGAGTCCATCCAAATCCTAAAGGAGAACACAGGTAGCAACCTCTTCGACCTCAGCCGCAGCAACTTCTTCCTAGAAACATCGCCAAAGGCAAGGGAAGCAAGGGCAAAAATGAACTATTGGGATTTCATCAAGATAAAAAGCTTTTGCAAAGCAAAAGAAACAGTCCACAAAACCAAAAGACAACCGACAGAATGGGAGAAAATATTTGCAAATGACATATCAGATAAAGGGCTAGTATCCAAAATCTATAAAGAACTTCTCAAACTCAACACCCAAAGAACAAATGATCCAATCAAGAAATGGGCAGAAGACATGAACAGACATTTTTCCAAAGAAGACATCCAAATGGCCAACAGACACAAGAAAAAGTGCTCAACATCGCTCGGCATCAGGGAAATCTCAATCAAAACCTCAATGAGATACCACCTCACACCCGTCAGAATGGCTAAAATTAACAAGTCAGGAGACGACAGATGTTGGCGGGGATGCGGAGAAAGAGGAACCCTCCTACACTGTTGGTGGGAATGCAAGCTGGTGCAGCCGCTCTGGAAAACAGTATGGAGGTTCCTCAAACAGTTGAAAATAGAGCTACCATACGATCCAGCAATTGCACTACTGGGTATTTACCCCAAAGATACAAATGTAGGGATCCGAAGGGGTACGTGCACCCCAATGTTTATAGCAGCAATGTCCACAATAGCCAAACTGTGGACAGTGCCAAGATGTCCATGGACAGATGAATGGATAAAGAAGATGTGGTATATATACACAATGGAATATTATGCAGCCATCAAAAGGAATGAGATCTTGCCATTTGCAACGACGTGGATGGAACTGGAGGGTGTTATGCTGAGTGAAATAAGTCAATCAGAGAAAGACATGTATCATATGACCTCACTGATATGAGGAATTTTTAACCTCAGGAAACAAACTGAAGGTTGCTGGAGTGGTGGGGGGTGGGAGGGATGGGGTGGCTGGGTGACAGACACTGGGGAGGGTATGTGCTATGGTGAGCGCTGTGAATCGTGCAAGACTGTTGAATCACAGATCTGTACTTCTGAAACAAAGAATGCAATATATGCTAAGAAAAAAAGAAGAAGAAGAAGATAGCACGAGGGGAAGAAGGAAGGGGAGTAAGTCGGAGGGGGAGACGAACCATGAGAGACGATGGACTCCGAAAAACAAACTGAGGTTTCTAGAGGGGAGGGGGTGGGAGGATGGGTTAGCCTGGTGATGGGTATTAAAGAGGGCACGTTCTGCATGGAGCACTGGGTGTTATGCACAAATAATGAATCATGGAACACTACATCAAAAACAAATGATGTAATGTATGGTGATTAACATAACAATAAAAAAATTTTAAAAAAGAGCCAGAAATAAACCCTTACATATATTATATAGCAAACTAGTATTTGACAAGGGCACCAAGAATACTGTATGGGAAAAAGATGGTCTCTTCAATTAATTATGTTGCAAAAATTAGATAATCACATACAGAAAAATGAGACTGGACCCCTAAGTTAGGCCACTCAGAAAAGTTAACTCAAAATAAAGACTTAAATGTAAGACCTGAAACTGTAATACCCCTAGAAGAAAACAGCAAGTTCCCTGACATTAGTCTCAGCAGTGATTTTCTAGATAAGACAGCAAAAGCACAATCAATAAAAGCAAAAACAAACCAGTGTGACTACATCAAACTAAAAACTTCTGCAAAATGAAAAGGCAGTCTATGGAATGGGAGAAAATACTTGTAAACCATGTATGTGATAAGGGGTTAGTTATTACTCAAAATATATCACAAACTAATAGAACTCAATAGCAAGAAAATAATAAATAATAAAATCTAATAACCCAATTTTTAAAAGGGCAGATCAACCAAATAAACAGTTTTTCAAAGACGACATAAAATGGCCAACAGGTATGTGAGAAGGTGATATCACTAATCATCAGAGAAATGCAAATCAAAACCACAATGAGATAGCACCTCACATCAGTCAGAAAGGCTAATATCAAAAAGACAAGAAATACAAGCGTTGGTGAGGATGTGGAGGAAAAGGAGCCCTTGTGCCCTGGTCGTGGGAACAAGAATTGCTGCAGCCACTGTAGAAAACAGAATGGAGAGTTTCCTCAAAAAATTAAAAATAGAACTACAATACAACCTAGCAATTCCACTTCTGGGTATATATCCAAAGGAGCTGAAATCAGGATCTCTGAGAGATGTCTGCACTCCCATGTTCATTGCAAAATTACTCACCATAACCAAGATATGGAAAACAGCTAAGTGTCCATCAACAGATGCACTGATAAAGAAGAGGTGATTTTATATATATACACATATATATATACACATATATATATTCACATATATATACACACATGTATTACATATATATAATTAATATCTATATATAAAATAATGAATATTATTCAGCCACAAGAAGAAAGGAAATCCTGACATTTCCACTAACTTGGATGAACCTTGAGGGCATTATGCCAAGTAAAGTAAGTCAGACAGAGGAAGACACTAACACACTGTATGATAACACTTAAATGTGGATTCTATAAAAGACTCAGAAACAAAGAGCAGCGTGGTGGTTACCAGGTGCTAGGGAGTGGTGGATACTGGTCGAAGGGTACAAACTTTAGAAGTTTAACAAGTCTGAGGATCTCATGTACAGCATGGTGATTTTAGCTAACAATACTCTATCATATACTTGAGTGTTGCCAGGAGAGATCTTAAGTGTTAAAACCATAAAAAGAAGTGGTAACAGAATGACAGGATGGAGGTGTTAGCTAATGCTATGGTGGTCATCATTTTACAATATATAAATATCAAATCAACACACTGTGCACCTTACACACTGTTATATGTGAGTTTTGTCTCATTAAAGCTGGAAAATAAAATAAAGACAAAGATGGAAATAAGGAGACCAGATCGGAGGCCACTGTATTAAGGCAAATAAGAGATGAGGGCAGTAGACATAATGACTGGTTGTACCAAGGATGTGGAAGATTGAAACTGCCATCTACTCAGGAGAGAAGGATGAAGTTCAAATGAAGAGACTGTAGAAAGAGGAGGTTTGCGGGACCTGAGGTGGGAAGAGTTAGGAGTTTAGTTTCTGAGATGCTGAATTTGAAATGCTTATTAGACATCCAAGTGGAAGACTGACAAGTCTATTGGAAACAAAATCTGGATTTCAGGGAAGAAATGTGGCTGGAGATACAAATGCGGGCATCATCAATGTCAGATGGCATTAATACCATCAGACTAGATAAAATCATCTAAGGAGGAGTGTAGATAGAGAGACGCCCAAGGACTGAGCCTGAGTGCTGGGCTGTTCTAATTTTCAGGGACTGAGAAGTGAAAAAGAAACCACAAAGACCACCCACTGAGAAAGAGCAAGGAATGAAGCCGATGAGGGTGGGGAGGAGAGGTTTTCTAGAAACCAAGTAAAGAAAAGGCTTTCAGAAGAAAGCCATGATCAACTGTGTTAAATGAGGCCTGAACATGGACAGCTGGATTTAGAAGCATGATTGGCAAACCTGAGGCTCCCCAGGAGTGGTTTTGCCAGAATGGCAAACGGGACAGCCTGGCTGGAGAGAGTTCAAGAAGAAGAGAAGGGAAATTTCAGACAGTGAGCATAGGTGGTTCTTCTGTCAGAGTTTTGCTGGGATGAGAAAAGAGAAACGAGGTGGTGTCTGGAGGGAAGGGGGGAGACAAGGAAAATGCTTCTTAAGGTGGGATACCATCAAGAATCTTTATATGCAGATGGCAGTGATCCACTAGAGACGGAGACCTGATCATGCCGGGGAAAGCATGAGGGGAGGTTTTCTGGCATGGGGCACTTGAGGAAGCAAGAGGCTTCTTTCTTTAAATTGAGAAATGGAGGAAGAAATTGAGGCCTAGGGAAGTAAAGCAACTTGCCTGAGGTCACAGAACTGTACAGGGTGGCCCAGGCCTCCCTCCATTTCCTTCAAGACTCTTCCCACTGGATCACAGCGGCAGGTCCCATAACTAAAGGCAGAAGAAAGTGGTAGGTAAAAACTCCTGACCTGAGAAATTCCACTGTCCCATTAAATAAACACCATTTTATTACAATCAAATCCCATTTCTAACTGAGGTGGGGTTTTTTCCTTAAGCAGAGATGCTGGTAGGTCTTTCCTATATAAAGTTCATTCATAATTGGTATAAAAGTTTTAGGTAGTTGACAGTTCATGTCCCAAATGCTAAACAGATGATTTGTGAATCACAAGTAGGCAAATACCTAGCAATCTTACCTCAAAGAAGTACCTGCTCTTTTTCACCAGGAAGCATTATGGACAACACAGTCACAATGCTGACTAGTGTGTTATTGCAGAACCTGGATGAGGGTAAGCTTTGCAGAGCTTTATTCCAGTTTCATTTTTTCTTAATATGATGCCACTGTGAACTTCAGGAAGATACACATTTGAGGGAGAATATTTCATTCAGGGCATTTTCAATAAAGACCTCCCACGAAGTGAGGTTTAACCGAGAATTAAGGGCACACTGTGCTGGGATTGTTGGGTTCCTTCTTGGCCAATTCAATTGCAGTAACTTGGTTTATCTAGTAGTTGTTATTAGATATTGTTATTGATCAAATCATCTAATCTCTTTAAGCTTTGTTTACACATCTGATGAATGAGGATAACACATTGGCGGCAAAGTTGATGTGGAAATCAAAGAAAATTATTTACATACAAGAGTGTGTAGCCAGTGCCCAGAACAGAGTAAGCACTCCAGCGTGGCCTGACCCCACTTCCCTCCTCCTTCAGTTCTGGGTCAGGCAATGGGGCTGGGAGGAGGAAAGCCAGAATTCTGGCCCTGCTTCCTGTCCCTATCAACAGCTAAGCAATGATGTGCTAAGCGCTCCCCAGTGACAGAAAGCCACACAAGCAGACGCCTTCACAGACTTCACAACACATTCAGGGTGACAGGCTGGAGAGCGGCCCCACCCCTGACCAAATCCTTTCAGGGCCTTCTCACTGTTCTCGGACTCAAGTTTAACCTTCTGGCCAGGGATTCCAGAATGGCGCCTGCTCTGGGTTCTGGCCACATCTCTTGCCACTCCTCCAAACCACCCCCATCAATCCCATCTCCAGTACCATTTCAGGCTCTCATCAGACTGAAGTTTTTATTTTTTAAGATTTTATTTATTTATTTGGGGGGGAGAGAGAGAGAGAGAGAGAGAGAGAGAAAGCACTAGCAGGGGGGAGGGGCAGAAGGAGAAGGAGAAGCAGACTCCCCGCTGAGCAGGGAGCCCAATGGCAGGAGTCGATCCCAGGACCCTGAGATTGTGACCTGAGTCGAAGGCAGACGCTTAACTGACCGAGCCACCCAGGCTCTCCAGACTGAACTCTTTTTAGTTCCCCCACTGCAGCACCTCTTCACGGGAGGGAACATACCCCAACCCCACCAATCCAGGTGAGGGACCCTTCCCCCCAGGGCCCTGTCTCCCCTCTCACACCACTTATCGGCCTACAATGGCTTGCTTAGCTCCTCAGGGGCAGGGACTCGGGTTTCTCTGGGCCCTGGTTTTACTGCCCCCACCTGATCTAGTGGCTGGCAAGTAAAAGGAATTCAAATGATATTGAATAGTCCCCTGAAATAAATTATGAAAGTATATTAACCCAAGGCTGCACAGGCTCCAGGCACAACGAAGGCAGCTGTTAGAAGATATGGAGTCTAAAGGAGGGAGCCACCACCAGAGACTTAAGCAGCCTGGGAAGGTGATACAAGCGGCCTGGAAACACACACAAGGGCTTTTGTGAGTAGCAAGGAAGAGGAGAAACTCAAGAGCAAGTCCTTGGACTTGAGGGAAGTGGAGGGAAGACAAAATATGAAATGAAAGAATAGCCAGAATCTACAAGATAATCCAGAGATGTGGTCTGCTCAGTTCATCAAAATATATTTTGACGTTGTAAACTGTTCAGGGCAGTTTGGAAGATAAAATGTACAAAAGAACTACCCCCACACACACACACACACACGAGGATGATGATGGGGAGTGTGGATGGGTCACCGTGCAAAGAATGCAATAAAAGGGTGAAATAAGTAGGTGCTGAATACAGGATCAAACAGGCCTCAGAGTTATTCAAAGGAAGGAGAGGGCACCGGGAGGAAGTGTTCCCAGGGAAGGCTGGGCAAACCAGGGGAGACCTGAGCTGGGCTTCGAAGGACAGGGGTGTTCGGGTGGGTGAACGGACAGAAAAATACTGCCGGATTAGCCCTCTATTTTAGGACGCTCCTCCACAAACTATATTATGTGGTCATCCTTCTCCTCTGGACAGTATTCTTTTATAATTATCAAAAGGAAAAGGATTTGGAGACACTAGGGTTAAGTAGACAAAATTTTAGGTTGAATAGACCCGAGTTTGATTCCCAGCCACATGCTTTTAGGCACAATTTCCTCATCTCTATTAAATGGTAATAGCATCTCTCTCTCTCACACAAAGGTGGCCCTGAGGTCCCGTGGGCTACGCCTGGGAATGTGTCCAACATGGTGCCCGGCATAAAAATCAAGCTGGCTCTTCCAGACAGTTCATAGAGGCCGCAGGAGTATGCATTTGTACCCGCCACCTTAAAAATCACTCTCTGAGACAAGAGGAAGTAGAACAGAAAATGGAGATCCCAGAGAAAGATGCCTTTTAAAGAGAGTTAGATCAGCAGATGAAATAAGCAAAGGCGACCATCACAGAACCCCAGAGACTATAGGACTTTAAAAGCAGCAAAGAGATGAAGTGCTGAACTACTAGAGGGAGCTGATGGCACTAGGAAGATTCCCCGCAAAGGGGGGAGGCTTGAAATATAAGAATTAAGTAAAGGGACTAAGAGATAAAGTGCATGCACTTTCTCCCCAAACTGGGGAAGTGAAAACTCTAAACCAAGAGTTAAATGCTGACTAAATCTGTAAAATCAGCAAAGAGAGATCTTAAAAAAAAAAAAAAAATCAAGGGTAAAAGGAGAATGGACAGTTAGGGGGTGTGCTGCCTCACAAAATGACAGGTCATGGTGAGACAGGATGTACAGTATGAGCACAGCCTTTCCTGGTGTCAAGTGGATGACTCTGTCTTTGCACACAGATAACTTCTACAAACAAAGGCAAAAGCAACAAAGTGAGCCTGGAGTATTAAGGCTATGAAATGGAGACACTCAAATGTTGGCCCAAGGAAGATCTAACAAGAAAAAACTTGCATCATTCTGAATGGTGTGTTAAGAACAGCTGGGAAGTAAACACAGTAAATCCCGGGCTGGGAGAGTTTGCCTCTGGGGACAAGTTCCACAGCAACAGTTCACTTGAGAGAGAAATCCAGTTCTCAGCGGGGGCTGATTCAAGCCAAGGTCACCACCTCTTACACAGAAATTGAGAACAGCTGGTATGGAGTTGACCTCTCGCTGGGTCTGTGATCCACAGCTATTGGGGCCCAAAGAAACAAGACATGGCTGGAGAGAGTCCTTCCCGACTTTATCCCGAGGCCCAAATCTGTACTGCACAGGCTGGAGGCCAGCTCCATTCTTCTTCGCCAGGGCTCGGGTCCCGGAGTCAGCCTTGGGAAACAGAAGAAAACAGACCCGAGGGCCAACATATATACCAGTCAGGACAATAGGGAGTCCCAGGAAACCATCTTATCACACGGAGCACGAGACTAAAAGACAGCCATCTCCAAATTAGGACCAGCCCACGCTTCCACCTAGTTTTACCTAAATGTATATTCATTTGAAGCAAGGTCTTAAAGGATCCTTATATGGGGAGGCAAATGAGAGTAGCAGTTAATAAAAGCATGAGCATCATTGACGGCCGGGCCAGGGCTCAGACGAGGGCTCCGTCAATTACAAGCCTGTTGTTTACTGGCAAACTAGTTAACTTCTTTATGCTTAAGTTTCTTTGTCAAGACAGAATGAGGCCTACACATCAGGAAACCTGTCAAGAGGGTTCATTAAGTAAGATCATTCATGAATTCCAGTTCTCAGCATAGTGTCTGTTACTATGTACTCAATAAATGGTGGCTATTGAAGGCTATTGTTCTATAAATCTGAGATTTCACCTGACACCGATTTCAAACTAATGTTTGAACTAAATGTTTCTAAGGTTTCAAAAGGTTACTGTAACCTTCAACTACAACTTCATTCAACAACATGGATAAATCTCACAAAATGTTGAACAAAAATAGGCCAAACACAAAAGAGTACAGATTAGATTATTAGATCTATGGGAAGTTCAAAAATAGGCAAAACAAATCCTTTGGGGTTAGGAAAATCAGGGGAGTTGTTACCCTTTAGAGAGAAGATAGGGGTTGGTGGTGGGTATTGACTAGAGGAGGGCATATTGTTTCTGTATCTGGGAGCTGGTTACCCAAATGTGTTCATGTGAAAACTCATTGATCTATATACTTAGCATAGGTGTCCTTTTCTGTATGTATGTTATACTTCATTATAAAGTTCACTAAACAAAGTTTTGAAAAAATAAAGTCCTCATTTTTCCTCTCAGTTACTATAGAAAACTGGCTCCTCCCATTCATTCATTCGTTCCACAAATATTTACTAAACACTTGCCAAATGCCAGGCACCATTCTAGATGCATAGGATACATCAGTAAATAAGACAGAGATCTTGCTTTCAACTACAAAGGAATCTTCCATATTCAGTGGGGGGGGGGGGCAGCTTAGTAGAGTAGGCGGAAAAATTCTGGCTAAAACTCCTATTAATGTTTAATTTCTTCATGAGGCAAATGGGCATGATAAATTTCTTGCCTACTTTTCAGGGAATATTTGTGTATTTTACAACCTATCAGGAAAAAGAAAAACTTCTCCCCTGGGATCTCATAAAGAATACACACTAATCGTGTGAGTAATGCCCTCAATCATGTCCTCATAGCAGAGGTTAGAAAGGCTTTCTTTCCACTCCAAACATGGCTTTCCATATCCTCTTTACTTTGCCTTCTCATAAGAGTTTCTACTTAAACTCATGTTTTCAAAATCCAGAAATCTGGAATAGTGCCTCAGTAACTTTAGTGAGTCCCTCTTTCTCCACATCCTCGCCAACATCTGTTGTTTCCTGAGTTGTTAATTTTAGGCATTCTGACCAGTGTGAGGTGGTATCTCATTGTGGTTTTGATCTGTATTTTCCTGATGTTAAGTATTTTTTCATGTGTCCGTTAGCCATTTGTATGTCTTCTTTGGAGAAATGTCTCTTCATGTCTTCTGCCCATTTCTTGACAGGATTTTTTTGTTTTTTGGGTGTAATGTTTGATAAGTTCTTTATAGATTTTGGATACTAGCCCTTTATCTGATAAGACATTTGCAAATATCTTCTCCCATTCCGTAGGGTGCCTTTTAGTTTTGTTGACTATTTCCTTTGCTGTGCAAAAGATTTTATCTTGATGAAGTCCTAATAGTTCATTTTTGCTTTTGTTTACCTTGCCTTTGGAGGCGTGTCTAGCAAAAAGTTGCTGCAGCCGAGGTCACAGAGGTTGCTGCCTGTGTTCTCCTCAAGTTCTCCTCCTTGTCTTGATCACTGCAGCTTTGTAGTACAGCTTAAAGTCTGGAGTTGTGTTGTCTCCAGCTTTGGTTTTCTTTTTCAACATTACTTTGGCTATTCAGGGTCTTTTCTGGTTCCATACATATTTTAGGATTGTTTGTTCCAGCTCTATGAAAAATGATGATGGTATTTTGAAAGGGATTGCATTGAATGTGTAGGTTGCTTCAGGTAGCATAGACATTTTAACAACCTTTGTTCTTCCAATCCATGTGCCTGGAATGGAGGTTCCTCAAAAGGTTAAAAATAGAGCTACCCTACAACCCAGAAATTGCACTACTAGGTATTATCCAAAGGATACAAACAGTGATTTGAAGGGGCACATTCACCCCAATGTTTATAGCAGCAATGTCCACAATAGACAAAATATGGAAAGAGCTCAGATGCCCACTGACAGATGAATGGATAAAAAAAAGATGTGGTGTGTGTGTGTGTGTGTGTGTGTGTAGGAGTTATATATTACATTATATATAAAGGAATTATTTATAGATATATAATGGAGTATTAGTCAGCCATCAAAAGGAATGAAATCTTGCCATTTGCAATGATGTGGTTGGAACTAGAGGGTATTATGCTAAGTGAAATAAGTCAAAGAAAGACAAATACCATATGATTTCACTCATGTGTGGAATCTAAGAAACAAAACAGAGGAACATAGGGGAAGGGAAAGAAAAATAAAATAAGATGAAAATTAAAAGGGAAGCAAGCCATGATGCTGAGCTCTTTCCTTGAGATGCTGAACTCTAGGAAACAAACTGAGGGTTGCTGGAGGGGTGGTGGGTGGGGGAAAGGGATAATTGAGTGATGGGCATTGGGGAGGGCACTTGATGTAAGGAGCACTGGATGTTATATGCAACTGATGAATCCCTAAATTCTACCCCTGAAACGAATTTAAAAAATTAAAAAATTAAAAAAATAAGAGTAACTTCAGTGGGGAGGTCTCTCAAGAAATATCAATTTCCATCAATACCCCCCCAAAGCTACTCTAAAAGAAGTCATAAAACCTAAGTTGAAGAAGGATATCAACATAGTGGTGGACCAGGAGTCTCTGAGCCCCACGAAAACATTAAACACACACACACACACACACACACACACACACACACACACACACAGAAATTGGCTAAAATAACCTTATAGGAGCACTGGAAAAAGTCAAAGTCAAAAGTCTACTAGCAACCAAGGAAACAATCCAATCAAGAAAAAGTCACATTCAAAATGGTAGGAATTTTGTGGTGTTTCTATTTGCCCTTGCCCATTACCTCCTGGGTGAAGCACAGTCTTGGTCTAGAAAAGGCAACATGCTAGCTTTCAAATCTCTCCTATGAACCAGAGGGTCAGGGCAGATCTTATATGCAACATTCTGATCTGTCTTGGGTCTGCCTGAACATCTATCTGGTCTCCATTTTGCTTAACTTGGAGCTCAGGTGGGGAAAAAGAGTGGGAGCTCCTCAGGAACACTGCCTGAAGAGTAAGCCCAGTACATGCATGGGGCAAGAGATTACTACTCTAGCACAGAGCCAGTCTACACAGACTGGGAGAGATTGCTGTTTTCCCCAAATGCCCAGTTTTCAACAACAACAACAACAACAACAAAATCACAAGGTAGACAAAGAAACAGGAAAACATGCCCATTCTAAAGAAGAAAATAAACTGGCATAAAGCATCCCTCAAAAAGCACAGACATCACATTTGCTAGACAAAGAATTTAAAACAACTCTCTTACTCTACAACAAAACAACACACAACCCAATTTAAAAATAGGTAAAGAACCTGAATAGATATTTCTCCAAAGAAAAGATATAAATGACCCATGAGTACATGAAAACATGCTCAACACCACTAATCATTACAGAAATGCAAATCAAACCACAACTAGATACCACTTCACACCTAGTGGGATAGTAGTACCAAGTGTTAGTGAGGATGTGAAGAAATTGGAACTCTTGAACATTGCTGGTAGGAATGAAAACTGGTGCTATCACTAAGGAAAACAGTATGGTGGTTCCTCAAAAAAAAAAAAAATTCAAACATTGAGAAGGTGGAAGGAGTCCAAATGTCCATTGACAGAGGACCAGTAATATACATTGAATATTTGTGCCCCCCCCGACTAAATTCACATGTTGAAATCTTAACCCAGAAGCAATGGTATCAGGTGAGACACTTTGAAAGTAATTAGATCATGAGGATAAAGCCCTCATGAATGAGATTAGTGTCTTTACAGGAAGAGACACGAGAGCTTGCTCCTGCTCTCTACTCACCACCATGTGGGGATACAAGGAGAAGACAGCCATCTGCACACCAGGAAGTGGACCCTCCCCAGACCCAGGATCTGCTGGCACCTTTATCTTTGACTCCCCACATTCAAAAAGTATGAGAGAAAGGTTTTTTTTTTAACCCCCCAGTCTATGGTAACTCGTCACAGCAGCCCAAAGTGACTAAGACAAATGGATAAAGAAAATGTGGGAGATAGACAGATGATAGACAGATAGGTAGAGAGATCAGTAAATCGTAATATTATTCAGCCACAAAAAGAAATGAAATTCTGACGCATGCTATAACATAAATAAACCTTAAGGGCATTGCACTAAGCGAAATAAGGCAGGCACAAAAGGACAAATACTGCATTATTTCACTTATTTGAGGGGCCCAGCATAGTCTGCTTCATAGAAACAGAAAACAGAGTAGTTGTTGCCAGAGTTGGGAGTAGGAGGGAATGCAGAGCTAATGTTAAATGGGTACAGAATTTCAGTTTTTAAAGTTGACAAATTCCTGGAGGTGGAAGGTAGAAATCTCTACAATGATGTGAAAGTACTTAATGCCACTAGATCATATACCTAAAAATGTTTAAAATAGTAAATTTCATCTTCTGCATATTTTATCACAAAAAAAGAATTAAAAATAAAACCTAAGTTGAAAAAGTGGTATCTCTACAAGCACAGACTTTAAGTCAGCCCCTTTGTGCCCCCTTCTAAACACATTACCTCCCAAAGCTCTTCCAATGTTTTTCATTTAGTTATACCTTCAACAAATATTTATTCACAGACCATGAGCCAAGCGCTGTTGTAGAGAGTGGAAATACTGTACTTAAAACAAATCTGTGTTCTTTGGGACACTTACATCATAGTAGTTGGGAATTCTAGAGTTCGCAGTACATGAAACCAGCCTCTCTCTGCCATGGAGCAGCCAGCTCTGCCCAAGCAAGAGTCGCATTTTCATGGTAAAGGCTCACGGGAAGAGCCCTCAATGCCAATTCAACGGAGCATCTACAACACACCAGCCTATATGGAAGAACCACAAAAAGGGCTGGAAATAAGGATAAATCTGACTTGGTCCCACCCCCTACATGCTTCCTTTTAACGTAACCACAGGCAGAGAGTATCATATTCATGGAGTATCAGGTATTTATGGATCAGGAGGATTCTGACAGCTTGTCAGGGTGCTTTCTAGCTGAGGCACAGAACCTTCCAAAGACTATGCTTTCATCTCCCAGGTAAGCTATGATATTACTTATAGGTTTGTAGCTTAAGAAGCTCCCAAACTAGAGGCTTAATAAGGATAATAATAATTACTATCACTTAGAGAATTTTACTATGGGCCAAATTTTGATCCAAGTACCTTACATGGATTAACTCTCCCAATCCTTGCTAACCACTGTTTAAGGGAAGTAATGTTATTATCTGCATTTTAGAGTTGACAAAACTGAGATACAGAATTGAAGTAGTTTTCTCAACGTCGTAGAGCTACTTATTAAGTGGCTCTGGAGCCTGGCAGCAAGTAAGGCAGAAGTGAGAAATTCTGTTTTATCTGGGCAGTAGACCTTTGGCTAACCAATCAGAACAGTCAGAGGCCCAGTAGGTTAGCCTTTGGACCAGCTGTCCAATTTTTAATAGAATTCCCAGGTGACCACATATATATTAACCTCATCTAGGACTGTCAGTGGAGTCCTGTGGATTGTGTCTGGGCTCCATGAATGAACTGGCTAAGACGCACTGCCCATTATTTTTGTTCCCTTGCAAAGAAGTCTGGGTGGTCAGTGGGAAAAGGTGAGTGAGAGGGACAAAAATGGCCTCAGATCCAATGACACAGCTTAAGATGGTGAGTACGCATCACCTACACGTTACAAGTCTGCCCCCCACCCCCCTCTCCCCTTGCAGCTGGGTCTTGCACCTGAGTCTCTGAAAAGAGTCAGTGGAAAACATTATACGGTGGTATTACAATACTGGGATCCTGCCCTATTCAGCACTTCCAGCTCTAAATGACAAAAGCAAAATAGCGTAGGTGTGGGTGGGCATGTATCTGGTTCCAAGGACACGCCAGCAGCTGATGTCACAGCACCCCACCTACCCCTTGATATATTAAACAGTGGTGAGTCACTCACTCTCATGATAACCATTCATAACCAGAATGTTTGAAGAGGGAAAACCCCCAAGCCTGCGCAGATTGACAACGGAAGGACAGAACAACGCCCAGAAGCCACTGACTGAATCTAACCATGAGATCTTTCAGAGAAGAGAGGGCTGTTCATCTTTTCTGAGTCACTATTAATGTGAGCCATCCAGAAACAGAAAGAATGACTCAAGAGAGCACTACCTGTTCTGGAAATGGGGTCAAAGAGTGGAAGGTGGAACAAGGGCTGAGGGTGAGTTTGAAGGAGGGGACATGAGAAGCACATTTCCTCAAAGTTAGTGCTCTTCTCAAATGTTTAATGATGACACCAGTACTTTCAAAAGGTCGGAGACTCAAAAGTGGCAGATTGCCATCTACCTCAGAGTTTCAGAGAGACAGCCCAGAAAGGAAAGAACTTGCCGTCATAATCCAGTGTGTACAGCATCTACATCTGACCAGAGAGAGGAAAATAAACTGGGCAAAGAAAAACCCTCCCCCTATTTTCTCTCCCATCTCACAGACACGGACTCTGTACCAATGTGGCTACCAGGATTATTGAGAGAACTGAGGAGGGAAGAATAGCAAGCATCCTTTCCCCACTAGAAAGCCAGGAAATTAAACACTTCCTGTGGGGGAAAAAGAGCTATTCCTAATTCCTCCTTCTCTCTCTTATACTTGCTATCCTCTCAGCAAAATCGCATACTTGTTACTCTGTTAGAAAATGGTTCTAAGTCTAACGTGGCTGGAAAAAGTTGGAGATACCACCTCTTTGGGCACTAATTAGACCCCTGGAAGAGGTATCACTTACAGTCTTCTTGAGATCCAGGAGAGAGACTAGTCTGCTGCACGAGGACAAGAACCTTGTCTCCAAAGAAAGACCATAGCTTTTAAGTCAAACAGACATGGATTCAAAGGCTGATTTTGCCATGTCTTTACCTTGAACAGGTTATTTAATTTTTCTGAGCCATACTGTCCTCGGTCCAAAAAATAAGAATAATGATGGCTATCTTGTGGATTGGTTAACAGAATTAAACAAGATGATGTGAAGTTCACTAGATATTAAAGTAGTTCTTATTTTAGAAGTTTCTTTTCCCAAGCCAAACAAAGCCTCCTTCATATTCTTTCCCTGGCTCTCCATTCCACCCAAAGAAAAATCAGAACCAAATAAAAAGCTTAGTCTAGACTAAACACATTCACATTTTGTGTGTGGGTGTGTGTTTGTTGTTTGTTTATATTTTCTCCACTAGGAAAAAATAAAAAGTAATAAAGGGAAAAAGAGACATGTGGGTGTGAACACACATCTGTTCCATTGTGTGGGTTCAATCCTCCTGGGATGTTCTGCATCAGGCACTGATGGTGCCACAAGTTCTCTTCTCAGTAAGGGACCTAGACAGACTTGACCAAGGAAGGGGCAGTCATTTACAGTTTAGAGTAGCCCCTTCTCACTTTAACTGGGCTTTTCCCCAGATGGCCCTGGGCATGTCTATGCTCACCACCAAGGGGAGGGAAATCACACTCCTGGTTCTCTGAAAAAGGTAGAATGGAGTCAAGGGGCTGGAAGGTACAAAGCCATATAAACCCAACAATCTGTTTCATTTTCTGATAAGTTGATTACATCCAGGGCCAGCTCCACGGGCATGCAACCAGGGCCCCATGAGCCAAAGTTCCCATATTTAGGATTTAATGCTCTTGCTGTTACTTTCTTGAAATTCTTTACAAATTTCTTCTTTTTCTTTTTGTAAATGAAGCCTGGTGGGACAACGGGAAATGTGCTGGAAACTTGGAGCCTGGCTCATGCCTCCTCCCAAGGATGGTTCTGGTGTTATAAAGTGTGTAGCACAACCAACCCAAGTACATTTCAGCTCCATAGGTTTCTTAATTCAGTATAAAAACATTTATTACCTCATGTCTGTGCTTCACCAAAATCTGTATTATCACAAAATAATTTCTTATTCAAAGTTGAACTTCTCTTTAAACTAAATTTGCAATGACAGTCACAGCGACAATCAAAGAAACTTCCAAAAGGCTTACTTTGGTTCCATGTATGATATTTTTTAGGAAAAGGACCAGTATCGGAAATAATGGATTTTCTAACTGAAGCATCTGATAATATTGATACATAACCAGCATCAATGATTGAGAATTTCTCCTCTTCTAATGGAGCCAATGGTTGTCCTTCACCATTCACAGATGCACTAGAAGACTTGGAATTGGATATGAACAGAGCAGTCATTTGATCTGTTGAGAAGTCATGTTCATACACTGATAAGAAAACATACTTTCTACAACTGTACATAGTAAATTGTAGTCACACATAGCTTTCTTATAAGTACTAAATTCTGTAAGATTGGCTTTCAGTGATTTCTGTCTTCTGCTTTTCATATGGTAAGTGATGCTATTTTGTTTAATCATTTTGTTGGTCAATCAACATCAAATTTCTCAAGAAACTATAACTCAGCACCTAATTTTTCACTGAATATGTGCTTTTGATTTTTTTGAACTCATAGCTGGTGAATGCTTTTATTGCTATATAAAAGGCTATCAAATAATAAAACCAAGCAAATAGTTGTGGATGTATAACATACAATAAATAACAAAACTACTGTAGTGGACCTTCTCTCTTTATGTGCTACAACAAGACCACCCAATTTGTTTTCTGCTCATTGTTTCATGTACATTTAACCTTTACTGTCCCTCAAATTCTGCTGAGCATTATAGTTTCCTGCATCTCACAACCTGGCACAACTGGCTGGTACAGAGGTAGGAAAGCAGTTTTATATACTACTCCCACCACTAGTCAAGACCTAAAGGACTTAGAATCTAGTTATCCATTGGCTTTTTTATCATGACTGCTTTGCATGCTGTCCTTGAAAGAGAGGTGCCTTTTAGACTTAACCACATGTTAAGGTGAGAATTCTGTTCACTGACATACATTTCAAATACTAGAAGAAGAGCCCATGGCAGAAGCTAGAGGTATAAAGAGAAGTTCCTAATTTGTTTTAAAAAAATGAAAAATCTAAGACAAACGCTAAAATGGGCAGGACACTACAACAGGCAGACCATTCTGTTTGGTTATCCAGCTTACAATCTTTTTCCACTAAAGCCAGAGTGATGTTCCTGAAATGCAAATTTGACCTTGTATCTCCCCTTATATCCTTCTCTTCAATGGCTCCTTATAGGATAATTTCAAACCCCTTGTGATAGCCCACAATGTGCTTCAGGATATGCATCTCCCATATCGCCCTCATCACTCACCATCCTCATCTCACATAGAGTCCACCTGCTTAAAATAAGGAGAAAGGAAGAGGGATAAGGAACATTAACTCCATTTATTAGTTCAATAAAGGACCCTGCCATGGTTTCCTTGCAGGAACTAAGATCTTGCACCTGTGCACCTCTCGGACTCTTCCCCTTCCTTCAGGTAACAGCCTAAATGTCACTTCCACAGGGAAGACGTCTCCTTCAGAACCCTGAGTCTGGGTAAGGAGTTCTTCCTGTCTGCTCTCATCGTGCACTGAGCTCCCCCCTCATAACACTTTCCGCATCCTGTTGGAACCACCCATTTTCTTCTCCGATTCCCCTATTGAACTACAATGGCCAAGGAGATAGAATGGGAAACAAGACATGTGCCTATCTCTAACATCAGATATAATACACATAGTCAGCCCTTAAAAATATTTAAATACATAAACACAATAAAAGACAGTATATAATCAGTGCCAAATTAGCAGTACAGAGTAACAATAAATGCCTAGGTTACAAAGGAGTAAGAGTGATCTTCAGATACGTTAGACATCACTAAAGATATATTTGCTCTATGTCCCAAAGAACTCCAAGAGGAAGAGTCAAAGTCAGGATTAGAGTTAAGGTTAGGGTTAGATTAACAACAGGATGGGGCTTAGGAAATATATAATGTTTGGAGCCATTTTTCTGCAGGGTGTACATAAGAATTTGGGACAGAATTAAAAAGACCAAGGAGGACCACATTATAAAGGTCTTCAGTTCTAGTCTAGGGCATATTTACTTTATCCTGTAGGCATCAGGAAGTCATTAAAAGTTGTTAGCCAGAGTATATGATAATACAGATAAGCAAATTAGTTTTGCTAAAGAACAAACTTTTGGAATCCTGAAACTCAACATTTCCAACTTCCTTGATTTAGACTCAAAACTGGACCTGCCTTCCAAAACCACAATCATAAACCCACAGAATAAAAATAAAACAGACAACAAATTTCTCGGGCTATCCCAGAGATTCCTTCAGAATAAACCATACCATCTAGGTCTCAAAAAATAAAATGTGCCCAGTATTAGCATTTCAGTAATTGGGAAAGAAATTACAATCCTTCCAGTAATGAAGTTTAATCCACCTCATTTTGTCAGTGTCATTCAAGCTTTTTTCAAATATGAGTTTGAAAACTCTTGTTGTAACTCTTGTTAGGGGCACCTGGGTGGTTCAGTTGGTTAAGTGTCTAACTCTTGATTTCAGCTCAGGTCATGATCTCAGGGTCATGGGATCAAACCCTGCTTTAGACTTCCCAGTCAGCGGGGGTCTGCTTCTCTCTCTATCTCTCTCCCCCTCTCCCCCTGGCCCTTCACTATGCGTGCTCACTCTCCCTAAATAAACTAAGTCTTAAAAAAATAAGTCTTATTATATAACTTGTTATATAAGTGTACACAAGATATTCTCATCTCTTTGCTCCTTACTCTTAAGGTTACCTTGCTCTGTCAGAAATACCTCTTGCAAGTTGAATGGAAGCCAGTTTAGAAATATAGTCAGTCTCAGTCTCCCCGTCTCCCTCCCTGCCTCCCTCTCTCTTCACCCCCCAGCACACACCCCCAGAACCAACTGTGACTCAGAAAAGAATTATTGACTTAGTACAAACCTGTCACCAGCCATGTTATTAAATATAGTGTTCTCGTAATGACTGCCCCACTTGCTGTGCCTTTGTCCCACCTCCCACTGACCTAGCTGCCTTTCATTTTGAATTGAAGTACCCATTAAAGGATCCCAGAATGGCTCTTTCTCCATTCATACAGGCAACATTTTATCATATACTACCTGGTTGGTTGCCCATACATAACTATCTTTCCAGCCATAGCACAAAGGCACATGTGGCACATCTGTCCTTGCTAAGTACCGATGCACATGACAATTTGGGTGGAGTTCACTTCGTCAATTCAAATGCCAAAGGGGATAAAAATGGTAAATTTCACAGTTCAGCAGTAAAATAATAGTAACCTGTCATTTAACTGACATGGCCAACAATTCTGTCTTGAAAATATACATCTGGCAATTTTCTCTTACTCCCCAGAACTTTCACCTTCCAGAGACACAACCAATAATTTTGCTCATCCAGACATAGCTGACAGTGTTTTCTTCCAGTTTAGACTGACAATTTGTTCTTTAGAAAACAAAACTGACAGAACTGTACCCATCAGTCACCACCAAAACTCAACACAGCTAAGATAATGTAGCTTAAATATTTTCCTACTTTTAAGATAGCAAAAAATAACATTTGGGGGGAAAGGCTGCTATCTTTCAATAAAAGAAAAATTAGTCTAGAAAGTTTTGCTTTTGACAACAGAGACAAATAATTCCTCATAGCTGACTTGTGCATACTACCTGTTTTTATCAGCTGTTCTCTATTCCCACTGTTAGGAACTTGGATGGTGGTTTATTTTGATGCAAAAGGAATGATTCCCACACAGAATCACTAAGAAAGCCTAACCTATTTCCTTTGAGTAGGATAAAAATATTCAGCACTTAGTCATTGAGGATATCTCTTCCATCATGAAAATTCAAAAGATTAGCTACAACTGGAAAAATTTAATAAAAATCCAATCATAAGCACTATTAGATTTGCCTATCAAATTCCCAAAGGAACAGACCTACCAGTCCACTATAGTTTAGGAGTTTGAACCTCTGAGCAGCCCATCTTTGACTCTGAGTCTTCTACCATCCCCACCCAAGCCCAGCTCCTTGACATTATTGCCTATTGTTCTCTTCTTGCTAGGTTTCATTCCAGACTAAGGGAGATTATTGGGAAACAAGAGAAAAACTAAATCTTTTCTTGACAGATAAAATAACATGGTTCCCTTTTATCAGATACTCATGGTACTCCTACTTCATTCTCTATACATGGAGCCAAAAAATTTTTCAAAATAAGTCAATATATGGTAGGTAAGACATGTCAGAAACTGCCCAAACAGCTCTGATATTTTTTTTTTTTGGCAGATGGCTTCAATTCTAACAGCCATAATTCCTATGTCCTATATTCTCTTTAAGTAACTTATTTGATCCAAAGCCCTTTATTAACCATTTTCAATTATAGCATGCACAAGGAAGGCAGATGACCTTAAGAATATAGCCTTCATAAGAGGGCTTCTGACAAACTCCTCCTTTATACTCCTCCATCCTCTCTGGCTCACTCTTCTACCCATGTCTTCTTGCTCTCCTCCTTACTAGGGGAAAGTTTTATTTTCAATAAAGTCTGCTTATCATCAACACAGGAAATTAAGGGTTTCTAGCCCTTGTTTTCTTTCTCAGAGCATCTTCAGACAAGGACAGCTGCTCAGCATCTGTGGGAAATGGTTTTATTAAAGGGATGGGGGAGTATTGATTTGATCTAGTGGACAGGGGAAGTCAAAATTACAGAGTCATATTAGTTCTCTTGCTGCCCCAGACTGGAAAATAATCATTAGGCTCCTCACTCAGAGGCCACATGAAGGCAATGAAAGAAACCACAATTACTTCCCCGAAGATCCCCTTGCCAGGGCTGTAACTGGGCACCATGGTACTCAGTTTTAGCCACAACAATGAATAACCAGCCTCTGCCATTGCATGCACAGAATGCATCCTGGACCTAAAGTTCTAGGTGACTTTTGAGTTGATTTCTCATAGTGTAATCAATAAAATTCTTCATTGTGACCCACCAAATCCTGCAGACATTACTAGGAGATATGAATGATGTTTTGCCTTAGGCTCTCAGATCTTTACAAAAGAGCAAATGGAATTCTATGATTTCACCACTAATCAAAATCTATGGACAAGAAAAAGAAAAAAACTCCACCCTACCCCCAATCTTCCCACTATAGCCCAATTTTATTTAATCTCTCAAATTGACTTTTATTTTTGGAGGAGTGTTGGGCCACCACATCAAATATATATTTCTTTAAAAACCTTCCCTGATTTTGTTTTAAATTTAGGCCATGCAAAAGAATCAAGAACATAGAGAAAATTGTAGTCCATTGTAACTATTGCCATTTACAGCCTAAGGAGACAAAGCCTCACATTTCCCATGATTTTAACTTTTTCTCACCTTTCCTGATGAGATCCCAAATCTTAATTCTAAACTTCCCGAGTGCTCATTAAGAAAACCTGAATCCCAGACCAAAACACCCCTGAGAAATGCTTAATGAGTTGAAGAACAAATAAATCACACTTTTCAAAACCATGAGCCTGAAAAAAATAATTTAGATCACAGGACCAAACACATGGACTTTCACTAAAAACAGGAAACCATATTCCCTTGCTGAAGAAAGGGGCTTTCATCCTTCCTTCCTTCCTCTTTAGCCATAGCTGATTTGACCAACAGTGGACACTTTTCAAAAGGAAACCAAGATGTAAGCTGAGCACAATGAACCAGATTCTCTCTCAAGAATTTGAGCTAGGAGCAGACATATCTTGCCCAACCCATTTGCCCCAGGGGGTGCCTCTTCAAAGCAGTTTCCATCCTGTCATACCCAGCAGGAAGCGTCAGCTAGGACCAGCACTCCCACCACAAAGCTGGCACACAGAGGGCTAGGCTAGCCCAACCACCAGCATTCCTGTAGTAGTCATGGCCCAGCCACAACAGGAGAGTTCATACAACCCACACAGGAGACACCTATGGAGTGCCTAGTTCTGGCGATGGGGGTTGGGGGGGGAGAATGGGCTTTTCTACATAAGGCGATTCCTTCTACATAGGGCCACTACTACAAGACTGGGAGATATAGCTGATCTACTTAATACATAGAAAAAAACAGAGAATCTGGCAAATGAGAAGACAGAGGAATATGTTCTAAACCTAAGACAAAATATAAGAAAAAAATGAAACGAAATGGAGATAAGCAATCTACCTATTCAGAACTCAAAGTAATTGTCACAAAGATGCCCACCAAACTTGGCAGAAGAATGGATAAACACAGTGAAATTTCACCAAACAGATAGAAAATATTTTAAAAAAACACTTAGAGTGGAAGAATTCAATAACTGAAATAAAAAATACATTAGAGGGAATCAATAGAAGATTAGATGATGCAAAAGAACAGATCAATCTGAAGGGGTAGTGGAAATCACCTAAGCTGAATAGCAAAAAGAAAAAAATTTTTAAAAAATGAGAATTGTTTAAGGGACCTCTGGGACAACATCAAGCATACCAGTATTCATATCATAAGGAGGAGAGAGAGAAAGTGGAAAAAAACTTATTTGAAGAAATAATAGCTATAAACTTCCCTAACCTGGGAAAGGAAATAGAAATCAGGTCCAACTCCATAGAGAACCCCAAATAAGATGAACTGAAAGAAGTCCACACCAAGACATGTAATAATTAAAGTGCCAAAATTTAAAGATAATGAGAGAATCTTAAAAGCAGCAAGAAAAAAGCAACTAGTTATATATAAGGGTTTACCCATAAGGCTATGAGCTGTTTTTTCAGCAAAAGCTCTACAGGCCAAAAGGGAGTGGCACAATATAGTCAAAGTGCTGAAAGGAAACAAGAATACTCTACCCAGCAAGGGTATCATTCAGAATTGAAGAAGAGATAAAGTTCTGTAGCACTACAGGCCTACCTCGAAAAATAAGAAAAATCAAATAAACAATCTAACCTTATACCTAAAGGAACTAAAAAATGAATAAACAAAGCCCAAAATTAGTAAAGAAGGAAATAATAAAAATCAGTGTGGATATAAAAACTAAAAAAAAAAAAGAAGAAGACATTAATAAAACCAAAAGCTGGTTCTTTGAAAAGATAAACAAAATTGATGGACCTTTAGCTAGACTCATCAAGAAGAGAGATAAATCAAATAAAAAAAAATTAAAAAATGAAACAGAAGTCACAACTGGCACCACAGAAATATAAAGGATTATAAAACATTACTATACACAATTATACACCAACAAATGGTATAATCTAGAAGAAATGGCTAATTTCCTAGAAACATATAATCTTCCAAGACTAAATCAGGAAGAAATAGGAACTCTGAATAGACCGATTACAGGTCATGAAAGTGAATCTATAATCAAAAAATTTCCAACAAACAAAAGTCCAGGACAAGATGGTGTCACTGAATTCTACCACACATTTAAAAAAGGATTAATACCTATCCTTTCAAACTATTTTAAAAAACTGAAGAGGAAGAAATGGTTCCAAATTCATTCTAGGAAGCCAGCATTATCCTGAACCAAAGTTAGCAAAGACACTACAAAAATAAAATTAGTCTAAGATGAACACGGATATAAAAATCCTCAACAAAATATTAACAACCAAATTAAAAAACACATTAAAAGGATCATACACATGGCCAAGTGGGATTTATTCAGGATGCAAGAATCGTTCAACATTTACTAATAAATAATTTGATATACCCAGAATTAACAAAATCAAGGATAAAAATTATATGATCATCTCAACAGATGCAGAAAAAACATTGGACAAAAACAACATCCATATTGTGCAAACTTTCAACAAAGTAGGTACAGGGTGAACAAGAGTATGAAGTGAACATACCTTAATATAATAAAGGCCATATATGACAAACCCACAGCTAATATCATATTTAATGGCAAAAGACTTTCGACTTTTCCTCTAAGATCAGGAACAAGACAAGGATGCCACTCTTGCCACTTTCATTCAACATAGTACTGAAAGTCCTAGCCACAGCAATCAGACAAGAAAAATGAATAAAAGGCATCCAAACTGGTAAGAAAGAAGTAAAACTGTCACTGTTTGCAGATGACATGATGCTTTATATAGAAAACCCTAAAGACTCCACCAAAAAAACTATTAAAACTATTAAATGAATTCAGTGATATTGTAGAATACAAAATATAGAAACCAATTGCATTTCTACATACTAATAATGAACTATCTGAAAAAGAAATTAACAGTCCTATTTACAACTGCATTAAAAAAAAAAATCCGGAAATACATTTAACCAAGGACGTGAAAGAGCTATACTCTAAAAACTATAAGAAACTGATGAAAGAAATTGAGGGTAACACAAATAAATGAAAGATATATTGTGCTCATGAATTGGAAGAAATAACATGGTTAAAATTGGCCATACTAGGTGCACCTGGGTGGCTCAGTTGGTTAAGCAACTGCTTTCGGCTCAGGTCATGATCCCAGAGTCCTGGGATCAAGCCCCACATCGGGCTTCCTGCTCTGTGGGAAGCCTGCTTCTCCCTCTCCCACTCCCCGTTTGTGTTCCCTCTCTCACTGTCTCTGTCAATTAAATAAATAAAATCTTTTTTAAGAAATGGCCATACTACCTAAAGCGATATACAGATTCAGTGCAATCCTTATCAAAATATCAATGGCATTTTTCACAGAACTACAACATATAATCCTAAAATTTGTATAGAACCACAAAAGACCCCAAATAGCCAATAGCCTTGGGAAAGAACAAAGCTGAAGGTATCATGCTCCCAGATTTCAAACTATACTACTGATCTATAGTATTCAAAACAGTATGGCACTGGGATGAAAACAGACATACAGATTAAAATAGCAGAATACAGAGCCCAAAAACAAACCTATGTTTATATGGTCAGTTAATCTACAAGGAGGCAATTAATCAAGAGGAGGCAAGAATTTATAATGGGGAAAAGACATTTTCTTCAATAAATAATGTCAGGAAAACTGGACAAGCTGCAAAAGAATGAAAATGGACCACTTTCTTGCACTATACACAAAAAAGAAACTCAAAATGGGTAAAAGACCTAAATGTTAAGACCTGAAACCACAGGACTTCTAGAAGAAAACATAGGCAGTATTTTTTTGGATATCAGTCCTAGCAATATTTTTATGGATCGGTCTCCTCAGGCAAGGGGAATAAAAGCAAAACCAAACAACTGGGACTACATCAAATTAAAAAGTTTTTACACAGTGAAGATAACCATCAACAAAATGAAAAAGCAAGGGGTGGGGTGGGAGGATGGATCAGTCCGGCGATGGGTATTAAAGAGGGCACGTACTGAATGGAGCACTGGGTGTTATATGCAAACAATGAATCATGGAACACTACATCAAAAACTAATGATGTAATGTATGGTGATTAACATAATAAAAAAATTTAAAAAATAAAAGTATTCATATGATTTCTAAAAAATGAAAAAACAACCTACTAAACGGGAAAAAATATTTGCAAATGATACATCCAATAAGGAGTTAGTATCCAAAATATATAAAGAAATATACAACTCAATACTAAAATCAAAAACAAAATAAAAAAACAAAAAACAAACAATAATCCAATTTTAAAAAATGGGTGGAGGACCTGAATAGACATTTTTTTCAAAAGAAGATATATAGATGGTATAACAGATACATGAAAAGATGCTCAAAATCACTAATCATCAGGGAAATGCAAATCAAACCCTCACAATAAGGTTTTGCAATATCACAATGAGATACCGACTCACAATCAGAATGGCTAGAATCAAAAAGACAAGAAATAACAAGTGTTGGTGAGGATGTGAGAAGAGGGAACCCTCATGCATTGTTGATGGGAATATAAGCTGGTGCAGTCACTATGGAAAACAGTATAGATGTTCTTCAAAGAAATTAAAAATAGAAATACCATAGAATTCAGAAATTCCACAACTGGGTATTTATCCAAGGAAAACAAAAACACTAGTTTGAAAAGATATATGCTCCCCTATGTTCATTGCAGAACTATCTATAAGCCAAAATACAGAAGCAACTTAAGTGTCCATCAATAGATAAATGGTTAAAGAAATGTAGTATGTACACGATGAAATATTACACAGCCATTAAAAAGGAATGAAATCTTGTCATTTGTGACAACATGGATGGACCCAGAGGTATTATACTAAGTGAAAAGAGTCAGACAGAAAGACAAATACCATATGATTTCACTTGTATGTGGGATCTAAAAAAAATGAACAAAACAAAACAGAGACAGACTCAAATACAAAAAACAAACTGGTGGTAGGAGGGTAGGGGGATGCATGAAATAGGTGAAGGGGATTAAGAGGTACAAACTTCTAGTTGTAAAATAAGTCACAGGGATGCAAAGTACAGCAGAGGGAATATAGTAAATATTATAATAACTTTATATGCTGACAGATGGTAACTAGACATTGTGGTGAGCATTTCATAATGTAAATAAATGTCAAGTCACTCTGTTGTACACCTGCAGCTAATATAATATTGTAGGCCAACTATACCTCAATAAAAGATAAATTTGAGCTATGAAACAGAAGTAATGCAGGAATAATATGATCATAGATATAAGAATTATAAGAATGATCATGTGGAATTGGGCCAGGGAAACCACATTGGGCCAGGTGTCGATAAAAACCATTTAAGTTTGCAAAGAGACATTCAGAAGCAGGAATAAAAAGAATATGCAGACTGAAATGACAGAGGAAGAACCTCACTTGTTAAATTCCCAGTTCTAGTTCCTGCATGGCCTTGCTTTGCTTGGTTTTCTATTCCTAAATGTTTATGTTCTATTCTAAGTAGGTGTTTAGTCTTATAAACAGTAAACTTTAAAAGAATAGGGTTCTAACTGGCCCAGTTTACCAATTCACATGCAAGGTCAAATTGTGTGCTGATTGAGAATGAAAATACTGTACAACAGAGAGGTCAAGGAGAAGCATTCCTGAGCATCATGGGTGCTTCCCTTTTTATTGTACTTGGGAACAAACCAAGTCTTCAGCAGTATTTCCATCCTCTCCCTATCACCACTTCCAAGTAGTCTGGTGTTGTGTAGCTTCTGGACAATAGAAATCATGTATCTGTGTCTGTATCTAAGGTTCTTTGGTTAACACTGTCACATTTAATTTTACTATTTGGAACTATTTGGTCTACTCCAGTGATACCAAGAAATCTTTTAAGAGAAGAGTTTCTTTTCCTTTTTTAAACGTTCAGTTTGGGGTGCCTAGGTGGTTCGGTCAGTTGAATGTCTGCCTTTGGCTCAGGTCATGATCCCAGGGTCCTGGGATTGAGTCCTGCTTCGGGCTCCCTGCTCAGTGGGGAGTCTTCTCCCCCTCTCTCTGCCAATCCCCCTGCTTGTGCTCACTCTCTGTCTCCCAAATAATTAAAACCTTAAGAAAAAAAACATTATTCAGTTTATTTTCTCAACTCTGTGAGAATCCCACAAAGATGGCCCGATTTTTCAAAAATTTACCAACTCCTACTCTGATAGCCCACACAAAAAAAGTGACATCAGAGGAAATTTTGGGTACCATCAGACAGTCTGAATAAATGATATGAAACATTAACAAGCTTCAGGAAGCACTGGTTTTACATTTCTCTCTTCTTTTCCCACCTACTAATGCATACACCTAAGCTCATTCCCTTTTCAACACACCTCACTTTGCTGGTGAACCACTCCTACTTGATGAACCCAGTGCTGCCTTGTGGCTTGGCATATCCTCTCTCACTTTTTCTCATGAGACCCAGCTTGTTTTACTCTTTTTTCCCTGTGTACTTCTTACATTTTCCCCTTGGTGTTTCCCCAACACATCTCACCTATATCCTCACTTAGTCAAAATCCCCCATAATACAAGTTGTCTAGGAAAAAGAACCAGACCAAGAAACTGAAGACACAGCTACCAGTCCCAGCTCTGCCATCAACAAGTTCTGCAATCTATTCCCTAGTTTTCTAATCTGTATGAAGATAGAGTTCAAACAGGTGACCACCAAGCACCTTCCTAGTTGTAACATTCTATAACTTTATATTTTTTCAAATGAAAAAGATTTTAAAAGGTATTTTTCTCATTACTATGTCTTTGGATCCCCAGTACTTAGCATAGTATCGAATACTTGGAGGTTACCTAAAAAATACTTGTTTGTTGAATGAGAGTATCACCCTGGCCGCTGATTTGTGGCATAAGCGTCCGCAACATTACATTTTCAGGTCATCATTGTGGTGGAATAGAAAAATGAAATATAATGAAATAGGAAAGTGTATTTTCCATAATTCCAGGTATCAGAGGCAGGCAGAATAAACTTGAAGAGAATGTTCCCCATTAAAGAAGGAGTAAAACTGATAGGAATCTGCAGCGGTCTGCAGATCATGAGAAAGGTCTTTTGTCAGAGGCATGGGCATTTAGAAGGAGGCAGAGCCTGACAAGTGAGGCAAGGAAACTGATCAAAGATTGTGTGATGTGATCTCTCCTAACAGCCCTTCAAGTTTTCAATAATGCTACTTAATTCACAAAATCATAACTGATTCGATTTTTTCATGGAAAATGAAACGATGGTCTGCATATTGGCTGATATAGGCTAGATTATAATGGAAAAATATGCTAAGATGGACGATAAATAGGAGTGACCATTAGAAATAAACATGGGAAGGGGTACCTGGGTGGCACAGTCAGTTGAGAGTCCTACTCTTGATTTTGGCTCAGGTTGTGATCTCAGGGTCATGAGATGAAGCCCAGCATTGGGTTCCACACTCAGCATGGAGTCTGTTTGAGACTCTTTCTCCCTCTCCTTCTGCCCCTCCCACCCACCCTGCACACACTCTTTCTCTGAAATAACTCTTAGGAAGGAAGGAAAGAAAGAAAAGAAAGAAAAAGAAAAAGAAAGAAGTACAGGAAGTCACAGAAATCTTGTGCGGAATTCTGTATACATAATAACTGAGATATTGAAGGTTTGAACCAAATTTACCTAAGTCTTCAGGTACCAGAAGCCCCAACTAATATCTGGGTTACACATTAATTTCATTTTCAATAATGGGCACAAATGCATCCCTTGTCTGCTATTTTTAAAATTTGTAATTATAAGGAGCTAATATATCAAAATTATATACAAAAGGCAGGATGTTATAATTAGACTAACACCAATTATAATGGAAATAGTTCCATTGAATAAGGCAGAATGCCTAATGACACAACTAATGAAAACAAGCCTCTTCTATATACTGACTAAAAAAGAAGTTGCCTTTATCAACAATAGCCAAACTATGGAAAGAGGCAAGGTGTCCATCAACGTGAACGGATAAAGATGCGGTGTGTGTACACACACACACACACACACACACACACACACACACACACACACACACACACTGGAATATTACTCAGCCATCAAAAGAGTGAAACCTTGTCATTTGCAACTACATGGTTGGAACTACAGGGTATTATGCTAAGCAAAATAAGTCAGTCAGAGAAAGAAATACCACATGATTTCATTCATATGTGGAATTTAAGAAAAAAACAGATGACCATAGGAGAAGGGAAGGAAAATAAAATAAGATAAAAACAGAGAGGCAAACCATAAGAGACTCTTAACTATGGAGAAGAAACTGAGGGTTGTTGGAGGGGAGGTGGCAGGGAGGATGGGCTAAAATGGGTGATAGGCACTAAGGAAGGCACTTGTGATGAGCACTAGGTGTTATAAGTAAGTGATGAATCACTAAATTCTACTCCTGAAACCAATACTACACTATAGGTTAACGATCTTGAATTTAAATAAAAACCTGGAAACAAAGAAGTTGCCTTAACTTTATAAAAAAAAAAAGGAAATACAGTCTCACTTAAAATTTTATTTATTTGAGAGAGAGAGAGAGAGAGAATGAGAGAGAGAGCATGAGATGGGGGAGGGTCTGAGGGAGAAGCAGACTCCCTGCTGAGCAGGGAGCCCAATGCAAGGCTCCATCCCAGGACCTTGGGGTCATGACCTGAGCCCAAGGCAATCGCTTAACCAACTGAGCCACCCAGGCGCCCCAAGACTGTATTTGCTTTTATGCCCACCCAAAAATACTAAAATTTAAAAAAATTAACTCTAGATATCTGCCTTTTAAATTTTTATCGTACCAATAACATCTGAACCAAACCTATCAATACGAGGAACCCATAAAGGAACCACTTAAATAGGTCAGCATTATTTTGAGGAGCAGAGAGATTGAAGCAAAAGATGTTCACCCATCTAATTACTGGGCAGTTTTTCAACCTGCTCAAGTTCACATTCAAAAGGAGATCTTTAAAAGCCATGGCTGAGGCAGGGCTTCCTGACTGACTTGTTCCTCGGTGAGAGCGAACAGCGGTGAGTCAGGAGCAGGAGCAGGATGTCCAAACCTCGGCCGCAGCTGCGACCACGTCTTCCTGAAAGAGCCTGGGAAGACACCCGTGGAACCGGAGGTGGCTATTCACCGAATTAGAATTACTCTCACCAGCCGCAACGTGAAATCTTTGGAAAAGGTATGTGCTGACTTGATCAGAGGCGCAAAGGAAAAGAATCTCAAAGTGAGAGGACTAGTTCGGATGCCTACCAAGACTCTTGAGAATCACTACAAGAAAAACTCCTTGTAGTGAAGATTCTAAGACTTGGGATCATTTTTAGATGAGGATCCACAGCGACTCATTGCTTTGCACAGTCCTTCTGAGATTGTTAAACAGATTACTTCCATCAGTATTGAGCCAAGAGTTGAGGTTGAAGTCACCATTGCAGATGCTTAAATCAACCTTTTTAATAAATTGATTATCAGTTGTTAAAAAAAAAAAAGAAGAAGAAGAAGGAGAAGGAGATCTAACATAATTCCATGTGGTATTAGCCCTGTCTCACACTTCTAACCACTCTTTTATCAGGACCACTTATCATAACATCTAAGATTGTCCATCTCAGGATGCACTTGGTATCAGTGAAATCATTAACTTGGAAGGGTAAAATCATATAAGTGGCTGGGAGATGACCAGTCAGAACTTTTTTTTAAATGAAGTTATGCTGAGGTTAGCTTTGTAACTTTTTTCCCCTGGAACATAAAAGATGACATGTTTACTGTAGAAAGTTAAGCAATATAGAAGAGAATCAGTAAAAAGGTTAAATGTCAACCCAAATCTACCAGAGATGACCACTGTGTCATTGGTGAACATCCTTTTAAACCTCTCTTCATGCAAAGACATCATTATAAAATTATATATAAATAAGTTCACAATTCATGTGAGCTACTTTATCCCTTTATTTGTCTGCTTAGGCAGTTAAAACAAAGTATCACAGACTGGGTGGCTTAAACAACAGAAATTTATTTTCTCACAGGTATGGAGGCTAGTAGAAGTCTAAGATCCAAGAGGAGAGCAAAGCCAGCTTCTAGTGAGATCCTTCTTTCTGGCTTGTAGACTACTAACTTCTCACTGTGCCCTCACATGGCTTTTCCTCTATGCATGCCAAGAGAGAGCTCTAGCATCTCTTCCTCTTCTTACAAGGATACTAGTCCTATCAGATTAGGGACCAACCCTAGTTACCTCACTTAGTTTTAAGTACCCCTATAAAGGCCCTATCTCCAAATGCAGTCACATTCGGTGTTAAGGCTTCAACATATGAATTTGGGGAAGACACAATTCAGTCCATAATATCCCCCATAAAAATTTTAAAGATATTTAAATTCACATCAATAAATATAGATCTGTATGATCATTTTAAGGGTTTCTTAATATTCCCTTATTGGATGCACTATTGTTTAAGCAATTACACATTTGTGTTGTTTCTTTTTATCTTGATACTGTAAAAAATGCTGCAATGAGAACACATGTATGTATATGTATGTTTACACTCTTTCCAACAATTTTCTTATGATAAGTTCCAGGTAAAAGCGTCCTTGTGGGAAATGAGGCTTGGGAAATCGGTACCAAAGATGCTGCTGTTCTGCCTATTGTCATTGATATGAGTAATACAGTCTTCTGTTTCTGACCCAGGCACTCATGAACTGTGACAGCGTAACTCGTTGGTTTTGCCAGTAATGTAGAACCTCAGATGCTTCCCTACTCTTGACACATTTTTACCACAATTTATGATAGCATCCATTATCCTTGCTAATGTAGGGCGTTCTCTACCCCAAACCTCATATGGCTAATAGTTTTAAAACAGAATCTTTTTTGTAATTTTTATAGGTTTATTGGGCATTTCTATCACTTATTTGGTAAGTATTAATTTTTCTATTATGTGTCATGTTTTCTGTATAAAATTGGAAGAGTTCTTTGTACATGAGGAATATCGGCCTTTTTGTCTGATAGGTTGAAAGAAACTAGTTTATAAGTATTTAAATGGGTGTTTTATTTTTTAATCAAATCTAAACATCTTTTGTCTTATGGGTTTCATCTTTATGTCATGTTTTCTCCTTTATAAAATACATGCACATTGATTTATGCCTCTCTAGAAATTCAAATGGGCCACGGATTAGCAGGAAGAGTGCACAACACAAACAGACACACACAGACACACACACTTCCTGATTTATTCATCCAATTTGGTGAAAGTGAAGTGACTGCACAAAGCAGAAGCAAATGCTTCATATCTCATTATAGCTTATCTTGGCCCACACCCCAATATGCTAATTACAGGGAGCCCAGTGACACTATTCTGTCTATGCTGGGGCTACCACACTAAGCCACAATTCTCTTATACTTAGAAGTTACATCCCTATTCAGGAAGACTTACACAAACAATTCCTGAACTTAATTACACTTACCAAGACCCAGATCTCTTGCACCAAAATTCAGTTTAGCCACATCTTCACCCCTTTTAATCCCCTTTCAGAGAATTAGGCAATTCTCATACTTTTACTTGTCCAGAAAATTTTAGATTCATTTTTTTAAAAGATTTTATTTATTTATTTTACAGAGAGACACAGCGAGAGAGGAAATAAACAAGCAGGGGGAGTGGGAGAGGGAGAAGCAGGCTTCCCGCGGAGCAGGGAGCCCGATGCGGGGCTCGATCCCAGGACTCTGGGATCGTGACCTGAGCCGAAGGCAGACGCTTAATGACTGAGCCACCCAGGCACCCTAGATTAATTTTTCAAACTTCCCCATTTCACTTCCCACCCCAACACTACTAAGATTTTAATTATGATTACATTAAATATACTAGTTTAAGAAAAAATGACTTCTGAACATATTGTATCTGGCTATACATTTTTTTTCAAGAATCTTTCATGCCCCTTACATTGTACAATTTTCTCCATATTATCCTATACATGTCTTGATAACTTTGATCTCTATTCTTTTATTGTTGACTGCTAATTTAAGGATCTCTGGATCAAGATGGTGACATAGGAGGCTCCTGAACTTACATCCTCCCATGAACATACCAAATCTACAGCTACATATAGAACAAATCCCTCTGAAAAAAAAACCAGAAACTAAATGAAAGACTCCAACACATTGGTTAGGCAAGCAAACACCTACATCAAAACAGTTAGGAGAGGATGAGACACAATCTCTCCATAAACCTCATCTCTAATGCAGCAACACATGGCCAGGAAGAAACTCACAACTCTCAGATGCTCCCTGAGGGGTGAAGGGTTTGGACCTTACATCTGGTATCCCCAACATTTCAGACTTCACATTGAGAGAAGGAGCCCAAAAATATCTAGTTTTGAAAGTCAGTGGGGCTTGAATCTGTGAGGTCCACAAGGCTATAGTGGACCGTGAAACAGTCCTTAACAAGCTCTCATGGGCTCACTGAGGCTATCTCCCCAGGGCACAGTGCAGAGGCAGCAGACTAAAATTGGCTCAGCCATCCTGTGAAAGAGGCCTATTTGCTTATCTCATAAGCTTTGGTCTGAGGGGCAGGCTTCTAATTTAACACACACCTAGGGACAATTTTAATAATCTCCAGAGACCACAGAGGCTGGCAGTTGTCATTTTCATGTTCTCACTCTGCCTCATTCCATGTGCCAGTATCTCCTGGGAATGAAATTGTGCACATGACTGGCACCCTGACTTTTGTGGCTGCCATCAAGGGGATGCATCCCTTGATTGCCTGGATCTGATGGCCACTGCGGCTTAAGTTCAAAGTTTCAACAGGAGGACAGTAGCAAACAAACAACAGTTTTGAACTATTCCCCCCAGGGCTCAGTGCAGAAGGAACAGACAGAAACACTCATCTCCCAGTCTCCTCTGAAAGAGGCATATTTGCATATTTTAAAAGTGCTGCCTAGGAATCTGACTTCCAATCAGCATGAATCTAGGCACTAACTGAAATCCTCCACCTTGGGACAATACAGGTCTTGGCACACCCTCAACTACTGGGAGACACTAAAAATACAGAGGCCTGCTTGGACAGTCAAAAGATTTGAGACAACTAAGCTAGGGCAGGGTTGAACAGTAAGGTTCATCTACACAACAATTTCTTCAAGAACAGGAGAGGCAGTTGTTTTATGAAATGCATAGAAACCAAAACAGAGTCGAGGAAAATGAAGAAACAGAGGAATATGTTCCAAATAAAAGAACAAGATAAAACCACAGAAAAAGACCTTAATAAAATGGAGATGAATGATTTATCTAAAAAAGAGCTGAAAATAATGTTCATAATGATGTTCACAGAAGTCAGGAGAACAGTGTGTGAACAAAGTGAGAATTTCAACAGAGAGAAAACATAATAAAGTGCCAAACAAAAATCACAGATCTAAGAATACAAAAACTAAACTGAAAAATTAATTAGAGGAGTTCTATAACAGACTAGATGAAGCAGAAGAAAAGATGGGTGAAAAAAAGACCAGGCAGTGGAATTTATCCAATCAGAGGAGCAAAAAGGAAAAAATAATGAAAAACAATGAAGATAGTGTACGGGACTCATGGGATACCATCAAACCAATCGATATTCACTTTATGGAGGCCCTAGAAAAGGAAGAAAGAGGTAGAAAACTCATTTGAAGGAAAAATAGAAGAAAGCTTCCCTAACCTGTAGAAGGCAGAGACATCAGATCCAGAAAGCCCAGAGTTCCAAATAAGGTAAACCTAAAGAGACCCACACCAAGACACACAATTAAATTGTCAAAAGTTAAAGGCAACAAGACAATCTTAAAAGTAGTAAGAAAAAAACAATTTCTAATGTACAAGGAAACCCTCATAAGACTATCAGATTTTTTCAGCAGAAAAAATTGTTTCAACAGAAACATACTGAGAGAAAACCACTGCCAACCAAGAATACTCCAACTGGAAAATTGTTCTTTAAAAATGGATAAAGAGTTTTCCATACAGACAAAAGCTGAGGGAATTCATCACCATTAGACCAGTCTTATAAGAATTATTAAAGGGACTTCCACAAGCTGAAACAACAGAATGTCAATTAGTAACAGGAAAAATATATGAAAATATAAATCTTAATAAAGGTAAATATATAAATTTAGAATACTCCAATGTTGTAATGGTGGTGAGTCAATTCTTTATAAATTTAATATGAAGGTTAAAAGACAAAAGTAGTAAGAATAACAATAATTTTTAATGGATATACAGGATAAAGAGAGGTAATGGTAACATTAAAAACATAAAAGGTGGGAGAGGACAGTAAAAATGTAGAAGTTTAGGATATGTTCAAACTTAAGCTGTTATTAACTTAAAATAGACATATAAATATGTTTTATGTAAGCTTCATGGTAACCACAAAGCAAAAATTTATGGTATATACACAAAAGATGATGAGTAAGGAATCTAAGCATACTAGAGAAAGTCTCAAATTACAAAGGAAGAGAGCAAGAGAGAAAAAAGGTACAACTAGAAAACAATTAACAAACTGCCAATACTTACATACTCTTAATAATTACATTAAATGTAAATACACTAAATTCTCCAATCAAAGCAGAGTGGATGAATGGATTAAAAAGCAAGACCCAACTATATGCTGTCTACAAGAGACACTTTAGTTGTAAGGACACAGACTGGAAGTGAAAGGATGAAAAATATATTCCATGCAAATGGAAGCCAAAAGAAAGCAGGCAGGGGTAGTTACTCTTATATCAGACAAAACAGACTTTAAACACTGTAATAAGAGACAAAGAAAGTCCTGATGTAATGACAAAGGGGTAAATTCCACAAGAGAATCAATCCCAGGAGAGGATGCAACAATTGTTAATATGTATTCACCCATCATAGGAGTGTGTGTGTGTGCGTGTGTGTGTGTGTATGTGTGTGTGTGACACACACACACATATCAAATATTAACAGACCTAAATGAAGAAATAGACAGCAATACAATAATATAGGGGACTTCAACACACCACTTTTATCAGTGGATAGATCATCCAGACTGAAAAATCAATATGGAAACATTGGACTTAAATGCCACATTAGACCAGATGGACTTGACATTTCTAGAACATTCTACCCAAAAGCAGTAGAATACACATTATTTTCAAGCGCATATGGAATATTCTCTAAGATAGATCATATCTTGGGTTCAAAACAAGTCTCAATAAATAAGAAGACTGAAATCATACTAACCATCTTTTATAATCATAAGATAGTATGAAACTAGAAATCAATTGTAAGAAAAAAATGGAAAATTCACAAATATATAGACAATACAAAGTCGGCTCCTGAACAACCAGTGGGTTGAAGAAAACAAAAGAGAAATCAAAAAATATCTTGAGATACTTGAAAATGGAAATAAAACATACCAAAATTTATGAGATTCAACAAAGGTGGTTCTAAGAGGAAAGTTCATAATAATAAAACACCTACATTAAGAAAAAAAGAAACTCAAATGAACAATCTAACTTCATACCACAAGGAGATAAAAAAAAAACAAAAAAAACAAATGAAGCCCAAAGTTAATAGAAGGAAGGACATATCAAACACCAGAGCGGAAATAATTGAAATCGAGATTTAAAAAGATAATAGAAAAGATGAAACTAGGTGGGAGGAGCAAGATGGTGGAGGAATAGGAGACCTAAATTTCATCTGGTCCCAAGAATTCAGCTAGATAGGTATCGAACCATTCTGAACACCTACAAACTCAACAGGAGATCGAGGAAAAGAATAGCAGCAATTCTATGGACAGAAAAGCGACCACTTTCTGGAAGGTAGGATATGCAGAGAAAAGAATCCGAGGTGATATTCGGGAAGATAGACCATGGGGAGAGGGAACCTCTGTCAGCTGGCTATTGGCAAGTGATAGAGCTGTGAAGCATAAAATTGGAACTTTTAGAAGTCTGCTCTGCTAGGGACGTTGCTCCAATGGCTTAGTGGGGGTTGGTATCCTCGCTGGGACAGTGTGGTCTCAGGACCCTCGGGGTCACAGAAAGACCGGGGGTGCCTGAGTGTGGCAGAGCTCCCAGGTATTGGAGTGGGGAAGCTGGCTGCAGAGATGGAGCCGAGGAGTGGGCTCTCAGCTAGGGGTTGCCATAAACCGTGATCTGCAGCACAGTCAGGCCACTGCTCCTCCAGCAGGGATCCAACAAGCAGCAGATCTGGGGAGACTCCCCTTCCTCCCCCAGGAGGAGCGGCGTGGGAGCGCACCGCAGGGATCTGCTAGGTTTGGAGACTCCACACAGGGTCATGTGCCAGAATTAGAAATGCTCAGTCATAGGCTGGGTGAGCATGGAGTGCTGCCGGAGACTGGGGAGACAGGAGTGATTGACTGCTTTTCTCTGGTGGCTCACTGAGGAATGGAGCCTGAATTCTCTGCTCCTCTGGGGCAGAGATTGGGAGGTCGCCATTTTCTCTCTCGTCCTCCAAAGCTGTATGTAAAGCTTGCTGGGAACAAAAGTTCCCAAGAGAAAACCTGAGCACATTACTTAGCCCGACCCCAGCAAGGGCGGAGCAATTCTGCCTCCGGCAAAGACATTTGGGAACCACGGCAACAGGCCCCTCCCCCAAGAAGATCAGCAAGAACAGCCAGCAAGCCAAGACCAAGTTTACTGATCAATGAGAATGGCAGAACACCAGCACTAGGGGAATATAGCACATAGAATTTGTGGCTTTTTTCCCCCCTTAATTCTTTAGTCTTTTAAAGTTAAATTTTTCTTTTTCTTTTTTTTCTTTTTCTATTTTTTAATTTTTTTTCCTTTTTTCAACAAACATCAATCCCTTTTTAAAAAATCTTTTTTATTTTTCATTTTTAGAGTCATATTCTATCCCTTCATGGTAGTTAAACTTATTTTTGGTATATATACATTTATATATATATATATATATATAAAGTTGTTCTCTCTTTAAAATTGTGGGGTACAGTTTCTTCTAACAGACCAAAATATACCCTAAATCTCTACTGTATGGCTTTGTTCTAGTCTCCTGCCTGATCACATTATCTCCCTTTTTTTTTAAAATTCCTCTTCCTTCTTTTTTCAACGAACTTATCTTACCAATTCCTTTTATAAAATCTTTTATAATTTTCATCTTTATAGTCATATTCCATCCCTTCATCATATTTACCCTTATTTTTGTACAGATATAAGTTTTTCTTTCTTTAAAATTTTTGGAGGCAGTTTCTTCTAACAGACCAAAATACACCGAAATCTAGTGTGTGGCACTGATCTATGCACCAGCCTGATCATATTTGATCATATTATTTTTTTATCTTTTTCTTTTTCTTTTTTCTTTCTTTCCCTTTCTTTTCCCCCAGATTCAGGTCTCTTCTGATTTGTTTAGTGTATATTTTTCTGGGGTCGTTATTACCCTTTTAGCATTTTGTTCTCTCATTCATCTATTCTCCTCTCCAAAATGACAAGATGGGAAAACTCACCTCAAAAAAAAGAACAAGAGGCAGTACCGACTACCAGGGACCTAATCAATATAGACAGTAGTAAGGTGTTAGAACTAGAGTTCAGAATGATGATTATAAAGATACTAGCTGGGCTTGAAAAAAGTATGGAAGATAATAGAGAATCCCTTTCTGGAGAAATAAAACTAAAATCTAACCAAATCGAAATCAAAAAGGCTATTAATGAGGTGCAATAAAAAATGGAGGCTCTAACTGCAGGATAAATGAGGCAGAAGAGAAAATTAGTGATATAGAAGACAAATGATGGAGAATAAAGAAGCTGAGAAAAAGAGAGATAAACAACTACTGGATCACGAGGGCAAAATTCGAGAGATAAGTGATACCATAAAGGAAAACATTAGAATAATTGGGGTCCCAGAAGAAGAAGAAAGGGGGGGGCAGAAGGTATATTGGAGCAAGTTATAGCAGAGAACTTCCCAAATTTGGGAAAGGAAACAGGCATCAAAATCCAGGAGGCACAGAGAACCCCCCTCAAAAATCAATAAAAATAGGTCAACACCCAGACATCTAATAGTAAAACTCACGAGTCTCAGAAACAGAGAAAATCCTGAAAGCAGCTTAGGACAAGAGGTCTGTAACCTACAATGGTAGAAATATTAGATTGGCAACAGACCTATCCACTGAGACCTGGCAGGCCAAAAAGGACTGGCATGATATATTCAGAGCACTAAATGAGAAAAATATACAGCCAAGAATACTATATCCAGCTAGGGTGTCATTGAAAATAGAAGGAGAGATAAAAACTTCCAGGACAAACAAAAACTAAAGGAATTTGCAAACACGAAACCAGCCCTCCAAGAAATATTGAAAGGGGCCCTCTAAGCAAAGAGAGAGCCCAAAAGTAACATAGACCAGAAAGGAACACAGACAAGATACAGTGACAGTCACCTTACAGGCAATACAATGGCACTAAATTCCTATCTTTCAATAGTGACCCTGAGTGTAAATGGGCTAAAGGCCCCAATCAAAAGACACAGGGTATCAGACTGGATTAAAAAAACTACCCATCGATATGCTGTCTGCAAGAGACTCATTTTAGACCCAAAGACACCTCCAGATTGAAACTGAGGGGGTGGAAAACCATTTACCATGCTAATGGACACCAAAAGAAAGCTGGGGTGGCAATCCTTATGTCAGACAAATTAGATTTTAAACTAAAGAGTGTAATAAGAGATGAGGAAGGACACTATATCCTATTTAAAGGGTCTATGCAACAAGAATATCTAACAATTGTAAATATCTATGCCCCTAACATGGGAGCAGCCAATTATATAAGCAAATTACTAACAAAATCAAAGAAGCCCATCAGCAATAATACAGTAATAGTAGGGGACTTTAACAACCCCTTCACTGAAAAGGACAGATCATCTAAGCAAAATATCAACAAGGAAATAAAGGCTTTAAATGCCACACTGGACCAGAAGGACTTCACAGATATATTCAGAACCTTCCATCCCAAAGCAACAGAATACACATTCTTCTCTAGTGCCCATGGAACATTCTCCAGAATAGATCACATCCTAGGTCACAAATCAGGTCTCAACCAGTACCAAAAGATTAGAATCATTCCGTGCATATTTTCGGGCCAAATGCTTTGAAACTAGAACTCAATCACAAGAGGAAAGTTGAAAGAACTCAAATACATGGAAGCTAAAGAGCATCCTACTAAAGAATGAATGGGTCAACCAGGAAATCAAACAATTAAAAAAATTCATGGAAACTAATGAAAATGAAAACACAACTGTTCAAAATCTTTGGGATGCAGCAAAGGCAGTCCTAAGAGGAAAGTAGATAGCAATACAAGCCTTTCTCAAGAAACAAGAAAGGTCTCAAATACACAACCTAACCCTACACCTAAAGGAGCTGGAGAAAGAACAGCAAATAAAGCCTAAACCCAGCAGGAGAAGAGAAATAATAAAGATCAGAGTAGAAATCAATGAAATGTAAACAAAAAGAACAGTAGAACAGATAAACGAAACTAGGAGCTTGTTCCTTGAAAGAATTAATAAGATTGATAAACCCCTGGCCAGACTAACCAAAAAGAAAAGAGAAAGGACCCAAATCAATAAAATCATGACCGAAAGAGGAGAGATCACAACCAACACCAAAGAAATACAAACAATTATAAGAACATATTATGGGCAACTCTATGCCAGCAAATTAGATAATCTGGAAGAAATGGATGCATTCCTAGAGATGTATAAACTACCAAAACTGAACCAGGAAGAAACAGAAAACCTGAACAGACCTATAACCACTAAGGAAATTGAAGCAGTTATCAAAAATCTCCCAACAAGCAAAAGCCCAGGGCCAAATGGCTTCCCAGGGGAATTCTACCAAACACTTAAAGTAGAATTAATTCCTATTCTTCTTGAAACTGTTTAAAAAAAAATAGAAATAGAAGGAAAACTTCCAAACTCATTTTATGAAGCCACCATTACCTTGATCCCAAAACAAGACAAAGACCCTATCAAAAAGAACTACAGACCAATATCCCTGATGAACATGGATGCAAAAATTCTCACCAAAATACTAACCAATAGGATCCAACAGTACATTAAAAGGATTATTCACCATGACCAAGTGGGATTTATCCCTGGGCTGCAAGTTCGGTTCAACATCTACAAATCAAGCAATGTGATACAATACATTAATAAAAGACCAAGAACCATATGATCCTCTCACTAGAAGCAGAAAAAGCACTTGACAAAGTACAGCATCCTTTCTTGATTAAAACTCTTCACAGTGTAGGGATAGAGGGTACATACCTCAATATCATAAAAGCCATCTATAAAAAACCCACAACGAATATCATCCTCAATGGGGAAAACCTGAGAGCTTTTCCCCTAAGGTCAGGAACACGAGAGGGTTGTCCACTCTCACCACTGCTATTCAACATAGTATTAGAAGTCCTAGCCACAGCAATCAGACAACAAAAAGAAATAAAAGGCATCCAAATTGGAAAAGAAGAAGTCAAACTCTCACTCTTTGCAGATGATATGATACTTTATGTGGAAAACCCAAAAGACTCCACCCCAAAACTGCTAGAACTCATACAGAAATTCAGTAAAGTGGCAGGATATAAAATCAATGCACAGAAATCAGTGGTGCAATACACCAGCAACAAGACAGAAGAAAGAGAAATTAAGGAGTCGATCCCTTTTACAATTGTACCAAAAACCATAAGACACCTAGGAATAAATCTAACCAAAGAGGCAAAGAATCTGTACTCAGAAAACTATAGATCACTCATGAAAGAAATTGAAGAAGACACAAAGAAATGGAAAAACGTTCCATGCTCATGGATTGGAAGAACAAACATTGTGAAAATGTCTATGCTACCTAGAGCAATCTATACCTTTAATGCAATCCCTATCAAGATACCATCAACGTTTTTCACAGAAATGGAACAAATAATCTTAAAATTTGTATGGAACCAGAAAAGTCCCCGAATAGCCAGAGGAATGTTGAAAAAGAAAAGCAAAGCTGGCGGCATCACAATTCCGGACTTCCAGCTCTATTACAAAGCTGTCATCATTAAGACAGTATGGTACTGGCACAAAAACAGACACATAGATCAATGGAAGAGAATACAGAGCCCAGAAATGGACCCTCAACTCTATGGTCAACTAATCTTTGACAAAGCAGGAAAGAATGTCCAATGGAATAAAGACAGTCTCTTCAACAAATGCTGTTGGGAAAACTGGACAGCCACATGCAGAAGAATGAAACTGGACCATTTCCTTACACTGCACACAAAAATAGACTCAAAATGGATGAAAGACCTCAATGTGAGACAGGAGTCCATCAAAATCCTAAAGGATAACACAGGCAGCAACCTCTTCGACCTCAGCTGCAGCAACTTCTGCCTAGAAACATCATCATAGGCAAGGGAAGCAAGGGCAAAAATGAACTATTGGGACTTCATCAAGATAAAAAGCTTTTGCAAAGCAAAGGAAACCATCAACAAACCCAAAAGACAACTGACAGAATGGGAGAAGATATCTGCAAATGAGATATTAGATAAAGGGCTAGTATCCAAAAATCTATAAAGAACTTATCAAACTCAACACCCAAAGAACAAATGATCCAATCAAGAAATGGGCAGAAGACATGAACAGACATTTCTGCAAAGAAGACATCCAAATGGCCAACAGACACATGAAAAAGTGCTCCACATCACTTGGCATCAGGGAAATACAAATCAAAACCTCAATGAGATACCACCTCACACCCGTCAGAATGGCTAAAATTAACAAGTCAGGAAACGACAGGTGTTGGCGGGGATGTGGAGAAAGGGGAACCCTCCTACAGTGTTGGTGGGAATGCAAGCTGGTGCAACCACTCTGGAAAACAGTATGGAGGTTCTTCAATAAGTTGAAAATAGAGCTACCCTACGACCCAGCATTTGCACTACTGGGTGTTTACCCCAAAGATATAAATGTAGTGATCCAAAGAGGCATGTGCATCGCAATTTTTATAGCAGCAATATTCACAGTAGCCAAGCAATGGAAAGAGCCTAGATGTCCATCAACAATGAATGGATAAGGAAGATGTGGTATATATACACACATACACACACACACACACACACACACGTACACAATGGAATATTATGCAGCCATCAAAAAATGAAATCTTGCCATTTGCAACAACATGAATGGAACTAGAGGGTATTATGCTAAGTGAAATAAGTCAATCAGGAAAGATAAGTATCATATGATCTCACTGATATGGAGAATTTGAGAAACAAGACAGAGGATCATAGGGGAAAGGAGGGGAACAAATGAAACAAGACGAAACCAGAGAGGTAGACAAACCATAAGAGACTCTTAATCTCAAAAAACAAACTGAGGGTTGCTGGAGTGGAGGGGGGTGGGAGGGATGGGGTGGCTGGTGATGGACATTGGGGAGGGTATCTACTATGGTGAGCGCTGTGAATTCTGTAAGACTGATGAATCACAGACCTGTATCCCTGAAACAAATAATACATTATATGTTAATACAAAATTAAAAAAAAAAGGTGAATCTAAGAGCTGGCTTTTGAAAACATATATAAAATAGACAAACCTTTAAAAGTTAGACTCACCAAGAAAAAAAAAAAGAGGACTCAAATACATATATTCAGAAATTAAAGAGGAGACATTATAACTGATAACACAATACAAGGGATTGTAAGAGACTACTATAAACAATTTTATGCCAAAAATTGGAGAACCTAGAAATAGGTAAATTTCTAGAAACATACACCTACAAAAACTGAATCATGAAGAAATAGAAAATCTGAACAGTCCAATTACTAGTAAAGAGATTGAATCAGTAATGAAAAATCTCCCAACAAATATAAGTCCAGAACCAGATGCCCTCATAGGTGAATTCTACTAACATTTGAAGAATTAACATCAACTGTTCTCAAAATCTTTCAAAAAAAAAAAAAAGAGAGAGAAACTCGGGTGCCTGTGTGCCTCAGTCGTTAAGCGTCTGCCTTTGGCTCAGGTCATGATCCCAGGGTCCTGGGATCGAGCCCCGCATCAGGCTCCCTGCTCCGCGGGAAGCCTGCTTCTCCCTCTCCTGCTCCCCCTGCTTGTGTTCCCTCTCTTGCTGTGTCTCTCTCTGTCAAACAAATAAATAAAATCTTAAAAAAAAAATAGAAACTCATTTACAAGGCCATTATTATTCTGATTCCAAAACCAAACAAGGACACAGAAAAGAAAATCGCAGAGGCAAAAACCCTCAACAAAGTATTAGCAAACTGAATTCAAAAATATATTAAAAAGATCATACACCATGACCACATGGGATTTCTTCCAGGGATGCAAATTAATCAAGGTGTAGCACAGTGTGTTTTCACAAATGAAAGATGGTCTCTTCAACAAATGGTTCTGGGAAAACTGGAAGGCTACATACAGAAGAATCAAACTGGTCCACTTTCTTACACCATACACCAAAATAAACTCAAAATGGATTAAAAATATGTGAGACCTGAAATCATAAAACTCCTAAAAGAAAACAGGCAGTAATTTGACATTGGCTGTAGAAACATTTTTCTAGGTGTCTCCTCAAGCAGGAGAAACAAAAGCAAAATTAAACTATTGGGACTACACCAAAATGAAAACCTTTGCATAGTGAAGGAATCTATCAACCAAATAAAAAGGCACCCCACCAAATAGGAGAAGATATTTGTAAATGATATATCTGATAAAGACTTAATATCCAAAGTGTATAAGGAACTTGTACAATTCAACACCACAAAAATAAAATAATCCAATTAAAAATGGGCAGAAGACCTTAATAGACATTTTTCCAAAGACATATAATGGCAAACAGACACATGAAAAGATGCTCATCATTAATCATCAAGGAAATATAAATCAAAATCACAAGGAGATAGCACCTCACACCTGTCAGAATGGCTAAAATCAAAAAGACAAGAAAGAACAAGTGTTGGTGAGGATGTGTTTAAAAAAAAAGGAATGCTCATGCACTGTTGGTGGGAATGCAAATTGGTGCAGCCACTGGGGAAAATATGGAGGTTCCTCAAAAAATTGAAAATGGAAATACCATATGAAGTAGTAATTCTACTACTGGATATTCACCCAAAGAAAATGAAAACACTAATTTGAAAAGATATATGCACCCCTTTGTTTATTGCAGCATTACTTACCTTAGCCAAGATATGGAAGCAACCCAGTGTCCACTCATAGATGGATGGTTAAAGACATGGTAAGTATATACAATCGAATATTAGCCATAAAAAGAGTGAGATTTTGCCATTTGTAGTAACATGGATGGACCTGGGGGGAGGTGCATAATGTTAAGTGAAATAAGTCAGATAAAGAAAAGCAAATAGCATATGATTTCACTTATATGTGGAATTTAAGAAAGAAATCAAACAAACAAAAAAAAGAGAAACAGAAAAATAGATTGTTAAATACAGAGAACAAAGTGGTGGTTGCCAAAGGGAAGGTAGATGGGGGGGATGGATGAAACCGATAAAGGGGATTAAGAGTACACTCATTGTGATGAGCACTGAGTAATGTATAGAATTGCTAAATCGTTAAATTATACACCTGAAACTAATACTGTATGTTCATTATACTTTGATTAAAAAATAAAACAAAAGATGAAAATCATATGATCATTTCAACAGATGCAGAAAAAGCACTTGACGAATTTCAACATCCATGATAAGAACTCTCAACAAACCAAGTATAGAAGGAACATACTCCAACACAACAAAGGCCATATATGACAAGTTCACAGCTAATATCATACTCTAACACTGAAAAGTTCAAAGCTTTTCTCGTAAGATCATGAACAAGATGAGGATGTCCACCCACTACTTTTCTTCAACATAGTATTAGAAGTCCTAGCCAGAGCAATTAGGCAAAAAAAGAAAGAAAGAAAAAGAAGGAGAGGGGAGAGGGGGAGGGGGAGGAGGAGAAAGACTAAAAAGTAAAAGGTACCCAAATTGGGAAGGAGAAATAAAACTGTTTCCAGAGGACATATTATATATAGAAAACCCTAAAGATGCCCCAAAACTCTTTTGGAACTAATAAAGAAATTCAGTAAAGTTGCAGGATTAAAAAAAAAATCAATATGGAAAAATCAGTTGTATTTCTATACACTAAAAATAAACTATCAGAAAGAGAAATTAAGAAAACAATGCTATTTATAATTACATAAAACGAATAAAATGCCTGGGAATAAATTTAACCAAGGAGATGAAAGACCTGTACACTGAAAACTATAACACATGGATGAAATAAGTTAAAGAAGATACAAATGATCTCCTTTATATGTGGAATCCAAAAAAACACCAAATGCATAGATACAAAGAAAAGATTGGTGGTTGCCAGAGGTGAGGGTTGGAGAGTGGGGAGTGGAAGAAATGGGTGAAGGTGGTCAAAAGGTACAAACTTGCAGTTATAAGATTAAAAAGTACCTGGGACATACACGCAGCATGGTAACTATAATTAACAATATGGTTTTGATTATTTGTAAATTGCCAAGAGAAAAGATCTTAAAAGTTCTCATCACAAGACAAAAATTGTACCTATGTGTGCTATGGATGTTAATTTATTATGGTAATCATATCATAATAGATGCTATATCAAATCATGTTGTCCACTTAAAACTAATGCACTGCAATATGTCCATTATATCTTAATTTAACAAGTTTAAAAAGTACTATTATCGGTTATGTCTTTCAACTAATTATGGTTAGTGTATGCAAAAGCCATTGACTTTTATATATCTTACAGCCAGTCATTTAACTTATCTTCTATTGATACTAATAGTTTTTCAGTTGATTAGTTGAAAATTATAGTCATATATCTTTAGTCTTCTTATATAGCTGCATTTAGGGTAGCCAGACAAAATAAAGGACCAAAAACTATTTGTTCAGTTAAACAATAGATAAGTCCTAAGTATTTCCCATCCTATATTTTAGAAATATCAATACTAAAAAATTATTTTGCTTTTCTGAAAGTCACATTTAACTGGCTGCCCTATATTTTTATTTGCTCAATCTGGCAAATCTGGTTGCATTGCTAGTACAAGAGTCATGCCAAGTAACAGTGATTAAAGCATTGATGTACTGTGTCTGATTTTACTAGGAATACTCTACAGTGTTTCTCTAAGTACTTTAGTGATGCTGATTTTATAAATTCAACAGGGGTAGGGACCACTCACAAATCTGTAAACTCAATCCCAGCAGAGAACCTGACATACAGTTGTTGTTCAATAGATTCTGGCTCAGGGACTGATATGCTTTCTTATGTTAGCAAAGTTTGATAAAGACAAAATTATATAGCTTAAGCTTTATTATTTTGTAAAACTATGTAGGAATGTTTAACCTGAATGGTAAGCAAGACATGAAGGCATAATCAGCTGTGAAAAAAAAAACATAAGAAATCAATAGCAATGGGGGCGCCTGGGTGGCTCAGTCGGTTAAGCGTCTGCCTTCGGCTCAGGTCATGATCCCAGGGTCCTGGGATCGAGCCCCACATCGGGCTCCCTGCTCAGCGGAGAGCCTGCTTCTCCCTCTCCCTCTGCCTGCCTCTCTGCCTACCTGTACTCTATCTCTCTGTCAAATAAATAAATAAAATCTTTAAAAAAAAAAAAAAGAAATCAATAGCAATGAAGAGTTTAGGTTCTAGAATCGGACCTCCTACATTTATATAATCACCTCCATTTTTCTCCAACTGTCTGATTCTGGGCAACTTTCCTTTGAACTTCAGTTTGCACGTCTATAAAATGAGAACGATTGTGTCTACCTCAGAGTTAATATGAGGATAAATCAGGCAAATTCATAGTAAATAATTAGCACAATGCCTGGCAGAGGGCATTTTAGGAAATGCTATCTACTCATGTCAGTTATTATTATAGCTACTTGTTATTGAACACTCAGCAAGGGCTGAGCACTCTTAACACTTTATATGTTATTTCATTTTCAAGATTTTTATTTATTTATTTATTACTTGACAGAGAGAGAGACAGTGAAAGAAGGAACACAAGCAGGGGGAGTGGGAGAGGGAGAACCAGGCTTCCCGCGGAGCAGGGAGCCCGATGCGGGGCTCGATCCCAGGACCCTGGGACCATGACCTGAGCTGAAGGCAGACGCTTAACGACTGAGCCACCCAGGTGCCCATTATTTCACTTTAAATAATAAAAATAGAACCTTCATCCTAGTGTTCACTCTCTGAAGAAAAACAAAGAAAATGCTGAAACTTTTTCAGAAGTCTGTCAGTTGGTAATAAGACTTACGAAAGAGAAGCCAGTTATTCTCCAGTTGTGTTCCTGGGACCAGCAGCATCAGTATTACCATGTGTGTGAATTTGCTATTGCCACTGTAACATATTATCACAGATTTAATGATGAAAATAACAGAAATTTATTATCTCACAGTTTCTGTAGGTCAGATGTCTGGGCATAGCATGGCTCAGCTGGTTCTCTGTTTAGAGTCTCACAAGGCCAAAAGCGAGGTGTCCTCAGGGTTGCACTTCTTTCTAGAAGTTCTGGGAATGAATCCACTTTCCAGCTCATTCAGATTGTCATCAGAATTCAGTTCCATGTAGGACTGAGGTCTCTTTTTCCTTAAGGTGCTTGAAGCTCTTCTCAGTTTCCAGAAGCCAACCACATCCTTGGCTTGCAGCCCCCTTCCTCCATCTTCAAAGCTAGCGAGGACAGAGTGAATGTTTCTCATGCTTGAACTCTCTCTGACCTCCCCTTTCACTTTTAAGGGCTCCCGTGATTACATCAGGTCCACCCAGATAAACCTAGATAATCTCCTATTTTACAGTCAGTTGATTAACAACCTGAATCCCATCTGCAAAGACCCTTCACAGCAGTTCCCAGACTGGTATTTGATTGTATAACCAGGGGGTGGGGTTCCTGGTGGGACATCTTTAGAGTTTTGCCATCACACCTGGGAACTTTCAGGAATTCAAATTCTCTGGCCTTAACCCAACCTTACTGAATCAGGACTCTCAGAATGGGGTCCACCAATCCGGATTGAACAAGCCCTTCAGCTGCTTCTGATTCGTGCACACCAACATTTGAGAACAATTGAGATAAGTGGAAGGGTTAAAGCATCTGGTTTGATTTCAAAACTTAAAGCCAAGAAAATCTGTTCTCAATTTTAAAGTGAATCTCTGGAACTTACTTTAATAAATTATTTTATAATACATGGCTATATTAATTTTATCAACTATTACTGATTTCAGTTTTATTTAATAGTGATGGATCTCAATTGAAGTGTTAATGGATACAAATGAAATTTTTATTTCCCCCAGACAAAGAGGTTTTCTGTGTGTGCATCTTCTTGAAAGAGTCTGGTTTATGGAGGAAAGTCCTTAAGCATGAGGACGATATATAATTAAGAACACATGAGGAACTTCATACAGGAGCCTAGAAACCCCTTTAACTCTGGTTAGTTAGGGGGGTCTGAGCAGGACTTTCTAGGCACGACTCACTGTTTATTCATTATCTACCTGCTTGATTTGCATTTTTTTCTTATTAACTTCTTCTGAAATCTCAACTCTATCAAATGAAATGAGATTGGTGCAGAAAAAATGGGGCCCAAGGGGCAACAGGAGGAAAACAAAAGTGGGGCACCTGGGTGGCTCAGTCGGTTAAGCGTCCCACTCTTGATTTCAGCTCAGGTCATGACCTCAGCGTCGTGAGATCGAGCCCCACATCGGACTCTGTGCTGGGTGTGGAACTTGCTTGGGATTCTCTCTCTCCCTCTCCCTCTGCCCCACTCCTCCCTCTAAAGCAAACCAAAACAAAACAAAATAAAAAAAGAAGAAGAAGAAGAAGACAAAAGCTGTCTCTAGAAAATGAGTCTTCTGGGGCACGTGGGTGGCTAAGTTGGTTAAGTGTCTGCCTCCGGCTCAGGTTGTGATCCCAGAGTCCTGGGATGGAGTCCTGCATGGGCTCCCTGCTCAGTGGGGAGTCTGCTTCTCTCTCTCTCTCTCTCTCCCTCTGCCTTTCCCCCCTGCTCGTTCTCTTCCTCTCTCAAATAAATAAAATCTTAAAAAAAGAAAGAAAGAAAATGAGTCTTCAAGTTGGGTTCCCAATTGGCTGGATTATGTGTACAGACAGTTGGCAAATGTAGACCAGAGGGCAATTATTTCCTGACTAAAATATCCTAAACAGACCCTTTTATCTTATATTTTATCTATACTAAAGGTATATTAAATGCTCTAAAAACATTTTTAAATGAAAGAAGAATGTGGCATGAAACATCTTTGCAAATGAAATGGCAAAAGAGAGTATAGCCGCTCTCACCTATAATAGAATACATGTCCCTAAACTCTAATGACTCATCTTCACTTAAATTTGCCTGTTGTCTCTAAAATATGGGGGTGTGCAATCACAGTATGTATTAAACCTGACATATAAATCATTATAGAACGTTTCCTTGAACTTCTTTCCATACACCTTGGGAAACCTACCAAAACCTCAGCGGATTTTGGACATACAATTGGTTTCCAGGATCCAGGTTCTGGATCAAGCTCAAGAGCCACCACATTAGCCTTCTAAGTCCACAATTGTAGTTGAGCTGGTCTATCAGAATTGTTGGAGACTGAAGGTTTAGGTACCCCCAACCTTCCTATATTAATCCCTAATGCCCATCGTCATGGTATTAGGAGGTGGAGTCTTTGGGAAGTGATTAGCTCATAAGGATAGAGCCCTTGTGAACGGGATTCGTACCCTGTAAAATAGACCCTAGATGTGAGGGCACTGAGAAGACAGTCATCTATGAACCAGGACTCTGGCCCTCGTCAGACCCTGACCTTGCTGGCACCTTGATCTTGGACTTGCCAGCCTCCAGGATTCTGAAATAAATCTCTGTTGTTTGGAGGCACCCAGTCTGCGGGGTTCTGTTACAGCAGCCTGAGTGGACTAAGACAATGATGTTTTGTTCTGTTGTTGAAGTTTCTTGAATACCTAAGACAATTCTCCACCACCAGCTCCCAAATCTCCAGAAAGTGTTCATGTGAAACCCCCTGCAGAATCAAACTCTGACTCAGGGCATACATAGTGAGGACTTGGGGAACGAGGGGTCAGATATATTGTGCAAATTGTTTAAACGCACGGTGGAGGAGTGAGCGCCCTTCCATTTGTTTTTAAAAAGATCCCCACTAAAGCAATCTCACAGCTAAACCTGTCACTTGAAGGGGGAGATTAGCTTAACATTATATAAAACGGTCTTTCCTGCTAACCTTTTTCCTCTCCCTTGTGTGTTTCTGAGGCAGAAACAGTTACAATTCTATTTCAAGCTTTAAAAAAATAAGAAGGCTCCACCTCCTGCTCTTGGCGGCGGACCGGTTTATCACGTCCCCCCGCAGGCATTTACGCGGGAGGATTGCCATTAATGTGGCATGTCAGTAAATTGAGACTCTCCGAGTTAAGGGTTAATCAAAATAATTGAGGTGATAGCCGTTAACTCCCGGGAGAATGGAGTCCTCATCAGAAGCTGGCTGCACATGAGAGGGGAAGAAGAAAAAAAAAAAAATTCAAGCCACGGCTCTTTGAGTAGAAACCTCTAGGTCCCAGCTGGCACACGGGCTCAATTATCGGCTTTTAGCTTTAGTGGAAAGTCAAGCCTCCCCAAGCCCACTGGTGCTCCAGGCATTTTATTGGCTCATTAAATATAGGATTTTGCTTTGCAGCCCCAGCCAAATGTGATGTGCTCTCCAAACAGAACATCTGATGAGAACGGCCATAGGGGCCATGTGCGCTTCCTTTACCCCTTCTCGGGGCTTCTCTTTTTCCACCCACCTCCTACACACTGTATTCCCATCCCGGGATTTGTATACACACACAGAGCTGGAGGCTCTGCTGCAGATTCTGCAGCGTCAGAAGGATGCAAACCTCAATCAGTACGTTTTCAGTGCGTGTGTGAGATTGTCACTCAGACATATTTCCTACCCCAAATGGTTCACGAAGTAGAAGACGATGATGAGGAAGAGAGACCCAGTGGACTTACATATTACTCAATAAACGTCCCTTCAGCAAACGAAACTGTCTAAAAGTCAGAAATCATCCAGAAACATGAGAAAACACTGGAAAGCTGCCTAATGAGAGCTGGGCAGGTCGAAAAAGAGGTTTTGCCTCAATTACTCATCCTAATAAAGAATAACTTGTTCTCTTGATTAATCTCCTCTAACAAAAGTTCCACGCATTTTGGAATAGTGACATGTTCGCTGCATGCCTCGGGTTGAACTTTTAAACAGTTAAAATAAGCCAATATAATGGAAGTGGGGGAGCACTGCAGAGAAATGTGCTGAAATTCCTGGACGCAATCCCAGCACACCCTGGAGGTCCCTCCTCCTCTGCACACTTCCAGATCCTTCCTTTTCTTTTTGAAGTAAGCAGCTTAGAAAAACTGAAAGAAATCTATCTAAGAACAATCTGCCACGCCGTTTGCCATGCACATAAATAATCCTACTAGATTATTTTTAAAAATAATAAATATTAAAACCATCCAACAGATATAGACGAAGTTGTGGTAACATTGAATGCATTCATATGGTACTGCTCATGTTCCAAAGTAATGAAACATTTAACTGGTGACACCCTGAGAGCAATCTGGTCATATGTATTAAGAACCAAAAACATGTTTATACCTTTTGGCTGAGGGATCCCACCTCGAAGAATGTATCTGAAAATGAATAAATACATAGAAGAAAAAGTCATATACTGAAATTCATGTAAAAACAAACAAACAAACAAACCATAAAACTACTGGGCTCTGGTTCTGTGCTAAATACCTACTCCACAAAGATGAATGGAAAATTGGCTTCAGTTACAAACTTCAACCCCTTCACTCTCCTAGTAGGAGAAGACAGGGACCTAAAAACTTGCAATCTGATGGAAAAAAATTACGTCACCTGAGGTGTGTTCTAGGTATAGTAGTTTACACAGAGGAGGTCGGAGAAGAAATAAAGGAGCGTTTATTCCACACATATTGTAAGTGCCATGCTAGGTTCTGAGAATAAGTAGTAAGCAAAACAGATGATACGTGAGTTCAAGATGCCCAGTGGTTCCAGATGAAAAGAGTGGCAGATGCAATGGCCCCCGAGGAATAAGGTAGCCTAGTATATTTTGGGGAATGGAATGCGACACATATTTCTGGAGCCTAGAGTCAAGGGCTAGGGGAAAGGGAGTAAAGAGTGAAGAGAGGCCAGGCTGTGGGGAACTCGCATGCCAAGAAAGGGGCTGAGACCATTCACCCGCTCCTTGATGTAGCATCCCTGAAGGATTTGTAGGGAATGACAAAGTCAGAGCTGCATTTTTCAAGGTGGTTCTGTTGCTAGTGTGGACAATGAGTTGGGTCAGGGTAGAGGTGGGCAGTGAGACCAAATGGGCATCTCCTGTAATCGCCCAGATGAGAATCACAAAAACTTGAACTAGATTAGTGTTAGAGGGCACAGAGAGAAGACCAATTCAAAAGATCTGGTACAGCAGGCCTTTGATATTCACAAAGGATTGGTCCTTGTAAATGTCCCATCTGATGACCGTGGCAGTGTCTACAGAAGTGCCTGGCTTTCTCCCACATAACTTTCCATTTCCACTTAGAGCTTCCTATCCTATGCCTGTCTAAATACCATAAATTAAATAATCTTTAATTTTTCATTAAATCTTGCTCTTCCGCTTGAGCAGTCTTGTACTTAAACAGGAAGGCCCACTGAATGTCCTTCATAATGATGAAGTTGGTTATGGTGCTGACCTGAGCCACTGCCAAATACCACAGGCCACTGATTCATCCACCCAAAGGATTTTCTTTAGACTGTCTTCTCTTTCTCTTCATTTTGGTCATTAGCAATAAGTAGTTAAGTATTAAGTTCTTTTTTTTTAAGATTTTATTTATTTATTCACGAGAGACAGAGAGAAAGAGAGGCAGAGGCAGAGGGAGAAGCAGTTTCCCTGCTCCACAGGGAGCCTGATGTGGGACTCGATCCCAGGACCCCAGGATCGTGACCTGAGCCTAAGGCAGACGCTTAACCAACTGAGCCACCCAGGCGCCCAAGTATTAAGTTCTATATAGAATCATATTTCATAAGAAGTAAAGTTTTGCTTTTGTCACCATAAATGCTAGGACAAATAAGGAAACACAAAGTTGAAGGCAGGAGGATTTTGGCGGATAGTTCAGAGCAGTGATTTGCTTCTGCATATCAGCCTGACAAGATCCCACATTAAATTTTGCCTCAGAATGTGATGCAATAATGCTTATAAAGCAGTTGGCATAGTACCTGGTATAGAGGAAGCACTCAGAAAGTGTTAGCAATACAATGTAATTCAAAGTCTACAACAAATTAATTTTTTTTAATTAATGAATATGAACCCTCCACCTCAGGCCAAAAAGATTTTAACTACAATTTCAAAATACATACAAATATGCAAAAAAAAAAATGGGTTGCTCAGGTATCAAAAAGCTATGCTAAAAACTATACATACTTGTACAAAAGGGTGCTCAAGATCATCAGTAAGTGAAAAAAGTGCAAGCTGACGATGCACATACAGCAGGATCTTCTCTGTGTAAAAAAATATATAAAAATTTTGTCTCAGGGAAATATCAAGTTTTACAACTCTTAAAGTATCTCCTTGTGGTGCCTGGGTGGTTCAGTCGGTTAAGCGGCTGCCTTCGGCTCAGGTCATGATCCCGGGGTCCTGGGATCGAGCCCTGCGTCGGGCTCCCTGCTCAGCAGGGACACTGCTTCTCCCTCTCCCTCCACCTGCCGCCTCCCCCACCCCACCGGGCTCATGCTCTCTCTCTCTCAGATAAATAAATAAAATCTTAAAAGAAAAAAAAGTATCTCCTATATTTTCAAAATAAAGTGATGAAAAAGTTCACAATTGTTTTAGGGAAAATACTCATGTGTTATTTCCAGGATAACATGGCTGATATCGCCTGACGACATTTTTGGAGTCTTTTGCTGGCAATGGAAGCTCTCATGCTGAGCGTGACTGAGGATGATGGAAAGTGACGTCTCAGTCGCTGTTGAGCAGGTTTTACGTTCCCAGCGTGCGATTCCCAATACGTGTATTCCCAGAGTGGTGTTTTTGTTTCTTATTTTTTAATCTTTTAAGAGTTCACATGTCTGTAAAATGTCATGTAATGCCACTGGGATTCATGCAAGCTGAAGCTTTTACCTCTGGTATAAAAATAGAGGTTACTGCATACCATGAAAAAATGTGAATGGGTCAGCTCTCCGAGGACTCCCTTCACCAGAGGGAAAGTATTGGCACAGTGTTGCCGATCTGTGAGACCCAAGTCTGAAACTTCCCCCAGTAAGATGGAGATGATATGGGACAAGAATTCCTTGAAAGGCAAATGAACATAACTTTGGGTGGAAAGCCTAAGGTCCTGCTACTGTAAGCGGGGTCTTCTAGCCAGCAGCATGAGCATCACTGTGGAGCTCAGGCTCGGGCCCTATCCCAGACTACCTCGGTCAGAATCTACATTTTATCAAGATCTCCAGGGGACTTGTAAGCGCATTAGAGTTTGGGATAGTCAAGCTTGAATCAGTGCTTTGTTGGGGCACTGTCATTAACATGTTTTTTATGGAAAAAAAATACTCAGTACATTCATTTTTCTGTAAACTTTCTATTATTCACATTCCTACAATATGGCTATTCTATTTTAACTTACTTGAATATATATACCTCTGATGCTGCCGCTTTTCTTACAGAAAATTCATTTTTATTTATTGATTTTTATTTATTTACTTGTGAGAGAGAGAGCAAGTGAGAGAGAGCACAAGTTGGGGGGAGAAACAGAGGCAGAGGGAGAGGGAGAAGCAGGCTCCCTGCTAAGCAGGGAGCCTGATGTGGGGCTCAATCCCAGGACCCTGAGATCATGACCTGAGCCGAAGGCAGATGCTTAACTGATTGAGCCACCCAGGCGCCCCCTCATTTGTATTTTTTTAAATGACTCACTTTTAGGAAACGAACCATCCCTTAATTAAGAGAAGAAATTACTCTAGATGATTGACTTAAAAAAGAGCCCAGAATAGTGCAAACCACAAAGTCACAGGTTTACTGGGAGGCAGAACTGACCAGACTGAGTGAAACTAAACATGGAGGCAAATGGAAGAGGAATTGCTGAGAGTAACTCCCGGGTTTCTGGCTTAGGCATGTGGACAGACGCTGAAACCCATAAATTAAATAATTTTTAATTTTTCAATACATCTTGCTCTTCCGCTTGAGTAGTCATGCACTTAGGCATGTGGATGGACCTGAGCCGTTCTGAGCACATGAAAGGACGTGTATAATTTGGAAAGAAAAACCATGAGTTCAGTTTTTGGACATGCCGACATCTGTGGATTTTCCAACTGGAGATACCTAAAAGGCAGCTAGACACACAGGTCAGGCTAAGGAAAGAAGTTTAAACTGACAAGATAGTGGGCCACTGAGGCAAGGCCCAGAGCAGCCTCCTCCAGCAACAGGATTAAGGTCTGGCCCCTTCACTCCATTTGTTCTCAATCCTAGCCATTTAAGAGCAACGGAACCTCTGACGTTCTCCACAATGTCCATGCAATCCTGAACATGTCAGTGAGATGTGATGCACCCACCACGAAACCATATTGTTACTACCTAGCAGGAGAGGGTCTTCTAAGTCCACTCGATCAAGGCCATTGGGGCAGTTTCAGGAAGTCTACACCAGAGTGGAGTGGGTCCCAGCAGGGCATATATGGGTTCCTGATATTATCCCAAACCAGGCTGAAGACTGGACTTCTCCCCCAATTTCTCCAGCCTAAAACCAGAGGTAGCCATAACCACTTCGCTGACACGTGCAAGATGTATATTTCTTCTCAGACCTTGTATATCCTGATTTTCTAGGAGATGTCTTCTGACAACTGCATTGGTACCCTTGCTTCTAAAATAAATATTGGCCTTAGACTAAAGTAGAACTTAGCCCTGAAGGGTAAGGTCTGGAAAGCTGCAAGTGAGAAAAGAAGGAAATGTACTAGATAATGTCTCCCACTATGAAATCATTAAAAAATCTTTCAGAGAATAGTTAATTTTTTTGCCCTCATTTATATTTTTTGGTTGTTAAAAGCTGACAGTCCAGCAAGTGAAGGCACTTCTTTCATTTGGTAAATCAAATCATCTCAACAAGAAATGATTTGGTATGTTTGGGTTTTTGAATTTTTCAAAAAGTTACTTCCTCTACAATATCAATTATAGAACACAGGTTTATTGGGATAACCTCTGAAACAAATAATACATTATATGTTTAAAAAAAAGAAGATAGTAGGAAGGGGAAAATGAAGGGGGTTAAAATCAGAGAGGGAGAGGAACCATGAGAGATTATGGACTCTGAGAAACAAACTGAGGGTACTAGAGGGGAGGGGGGTGGGGGGATGGGTTAGCCTGGTGATGGGTATTAAAGAGGGCACGTTCTGCGTGGAACACTGGGTGTTATGCACAAACAATGAATCATGGAACACTACATCAAAAACAAATGATGTGATGTATGATGATTAACGTAACATAATAAAATTTTTAAAAATAATAATTTTTCTTTTATAGACAGCACCCACCTAGAAAATCCAACTGCTGCAGGTGCGGGAGAAAAAGTACATTCATACCTATTTCATAATGTCTCTTTAATGAGAGGGGATATTTAAATTCTAAAAATAGACAACCGATTCAAGCAGGAATGAAACAGCACATCTTGGGTAGTTGTTCGTGTTTCAGCTGAGCTTGGCTTTGGGTGGGGAGAGGGGAATGACTGCTTCTTTCTGCTTGAGAAATACTTTTTCACAGCCCAAGAAGAGGAGCTTGTGGAGGGTAAATACTACTTTAATGTTAAAACAAGGAGCTTTCATTTGGACCCCATGTCTTGCTTCTGGTACTCTATACTCAACAAAATCAATGAAGGAAGAGAAGGCTATGTCACAAAAAAAGTTAGTCAATAGCCACATGTCTTTTATATAAACTCAAAGACAATATCCAAATAATTTAGTCCTTCTGCTAACTAGTTTTTCAAATAGCCCTCTACATATCATAAACTTCTATAGGAAGCTCAGACGAGACCGCAGAGGTGGAAGGCAGGATGAGAGTGTTGACCAGGTTGGCAGAACTTGATCACAGTAACATCAGGTGCTGGGGTAGCTCCTTTTCATAGTGGCCACTTTGGTCAAGAAAGAAATTTTCAGAGACATCACATGATAATGTTTCTGTGAGCTTCCTTCTCTGATGACAAGTGCAGGAAAATACGATTTCAAAGATTAAGTGGAGGAGATTTTATGGCCCTTTCCTATCCGCAGTATTATTTCACAGACTCCACATTTATTGAGCTACATGCCAGCACTGTCCTAGGTATTTCACATACATTATCTCATTTGATCCTTAGCAAGTCAAGTTTCAGTTATAGAGAAGCCTATCTCTTTGTTCCCACACCTTGTTAGACTCCAGGAAGGGGCTGATCTTCATATGACAAGATCCTAATCCACCAGGTCACAACTGACTAGACCAGAGGGGTATACCTGACATCAGGTAAGCTGTGCCAATCACATTCATACTGGTGAGAATTTGCAGTTGTATATAGATAACCAGGTTGGTCTCTATTGAATGTTAGAACCAATAAATGTTCTACTGGAGAGGCCATGTTGGATCCATTTTCAAGTCTTTGGGGATAATGAAGAATGATACAAAGACCACTTGGCCTTCATTTACTCAGAAGTCACATTGGTGCCAGACTGTATTTCAGTTACCAGATTCATTTGCTTATGAGGCCCACTACACTTCCTGCCCTTGGGGATTCATAAGACACCCCATATCCTTACAATTATTTCTCCTTTCTTCTTAAATTACGTTGAGTAGATTTCATTCAATACAACACAGTGGTCTCAAAGAGAGTATTCTTACCTCCACTGTACTGATGAGGAAAGAGACTCAGAGGGTTTAAGCACATTGCCCAAGATCATGCAGATAGTAACAAGTAGAATTCAAGCCCAAGTCTATATGACTCCTAAGTCTGGGCTTTTTACTACTAGATTAATTTAGATCTCAAAATTTCAGCATACATTGAGGACTGCTAAAGCCGTCTGAATCTACTAAACTAGAGCCTTTGTGATTTTCAGAATTTACTGCTGTGGCTTCTTGAAGTTTAATATGCAAAACAAATGTTCATTGGAAACAGGCATAGAGCGTCCATATTTTTATCTACATCATTACGTCGAGGGAAGTGAAACTTCCTGCTTTCTAGCTGAGTTGGCCTTCTTTCAAGGACTCCAATTCTAATTGCTTTTGCAGAACATGTATACCTTCAGTAAGTTAGACCCATCTCCTCCCATGAAAAAAATTTCATTTTCTTCTGGTCAATTTTCCATGCACAATTTATCATCACTAGACCATCCTTATTGTTTATCTTCATGGACTGTTTCCCTGAAGAAATTGACATATATATTTTTTTCTCTTTGTAACTAGCTGCGAACTCAGTTACTCATATAACTTCTGAACAGCCCAGCTTTAGAGTTTAGCTATTAGTCCTCCTTTATGGAGAAAGAAAGCTCACTTAAGTGATCCTATTGCCCTTTCTGAGCTCTCTTGGCTCTCATCCTAGGATGTGAGGCCTCACCAATCTATCACCCCATATAACTGCTTGGCTCACAAGAATCTGGACTTGGGCCACTCTGATTCAGTGATTATGTGCATGGTTTAGGTTAAGATGTTTTTATTGTAGCTCAAGCAAAAAACCATCACTTGCTGTAAATCCATCAACTCTGGTTACTTTAAATTTGTTACACTCATAATACTATAACATCAATGAGAATTTAAAAAAATTATCCAGATTCCCACCACTTTAATAAATCACCTTCCCCAGTGAGTCTACATTCTTTTGCGTCCTGTTTGTGTAAATGTATACTTTTTACCCACTTTGAACCATAACAGATGCTACTTTGTATTTACCTTCCCTTCACCAAACCTGTCAGGAAGAACTTTTCTATAGTGCTAATTTTTGAAATTATCATTTGAGTGACCACATCCATCAATGTTAGATGTTAAACTCTGTGTGTTTCCTGTTACTTCTTTAAAGAGTTCTAAATCTGGTAACTACTTAGCCTTTTAGCTGACAAGCTCATCGTCATCCCCCTTACCGTGAGCATCGAGCATCGACCAGCATTGGCCATGTGCAAACAAAGGTCAAACTAGCAACAGGGGGAGGTAATCCCAGGATCTTATCAGTTAATCATTTGCCTGGTAGGGGGTAAAGATGGGTCTATCACTTCCTTGGCAGTAATCTTGGCAGAAGGTTTTGAGAGTTTTCTTCATAATTTACTTAGGGTCCAAAAGCAACAGAAAAAGAAGCTGGGGATAATGGCAATGATGCCTTTTATCCTAAGGGCAATGCAGTTCAGCCGGGGACACACAGTTCTAATTGAAATTCATGTTTTCTATGAGCACTTAAAGTTCCGTGCCTCCATCTTCTGTCCAAACAGGTCCCAGATATGTTACAGAGAAATCTAGGATGTAGTTTTCTCCCTTCTGATCCCAGCTGAGACTCAGAAGGACTCTAGGCATCTCTAGTACTATTAGTGGACATCTTTGCATTCTTCTCATCTAGACCCTCAGTCAGCGCTTCTAGAAGGCCGGTATGCCTCTTTTGGCTAGTAGAAGACACAGTGATCTAGGCCTGGAGAAATGTAAATCTGGGCAACAAAAACCCAAAAACAAAAAAAACCCTACTATTTTTCCTAAAACACACACACACACACACAAACACATAATCAAATCTTATCAAACACAAATACATGGAACCACACAACAAAAAAAAAGGGGGCATGGGGAGTAGGAAGTATCCTATGTTTCTTCATGTGTATATGAGGACTGTCACTCAGCTTTACTTCTGCGTGGGATTCACTCTTATTTTCCATTCAATCTCAGTGTTTAAAAAGCTAGACAATTTGCTACTTTGTTACTTTGTTGCTGTGAGCTACAATGTACTCAATTCACCTGTTCAGCCTATCTCTGATCAGCTCCATTCTTCTGGGTCCTGCTTCGCTCTGACCAGGGTCACTCCCTTCCCGGAAGGTCTCCATTCTAGTCTTCCGGGAGCAGCCTGAAGTACCCCTCTTCTCCTGCCTTTTGCAGTGGCCACCATGATGTTCCTCCCAGCTGTTTCTGAGCTGGTTCCTAAACTCAAGACTAAGTGACTCAGCCCTCATCAGTAAACTCGCCATTAAAAGATCAGACTATTTGAGCTATAAGCAATGTAGATTAAATGCAGTCAATCCCTTTACCCAACAATTCGAAATTAAATACAGACACACTGAACATGTATGCTATGAAGACATAAAGGAGGAAACACTGTTTGCCAAGTTCCAAAAAGTTTTAAAAAAGAGATTTAATTACAGGTAATCTGCTGAAGATGGTAGGTATCTTTAAAGTTACCAGTGGTAATGCAAAAAAACAAAAAACAAAAAACTAATTTTAATTAAAAGCTTTAATTAAAATTAAAAACTAAGTTCAGGGGGCTTTCCTTCAACCTCATTCTCACTGGCCATTCCTGCCTTTGGGTGGCTAGCCACCTTGTCCCTCCAGTTTGTCCCCCCTACCCCCGCCCATACTGGCTTAATTTTGCACTCATTCTCATTCTCACTGCACCTCCTGGTTCCCCTTCCTGGTACTTCCTATTCCTTCGGGGAGTTCATTCACTTCAAATACCTGCAGTTATCACCTACACGTGGCTTCTAGGTATTAGCTGGAGTTGCAAGTAATAACAACCTAACTTTCACCAGCACAACAATTTAAAAGATATTTGCCTAAGGGATCCTAGACGAGAGTGAGGTTGAACCTTAGAAACACCTCGCATCTGGGACTCAAAACATGTAGGCTTTCTTACTTATTCGGTTTTCTTTTTTGGTACGGCAGTTTCATTTTCTTTTGTGCAGTCTGAATTTATATCTGTTTTGATACAGAGAACAGGAAGCCTGGACTGTAATGTCTTGGTCTCAATTCCAAATCTTTAAGAAAAGATACTGGTTGGCTCAGCTTGGGGGTAGGTCTTAAATAAATCCATTTTGACTGCGGGTACCATCATGGGAAAGGGTCAGGTGCTCACCTTGAACGGAGCAACTATGACTGAGCGGTCCTAAGAACACAGTATCTCTAATTGTCACCTCCAGACTGAACACATAAAGAATTGCTGGATATTGTCACATGCTGACACTTCAAATTTCACAAGCCTGAAACTGACCTCATCATTTCTCACCCAAATCATATGCCACCCTCACCCCCACCTTTGCTCTTCATCAGTGAACAGCCCTGGCCAAAGCCTTGAATCATCCTGTCTCATCTCTTTCTCTTTCCTCTCTGATGCAGACATCCGTTTACATAATAGTAATAGCTAATATTTAGTGGGCATTTACCGTGTGCCGCTAAATGGCATATACATTATTGCACTTAATTCTCAAAACAAACCCAGAAGGTAGATACTATTGATCGAGCCATTTTACAGTTAAAAGAGAATGAAGCTCAAAAAAATAAACAACTTGCCCAAGATCCCACAGCTACAAAGTAACAGTGCTAACAAGCAAATTTAGTTTGATTTCAGAACCAAAGATTTTAACAATCATGCCATACTATCTTATTGCTTCTGACACATGCTTGTTCCTTAATATTTCTGATGTCTCTTATCCTACAAATTCCTCTCCAATCACCTTATGCATCTACCAGAATAGCCTTGGCACTGTCATTCCCCTACAGCCACTAAGAATTCTGAAACTGCCCTGGGAACCTGGAGTTAAGTGTGACACCCAGACCCTCAGCAGTCATGGTGTTATGTTCCTTGACACTTCTGTGTTAAAATCTCTAATAGTTGTTTAAAGTTCGTGTTTTTTTAAAAAAGCAGTTAAATGTATTAACTTGTTCTATCTTCCCTTAAAACCATTCATTCCTCTATATCTTCTGTTTTTCATTACTCACCAGGCACCTTACAAAAATCTCAAAGTGTAAAATTCTTTAGTTGCACATTATTGATTGCTGGCCTATGGTACAGACTTCACCTTTTCCTTGACCAGATGTCCCTCACTTTCAGACTCCTATTACTATTTCTAGGAAAATCTTTTCCCATAATGAGCCTTAATTTTCTAGAATAATATTTTTTTTTGGAAATTCAACTCAGGTAAACCTCATGAATTCTCTGCCAGAGTCCATTTTCCCCGGGAACATGGAATATTGGCCTCCTGTCACACACAATGTTCTGCTGGTTGTTGTTGAATTTCTACTGGTTACAGTTAGTGGTTGTGGTAAGCAGACTTTAAGGGTGCCCAATGATCCTTGCCTCCTAGTATCTACTCCCTTGTTTAGTCCCCTCTCTCAAGTGTAGGCTGAACCCAGTGACTTGCTTCTAACCAATAGGATATGGCATGGTGATGTGATGTCACTTCCATGATTAGGTTACAAAAGATGGTGATGGCCATCTTGCTGGGGCACTCTTTCATTCCTGGCTGGCCCATGGAACAAGCAAGCTGCCATGTTGGAGAGGCCTCCATGGCATGTTACTAAGGGTTGCCTCTAGCCAGTAGCCGGCAAGAAACTGAATCCTCCTAAAAAACATGTGAGCATAGAAGAAAATCCTTCCACAGTCAAGGCTTAAGATGACCCTGAGCTAGAGGACCCAGTTAAGCCCTGCTTGTGTTTCTGACCCAAAGAAACTATAACCCACAGAAACTGTGAGATGAGTTATAGCCTGTCAAATGCTACGAGAGTTTATTATGCAGAAACAGATTAATAAAATAACAAAATTCAAAAAATCAGTTTTTTAATAACCATTTAACTTTTATGTTTGTTAGACAATAGGGCTATTTATGTTCATTCTTTTAGTGTTTCCAGTTGACGGCTCTGAGTATACTGTGCTAGAAACAGACAAGGAGGCAAATGCAAATCTGGGCCTGTGTTTCCCTTGTTATGCTCCACTATTTGGGAAATGGGAGCAAGCACACTCCCAACATAATCATGGGACACCTCAGTCTAAAGGTAATCTGATGATTGTTCTCTCATGGAAGTCTTTCAATATGACTTCTACGAATTGTCACTCGGCTAACATTCTTTCTATACCAGTGTGGTTTTTTTTTTTTAAGATTTTATTTATTTATTTTGGGGGGGAAGACATGAGTGGGGAGAGGAGTAGTAGAGGGAAAGGGAGAAGCAGACTTCCCGTTGAGCAGGGAGCTCAACGTGGGACTCGATCCCAGGACCCTGAGATCATGACCTGAGCTGAAAGCAGACCCTAAACCGACTGAGCCACCCAGGCACCCTTTTCTACACCAAATTTTTGAGGTAATATTCGTTTGCCTAAATCCTACACAATGGTGATTTAAATTTCAATATGGAAAAATAGAGCATATTAGTTCAAAGGTCTTGAATAAATGAGAATAGCAGGGAAAATTCTCTAAGCTCTGAAATGACTCCAACATCAATCTCAGAGTTAGTGCAAATCAGGCTGCCAAATAATCAAATTATCAGTTGTAGCGAAGAAATTAAAATTACCAACCCCTTCTTATGATGTTGTCACAACATTAGTGTTAATGACCGTGTTCTCTGTGATAGTAAAGAGCAAAAAGGGCACCCCCCACCTGACATTAACATTAGTTCTTTATATGTGAAGTTACTGTACTCCTCACGAATTACAAGAAGATAATTGTTTTTGTGAACTATGTTCTTGGGAGCAGAATTTTTACACTGATTCTGTCATCAAAGGTTTATGTCCGGTGATGGGTATTAAAGAGGGCACGTACTGAATGGAGCACTGGGTGTTATATGCAAACAATGACTCGTGGAAACTACATCAAAAACTAATGATGTAATGTATGGTGATTAACATAACACAATAATAAAAAATGTAAAAAAAAGTAATGGCTATTCATAATAAAAATTTATTAGAAAAAGAATCTATATCTCTCCCTTTAGAAATAACCCCAATTAAATTTTTGTTGCATAAAAAATAAGTTTATGTCCCATTAAAGCAAGAGCCAAATTTCCATTCGTGGAGAAAATAAACAAGGATTCGTTATTTCTCCCTTTTTTTCCTCCAAGAGGCACCACCTTACATCATACATATGGGTACACACACCAAGATGGTCAAATATATGTTCTAATAGTATATGTTATAATAATGTTAGCCAGTGGAGGAAAGGGGGATAAGAAGCCAAATGCCATTTGCATGTAAAAAGTATCTCCTTTCTCTAAGAAATTTGTACTAATCTAAATTGAAATTGCATTCTAAGCTGGACACTCTCATGTGCATGTTTGTATCAGCAAGGAATTGTTTGTCACACTTCTCCCAAGTATCCAACCCTGAGGCCAGCCCTTAACATTCCTCACATAATATGTTTCTTGTAATAAATTGCAAAGAGCTTTCATGGGATGGACAATTGGTTAAAAAGGATGAATCTGTGCCACAGAGTAGTCGGCCAACATCAATTCCAGCTCCCACGCCACCTGTTTCGTCTGAAATTCTGTTTTAAATCTTCCATTCGCTGCACATTGGAAAAAAGCAGTAAGGAGTGGCAAACCTGATTTGTTGCACTTTTTGTTTTACACCATGGGAAAACATCCACCCAAACAGATGTTAGTATAAGGGCAGCATTTTTGATAGCATGGCTGGTTTATGTCCCTGCCGTTTGCTTCAAGTACTGATACATCATGAAGAACTTAAGACTGGCCCACAGCTTCATTGCCCAGTGTAAATGTGAAGGGGGAAGAGCCACAGATTTGCTTTTAGCTCTTTCCTGTACCCAGTATGGGATACTGGGAGCCACAGACTAGACACATGCCACCAAAGATGAGCAAAAAGCTTATTGTCAGACTCACACACAAAGATTAAACATAATTTTGCCAGAAAAAGTGGCTGTAAATCACTCACAAGTACTATTTTCCAATTTTCAATAAAACTTGCGCTGTGCTAAAACTCAAATTAGGGTTTGAGAGCCTACCAGGAAGTTCTTATGACAAAAAAGAAATCTCCATATAAAGAATACTGTTTTGTATTTTTTTTCTTTTTTAAATATTTTATTTATTTATTTGACAGAGACACAGCAAGAGAGGGAACACAAGCAGGGGGAGTGGGAGAGGGAGAAGCAACTTCCTGCTGAGCAGAGAGCCTGATGCGGGGCTCGATCCCAGGACCCTGGGATCATGACCTGAGCCGAAGGCAGACGCCTAACGACTGAGCCACCCAGGTGCCCTGGATACTGTTTTGTATTAAAACTACAGACATTTCAAATAACTTTTGGTTGGGAAGAAATTTACAGCCAAGAATGGCAAAATGTTTGCATATCTTCATTTCCACAGTCATGACAACACATTAAAAAAAAAAGATTTATTTATTTATTTTAGAGAGAGTGAGAGCGAGCATGAGCAGGGAGAGGGGCGGAAGGAGAGGGAGGGAGAGAGAATCCTCAAGCAGATTCCCTACTGAGTGCAGAGCTTGACTCGGGCTCAGTCCCAGGACCCTGAGATCATGACCTGAGCCAAAATCAAGAGTTGGACGCTCAAGCAACTGAGCCACCCAGGTGCCCCAACACAATTATTTTTAAACACATCCTCACAAAGAGGCAAATGATTACCTCTCTACTTTAAAGGTGGCAAAGTCCAACAAAACCAAAACCAAAACCCTAGGCTTGGATTCAGAAAATCTACTTTCTGGTCAGTCTCCCCTACTTGCTTGCTAGATAGCTTTGGGCAACCAACCTCTCTGGACTCTACTCGCCTCATCTTAGATGCAAGATTCTTTCCAGTTCAAAACATTCTATATTCTAAATCCTCTTTTAGATTCAGAAAAGCAACTAATAGCCTATAGCTATTGTGCTTTTGGCAGACTGCTGAATTACATAGAATTTATTTGTAAGTGGTTAAGTATATTCCTGAGGCAATACTACTACCAATGAAAATTACATTTGTAGTACTTGTTTTGAGGGGCAGAAGGATAGAGGCTTGGGGTGGGTATTGGTAAAAATCAAATTATGGTTTAAGAGCCTACCAAGAAGGGGGGAAAATCAGAGGGGGAGATGAACCATGAGAGACTATGGACTCTGAGAAACAAACTGAGGGTTCTAGAGGGGAGGCGGGTTGGGGGGATTGGTTAGCCTGGTGATGGGTATTAAAGAGGGCATGTACTGAATGGAGCACTGAGTGTTATATGCCAACAATGAATCATGGAACACTACATCAAAAACTAATGATGTATTGTGTGGTGATTAACATAATATAATAAAACAATTTAAAAAACTTACCAAGAACTTCTAAAGTCTTCATGAATAAATTAGCAATTTTAAATTGCTTTAAAAAACTAAAGGAGAAATCAGAGGAGCATTTGATATTGTAGAAAGAAATGGGAAAACTAAACTTTCTGTGAGAAAATTATTCTCTGAAATACAGTTTAGAGTAAGTGGAATTTTGAGGGCAATAGATGCCCTTTAAAACTATTTTTTCACGAGAGTTCCTCAGCTAAACTATTTATATGAGATCCACATGGATTGCATTTTTCTAATTTCTCACTATATATTTTTCTCATTTGTTCTATCACTCTCTCAAGATTATTTAGCACTTCTAGCACTGAACTACTCACAGTATTTCTAATTTGAAAACCAAAAAATGTGTTATTTCTACTTTCAAATTTGGGAGATCATGTTTCAAACATGGAAGGTATTATCAATAATTACACTAAAACCCAGGTAGGAAGGCACTGTGGAACAAGAAGTTTAGCCTTTGGGCCCTGAGCCTATTTTTAAGTGTTTCATGTTTATTTTTGTCCCATACTCCACAAAAAGAGCAGCAGTAAACATGTGATGATCAGCCTTAGTATTTTCACAGTTAAGGTATTGTTTTTATGTAAGTTAAACTTTTCTTCCTGAGTATTAGAGAAATCTTATGTATAAATTCTCAAAATGCCTTAAATACTAATAAGAGATAAGATCCTTTTCAAAATTCTCAAAATGCCTTAAATACTAATAAGAGATAAGATCCTTATCTTTCTGGATACCACTTATTCACTTGGGAGGAGAAAAAAACAGGTAACACTAGTCATTGTTTCAGAAAGGACACAATATTCTAGGCTGCATTAAAAAGGTATGTGGAATGCATAAAAAAATGATCAGTTTTTTCTTTTCTTTTTTTTTTTACACTGGGCAGACATCTACTATATTCATTTGGGGGCTCTACAGGGGGAAATAAAAGATAATAAAATGATTTGGAAAGGATTTCAAGAAAATTCTCAACGAAGAGTACAATTTTAGGAACTAAGAATTACACAACTTGGAAAAAAAATTTAATACTTAACTTGATACCTGAGATTTATGAGGAGTTCTCAGAGTACAGTGATCAGGTCCATATATATTAAAAATACAACAAGCTAAATTGAAAATACTATTATATTAGATATGTTACATTTCCTCTTTTGAAGATCCCTATTTATTTATTTGACAGAGAGAGACACAGCGAGAGAGGGAACACAAGCAGGGGCAGTGGGAGAGGGAGAAGGAGAAGCAGGCTTCCCACCAAGCAAGGAGCTCAATGCGGGGCTCAATCCCAGGACCCTGGGATCATGACCTGAGCTGAAGGCAGATGCCCAACGACTGAGCCACCCAGGCGCCCCAGGAATAGATTCTTATATTTCAAAGATATTATTACATAGGCTTTTAGAAAACAGCAGAGATAGCCCTCAAAATGCTTTCATTGCAGTAATAAACACTGACAGCAGATGCTAAAGGCCTGTAATTTCCGGGCATCCACTCAACCTCTAAATTTACTTAGTGCGGTAAGTGTAATGGAAAGACTATCTGTCTTCTTCACAGGATGTTGTATCAATATAGTACAACAAACGTGAATTGTTAATGTGTAAAACAAAAACGCCTAAATCGTCATTATCCAATCTCTGCTCTGAGTTTATAATCCAGTAGTAGAGACCATATGAACAATTGTGTTTTTTTTTTTAATTTATTTATTTGAGGGAAAGAATGAGAGAGAGAGAACACACGAGAGGGAAGAGGGTCAGAGGGAGAAGCAGACTCCCCGCTGAGCAGGGAGCCCGATGCGGGACTCGATGCCCGGACTCCAGGATCATGACCTGAGCCGGAGGCAGTCGCCCAACCAACTGAGCCACCCAGGCGCCCTGAACAATTCTAATAGAAGCCAGAATGACCCAAATCCTGGGAAGGAGGAATAAATCAGTCGTGCCATTCTCCTCTCACAGAGGAGAAAATGATTGATTTCAACAGGAGGGTTGGGGAAGGGTTCACAGAAACGGCAGCGTTTGAGTTGGGCTGCGAGGATGAGAGCTCCAGGAGCATCCGGATACAGTGCAAAGGAAGTCAACACGATGGAGTCAGCAGCCTCAGCTCTAGCCCACTTCTGCCTGCCCCGGCCCGGGAAGCTCGCAGGCGTCTCCTGCACGGAGGGGGCCCTGAGCATGTGCCTTTGCCCGCCTTGCTGGTGGTTTAGGCAGGAAGGAGCAGCGAAGTGTACGTGCTGATTTAACTGTGGACTCAGCTGTTTTTATCCACCTGTGCACAGAAAGGCTCCTGATGTAGGAGATTGGCCAGAATCCTAGTGTGTATGTTCTTCTTCCCAATGGAGAGAACCCTTGCAGAGGGATGGTAATCCCTGATCTTGCCGACTGCCAAGTACTTCTAGTCGTAAGACTACAGATGCACTTCTGCCATCCAGTTTTAGCTGCTTTGATTGGAGAAGTCTCATTGTTTGTTACTCTTTCATGATTTTTTTAAAATTGTACTGGTTCTACCAGATTTTATCCATTTTAGTTTGGAGTGTGAGTCTTAAAAATTTCTTACTTTTCATGTTTAACTTTTGACAGACACCAGGAAGCAGTAACATAACATAGTCCTATGTTAGTCCTGCTTGAGACAAGGAAAATTGGCGTATTTTGCCCCTGCTTCTCCAGTTAGCTCAGCATAAATATTTTCAGGATCCAGGTTTAGATGTTTTTATTTGAATGTGGGCTTATCTCTTTAAATTTGGATGCAGTTTTCAGGATTCAATTTTTGCACCTGAGACTAAGGATATCATAGACACTGATAAAAACATTCAGATCCAGTAGATAAATAGGTAAAGAAAACAAACAGAACATTTATAAGACACTATTACTAGTCAAGATGTAGGAAAAAATTTAAACCTATCATGAATAACAACAAAATACCCTGTCATAGGAAGGGTGGGAAAAAAGAAACTAGAAATCTCATATATTGCTGGTACCAATATAATATGGAACAGCCCTTATGGAAGATCTTTTTGGTCCTAAAGTGTTCTTATTCTATGAGTACATCTTATGGAACTTATACTAAGAAATTGACCTCAAAGAAAATGTTTTCCAGTATACTGGATTACCGTAGAAACCTCCTCAGTGAACTTCCTGTTTTTATTCTTGCCCTACACCGCCCCCAACCCCTCACTTCCAGCACAGTCCATTTTCAACACAGCAAGCAGAGTGACCCACTCTTCCGCTTAGGACCCTTCGTAGCTCCTGATTTTATCAGGGTGAGAGGCCAAGGCCTTACATGGGCCTAAAAGGCCGTTTGCTCTCTCTCCGTGACCTGTGGGACCTCATCTCTGTGACTCTGGCTGTTCCTTCTACAAGCCGGCCATACTCCTGCTTCAGGGCCTTTGTTCTTGGTGCTCCCTCTGCCTCAATGCTCTTCTTTCCCCAGAGACCCACGTGAGCCCACTCCCGCTTCTCAGCAACCCTCTGCCTGGCTGTCGTCTTCCCAGGGAGGCCTGGCCTCACCAACTCCATTTAAAATTCCAATTCACACTCCTACCCCTGGACCCAGGCTGGATTGCCCGTGTTCACCTTACCCTGTTCTTGTTCTTCTATGTACAATATAAATTACCTACGATGTTCATCTGTTTTCCCCACACAAATGCAAGGTCCACAAGGGCGGGGACTTTTGTATGTCTTGCACTGACATAGCCAAAGAACTCGGAATAGCACCTGGCACGTATATAGGTAGTCAATAAATAATTGCTGAATTTTAAAATAGCAAAAAAGAGGAGGCATTTCTAGAAACAGAGGGTTGGCTAAATAAAATCATTGTAACCAGATGCATTCAGGACTGATGTAATTAAAGCCCTCTCATCTTTCAGCAGGCTTCAAACCTTTGCAACCAGGTACTCAAAAAGGGGAAGGAGTCCTTGATGTGTTGGGTATTCCTAATAGAGAAGGGACACACTGAAGCTTTCCTCTCAGGGTACACCAGGATAACCTTAAGTCATGGCATTCGGGGTATGACTGATAGATGCATTGTTGGTCCTGACACAGAGAGCTCAGAAAAGATTTTTTGACCGAAGCAAAGAGCAGCTTATGCCTTCCCTCCTGGCTGCAGTGGGCTCCTGGCTCCCTCTGAGTTGGGGGATAATGTGAGAAGTGGAGTTTGTTCTCACAGGTCATCCAAATAGGGTAATGTCAGGTCAACGGCAGAAGCCCTGACCTGCAGCCGGCCTCACATTTTACAAAGCTCTTGTCTTGTCGCCGCGCGGTCTCTGCTCCTGTCAGAGCGCAGCCAACCGCCTCACTGCTCCGACTTCTCTGCGGCTGTCCCATCAGAAGCAGAGGTTTCTCTGTCACCGGGCCTTCGGAAGACAGGTGCCAGGTGTAGTGCTGGCGGGATGGCCGATTCCTGTGGGCTCAGGCACTTTATCCAATCAGTTTGATTGATAACTTAGAAATCAAAAGTTATTCACATCGGGTGTAAATTTTTCTGATTTGAAACCAAAAACACATTTAATATTTAACACTAAACTTAGTATTAACTTTATTCCCTTTCGTTTTTTTCCTACCAGGAGGCAATGATAACCTTCTGTGCATGAGCTCACTACAAAGGCAGACATCTAGTTTTCTTCCTCTTCTTCTTAGGGGAACAGTCTCAAACAGAACATCAACTGAGAAATCCCCAGTATCACTGATCCCTCGATTATCTAAACCAATGGGTTTGAAATTTGAATATATAAGACTCATGGCGATGAGGGGAAAACATGTTTGGGGCCCCCTCCCCCCAAATTCTGAGTTAACAGATTTTTAGGGAAAGCTGGAAAGATTTTTAAGAAGCATTCTAAGTAATTCTGAAGCTGGTGTTTCAAAGACCCCCACAGGCGAACCCTGATACACACCTTGGACAGAATGTACAAGGAGAATCAAAAAAGACACTACCCAGAATTTATAGATGTAATCCACTCTATAATAAGAGGGTAATAAGTAATAAAGATAATTGAGCAGTCACAAGACATATCTTTATCTATGACAATGCAATGATCCCTCTTCTGGGAATAAATCATCAAATGCTGCTCTTAATGAGTATACAAACTGCTAAACATACATGTAGTCCTTGATGGAGAAATGGGTTTTATGAAATTCAATGCACACCTTCTGCACAATAATGGGGTGAAATTAAACGTCCCATGTATGAAATGATTCTGTCTGTATGTGAAAAATAAAACCTCAGAAAAATTTCAGATACTTATAATAACAGCAAGTTTGAGAAAAATGAATCATCGATAGTCTACCTCTGATTTTTCACATCCACAGTTACTGGCTCTAGTAAGTGTTACTTAAACCCATCCACGGGTCACTTTTGGTTTCCTAATTTGTTGGAGGCAATTTTAACAATGGTTTACTCCACTTTTTCCAGGAGTTTTCCTTTATAACTATACAGTATAAAATTTACTAATTGTTCCATGGGAAAGGGCTGGAAAAGATCAAATCAGCTAGTCTGGAAGACACCATGAAACAATCATGAAATAGCCATTCAGTTAAATGTAACCGTCACCATTATAATGATGGCCATGTAGCAATGTAGAAAGATGCCTGTATGAGAAAAACTAAAATTCAAAATTATATATTTATTAAGATTATAACTATGCAAAATCATATATTGTGAAGACAATTTTGATTAACCATACTGAGGTCAGCAAGGCTCACTAAGTAACATCTAAGTACTACTAACTTCTAGGAGGGGAGGAGTCCAGCAGGTGCGGGTGGCCCCACCAGACATGGCCTCTCTCTTCCAACTCTCAGGAGATTAATACACAACATGCCATAAGCCCATTAATTTGTCTTTTGATAACTCAGCTTACTGTTTTACAACTACTGTAACATTAGTTGTTCCTTATTTCCTCTATGCTTTATTATTTCCACAAAATAAAAAATCAGTGTTATCAATAAACTTAAAAACAAGAGATTCTCTCCTCACATTCTTAATGTCCTCCAAAGAAGTTTACAGATTCCCAAAGACGTCTCAAGTGAACATGACTATGTCACTTGAGCTAATCACTTTAACCCTCTGTGCCTGTCTCCTCGTCTGTAGAACAGGCATACTCTGAGCTTTGCCTACATCACAAGGCGGCTGTATGTGGGAAGCAACATGCATAGCAGGATGGCAAAACACAGCAGTTAGAGCCATACTGTCAAGAGTGCTAATTCTGGCTCTGAAACTGACTGTGACCTAGGGCAAGTTACAGAACTTCTCGGAGCCTCAAAATGAAGTGGGCAATCCCTACCTTATAGGGCATTATGCATGCATGACATCTAAAACCAACGACACAATAGATGCTCAAGAAATGGTTAGCTATTGTAACAGTGCTTTGTAAATTTCAAAACAGATTATGCAAATAGAACATGCTCATAATGATAACAGAGAAAAGATCTGAACGGAACTGGCCAGAACAGCACAGTAAGGGGAGTGTGAGCAGACAAGATGTTCTTGGGAGAGGAGCGAGTAGCGTGGCATGGCTGGAGGGTGGGACTCCTGGGGAAACCAGAGGGTCTGATTCTTCTTCTCCAAAACATGGAAAGCCATTGAAGCCATTCTGAGAAAATGTAACAAGGCAAGACCTTTGCTTTAGGAAAATAACTGGCCATGTGGAGGATGGCATGAAAGGGAGAAAAAGCCGGAGACAGCACAACTCGCTCAGAAGACAGGAGGGCATGAGCTGGAGCTAGAGCAAAGGGGCTGAGGTGGAGGCCTGGATCCAGGGACCACGGAGAGGGGCTGGGAGGCTCCAGGGATCCAAGTGAATCAGGGGCCAGAGGGAGGTGGAAAGGAATGGAGAGGGCCAAGAAACATTTAGATGATCTTCATGAATGAAGACGGGAGGAGGTTGTTCAATATGATTTCAAGGGTTTGAGTGGGGGAGGCTAGGAGAATGTGAATTCCACTGCTGAAGAACGAGGGAAGATAAGAGTTCAGTTTTGGACCAGAGGGGTTGCAGACATCCAAGAGATAGACCTCACACGAGAGACCTGGGCTTCTTATGAAAACTTCAGCATCATTGCCGGAGAGGTGAGAATTGAGACTTAAGGGGACTGAATGAGAATCAGAGAGTTTAGGCCCTCTAAAGTAATAAATTCTAAGAAAGAGCCTTAATAAATATAAACACAATACACAGGCCTAATAAGAGGACAGAGTTTGGCTAAAGAAAGGTCCCACCAGCAACTTGAAAAAAGATAATGTGGTATGAAAATGAGAATAATTATCCACAGTAATCTAATTAGCTTACTAAATTTGTAATTTCTATATTAACCCACAGAAATAAAAGCTAATAAAATTGATGGGTTCCTTCAGCCACAGAAATTAGAACTGGTCAAAACTCAATGCTTCTAAATTTCTGCTACGAAATCAAAATCTTTTCATATCAATAAATATCCGAATAACTTAAAAATATCAGTCTTTATTTACATATTGTATATCTCAAAAAAGGCTGGGGGAAAAAAGTTTCAACAGGAAGTCAGTCAATTCTCATAGATCTGCCTGTTGCTAGCACTTGGGGGGAGAGGGGGTCGCGGAATCCTTGGAGATTGGAATCTTGATGGCAGAACTTCAAATGTTCGAATCACTTGCCAAGGAAGTGCCACACTTGCTCTGTGTTTGAAATGGGGAAGAGGGTGTCGGGGAAGGGGTAAAGAGGGAGGGAGGGGAGGGAGAGAAGACAAATTTAATTTAGACCTTTACGAAGTATTTAGAAAACAATCACAAGCTTGGTATGACACATTTCCCTATTTCAGGTTACTCCCCTTTAAACTCTTGTCCTAAGTTCTCTCATTTGGCTCAGGCCTTATATAAAACTGTGCTAAAAATTCCAGAGCCTTCCCATTTTATTCCCTTCATCTTTCTGGATCATTTTAGTCTCTACCGAGTAACACAGAAGTCAGTGTCCTAGCTACAGCATGAAAGATCTAGGAAAACCTTGTACTGTAAAATTTGCCTGTCAAATATCCCAAAATGGGATAGTATTGTAAAGAAACAGTCTGTTAGTTTCCCATATAAGGAATATAGCTTGCTTTCCCATGAAATGTCTACAGATCTGCTCTTTTCTAAACATCGTAGAACTTGACACAGTAAATAGTTCTCATTTTCCTCCAATTTTGCAAGTTGAATGCTCTAATGTTTTATATTAAAACAAAGATCAAAAATTTTGCAAAGTTTCAAAGATGAATGCTTCGTGCCTATGCTTATATTCTGAAATTCTTACTACACAACATTTTTACTTGTTTCTTAAAACAGCTTCAAATAATGGTTAACAAAAATACAGTATTTTCAATCCTATAAATTTTGATTTTAAGATATTTACTTAAAATGATTCATTAAAATGATAAGATAATAAAGAAAATCCCCCAAATTCAGGTATCTGGAGTCTCATTAAATTTATCAGAAGTACCTGAAACCTTTCAGTACTTCACCAAAAATGTCACTAACTCTAGCCTAAAAGTAATATATGTGCCCCTTCTCATTTTCTGAAATTAGGAAATAATTGATTTCATCTGAAAATTTTAAAGACTATTTTAAAAACTATTTTACTTGGTTTATATAACTTTTAAATTAACCTATTGTACTTTTTCTGGTTTCCACCATTATAAACAAATTTATATATCTAGCTCCTCAAGAACCAAAACCGTACCTTCTTCTTTACTTCTTCCCTTATTTGATGATGATGACACCTGAAAGATAAAAACAGAGTCCCTGTCATGAATATCTAGATGTGGAAACTACATCCACAATGTTTTTTTTTTTCTTCGTGAAACTATAGAACAAACGTTATGCGCAATGGTTCTCTCACCTGAGAAAAGTTAAGTATTCCTCTTTGCCTCTAATTATCATTGCTTCTTCTTTTGGATAAACAAACCACAGATGTAGGGTCAAATAAAAAAAGCATGCTTGAAAATATTTTTCTCATTAACCCATGGGAACTACTGAGAATGCTGAGGAGAGAGAGAGGTTTTCTTTCAGTTGCTTCCCTGGCTGAGGACTAAAGGACAAAAATCCAACATACACATTCAAAGACACGTCATGCACGTGCACGTACGTAAACACACACACACATTATATAATTTATTTAGCTGTCTTTTAGAGCATTTTTCTGTTTATTTCCATGACTGGGCCAAGATTTATAGAACAAATAATAGTATAATCTGTGATAGACAAGTTTGAAAGAAAGACTTTTCTGAGATATCAGATTTTTTTTCCTAATTAAGAACAATACATTTTTTAGTTGTTGTTTCTTTTTTTTTTTTTTTCAACATTTTATTGAGAGACCCCTCATCCATGGAGAGGAATGCACCAAGCCCAAGAATTAACATCTATGTAATCACCACCCAAGTTGAGAAATGGAACAGGCCAGGCCCTTCCCCAATCATAACTTTTTCTCCCCTTGGGATAACCACTACCCTGATTTTATAAAACATTTGAGATTTCAAATTTAATAATCAACTTCTAATTCTCTGATTTTGCTCACCTTCAATAGGAAAGATCTGTTTCTAACCTTTGAGGTATGGGACAAAGGTACATAGGGAAGACCGCATACCATACATGTGAATACTTAAAAGTTATAAATCAAGCTAACAAAGTGATGAATGGAGTGTAAAGTATGTTCCATCCTCCTATCTTGAGAAATACACTTTTGTAACGACTTGGAAGCCCTCGTTTGGCATTCTAGACACCCCAGAGACTGCCTGAATACAGCAGAGTAAGGAAAAGAGGCACGTGGCCCTCATCCTGCCCCACTTCTCTCCCATTCGCAGGCTCCAGTCTGTATTGAGGGACCTCACTTGCACAAGGGCAGAAATTCCAGCCCACACATATATGTACTCCCTGCCTCCGAACAGCCACCCAATGGCCCCTGCAGAAGTAACAGCGAGCACACTGTTCACAAAGGAAGAGCATGGATTTGGGGAGATGCCCATGAAGACCCTGGAAACAGGCCTGCAGCTATGTGGGCAAAGAATTCCAGGATTTTGAGTAGCTACAGGGTGGTATGGAATGCGGGGGCTTGGCTCCTGGTGAATGCACAACTTTGGTCCCTTGGTCTTGCCTTATGGGGCGGGACATAACTGATGAAGGCCAAAGCAAAGTAGGGCCCTCCTTGCTTAGGTCTAAGGGCAGTACTAAATAAGAACAAGTCAGTAGGAAGAAAAACTTAAATTTCAGCAATAGTAAATAGTCTCTGGATAGTTAATGCGTCAACTTGGAAGGTGTTTGTAGCTGAGATTAACATTTAAATAGGTAAACTCTCAGTAAGGCAGACTGCCCTCCTCAATGTGGGTGGGCCTCAACCAATCAGTTGAAGGTATGACTAGAACAAAAAGACCAGCCTCCCCAAGCAAGAGGAAATTTTCCAGCAAACTGCCTTTGGACTTCATCTGCATCCCTGGCTCCCCTCTGTCTCCAGCTTGCTGGCCTACTCAGATTCTGGACTCACTAAGCCTCCACAATCACTTTTTACATATATCTATACAACCTATTGTTTCTTTGGAGAACCCTAATACATTCCTCTGAATCATAAATAGTTTAAAGTTATTTTTCCTTCTACTCTTTAAGAAAAAAGCTAATCAAATGTACTTTATGTTCTGTCACAGAAAAATGATGTAACAAAAAAACCTCTGTATAAATTCTATATAAAACATCCTTGAGATTTCCAAGTACTTCAAAAAAAAAAAAAATCAAGAAAAATTCTATTCAGCTTCCTAGCACAAGAAAATGCTTAATGATGGTTGGTTTGGAGGATGACAGAACTTATGTAAACCTGGGTGTGCAAGTGACTCCCAGTATAAAAATTATACTCATTTGAGAGTAGGCCTCTGGGATTTGATGGCTGTTTTACTACACAGACAATAAGATAGAGTAACTTCTTTATTCTTTGAAATTGGTATGCTCTTTCAATTGTGCAGGACATCTATTACAAAGTTTGTTGGAAAGTTAGCTGTTTAGTTTTCCTGTTCAAAATGAGCAGCTGTTTCTTGCTGGAGCTGCCAAACATTTCAGAGGAAGGAAATGTGTGGTATATAAGCATACATCAGAGATACTGCAAGTTTGGTTCTGCCACTGACATAATGCAAATATTGCAATAAAATGAGCCAAATGAATTTTTGATCTCCTAGTAAAGGTTATGTATACACTCTATTAAGTGTGCAATAGCATTATATCTAAAATAAAAATGTAAATACCTTAATTTAAAAATTACTGCTAAAAAATGCTAACCATCACCTGAGTTTTCAGTGAGTTATAATCTTTTTGCTGGTGGAGGGTCTTGCCTTGATGTTGACGGCTGCTGACTGATCAGGTTGGTGGTTCCATACGTTTGGGTGGCTTAGCAGTTTCTTAAACAAGGCAACAGTGAAGTTTGCCACATCGATTGACTTCTCCTTTCATGAATAATTTCTCTGCAGCATGTGATGCTGTTTGACAGCATTTTACCTACAGTAGAACTTGTTTCGAAACTGGAGTTAATACTCTCAAACCCTGCTGCTACTTTATCAACTGAATTTATGTAATATTCTAAATCCTTTATTTCAACAATCTTTACAGCATCTTCACCAGGAACAAATTTCATCTCAAGAAAACACTTTCTTTGTTCATCCATAATAAACAACTCCTCATTCAACTTTTACCATGAGATTGCAGCAATTCAGTCCCATCTTCAAACTCCACTTCTCATTCTAGTTCTCTTCCTATTTCCACCATATCTGCAGCTACCTCCTCCACTGAAGTCTTGAACCCCTCAAAGTCATCCATGAAGGTTGGAATCAACTTCTTCCAAACTCCTGTTCACGTTGATATTTTGACCTCTTCCTTTGAAATACAAATGGTCTTAATTAGGTCTAGAATGGTGAGGCCTTTCTAGAAGGTTTTCAATTTACTTTGCCCAGGTCCATAGAGGAATCACTTATCTGTGGCAGCTATAGCCTTATGAAAGGTATTTAAGTTGTAAGACTTGAAAGTCCAAATCACTCCTTTGATCCATGAGCTGCAGAATGCATGTTGTGTTAGCGGGCATGAAAACAACATGAATCTCACCGTATATCACCATCAACTGTCTTCAGTGACCAGATGCATTGTCAACGAGTAATAATATTGTGAAAGGATACTAGGTCTCAACAGTGGGCTTAAATAGTCAGTAAACCATGTTGTAAACAGATGTGCTGTCATGCAGGCTTTGTTGTTTCATTTACAGAGCACAGACAGAGTAGAGTTAGAATTCTTCAGGGTCCAAGGATTTATGGGAAGGCAATGAAGTCACCAGCTTATGAGCCCCTGACAAGTCGGCCTGTCCTTTGAAGCTTTGGAAGCCAAGCACTGAATTCTGCTCTCTCGCTATGAAAGTTATAGATGGCATCTTCTTCCAATAGAAGGCTGTTCCATCTACACTGAAAATCAATTGCTTAGCGTCTTCTCTCTCATCATCTTAGCTAGACTTTCTGCTGACTTGCTGCAGCTTCTTTTCCAACAGCACTTGCTGCTTCACCTTGAACTTCTATGTTATGGAGACAGCTTCTTTCCTAAAACCTCATGAACCAACCTCTGCCAGCTTCCAACTTCTCTTCTGCAGCTTCCTCACCTCTCAGCCTTCACAGAATTGAGAAAAGTTAGGGCCTTGCTCTGGATTAGGCTTTGGCTTAAGGGAATGTTGTAGCTGGTTTAATCTTCTGTCCACACCGCTCAAACATTCTCCATAGCAGCAATAAGGCTGTTTTGCTTTCGTATCACTTTGGGTGTTCACTGGAGTAGTGAAGAACTTTTCCTTTGCATTCACAATTTGGCTTATTGTATGAAGCAAGAAGACTAGTTTTGGGCCTGTCTTGGCTTTCAAAATGTGCCTTCTCCATTAAGGTTAGTCGTTTTTAGCTTTTGATTTAAAATGAAAGATGTGGGACTCTTCCCTTCACCTGAACACTCAGAGGCCATTGTAGGGTTATTAATTGGCCTAATTTCAATATTGTTGTGTCTCAGGTAATAGGAAAGACTCTCTTTGGGCCAGATGGGGAACAGCCAGACAGTAGAACAGTCCGAATACACACATTTGTCCATTACCTTCACTGCCTTTTATGAGTGTGGTTTGTGGCACCCCAAAACAACTACAATGGTAACATCAAAGCTCCCTGATCACAGATCACCATAACAAATATGGTAATAAAAAAGTTTGAAATATTGTGAGAATTACCATAACATGACAGAGATACAAAGTGAGCAAATGCTTTTAGAAAAGTGGCACAGAGCCAATAGACTTGCTTAACAGTTATCACAAACCTCAATATGTATACAATGGCAGCATCTGTGAAGCACAATAAGGTGAATGGCAATAAAATGAGGCATGCCTGTACAAAACAGGATAATTGGGCAACTTCTCATTAACCTAAAAAAGTACTACAGGACAGAAACGAACAAACTACTCTAGCTGAAACACTTACCATTACGTTTTATTTTAAAAATAATTTCCAGGGGCACCTGGGTGGCTCAGTCGGTTAAGTGTCCGCCTTCAGCTCACATCATGATTCCAGGGTCCTGGGATCGAACCCTGCATTGGGCTCCCTGCTCTGTGGGGTGTCTGCTTCTCCCTCTCCCACTGCCCCTCCTCACCTCCCGACTTGTGCTCTCTTTCTCTCTACCCCCCTGCACTCTCCCTCTCAAATAAACAAAATCTTAAAAAAAATAATTTTCAGAATGTTATTTCTTCATTCATTTTTTTTAAAGATTATTTTTATTTTTAAGTAATCTCCACACAGAATGTGGGGCTCAAACTCACAACCCCAAAATCAAGAGTCATGTGCTCTACCAAGCCAGCCAGGCACCCCCTTATTTCTTCAACCTTAAAATATATTTCTTGGTTAGTAGAATATATTCAGTGTGTACAAAGCCTTATAAAAAAAGAAAACAAACATCACCAATAAGTCAAATGCTCAGAGATAAGAACTCTTACAGTTTGGGGGTCATTTTTTTTTTTTTACATTTTTCCATATTAACATATGCCAGAAGAGAGACCAACATTTAAATCTGAGAACAAGGGGTTCATGAGACACATCTGCTCTTCAATTCTGCACCTATAGTCAAAGGCTTCCTGATTTTTTTTTTAAAGATTTTATTTATTTATTTGAGAGAGAGAGAATAGAGAGAGAGAGAGCACAAGAGGGAAGAGGTTCAGAGGGAGAAGCAGACTCCCCACTGAGCAGGGAGCCCGATGTGGGACTCGATCCCGGGACTCCAGGATCATGACCTGAGCCGAAGGCAGTCGCTTAACCAACTGAGCCACCCAGGCGCCCTCAATGGCTTCCTGATTCTTAAATGTAACAACAAACCACACCTGCTTACAAAAAAATGGAAGAACTAAGAGCAGCACAGAGGAGCACCTAAAAGTGACCCAATCCCAACTCTGTCAGAAGTCACCACCACGACGTTTTCATGGTAAGAAATGAAGAAAGCATTTTCAGTTACTTACAGGAAAAATGTGGGCACCCTCTAATCATCTAATACAAATTCTCCACAAAACAGTATTATTTTATATTCTTATTCTAAAAATGCCATCTCTCCTTTTCCCACTCCAAAAATACTTTCATAAACGAATCTGGAGTTTTCAGTACCAAAGTATTCCTCTTTCTTTTACCCACCAAAGAAAGCTTACTCTAGCCTCTGTCCCGATTCATGCTTAAACTGCATTTTAAGTTGATATGAACCATTAATACAACTGCTCTGTACTTAGTGCCTCTACTTCATATAACGCCACCAGGTCCCTATAAGCATCTTCCATTGCAGGTTACATTTGTTCAACTTAATTAACTAACGTGATACACTGACTGAAACAGTATAAAACTGTGCTTTCCTATATAAGAATTGATATTCTTTCACTTTATTATAAGGGTTCAAAATTAAAGGGAAAAAAAGTTCCTGGTTTTTCATTCAGGTATAGCAGGGTTGTAGTTGATTAATTTAATTAATTAAATTGATTTAATTAAATTGATTTAATTAATTAAATTATCTTGAATATTCTCTTCCTGCATTATATTTCCACAGTTCATAAGGCAATTGCTGTGTATTAGTTTTACTTTTACATTTCTTTTCTGATTTTTGCTTTAGAAAGCCAGCAAAATATGACCAATTCTTAGTTATCCATAGACAAAATGTAGAGTATTTTAGGTTATGTAAGCTTAATCTACTTCCTCTTTTTTTTTTTTTTTTAGATTTTATTTATTCATGAGAGACAGAGGGAGAGAGAGAAGCAGAGGGAGAAGCAGGCTCCCAAGGAGCAGGGAGCCCAATGCGGGACTCGATCCCAGGACCCTGTGATCATGACCTGAGCCGAAGGCAGACGCTTAACGACTGAGCCACCCAGGCACCCAACTTCCTCTTCCTTTCAATAATGTATATAATTGGCTAGAATCAAACAAAATGACCTTATTTTCATTTGTTTTGTTCACCTTTGAGTGGTGATACAGAGTGAGCTTTTAAGAAGTCAAAAAGGAACATCTTTGTAATTATTAAAATTTTTCAAAGTGTCTTTTCTTGATAAATCAGGATCTGATTCTAGTGCACTGACCTTTAACATTCAGCTGAGGAGTCCTGACATCAAATACAAAATCACCATCCCAAATTTCACACAACACTGCGGATATCACTGCTTCACTAAAGAAATAAAGTCTACCAAATGTAGTCAGTACATTTTTAATTAAAGTAGAAATTTCCCCCTTACTCTTCTCCTTCAACGCACTACTCATGACCCTATGAACCATCATCACGGCCATCTCTGAGCTTTGTGTGCTCCAGGTTTGCCTGAGACTGCTTTTAGGGGAAACCTGGCCAAGGGAAGGCAAAAACAAAGTCAGACTGCTGCTGCTGCTGAGACTTCTCTGGGAGGTACTCTCTTCTCCCAGTTCCAGAAGTTTCTAGTGCTTTCCACCACTCCTGTGAGCTAAAGGTTCACAGTATCATGAGACTGGGCACTGCAACTGAGTAGGAGTGTGCTACTTATTCTCTTTGTCCTGAATCCTAAATTCTAGGAATTTTAATCCCTGAGGCTACCAGGCTGTGCAGGGCCTGAGACAGGTCTGGGAATTTCTTTAGCAATGAGTGTGGTTCTTTCTCAGTCCCACATGCACTGAGTTTGTGTGTGCAACCTCACAAAGGTCAATTCTTTTTTTTTTTTCCCCCAGCAAAATGACTACAGTCACCAAATACAAAAAAACCTTACAAATTACCTAATTCAAACTTTCCCCAACTTCGCATGATGCCTAGAGATTTTCCATTTCCTCAGAGAGCAGAATACAAGGAAAGTGCTTAAATAGAAGCATGTGGGAAAATTCTGGGGAAAAAATTCCCAGATGGGAAAAGTGGTTAAGTATTAGAATAAGTTATGTTGTAGAAACTAACTTCTCTTTCCTCTTCCCTTTCTGTTCATGTCTCTGAATATAGGACTGATTCTCATTGAATAATTTAAATTAGTCACAATGACTTTTCCAATATCCAACAATGGGATGGGCTATCCCATGAAGGAGTGACATCCTCATCACTGGAAGTATTCAAGAAGCTGGAATAGAAGGGATTTTTCTCTCTGTGGTCCATTTAATTCAACAACATTAATGCCAATAGTGATAATAAAACCCAACGTGTATTGAGTACTTTCTAGCTGCTTCACATTTTACCTGAATTATCTCATCCAATTCTCTATAACTCTTATAAGGAAGATAGTATTCTTAGCTCCATCTTATAAATAAACCAGGCATAAATAAGTTAAATAATTTGTCTTAAGTTATGAATGAAAGACCTGATATTTGGACCTAGATGGTCTGACTCTGGAACTTTTTTTTTTTTCCATAATGAAACTCACTGGACTAACACCAACATAAAATAAATGGTGCACATTGTATTTATAGTATCGTTTAGTAAGTTTTGACATATATACACACTCAAAGTCATCATCGTAATCAAGATAATAAACATATTCCCCACTATCCCCAATTTCTTCCTGTCCCTGTAAAAGAAACTATGAAATCTTTCCTCCCTTGGCTCTCCCCCAAACTCTCCAACCAATGATGTTTTGTGTCACTATACACGAGCATTTGCATTTCCTAAAATTTTATATAAATGGTATGATATAATGTGTATGTCTGCCTTTATATACCCAATTTTCTAAATTTTTAAAAATTGTCAGCCATGTTATAAGCATGTACCAAATACTCATTTTTTTATTGCTGAGTACTCCCACTGCTGAACGTATGGTCTGAATATACCACAATTTATCTATCCATTCATCTGTTGATGGACATATGGGTTGTTTTCACTTTTTGTCTATTACAAAGAAAGCTGATATAAACATTTGTGTACAAGTCTTTGTATGGACATATACTTCCATTTCTCTTGCGTAAATATCTAAAAGTGGAATGGCTAGATCACATGGTAGGTCTATGCTTAACTTCTCAAGAAAATGCCAAATTATTTTTTCCATAGTGGTTATATCATTTTTCATTCCCATCAGCAGGCTATGGAATGACCAGTTCCTCCACATACTTGCTCACAACTGGAATGGCCAATCTTTTATATTTTTAGCTATTCTAAGAAGTGTGTATGTCATTGTGGTTTTTAATTTATATTTCCTTAATGACTAGTCAAGCTGAGCATCATCTCACGTGTTTTCAGTATGTCGTCTTTGGCAAAGTGACCATTCAAATATTTTGCACATTTCCTTTGGGGGTGAGGGGATGTTTCATTTTCTTATTAATGAATTGTGAGAATTCTTTATATAATATAGGACAAGTCCCTTTTTCAGGTATATGATTTTCAAATATGTTCTTACTGTATGTGGCTTTTTATTCTCTTGAGTATTTTTTACAGAAGAGAAATTTTTAATTTTGATAAAATTCCATTTATCATTTTTAAAAATGGGTTATGCTTTCAGTGCCATATCTAAAAAACTTTGTCTAATGAACCCAAGATCAAAATAGGTTTACAGTTTTATGTTTTAAATTTTGGTCTAGGATACATTTTAGACAATTATCATATATACAGTGCAAGGTATGGACTGAAGTGAGGTTTCTTTGGTACCATATGGAATAACCAACTGTTCAAGTACTACTTGTTGAAAAGATATCATTTTGAAAATCAGTTGTCCACATATATGTAGGTCTATTTCTGGATTTGGTTTCATTGATTTGTCTAGTTTTACACCATTACTAAAGTCTCTTGATAACTGTAGTTTTATAAAATGTCCTGAGATCAGGAAGTTACTATTCCAACTTTCTTCTTAGTAAAGTTGTTTAATTTATTCTAGGTCTCTGGTACTTATGAGTTTGTTAATTTCTATAAAAAAGTGTATTAGAATTTGATTGACATTGCACTGAAATCTATATAGATCAATTTGAGAAGAACATAATTTGAGTCTTCATGATGTATTTACTATGTTTATAAATATATCTATTAATGTAGTTCTCTGATTTCTGTTGGCAATGCTTTAGTTTAACAGGCTCTTCACATATTTTTTTCCAGATATATCCCTAGGTGTTTCATATTTTTGATGCCATGATAAATATATTTACTTTGTTTCCAAATGTTTATTTCTAGCATATAAAAATGTAATTGTTTTTTGTATATTGATCTTGTATCCTGCAACAAACTTGTTAAATTCACTTATTCTGGTCGCTTTCAGGTATATTTTATTGACTATTCTACATAGACATTCATGTCATCTTCCTTTATAAGCTGGATGCCCTTTCCTTCTTTTTACTGCACTGGCTAGAACCTACAATGCTGAATAAAAGTAGTGGAAGTCAGTTAGGCCAAGTATTGTGTTTATGGAAAGATTTTAAGTGCACATTTAATTTGTTTATGCCTATTTCTTCTTCAGTGAACTTTGGTAATTTACATATCTCAAGGAATCTGTCCATTTCATCCAAGTTGTCAAATTTACTGGTATAAAGTTTTTCATAGTATTTTCCTACTGTTCTCCTAATAACTGTAGAATCAGCAGGGATGTCACTTTTCTCATTCCTGATGCTGAAAATTTGTCTTCTTTCTTTTCTTTCCTGATCATTCTGGCTAAAGAGGTAGCAATTTTATCGATCATTTCATGAACTAGCTTTTGGTTTTACTAATTCTGTTGTTTTCCTAGGCGTTCAAATTTTTTAAATTATGAATACTTCAAACATGCAGAAAATGCAGACAATTATAACACATACCTACTCCCTACACTTTTAAAAGAGTTAACGTTGTTATTTCTCTTATTTCAGAAACTTTACAGCTGAAGTCTCTTTTTCTCCCTACTCATCAGAAATTAAAATCGTATTTATTTCCCTTCTCAGAAGTAACCTGTAACCACCATGCTAACACTGTTTACCGTTCTTATTTATGTTTCTAAAATGTGAACACCATATCAGTTTGTACCCATAAAAATATATGGTACTGCTTTGGGTGTTTTGCATACTATGCATTATGTCTTGCTGCAAAAGACCTTCCTGCCCAACACTGCACTTTCAGGTTTTATCTATGTAGAGTCACACAGTTCCAATTTCCATATTTTGCCTGTGGCACAGCATTCTACCACATAAATATACTATAGTTTATTTACCCAGCTCTTAGCCATAGACTTTAGTCAGTTTCCAATTTTGCCATGTCTGATCACATAAACACACATAGTAGTGTCTCTGTAGAATGTGTACTAAGAAGAGCAATTTCTGAGTAGTGGATTCTAAGTATCTTCAACTTTACTTACAATTACTTAATTGCTCTTTAAAGTAGTTGTGTCAATTTATACTCCCATCAAACATATCAACAAGTATGAGAGGTCTCCTTTCCCCACTTGCTTAAAAACACCTGGAAAACAGATTTCTACACGTTTGCCAACACGGTAACTATGAAATTACATTGTGTCTTAGTTTTGTGTTTGTTTGTTTTTTAAGATTTTATTTATTTATTTGACAGAGAGAGAGAGATGGTGAGAGAGGGAACACAAGTAGGGGGAGTGGGAGAGGGAGAAGCAGGCTTCCCACTGAGCAGGGAGCCCGATGTGGGGCTCAATCCCAGGACCCTGGGATCATGACCTGAACCGAAGGCAGACGCTTAACGACCGAGCCACTCAGGTGCCCCTATTGTGCCTTAGTTTGATCTCACTGATTACTGGTAAGATACAGCAAATTTTCACGTTTACTGGCCATTTAAGTGTCCTCTTTTGTGAATTGTCCATTTATATTGTTTGCCCATTTTTTTTCCCTACTAGGTTATCTTTTTCTTGTTGATCTGAGTAAGTTGTTAAATCTTGTCATTTATATGCAAATATCTTCTCCCAACCAATGGCTTATGTTTTACCTCATTTTATGGTATCTTGTAACTGTTCAGTTTTTTTTTTTAAACTTCATTTAAATTTATCAATTCTTTTTAGGTTATTCCCGGCCTTTACTACGCCATATAAATTTTAGGATCATCCTGTCAAGTTCAATCAAAAACCCTGTAGGATCCTGATTAAAAATCAAGTGACTTCATTAATTAATATGGGAGAAATAGCCATTTTCATTATTATGCATATTCATCTATTTTTTAAAAAACTCCTTATGCTGTACTTCCCTATTCATACTTTTCCATTTATTCTTGATTTAATATTGGTAATTTATATTTTAAACAAAATTTTCAATTCATCTGTGTTTAGAAAGGTATTGCCAAAAGCATCTCACAGTATTCCCTTCTGTTTATTTAAATATCTCCTATGTCCATAATTATGTCTTTAATTCTTGACATTTTCATTTGTTTTCTCTTTCATCCTTCCTATAATAGTTTTGTCTATATTATTATTCTTAAAAAAAGTTAAACCCAGCTTTTGTTTTAATCGATCCTTGCCATTATCTGTTTTCTTTCATTAAACATCTGCTGTAGGGGCGCATGGGTGGTTCAGTCAGTTAAGCGTCTGATTTCCACTCAGGTCATGATCTCAGGGTCATGAGACTGAACCCTGTCAGGCTCTGTGCTGGGTGTGGAGCCTGCTTAAAATTCTCTCTCTCCCTCCCCCTCTGTCCCTTCCCCCACTAAAAAAAATAAAAATTGCTCTACTCTTTGTAACTTACTTTCTTATGTTAAAAGAAGAAAAAGAACAGAGTAACTGTTGAGTTCAGAATCTGGCCTCTCAATTTTCATTTCTGCTATATCATTTTACTGCTCTCAAAAACTGTTTTTGCTGCATTGTTCAAGTTTTGACATATAGCAACCCAGCTGTCACTCAATTTTAAGGATTTTATGATTCCTTACAATTTGTTTTGTTGAGGTATAACTTATTCAGAAGTGTTTTTAGTTTCTAAACATATGGATTTGGGGTTATTTCTTTTAATATTTTCATAAGGGATAAGTAAACTTTACTATACTATAGACAAGAGAATGTTGTCTCCATGACATCAACTCTTGGGCTTTTTTTTTTTTTTTGCAACTCTTTTTGTGGACTAATACTCAATTTTTGGAAGTGTCCACATGTACTAGAAAAAAACGATGCATTCTCTAATTATATATGTCTGTAAGATTAAGCTTGTAAACTTTGTTTCAATCTACTCAACATATTTTCAAAAAATATTTACATACAGTAAAGGATCCTAAAAGTAGCATCTTAAATCCCAGTAGTCAAATTGTCATCAAAAGCAACTAATATTATATCTGGAAGGTAAATCACATAATGTATGCACATACCTACACAAACACACATTTTTTTGTTCCCTATAAATGCTCTGAATCTTGCTCCTGGAAATAAAGCTCCAATTTCTAGTCACATCATCCTCAAGAATTGCAAAGTCCCATATTTTCTGGCTCTAAAGTTACATAAAAGTTAAAAAAAAAAAAAAAAAAGACACAATATCCCCAGACATGTAATTAGGTGGTCCTATGGTTGAACTATTACAGACTGTTACTCTTGTTGCCAGAGACCCATGCTGTGGCCCGACTACCAGAGTAACAGAGCACTGCTCTCTGCCTCTGTGGATCCCCAGTGTGTTGAGATCTGCACAAGTCTTGCTTTTGACACAGCCTTGCCTTTTCATGATTGTAAGTAATTCAAACATCTACATCCAAAACAAAATCCCATAATTCTTTTGATCATTTCAATTCGCCTTATCTTCTTCAGATCCACTATCCTTCTTAAGACCTGTAGACCTATGCATGACAAATTACTTCTACAGCTATTTTGTTTTGTTTCTCAAATGCTTCCAAATAATACTCATCAGGTTGTTGGCTTTTATTTTTCTTGGTTATAATGACAATATTCTTCCTATGACCTGTACATATTGTCAGGTAACTACTTAATGATTTTTTTCTTAATATCTCAATGCCACTTACATTTAATTATGCTTTCAATACATATTCACAAGCATATGCTTCCTGTAACAGTTCTATTAATCACTGTTTAATCCGTATCTTTTCTTTTTGTATTTTAAAAGTATCCATTCGCAGGCGCCTGGATGGCTCAGTTGGTTAAGCGACTGCCTTCGGCTCAGGTCATGATCCTGGAGTCCTGGGATCAAGTCCCGCATCGGGTTCCCTGCTTGGCAGGGAGTCTGCCTCTCCCTCTGACCCTCCCCTCTCTCATGTGCTCTCTCTCTCTCTCTCTCATTCTCTCCCTCAAATAAATAAATAAAATCTTTAAAAAAAAATAAAAAAAAATAAAAGTATCCATTCGCCAAAACAGTTAATTTATCCTAAAATCTCACCTAATCAACTCATCCTATATTCTATCAATATAGATCTTGTTGATTAAACTTGTTAGGATGCATTCACTCATTCTAATAAGCCCACTAATAAACTTTGGGGTTATAATTTGATTCCACATAATCCCAGGATTGATGTGGTCAGAATGTGAACAAGTTTGACGGATAACTTCAATGTCTTAAAAGTTATTTTGAGCGACCAAAGGGCAAACAAAAACTAATAGTACTTTGACATCAATGCAATCTCAGTATATAGCAAAACAGAGAGATCTGGGAATATATACCTGAATAATTTTGATTCAAACATCTCAGTGTAGTTCTGAAGAGATGAAATGCCAAGTCAAAAAGAACTTCGTTATTGTAAGTTGGTAAAATTTTCACAAGAAAGTATTACCTAATCTGAGTTCCTGAATCACTATATGCTGCTAATAGAGCAATTCTTCGACTTACACATTTTAAATGGTGAAATCCCATATACGATATGCTCCATTAGAAGAAGTGAAGAAGGACTGATTTCTCTGCATCTGGATTTTCTGAATAATCAGTTTTGCACTTTCTTCATGATTATGAAGCACAACAAAGTTACCACACCAAGTAATTAAAGCTGGATGTTAATGTTTCTGAATTCTAATCTTACCTCAGATCTAACTATCTAAATCACATCCATGTCCTCCAATTATTCTTTTTTCCAAGAGGATTATTTTCCTACTAATATGATAGGAGACAATAAAAAACAGGATGTAAGACAGAAACTTTAATCTTGTAGCTAATTTTAAAACAAGAATCTATTATACCTATTATTTATAAATCCCAAACTAAAATGGAATAGTCTTAATCTGAGATTAGCGAGAGAGAGAGACTACTTGGGCAAAGATAAAAAGTTTTTTGTTTTCCTTTATTTTTCTCCTTAAAGAAGTAATAATAAATATTGATGAGAACTAAGTTCAGAATATAACCTACATATATACAAAACTGAAAACCTGGGGAAAATAAACTGATATTGTACCCTGCATTACAAATAATGGCTTCCCTGATCTTCCCTACCTCCCTATAATCTGTTTTCACCACTGCAGCCAGAGTAATCTTGTCAAAATCTAAGTCAATTACTCCTCCGCTTAAAACTAGCTCGTGGTTCCATATCTCATTCAGAATAAGAAACAAATTTCTTAGACAGTCTTCACAGACTATTTTACAGGGTCTTTCATAATAATTTGCCACCGCTTCCACCCCCCAGATCCAAACATTTCTGATCTCACCTCCTCCTGTCTCCCCCAGACTCTCTCTACTCCACCAGTCACTGTGTTTCCTTGGGTATTTCTTGAACATGTCAGGCATCCTCTTGTCTCATGGCCTTTGGGACTGTGGCCTGGGATGCTTTTCCTTCAGATGGTCACTTGGCTAATACTCTTACCTTCTACAAATCTTGAATCATGTCAGTCTTCTCCTAGTGAGGCTGCCCCTGACTCCCTTTTTAGTAACTACAACTCTAACCCCACTCCTGGCACTTCATCCCCTCTGCCCTGCCCATTTTTCATAATACCATTTATTGCATTCAGACACACTACAGTTGATCCTTGAACAATAGGGGTTTGAACTGTGCAAGTCCACTTATAAGTGGATTTTTTTTTCAATACAGTACAATACCATAAATGTATTTATTTTCCTTATGATTTTCTTAGTAACATTTTTTCTCTACTTTATTGTAATAACACAATATATAATTCATATAACGTACAAAGCATGTGTTAACTGACTATGTTATCAGTGAGGCTTCTGGTCAACAGTAGGCTGTTAGTAGTTGAGTTTTTGGGGAGTCAAAAGTTATACATGGATTTTCGACTATGCAGGGGAGTCAGCACTCCTAACCCCCTACATTGTTCAGGGTCAGCTGTATATATTTTCCTTGTATTTATTATCCATTTTTCCAACTAGAATGTTAGCTACATAAGGGCAGGGGTTTTTCTTGTCTTTTCTTTAATACTGCATCCCCAGTACCCAGAATCTTACGCACACACAGCAGGTACTAATTCAACAGCTGATGAATTAGTGGGGAAAAAAATTCAAAGCAGCCATAGTGAGTAAATATTTTTATTGTTCCTGAAGTAAAGATCTAAATTCACTAGTTTCAATCTCATAATTAGTTTAAGATTAAAAAGAAAAAGCTTAATTTATAAATGGGATTTCTAGCCTATGACCAATCCTGAACACACTTTATATAGCAACATTTTACCTGATTATCTGAATATGAATTTTCTTATTTAGTGGTCTCCAAATCAAGCATTAATTTCCTAATAAATTCAGTTGCCTCCAGGCAGCCTTATCACTAAGATACGTAAAAATCCAAGGATATCATCTTAGCTAGAAGGAAAGCTTGCAAAACAGCCCCATAAATGAGGGAAAAAAGGAGAAATAGACTTCTTTCATTTTTCTTGAGCCAAAATGCACATGCACCAGCAGCCAATCATAATTTTGACACTGGATGGTGGGTCACTCATGGGAACAGGACAGTACAAGGAGAGTAAATGCATATAAACAATAAATTGGTGATATTAAGAAAAGCAGCTTCATATGAAATTAGTTAAGTGGTTAATATACCTTATTTTTTTAAATTGTTTTTGAGAGAGAGAGAGAGAACATGAGTGGGGGGAAGGGGCAGAGGGAGAGAGAGAATCCTCAGACTCCCTGCTGAGCACAAAGCCATGACCAGGAGATCATGACCTGAGCTGAAGGCAAGAGTTGGACACTTAAACCAACTGAGCCACCTAGGTGCCCCAATGTGGTTAATGTACTTCAGAAAACAGAATTTAAAAATTCAACTAAAAGATTTTCAATTCTCCAGATTAAAAAAAAAATAGATTCCAATGTTATTTTTTTAACTATGCTTCCCAAAAGACTTGATACATTTCATTGCTAGATTTTTCAGAATTTGTTAGATTTCCCTGTGACGTTTGTAAGATTAAAGGATGCTTTGAATATTTGCCCCTTACCAGTTCAACTATTGATCTTGCTTCCTCTTGAGTGCAATGGAAAGGGCTGTCACATACCTGCACGTTTGTGCTGGAGAGGAAAAGACAGTATTATTAATTGGGATTAAAAAAAAGCAATTACCAAAAAAGGAAACCAACTCCAAATACTCCACACTGAATGTAGAATTTCAGTAATTTATTTCCAGCCAGTGAAAAAGGACCTGAATGAATATAAACTGAGATATTTGTACATTCTTTCAGGCAAAGTTATAAATATCGTGCGCCACAGCACTGCACATTCTAGAATTTTTTTAAATTTAAATAATAGTATACAAATTTAAATAATCTGGTATATATAAAAGACTGTACACCACAACTGCACTTCGCCTTTAGTGAGGAAAAGAAAAACCAAATTTGACCCACGAATGATGACTCTAAGGAAGAATTTTCATCTAAGTGAGGTGATGAACACTGTAACTGGCCAGGGAAAGATGCTATGGTAGCTCTTTCTCAGACAGGTGTGGAAGGCTAGGCAAACCAAGAGTGGTGAGAGGAAAGCAAAGGAATATGCAAACTCGGTTTTCTTACAGGAGGGAAGGTCAGGAAGGCGTAGGCAGGAGCCCCTTCCATGGTCAAAGCCTTCCCACACAATGGGGAATGACAGGCTGTCTCCACAAGCATGTCGCCCATTGTGTGTTTCCTACTTCCTGGATGAAAGCAGAGGCATCATTCCTCCCAAACATACTAAGAATGATTTTTTTTTTTAAATTTCATCAAAGAAATCAGATTAAAATGGATACAGAAAGAGGCAGTAGAGGAGTTAAAGCCAAAGGAAAAAGTAATTAGCAGATCCCTAAAGAAGATGAAACACACACAGACACACACACATACTTGCCCTCCAAGTAGACTTAAGAGATATGTACTATCAAATGCATTTCCATAATGGCTTTTGTGAAATATTTTGGGATATATTGATAAAGAGATCTGTCTAGTTATTTATTTATCTTTGTAATTACATCTGTCTGTAATCAGACATTGGGTAATAGCAATTACAGTTAAGTGGCTGTTCTGCTTTCTATCCAGACTCACAATGTGGGATTTATTTTCATTCTTGGCATGAATAAAATTTGATGCAAGTTGGCCTTATCTTTAATACTATTTTGTATTCTCTCTTCCACAGCCCATATTTAAGTAGGCTAAAAACTGAAAAAGGTAAGGCCTTAAAGTCAGATGTTTCCCTAAAAAATGTCAAAATTAAATTTTAAAAGAACAAGGCAAAAAATTAGACACTGCAAAGTCCTAAGTGCTAGTCCTCTAAGGAAAGCATGGTGTATGCTAAGTATGCCATATACAATGTTTTTAACATTATAACTAAACCAAAGTAAAAGATACCTTAGAAATTCTGGGAAAATGATGGTAAGAGAACAGGGGAGTCTTCTCTAAATAGGGCTGCCAGATAAAATACAGAATAACCAATTAAATTTGTATTTCAAATAAGATCAAACTATTTTCTAATATAAGTATGTCTCAAATATTGCATGAGACATTTATGTTAAAAAGGCATATTGCTCTGAAATTTAGATTTAATTGGGTATCTGGTATTTTATGTTAAATCTGATAACCTATTTCTAAAATAACCCTCTGCTCCTTACGACAAAGCAAACCATCAACAGATATGGTAGAAAAGAGTCAATATTAAAGCCAACAATGTAAATTTTTAAAATTCTGAGTAACTTTTTAAATATCTCCAGTAAAATATCTCAACAAGTAACCAATGGAACTGAGGAAAGCCAAGAGGCTCTGCCGTTTTCACCTTGGACAAATTATTAGTAATGGCAGTTTCAAGAATGAAATGTAAGGTATATACAAATAGACTTAAGAGATTCTTGCAAGACACACCAATATAAAGATGAGAGATCACAAAGCCTCTTGTTTACTTTTTCTCCAACTGGCTCTTCTATTAGCATTTTGTTAGCTAAAAAACAGTGCCAACTTCCTTATCGACATCCTTTTAGTTAAAGTATACAATCTGGGTTGTAATATATTTCCCTCAGGATTTAATGTACTTTAAATGTTCGAAGGCATGTTATCAGGAAACATTTTTATTTTCTCTAAATTGGCCCTTACGTAAAAATAGTTAATACTGATTCATATTTATTGATTCAAAAAATTATTCTTATACTAAATGTTAGGGACATGTCTAGATGCTGGGGATACAATACTGAACCATGGAGCCCCTGTGGAGGTTATAATATTTAGGGTTCTTTTTAGTCTTAAACCATGACTATGGCCTGAAAGAGGAGAAGCAGTGTAATCATTTAAAGGAAGGATGACTAAGGTGAAGGTGTCTATTATAAATGAGATTTAAAATAAGGACTAAGGAGAATGTGCTGCTTTCCTTTTTATAATAAGATACTAAATATTTTGTTCTAAAGTTACAAACATTATATAGCCTATACACAATCTTGCTGACCAAAATAAGCAGACATCAGATGATCAGCAATACCAAAAATGTTGTTGATGACCAAACTGCATTTAAAAATAATAAAAAGGTGTCTTAATAGATACATAATAGGTACAAAATAACTGACTAAATGAAAAGATATAGAAATAAAAAATTACCTGCAAATAATAGACACATACAAGATGAAATTTATAAGGCAAACAATATGGAACATTTTAGTAAAAATTATTTTCTTCAAGACAATCTCAAATCAAAGTCATGAGAATCCTCAAAGACACGTGTCCAGAATATAGATTTACCAAGGCTTTTCATTCTAAAGCAAAGTAGTCAAGAAAAAAGGAGAGAAAAAATTCAAGGAAATAAGAATGACAATGATTTTGGACCACAGCCTCCAGAGTTTACAGGAGAAAACTGACATTGAAGTAAACCTAGAGAAAGCTAAAAGAACTGGAACTCTCCATACACAGATCAAGTACACCTTCCTCTAGAGAAAGGTAAAAAGAAACAATTTTAAGACCTACACAATTTTGTAGAACACATTTGTATATATGTAATATATACAGTTATTCAGTAAGCCCGTATCAACTACTATGTGTCAAGTCCTGTCACTAAGTGCTCAGATACAAACTCAATTTAAAGCATAAAAAAATAATAAAACACTGCAAGTTCTACACAGAGGAGTATATAGCAATCATCTGAGAGTATAGGTAATCCTGCCCAAAAGAAATAAAAACTCGTTGCAGAACTGCTTCTTGAAGAATGAGCAGGCATTCATGGAGGAAAGAGAATGAGATAGGAGGGGACAGAACATGAGGCTGGAAAAGTAGGTCTGGACATACTGTTTAACATATAGAAGAAGTGGATTATATTCCAAGATCAAAGGGAGCCACAAGACATTTTTAAGCAAAAATGACAATCACATTTGTATTTGTCAAAGATAATTCTGACAGTACTATATAGAGTACATTAAACAAGAAAAGTTGCAATATAAAACAACTTACGAGTAAATGACAAGTAACTGAGTTAAAGTAAAACTGAATTAAAAATTAAATTAAAAAACTCAGATGCTCTAGAAGTGCATCCGGGAATCCATCAAAACTTGAAAAATTTGGAAAATAGATGGGTCTGAATAAATAATAGTTAGTGAAATAAAATAACCAGGCAAAATGAAGAGTACATTTCTAATTTCTTAAAAATAAGGTAGATAAATAAGCCATGGTGGAAGAAAGACCAAAAGGAGCTGGACAGTAAAACTCAAATGGCAAAAACTCTGTTTCTCCTACAAAACAGTGGAAAGTTCCCTTAGGGGAGAATAGAAATAATCAAATTCTCTCTGTTAAAAGAATATGTAGCTTTCAGAGTAAATACTAAGCAATGGCAAAAAAGAATAAAAATAACAACATAAAAAAGACTACGCAAAGTATCAATTACAGAATTTAATACATGCAGGGATCCTGGAAGAAGAGTTGCACTAGATTTGAGAAACAACAAATACCTGTTGGTTTTAAAATATTAGTCAACAATTTACTCCAACAGGTATTTACTGGGTGGCTAACACATGTCAGGCATAAGGAATATAAAGATGAATAAGGTAGCTTTATTCATCTGCTTTGGAGAAGCTTATGTTCCAGAAGAGGAGACAAATTCATAAACCAAGCAGTTAGTAACTGGTAAATGCAATGACAGAAGTTCACAGGGAGCAAGAAACACAGTGTCCGTGGCTTGCCAGCTAGCACGAGGCTAGTCTGAGGGAACGCTTCCTAGAGAATGCGAAGTCAAAACTAAGTCTCAAAAAGAGGAGTAAGTTAGCGAGTTCAAGAAATGAGAAGACAGTCATGGCAGAGGAAACAGCATGAATGGCCTGGAGGTTAATCAGAGCGGGGTGTTTGCGGGGTGACAGGTGTTTCTAAGTTGTTGGAACTGAAGTAAGATGCAAGAAGTGATGAAAAATGAGGGCAGACAGGTAGCAAGGCCAAATCCTAGAAGACTTGTTTGCTCTTCTATTAGAAGTTGGGACTTTACAGTTCTTAAGCAGAGAGGCTTATCAGAAGCACCTGCGAAGGAAGCTTTAAAACATACAGATGCTTAGACCCTACTCCGCAGAGATCCTAATTCACTAGGTTTAAAGAAGAAGACAATGCACTTGAATTTTCCAAGTTTTCTGACGTAATTACAACACACTATACATGATTTGAGAGAAATGCTGTGATTAAAAAAAAAAAAAAAAAAAAAGTGGACCTAAACTCAACTCAGTAGGGAAAACAGGCTAAAAAGGAAGGGGGGAGGTTGCTAATCAGTAACAGTGTATATTTTAAGGAATTAAGAGAAAGAAGCAATTTACTAAGACAAAGGAAATAAAATCTTTACTACTATGAATATATTTTTACAAATCAAGTAGTGATAAAAATAAGAAAATGGACAAAATGAGTTAAAATCTGAAGATTCGGACTTTAAAGTATCTAGATGCATAAAATTTATGCCCAGAAACTTATGCCCTGAAAATTTTTAAGCTAAAAAAATTATTTAGTTGTATTTCTTTGAAAAGATAGAGGTAGAATATAGCTGGTAAGAGAGTAAGTTTGGAATCTGGCTTAAATCCTGGCTCTACCACTCGGTGTGACCTTAGACAGATCACTTAATCTCTATGTGGTCTCAATTTCCTCATGTGTAAAATGGAGACAATGATATGTATCTTATACGATTCTTGTGAGTATTTAGATAACACATATTAAACACTTCAAAGATAGTACACAAAGTTCAATAAATTGCAATTCTTACTGTTAACATAATCCTTATCATTACCTAGGAGGCTACAGAAAAATGACTCCCGAGAGTACAAATAAAGTTACCCTCAGAGTAAAGGTAATCAGACTCAGTATGGAAGGAATGACATCAAGCTACAGAAAAACTAACCAAAGCAATAGTCTCTAGCTGTGTAGCTGAGGAACCTGGAAAACATATAAACCCTTCAAGGACTGCAAAAGCTTTTCAGAAAGTACCATAAGGAAGAAGACGAAAGCAAACAGCAAGCAAATATTTCTTTATACACCGAGGGACCCCTTCTTTTTAGAGGAGCTCACTACATGAATATCTCACTTAGACGATCTTAGAATATCATAAAGGATACCTAGGTCTACTAATTACTAGGATAGTCAGGACTAGAAGGCATTCAGTTATACCCAGTTTTGTTAATAAACTGTATTATTTAAATTAGAAACCACCACCTAAATTTTAAGACTATGCTGAAAAAAAGAGTGGTCTGCAAAAGAGGTAAGAAGAAAGGAGAAGATCAACGAACTGACAGTATCACTTGAACTTACAAGAGAACAGAATCTGAACGTATAATGCCCAAGCAAGCATTTGTGTTGTAGGCAAGATGACCCTCTCGATGGTATGGATAAAATATTTCTTTAGACTAATTACTTACTCTACCTGATTACACTAATCATTTCTTTTTCTTTTTTTTTTAAGAGCCAGAGCATGCGAGCGGGGGTGGGGGAGGCAGAGGGAGAGGGAGAGAATCTCAAGCAGACTCCATGCTCAGCGCAGAGCCTCACATGGGGCTTGATCTCATAACCCTGAGATCATGACCTGAGCTGAAATCAAGAGTTGCTTAACCGACTGAGCCACCCAGGCACCCCTATTCTAGTGATTTCTTTAATGTGTCTCTTGATTCCCAGACTTCATGCTCCAAAAGGGCAGGGACTCTTATTTATTGTAGTCACAGCAATAATCCTAGTACCAGCACAGTCCCCAGCAGAAGACCCTCAAATCAGTATTTGTTGGAGATTGAATAGCTTCCCAATTTCTCCTAATTCAGAGAAGGGGACAATGAAGTTGGGTAGTACTCTATAGAATGACTATCTGTTTTGCTTCCTACAGTCAGGCTTATCAGAGCCCACTGTTTTTGTTTCTAAAACTGTTTATGTGAGTTGCCCTTGTTACTATTTCATAATTTAAGCAGTAATCATGCTCATCAAAGAAGGGAGTGTGGAAAGAGAATAGATTATAGTACTAAGGCTAAAAAGCCTCAATAAAGGTGACTCACTATAATAACTTGGTGTCAAAGAAAACTGTAAAAAAGGTTTAGAAAAAAGAACCTAAAAATCTATATGAGTTTTTAACTGTAAGCGGTTTAAGGATTAGAGGATCTTTCTTGGTTTTCTATTCAATATTATGTTAGAATATATATAATTTATTTAGAACCTATATAGAAAAGGTCTTAGCACTATATCCAAAGAGGAGTAAATAAAGGTACATTTAAATGTTTTAAAATAGGAATTACAGGGGCGCCTGGGTGGCTCAGTTGGTTGAGCGTCTGCCTTCGGCTCAGGTCATGATCCCAGGGTACCGGGACTGAGCCCCGCATCGGGCCTCTGCTCAGGTGGAAGCCTGCTTCTCCCTCTCTCACCCCTCCTGCTTGTGTTCCCTCTTTCGCTGAGCCTCTGTCAAATAAATAAATAAAATCTTTAAAAAAAAAATTAAAAAAAAAAAAGGAATACAATGTTTGAGTTATGTATGTCACTACCATTTGATTCCCTTTCCTCAATCAGCTAGTGACCCAGATCATGTTGGAAAAAAGGCTTATTACTATTTCATCAAGAAATGATGTGCTAGTTACACATAAACAAAATAACCATTTGCATACTGAAAAATCACTAATTTTTTTTACCCCATCTTTGCACATATTACAATGTATTATAATTGAAATGCCTGTTTACTCAACAGTATCCCCCACTAAACTATAAATCCCTTGGGAAAAGGAACCATGTCAATTCCTAGTTTCACAGTGTCCAGCATTTGGTATTGCTTTCCATAAGCACTTTTTAAATGAAAAAAAAAAAAAAACTGCAACTCTTTAAAAAATCAGATCTGACTAGCATAATATGGTTGTTTAGTACCATTAATAATAAAATAACATTACACAGAAAGACTCTTACCAATTTATAGCCCCTCCATCACACTTCTTCATAAGCAATGTTTTCCAACATTCATGAGTAGATTTAATAACTTCAAGAGCAAAAGCCTAGTTCCAAACCAAAAACAGACATAAAGATCACATCATTATACTTGCATGGAACTATTCTCACTGACAGTTTATTTTTAAGAATATGAACTCTGGAGTTAGGCAAACCTGAGTATAAATTCTGGCATCCTTATTTATCAGCTGTGTGACTTTTGAGCAAGTTACTTAATCTCACTAAGTCTTAACTTCTTCATCTTTAAGTAGAAGGTAATGGAGATAATGTAATTTGGGGTTGGCAAACTAAGGCCAATAGGCCAAATCTAGCTCACCACCAGTTTTTATAAATAAAGTTTTACTGAACACAGTCATGCCCATTCATTTGTGCATGGCCTGTGACTGCTTTCGCACTACAATGGCAGAGGTGAGTAGTTGTGACAGAGACCATACGGCCTACAAAGTCTAAAATATTTACTATTTGGTACTTTACAGAAAAAGTTGCCAACACTTGGTTTAAATTATCCAGCTGTTGAAAGGATAAGTTGTATGCAAAGTGCTTAGTCTAGTCCCTTGCCTATAAGTACGCTTATACCTATTAATTTCATCATCAAAACTGCAGTCTAACTGTATAAATCATTCTAGAATATCCGCTGTCTAAGTAAACCTCCTACACATTCTCAAATTTTTTTTAGTATAAATTCATACTGTGTCCCAAAATGCAAAATCAACAATACACGCCTCTTGCTAGATACGTATCTAAAGGAACACTTGCTTTGTTATTCCAAAGCAGCGAATTCTTTTGATGCCCACCCCCCCAAATGTTGTTAGTTTTCCTTAAGGAGAGTCCTTATATATTAACCAATTCATACTACCTCCTTTCTCCTTCAATGACAACTAAACACATATGGTAAGAAATGAAGAAAATAAAGAATCCTGGGAACCAGGATGTAATGAGAAATTTACTTCTGAAAAAAAGAAAGTTCTCTCAGCTCTACTGTTGCCTGAGTATGGTTCAATGAAGTGGTGTTGGGGAGTTCCACTTAACAAATGGGACAAAAACCACAATAGCCATACTATGGAAAGAGCTAAGATGTCCGAACAGAAAAAAAAAAAAAAAAAAAAAAAGAAGAAGAAATGGGACAAAAAAGCCAATTTATTGTCCGGATAATATAACGAAAGATTTTTAACCAAATCATTCAAATAATTATGAATATTTAGAATCACTTTTCCACTTGCTTAAAGGGGTCAGGAGGAAAAATCTAGATAGCACAGGAGTCATCTTTTCAAACATGGTGAAGAGATAAAACTTAATTTTCCTGAGTTAGGCAATGTGTTTTAAACAGAAGTGGTAAAAAGCAATGCATAAGACAATTATGTTCTGAAACCAGGTTCTATCAATGATCTAGTCTTCGTTCAGAAAAAATTAGTGTTTATCAAAATCAAGCAAAAGGAAACAAAACAAAACAAAAAAACAACCACCCCCAAACCACCTCACTCTATAAATTCATGATTTAGCAATCTTACCTTCAGGAAATAAGGAGCCACAAAAGTTCAAACAAAATATAAAATACAATATTTTTACATGAAAAAGATAAAAAATAATTTATCTTAAAAATTTTCAATACTTTATTTTTAAGTAAGAGTATCTATTTGAAAATAATAGTTTTATATCTACATTTAATCTTAGACAAAGCCCTCAAGATCTTAAGGATTCTTTGAATGTTCCTTTTCAAAAATACTAGGTCAAGCAATAAATTCTTATATAGCAAGATATTATAATTTTTAAGTTTCCATTAACATGGCTTATTTTACTTATAAAACATACTTCTTAGTACCCGCTTAAGTGTTGGTGTATAATGTGTAATTTATATAGTGGTGATAACTTTAAAAAAATATTCCATGACTTAAACTTGATGTCTTTGGCCCATTTTCTCCATTTGTGTCATATTAGAGATACTTCATGGTAACTCTGTGGTATTCTAATAGAAAAATCCTATGGCAATAAGATATTCAAGTGTTTTCTTATTTGTTAAGCAGCTTAAGTCAGTCATGGTAGAATGAACTCTTAAGGGGAAGCCCCTCTGGATTTACATTAAGTAAAGTAAGTAACTTTTTCCTCTCCAGAATAGGAAATGGAAGCTTCTTCTTCAAACACAATTTGCAGTTAGACTGATCATGGAAATCCTTCATTTTCTGAGATGAGGGAGATGTCAATAGATAAAGAGATGAATATATATATGTATCAAAACTTAATTCACTTAGATCTCCTGAAAAAAAAATCCTTTTAAATATGTATGATAAAATAATGTCCTTAAAGTCAGTATAAAGCACTTCTGTTACCATGTTATATACAAATATTCACATAAGAAACCTCCCAAGCTAAAAGAAGTATCATATAAGTATCACAAGTACGTTTTAAAATAAAGATTATCATCTTCACCTTGTTCTTGAATTCTCCATTAAAAGCAAACTGGTTTTCTGGTTTTCCTTCTGGCACCTTATAAAATCTAAACCAATTAAGCGTAGCTTCCAAGTAACCTGGTTTGTATTTCTTAACATCATCAATATCTGCAAGTGAAGAAACAAAATACTTTTTGTTAAAAACTGAAATTGATTCTTTTATTATGTTAATCACCATACATTACATCATTAGTTTTTGAGGTAGTGTTCCATGATTCATTGTTTGCATATAACACCCAGTGCTCCATTCAGTACATGCCCTCCTTAATACCCATCACCAGGCTAACCCATCCGCCCACCACCCTCCCCTCTAGAACCCTCAGTTTATTTCTCAGAGTCCATGGTCTCTCATGGTTTGTCTCCCCTTCCGATTTCCGCCCCCCTTCATTGTGTGGTAGAGCACTGGACTGAGGGAGTCCACCTCTGCAGCTAACGTGCAGCATAATCACCATGTATCACATACCACCTCTGGACTTGAGACTTTTTTCATATGTAAAATATTACTCCTTCATTCTACAAACATCTCTTAAGCACCTTCAGATACTATGTTAGGCACAGGGGATAAGCAGATGAAGACAACAAAGCTCTTTTCCTCAAGGAGCTCAGAGGTCTAATTAAAGGAAAGAGACAACAACGCAGTAAGATTAAGTGAGATATGCTTAAGGACTGATGTCATTCTGTGAGCAGTGGAGGGCCTAGAGTAAGGTAAGTTACATCAGGATCTGTATTTTAGAAATATTAAGCTAAAGGACCACTAGAGATAAGATGGAGAGGACAGTCCCCAGAAGAAAATATATTAAAGTCAGATGAGAAGGGTTTTACACACTTACACACCGAATAGTTTCTCATTCTGTGTCAGACATTGTTCTAAGCAATGAAGTAGAACAGTAAACAGAAATAAGCCCCTTTCATGGTTTATATAGTAGGAAGAGACAGATAACAAATATAAATGTTAAGTGGTAAAAGTCTGACGAAGAAAAATAAAGCAGAGTACAAAAGAGAATGCAAACAGGGCAATTTTAAACAGAGTGATATCTGGATGGATCATTTCAAATTCTGTAATGATTTCCAGGATTTATTTTTAAGTTCGATTACCACAAAAACAGCTCAACCATCACATTTTGAGGACATTCATTCAAATATAACTGAAAATATTACTATATTAATAGCAGACCCTTCCCCAAGAGGTCTCCAAAGAATGTATCCTTTCCAATAAATATCAACTCAAAAAATGTATGAAGAATAACTAGTTAAAACTAGAAACCTTTACTCTCCACAAGACTCTGACTTACGGGAAATTTAGCATAGTCCTTTATGCACAATATAACAGCCTTGACAGCACTTGAAGAATTAGAACTTATAACAAAAATAGATGACACAATGCATTGGGATAATTCAAAGATCACTGGTTTCAGACTTGCTCATCCAATCTCATGGGAATCCCCACTTCATTGGGCATGATAAGGAGAGAGGTAAGCATTTTGCAGACATGAGTTAGACAGGAATTATGCTTTTGCTTGTTGTGCTTGCCTTTTGCCTGTTAGGGTTTAGTAATAGTTACACATGTCTCCAGAAGCCAGATGTTTCACATAAGTGAAATGAGTGTGATAAGGCAGACAGCGTAAGAATGGCAGAAACCATGGCAAATGGAAGATTGAGTATGCTGCCTTAAGGCAATCAAATTAAAAATTTTTAAATACATCAATGGGCCACACGTCTATCTCAAGTAATTCTGGGGAAAACAGAAATATTACAACTAAGGGAAAAAAATCACTTGAAACTGAACACAGGGCACACCTACTCTATTAATCACCGTCAATACATACTTTTTAAGTAATGCAAGATGTTTAAGATAGTGAATTCTAAAGACTAAGATCTTTTTAGTATTATACATTATATCTTAAGTCATAGAGTTGTTATGTCCAAAATAGAACACTCAATATATATTTCATCTAATACTCATTGTTTCCACTTCAAATTCTGATTTTCTTCTTATCGTATAAAGTGCTTTCTAAAGTGGCTTTCTATTAATCATTTTTCCACATTCTGTATTTTTGCAAAATATCTCTTAAACTGAGTTCCTCCCACTCATTCTTTCTTAGAGGGGGAAAAAACAATCTTTTAAGTTCACTGAAGGTGAATGAGAAAAGCAATTTAATCAATGGTTCAAAATAAATAATTTTCTATTACTTAAATCTGATTAATGACTTTATCATTGTACCTTACCCAATCTACTGTTCTCTATCCCACTGCAATTTTTATTTTTTTGTGAATGTTTTTTCAACTCAGTCACTTCAAATAAGAACGGAAAAGCTAAGTTATCCAATATCTAACTCGGCTTAGGCAGCGTTCTTTCCAGACGTTATACAGAAGGCCTGTTAGGCAAAGATACCGATAACAGAAACCCTGACAATTTAATAATGCCCAATAAAACACTCCAAACATAAGATAAACATTTCCATTCTCAATTAATTATAACCTAGGGGGAAAAAGCTGTATTTTCACACAGAAAAACAAAGCAAGCAAAAAATTCAAAATACACAACTTAAACATTTTAAAAATCTCAACAGCAAATGCCTCAAGCCAAAAATCTCCAATACCAATAGCCAGTTCAATTAATTATCCTTCTGAAAATATGAAAAATTACACATACAATCTATAATCTGATTCAGAGTTTAAAAAAGACCTCATTTGCTTCTCATAAACTGAATAACTCATTTGTTCTTCATAAAACTGAGAAGTACATTCATATTAAACATAAGAAAACTATAGCTAAGAAAATGCAAAAGAACTGCCAAACTTTATCCAATACATTCATGGCATAATTGGTATCATATAAATATGTCTTCTAATTCCATGAATTCTGCTTTTTCTTCTATATTGTAGAGTTACATTGTCATAGGTTTTATGTTAAAAGAGTGTAAGTGTAGATGTACTTTTTAGTTTTATTGTGGTAAAATATACACAACATAAAATTTATCATTTTTAAGAGTACAATTCAGTGGCATTAAGTACACCCACAATACTGTATATAACCATCACTTTCATCCACTTCCAGAATTTTTCATCAGATGTATTTTTTTTTACAATATATGTTAAGAAAAGCAGCAATTCTCTAGGAGTTACTTATTCCCATTCTTGGAGTTAACTTCATATGGAAGTTTCTATTATAACAATTATACAATGTATTTTCAAGATGAACCCAACAATAAAATAATAATCTAGAAGAGTTCTTTTATATAATCAAGCTAAACTTCAGTTTGTTTTTAATTACAAATCAAACTCTTTTAACTGAGATCTACTTGATCAACTCCCTGGATGATTAGCAAAGACTTTCCACTTCTGTAAAATATTCTCTGACTAATGTCCATAGTGGTCTGTATGTTGAGTCTGGTAGACAACTCTGGAATGAAGTCCACACTTCACTTGTACCAGTTAAGTTTTAGCTTTATCATGAATCAGGTATGTTTATTCCCAAAACATTTTTGCCAACTGTATCAGTAGTTATAATCATGAGAATTAGTAAAATATTATATAAGGCAATGATTTTACCAGTACAAAAAAGACTGTGTTTCTGCAAAAGTAATTTGAATGTTTTGAAAGAATTCAATAAAATGTTACTAAAAAATATTTGTTGTCAAATTAGGCCTGAGTAAAAAAATTCTTAAAGACGAGAAAAAGACATAAAAATCTAGTTATGTATCTAGCTCTGCAAAGAGTATTTTAGATATGAAAGGTCAGTGGCAGCCTCTGATAAAATGTATTTTAGCAAATTCTTGGATGAAGTATAGCAACAACTCATTCAAATATCTAGAAGAGGAGGAGTCCTGAGAGGAAGATAGGAAGTGCCAATATTCTGCTTGTGAGTGTGCTTAAAATGTTTGAGGAAGACTAAGAAAGCCCTGTGTTTAAAGCAGAGTGAAGAAAGAGTGTTAGGAGATGAAATGAGAGAAGCAGCCATAGGCCAGTCACAAAGGACTCTAAGGGACATCCTTCTTGAGATGAGAAGCCCTTAGAGGGTTCTGGACTGAGGAGTATGGGTTTTAGGGAGATCGCTCTTTTTCTGCTGTGTAGGTAAAAGACTGTGTAGAGGAAGAAGTAAAAGAAGGAAATCAAGCAACAAGCTACAGGAAGAATCCATACAGATGAAATATGATGAGGGTCTAGATAAATGGTAGTTGCATGGAGGTGGTGACAAATGGTCAATTTTAGATATTTTTAGAAAGCAGAACTGAGAGGAATTACCAATGAAAGAAAAAATTAAAAACAAAACCCAGTAAAGATCAGATTTACATAAAATTTAAGGTATCAAAGAACTAAAAAGGAAAAATTGGCAATGTTAAGTAACAATTTAAATTATAGTACAATTAAAAGCAGTCACCTAAATATTTATAACCCTAGTTTTTTTTTAAAAGCTTCATAAAAGGTATCATACTTCTTACAAGTAGGAACAGCCATTGTTTTACTTTGTTACATTGTTTTTGTTACATTTATTACATTTGTTACATATATACATTACATTTACTTTTGTTACATTGTTTTACTTTATAACAAAGCGGTTTCCAAACCTGAAAATTTAATTAACAAAGATTATATGGAGTTTCCTTAGAATTTTTATATTAAAACTAAAGATATATAATTTATGAATCATAGTTCTACATAAATCCATTGGAATATTTATAAATTTATTAAACGCTAGCTATAAGGCAGAACAGAAAATGATGTAATAACAAATTCTAAAGCTCAATTTGGCTTTTCCAAGTTCAGCGCTTTCCAATTTAATTTAGTTTTTCTTAACTAATTTTGATTTAGGAATTTATAAAAGCAAAGAAATTAATCTAAAATATCTTAGTCAAAACCCATCATTCTCTTGGGGCGCCTGGGCGGCTCAGATGGTTAAGTGTCTGCCTTCAGCTCAGGTCATGATCTCAGGGTCCTGGGATGGAGCCCCGCATCAGGCCCCTTGCTCAGGAGGGAACCTGCTTCTCCCTCTGCATGTACTCTCTCTGTGTCAAATAAATAAATTAAAAAAAAAAATCATTCTCTCTGTAGACATTAGAGGACCGTAATACTTTGTATTTTTAAAAGCAATTTTTGTGACTTATCGTTTTCCTTCATCAGAGATACTGGTATACATTTCATGTAATCTGGTTTCTTTTCAGTATAAACCAATTCACTTGTTTCTAAAACCTAAAAGAATGTCACAAATTGTGATCTACTAAGGAAAAAGAAAAAAAGAAGTGGTTTGTGAAGTTTCTTCTGTTCTTTTTTACTAAAAATACACTCTCACACAAGGGGGAGTTTCTAGTCACATGTGCTTGCCTAGACTTCAATTTTACCCAGATTTCAGAAATAAACGATGTAAAAGAGGTGAAAACTTGAGCTGATAAGGTTCATTTTATACAGACAGCTCATCAAGAATGAGGAACAAAGTATGAGATCTTTTTAATCTAGAGACATTTTAAGGAATAATGAACTATAAAGATGATGTATTAAATTATGTACTAAAAACAAACGAACATAAAGAAATTTTAAGCATGAGAAAATGAGGACAACACATTTGGTAAGCAAATACAATAAATCTACAGATCAACAATAAAAAATTTTAAATAATTCTCTTGCCTACCAAGAAAGAACCACACCCAGTCCTCTCAACTTTTTGTATAATTAAAAATTGGATGTTGAAAACAAAACAAAAATATACTTTGTTATTTACTTAGTGAAAACCTTTTTTGGCCCAAAAGGAAATAAAAACTCTTAAGAATATTCAGAAAATAATGAAAATAAGAACACTCAAAGTTTTTAAGAAGAAATAAGGTAAACCAGGAAAAACATCCCATTTGGAATCAGACGGCACTAAGTTCAAACTCCAGTTCTGGCATTCATATAGTGCATCATCTTGGGAAAATACATTAGTCTGTGTGTTTCCTCAAACACAAAATGGAAAAATCATGGTTGTTGTGAGGATTAAATAAGATAGCATATTAAAAATCATTTTAAAAAAAATAAGGGATAGTTTTAAGAAATATTTATCGTCCTTCCAATCCCCTAAAGCCTTTTCCATGGAATGTAGACACAGTTATATTCACAGGGAAACCTAGAGCCTTAGATGCTCAAAAATTAATAAATATGAATTAATAATTTAGAAAATTAATGAACATATTTTCATTAATACTGACAGTTACTTTATGTTTAATGTGTATGACTCTACTGAGAAATCGAAGAAGCTAGGTATTGATATAAACCCTGTAAACAAGCACTAAAAATAACATAAAAGGCATCTGGACATACACACACATACACAAACGCGTACTTAATCATAACATTTTTCTATAAACGTACTTTTTCTTATGGTAAAGGTCAGGCCTCAAATGAATTTGTAATTAATCTCTTATTTAATGATGTACACATTTACCTTTACTTCTAGTATTACTGCAGTTTAGTTCTTACAAAGTTTTTTCATTTCTACCATGTTTAAGTTAAATCTAAACAACCATTTTTTAAAACATTTGGAACAGAGAGGAAATATATAAATAAAATTCCTTTATTTCTAGAGCGAGACTCACTCAGTTCAAGTACATTACCCAAATTATCAATTAAAAACAATGCCCAACTATCTGAAGCATTTCTCTTTACAAAAAACAGAAACATCTGACAAAGATGAGGGAGTGAATTCATGTTTCAACAAACTCCCTCAGGTTTAACTACACCAAGACAGAAAACATAAAAATAGAACACCAAAAATGCTCAAAAACAAGATAAGCACCTTGCAGACTCAATATGGAACAAAAATACCTGTCAGGTAAAAGCAAGATGACCATATGATTTATTGCACATACTAGAATATTTCTGGGACTCCTAATCAAGAGAAAAAAAGAGCCAACAGAAATCAATCCTGAGATGACCCATGCAAATGAGGATTTTAAAGTACTTACTACAAATACAGTCAAGGACTTTCAAAAAAATACGGTTATGAAGCATTAAACAAGTGGAAATTTCAGTTAAGGAGGAAAAACTTTACTATCAAAAAAAACCATATGAGGGAGTATATGAAATGAAAAATCAGATAAGGATTTAATAGAACTTGGATATGGCAAAAAAAATCACAGAAGTAGAAGACAAAAACAATAGTAATTATCCTGTCTGAAGAAGAGTAAGGAATAAAGACTGTAAAGACATAAAAAAAGCTTTAGTGACCCATGAGACAATAAAAAGTGGTCTAAAATATGTGTATCAGAAGTCTCAGAATGAAGGTGAGAGAATGGGGTAAAAAAATTATGGTAAATAATTTGGGTTTTACCCAAATGTGTTAAAAACATGAACTTGAAGATCTGCAAAGTTCAATATACCCTAAGCAGGATAAATATTAAGGAAAGGACACCTTAGCATATCACAGAAAAACTGCTGAAATCCAAAAACAGGAGAAAAATCTTCAAAACAGTCTGAGAAAACATTACATTATATACTGGGTAACAATACATTAACTGTTAATTTCTCATCAGAAACAGTGGAGACCAAAAGAAAATGGAACGTCTTTACAAAAATCGCTTTAACTCAAAATTCTATATCCAGTGAAACTACACTTCCAAAACAAAGGCAAGAAAAGACAGTATCAGATCAATGAAATAGAGAGAATTCATCACCAGCAGAACTGTACCACAAAAAAATGCTGAAGTCTTCAAGTTGAAGGTAAATGACACCAAATGGAAACTACAGATCTTCAGCTTCTTTTTGTTTTCTGTAACAAAATATATGGTTATGGACACGGCAAATATGTGGGTAAATGTAAAAAATTACACGTGTGTGTGTTTCTTCTAGTTTCTTTAAAAGATATTTTATTATTTAAGACAAAGAATAGAGAGAGGTTCTGTGAAGAAGAGGATCTCTCGCAGAACTGCTGGTAGAAGTGCAAAATGATACAGCCACTTTGGTAAACAGTTTAACAATTTCTCACCATGTTAAGCATGTAATTATCATCTGACCCAGTAACCCTATTCCTAGGTATTTCCCTAAGAGAAAGGAAAACATACACTCACACAAAGACTTGTATTTAAATGTTCATAGCAACTTTATTTGTATTAGCCCAAAGCCAGAACCCAAATTTCCATCAAGGAGATGAATAAACTGTGGTATATTTGTAAACGGAACACTATTCAGTAATCAAATGGAACAAACTATACTGATTACACACAGTAATACACATGAATCTCCAAAGCATTAAGCAAAGACTACATATGTACATGTATAGAAATGTACACGACTCTAAAGAAAATTGCAGTTGTTAAAAAATGCCAGAATTTTTAAGTATAAATATTTTCTCCCTTCAAAATAAGTGAAAATTCACTTTTGGAGTTCTTTTCAGACTTTGCTCAATACACACATCTTTTGATTTATCAATAACTATATGCATATTCACTTATTCATCAATTTTAAAAAATTATTGAGCACCTATAACATGCCAGGCACTGTACCAAGCTTTGTAATGGAAAAATTAGTATTAAATACCTAGACACAAACCTAACAGAAAATGTAAAAGATCTTCACAGTAATCTACAAGTACTTCACTAAAAGAAATGTTAGAAAGCCTGAATAAATGGCAATATATATATATTCATTGATGCATTTAATATTTTAATGATAGCAGAAATCCTTGACAATTTGATTCCAAATTTTGCAAAGAATAAAGCATAAGAAAAACCAAACAAGTCTGCAAGTTTGTTCCACAGAACAAAAGGAGAAAGATTTGTCTTGTATTATGAGGCTATAGTAGTTAAAATAAAATAATATGGCACTGGCTCAGGAATAGATCACTGACACTAAACAGAATCCAGAAACAGACTCTTTGTATAAATAAGAATGCAATATATGATAAAGGAGACATTTCAAAACACTGGGAAGAGAACAGATTTGTCTGTTAAATGGTGATGGGAAAATTGTACATATGGAAAAAATAAAATAAATTCCATAAAGACTAAAGATCCAATTGTAAAAAAAATTAAAATACAAAAGAACAAAATGGAAATAAAAAGAAAAACATCTTTCTATGGGGTAAGAAATCCTTAAATAAGAATCAAAATGTTAAAGTCATGTATAAAAATGATGGATAAAATGGAATACATCAAAATTGAAATATCTAGAAGCCAAAAGGCAACAGTATCTCTGCAGATGGGGAGAAAATATTTGCAACCTAAATTAATAAAGAATTAACTTCCAAAATATCCAAGCAATTTCCATATATCAACTCAATAGAAAAATGGTGAGTAATATGCATAGGCAATTCACAGAAAGGAAGATACAAATAGCCAATAAATATATGAAAAAGACACTCCATCTACTTAGCATTAAGTAGAATAATGCAAAATTAAATGACGATACCATTTTTCATCTATCAGCCTGGCAAAACAAATTTTTTAAATGCTCGGTAATAGGTCATTGAAGCTTCAAAATTTGTAAATTAGGTATTATTTATTTCCTTATATAAATTAGGAAATTGGGGTTACAAAATTTACTCAGGATCTCAAAGGATACAGAGTAACCTCAATATAATAGCTTTAAATACGGGGTGACACCTGTAGGTATGTGTGTGGTGGGGGAGGGATATCCTCAAATTTGATTAGGTGATTACATCTCCCACTTAAATGTATATCAAAACTATTATCAATTATTCTAGATTCAAGACTTGAATATCCAACCAGCAGAGGATAAGCTAATAGAATGATTCTCAACTTGGATAAATCTATCAGAATCACCCAAGGAGCTTTAGCAAACTATTTAGACAGATGCACATTTCTTACTTCCTTATCCACATCCCCAAACTGAGAACCACCTGTACTTCCATGAAGAACATCTGGAGAAAAAAATTAAAATGCCGTTTTTATCTGGATTATTTCCACCAAACCATAACATGAAGGGAAGGAAGCATATAATCAGCTGAGAATTTTTTTAAATTTTTAGATAAAAATCAGTTACATAAATGTAATACCATATCTCTTTGCTCATATTATTAAAAAAAAAAAACTAGGAAATGGTCACATGCTTGAAATTTTGTCCAGAGAGGATTAAAAAAAAAAAGGAAAAAAGAGCTCCCAATTCTATGGGACTTTACCAAAGGAAATGATGCAAACGCACAAAGCTCTCATTCCAATACTAGAGCTGCTGCACTCATAGAGCTAAATATGTGTACAACTGGCCTCTAAACAAAATCTGTGGGAAGCAAGAACATATGTTTCTAATGATAGCTTATAAACATTCACAAGAAACAGTTCCAATTCCATAACACGCACTGTATCTTCTGCATCACAAAGAGAGGCTCTAACTCAGTGACTTAATAGTTTGAATAGTTTATGTTTACTCAGATCCCTAAAAAGACTGTTTTTCACACAGCTCTACACATCTATGCTTAATAGCACACAGACGGAGGGGCAGTAACCCCGATTTTGTTGACCTTTCCTTCTCCATTACCCTTTTTTACCAATTCTACTCTTATCAACACCTGTACCAGTATATATTAATATCATGAAAAACAATGGCAGTGAACACACATCAAAATAGGTTATACCAAACAAAGTAATTCTACACAAAGGTCTATTTGTATTGTATCAGAAAAACCTCTTGGAAAAGAGCTGGTAGACTTTTTTTTCCCGAAAATATAAATATTCATTGCCATTTCACAATAAACTTTATATGACCAGTAAAATAAAAACCTTCCAGGTGCCTTGTATGTGGTAGAAATTCATATAGTTTTCTAATTTAATTTTAATTTGAAACATGTAACAAAGTGGCTAAATACTCCAGTTTTGGGTTGGAAAGACCATCAATGAAGTTACAGCTCCATCATGTAAAAGCTACCCTAGAGTACTTAAAGATGTGCCAGGTGCCTGGGTGGCTCAGTGGGTTAGGGTGTCTGCCTTTGGCTCAGGTCCTGATCTCAGGATCCTGGGACTGAAGCTCCCTGATCAGTGGGGAGTCTGTTTCTCCCTCCCCCTCTGCTCCCCACCCCTGCTTGTGCATGCACGCTCTCTCAAATAAATAAAATCTTAAAAAAAAAGAAAAAAGATGTGCCAATGTCCCCCAGAAATCTACCTCATAATCCTTTAATTTAAACTGTTTCCTTCAGCATTACCTTTGAAGACAATTTATTTAGGTGTTTCTACTTTAAAAGAAGGCTGAAAATAATGAATTAAAAATATTTCCTTGAACAACCAAAATTTAGAGATTGGTAAATGATCCCTAGGGTTTTTCCCATTACAGGATCATTCCTGCACCTTTGGAGATGAAGAAATTAAAGCTTCCAGAGATTACACGACGTTTCCAAGGTCAGTAACTTACACAGAGGGATTTTAGAATTTCGGCCTCCCCTACTCTTCACCACATCATAGGAATATGACTAAAACCTAAAAAGCACTGAAAGAGGTCAAGGTTTCAAAAAGAGGGAAAAGATTCCCAGTAATTTAATTCTATTCTTAATTATAGTACATTTCACTCAATTCATCCCTGTTCCTCAAACTACCTCCTCCCACACCCCATCCTTACACACCCATGCCTATCCCAATTAATGAAATCAAAGGAATGAAGATCAAAAAAAGCCATCTTTTTATTGGGACCTCTAATCTTAAGTATCTGCTGATGTGAAATTATTTAAGAGCAAATGGTCAGTACTCCCAGAAAGCAACACTGTCCAAGGCCATGGATACATTCGACTACTCCAGTACTCTTCATAGGGGTAGTGGAATGCAGTGAACAGCATGAGCTCTGGAGCCCAAATGGATTCCAGTGGCTCCCTGTATGACTTTAGACAAGTTACTAACCAACCCGCCCCTCTCACAGCAGTGCCTTAGTTTCTTAATCTGGGGAAAAAAAGAAAAAAAAAGAGGGGGAGGACATTACCACAGTTTGCTTGAGCTTGTGTGAACATTAAACAGATACTCCAAAAGAAGCACTCAGCATAGTTACTAGACACACAGGAATTGCTGCAGAAATGTTAGAGCTTTGGGGATGACAATGGTGACACGCAAGCCCTTTCTGTCCCAAACAGTACATGCACAGAAAAGCAAACTGAGCTCTAGTCCATCTGGTTATAAGGTTAACACAAATATCTTCCTTAAGATTTCTATGCTATTCTCTATTTTTCCCCCTAAATAACACTATTTAAACTGTGTTTTAGAAAGTACGGAAATCAAACACCATGTTAATTTGCTTATTTTTAAAATAATAATTATAGGGACACCAGATGTTCATTTAGCAAATGAAAATTTGAGCCAAACAGATTTGGTTTTCACATGTTTATTACTGTCTTGAAAGACATAAAGGGAACTCTGTAGTTTTACTTTTTAAATTTCTCTAAATGTAAGCTGAAATTCTACGTATATCAAATATATATAAATTATGAGAATTCTAAGAAAAGTACAATGCCGGCCTTTGAAAAATTCCCAACCGCCTCATTTTAAATAATCCCTTTTCACTCATGCGATTTATTCATCCCAGAATGTATCTACATCAATATACTTGTTCTGATTTCCATTTTTGTTTCCTAATTTTTCATTTTATAAAACAGTATCACTGCACAAGCAACATTTAAAAAGAGGACAAGAGACAATAGTTTTCATTTATTTAACACTCTGAAAATTGAAGTGGCTTCTGGGCCTAAATAACCTCCTATAATGTTATGTCACCTGACATAAGGTCCTTAGGCATCACTGGCAGGTCTGAAGAGGCTCAAACATCTGTCTGGAGAATATGTGAGGCTCTACATTATAGAAGGTGGTTAATTTAGCCAAAGGAGAAATTACACATGCCCTGGCATTTTAATCTTCTTAAAAAGCTCTGAACTTGGTTATTTCATAACCAAACGCTATTATCCCTAATGGCCAAGGCATTCTCTAGTAACAATTTCGGAGCCCTGGGAGTCTTATTAACTCTTTCAGGCCATTAAGGTACCATTAAGAGCATGAGAGCCTGGAACCTAATTACAGTGTATTAAATGGTCCTAGTGCTCCAGCCAAAGTGACTGATTTTCTATCAGGGAGTACAAAGAATTTGTTTTTAAATGTTATTTTAAGACTATTTTTAGATTTTCACAGCGGCTACTCCAGTTTCAGAAGGCAAAACTTCAAGATTTAAATAAGATTAAACTTAAAGGAATATAGCCAGCAACCACAGCTTCTAAGTGAAACATGTTCTCTGATGCAATGGCTAGTTTTAGTTTAGTCACGTCAAAGTTAAAAACTATAAATATTAAAACAGGATATTGTATCAAAGTTTGCACATACATTCATTTGGATCAAAAAAGTTATTTTATAATAAAATAACCCTAAAACATCCTTGCAGAATCATAATTAAATGAATTAATATAGCAAAAAATAATTTTAAAAATATATATGAAAATATGGAAGGACATGTTGTCTATAAATTGAAACAGACTTCTCTGCTTTCAAAAAAGAAAAAATAGGTACTGATCATGTCAAAAAACAGCTTTTTCTTAAGGTAGTGGAAATTAACAAGAGGGATTTATTTTTTAAATGCCTAACAATGAAAATGTGTAAAAAGTAATAAAAAATTCTCTATGAATTTCTGTATTACACACATCCTCAGAAAACTACAGAATTAAAAAAATTCCAGATAGCTACTCTTTCCTACATGGTTTTAACCTTTCCTTCTGTTGATCCATCTAATAAAAATGCCAAGAAGTATAGATAACAAATGTTTAAACTGTTATAAAATCACTTACTCCTCTATGATTAAAAATACCAATTCACACACACTAATTTGTATTTTAAGTTACTGCATTATATACCAAAGTTAATTATTAAAGAGAAGGTGACCAAAAAAAGACATTTCCAACATGTATGGACTCAGAATCAATCTCCCATGCATTTTCTGTAAAAAAAAATTGGGGAAATCCATACTGGCCAACAATGAAAATGGAAAACAAAAAAGAGGACATGAAAGAATCTAAGAAAAAACAGAACTCCTAACCCAGGGCAATGAAAAGAAACCCCATGATGGTCGCTGTGCAGCAAGCTGTTCTCTTGTATCCATACCTGGTCTTTTAATAAAAAGTATGATAAAGGAGGTAACTAATATTCACATAAAGACTGTAACTGCTAGTTGTTATTTTATTTTTCAATTTTCAGATTCAAGAGACCAAACATAAGAAACAGTTAAAGAACAGAATTTAAACATTATAAATTTAGACATACAGAGCTAACGTATAATTCAGAGAAGCTGGTCTGTAAAGGACAGAGAAATAACAGAAACTTCAATGCCCTGGTTCTATACTGGGCAACCACAAGTTACTGTTCAAAATTAATGAAGCAATAAATAGAGCTCAAAGTGTATTACTTAGAGTTATTAAGATAAAGATGAAATATGGTAACAAAATTTAAATGTTTAAGAAGTTAAATTCCTTTGGTTTTTCAAAGCAGCAACCTGAGTCAAAAGGGAAAAAAACAATAATTAAGAAGAGAGGTGTAAAATGCTTCGAGTAGAGAAGCAACCACTCAGAACTAAAAACAGAAGGAAGAAGAGATGAGAAGTCAGACGGGGTGAGAAGGGGGAAGGAGAATTTTACTTTTTATTTCATATACCTTTTTATTACACTTATGAGTATTTATTTCCAAGTATATGATTATTTTTATAATTAAAAATGCCATCCACAATCCTGTTGTCGTGATTTTAAAAGGTACACATAATAAAATTTTTAAATGTTACCAAATGTGAGATTAAATATTGTTTTTATTTTTTTTTATTTTTTTAATTTTTTTTAAAGATTTTATTTATTTATTTGACAGAGATCATGGCCTGAGCCGAAGGCAGATGCTTAACGACTGAGCCACCCAGGCACCCGAGATTAAATATTGTTAATTTTCAAAGATGTACAGTAGAGACAGAACAGCAATAAATTTTTAATATCTGTTGGCTAATATTTATTTAATCGTATGAATCCAAATATACATTTTTATCTTACTGTCATAAAATCATAGGTTGTTATAACAGGCAATTCATCTAACCTCAAAATCAAGAAATGATTCCTTTATTCTAAGGTCCCCTCCCCCTGCCAAGGTCTTAAGCTCCTCCTGAATTATATGTTAGGTACCTTTAGAAGATAGATTAATTATTATAAGAAAAACCTATTACACAGTATAATTAAATTATACAAACTGATCTTCTAAAAAATTCCTACACAAATTTAGGAAGCTTTCAACCCCTGTAATTCCTGACCATCTCTCCGTTCTCATCCCCAATACCCCCCTTTAGTAGGTGCTAATGAAAACACAGACAATACCAGGCTAAGTAGTGAAGAAAAAAGTTAAGATTAAGAACGATTTCTGTCCATTAACATCTGCTTAAGCAGCAAGACAACAAGAACTCTTGTCTTTTGTTTGAAATAGTTGAGAGATCAGCTGGATGATGTTTGAGAGATACAGTAAATATAAATCAAAACTTGAGTTTAAATTAAAAATAAAGGCTCCTACGTAGGGTCATCTAGTATTCCATGATTCAAAAAAAAAAATACTTATACTACAATTTTTTCAGCCTTTTACTTTGTACCTGTATCTATTTTTCCCTTGGGTCACTGTAAAATAAGAGAGAAAAGAAAACTCAATGAAGATATGTAGAATATATCACAATAATGTGAAGGTAAAAGGAATGAGAAGTAATAAAAGAAAACACCTCTAATTCTTAAAACTATAAAACCTACTTTACAAAATCTAGATATTTGAGAGTTATTACTTCAGGTACTTTCCAGAGTGAACAACATGCAAATATTCTTAAAGTAAATAATAATCCATTTTCCCTCTGTATACCTTACTCATTCAGGAAGTAAATACAAAAACAAAAGTCAGCATACCATTTCTGAGCAAAATATGCCAATAACACTCATCTAATCTTTTAATTTTAGGATTTTAAAAACGTATTATGAAGAAGCACTGTTGTATTTTTCATGATGAAGGTATGTGTTCCTTCTAGTGGAATGGAAAAAAGTCCCTTTTTTCTTTCAAAACAAGTTCTTGTTGTAATTATTCTAGTCTGATGTCACCTCAACCTAAATAAGCTTCAGAATTTCTGCGTGTCTTTTTGTACAAGCATACACCAAAAGAATTTAGAAGATGCCAAAGGGCAAAGTCATCTCCATTCAGGATACAAGCAAAATTAAAGTCCAAAGAGTTAAAATTTTTCATTCTAACCCTTAGGAAACTCAAGAAGGAGGTAAGGTACTTAGCCTTATGTAATCTGGTTTCAATCCTGCTAGTTACAAAAACCATATTACTATAATCAAGTATGAATTGCTCAGTACAGTACCATAGGTGGACAATGGACTTTATAATCAGACAGAAATGAGTTCAAATCATGGGTCTACTATTTAATGGATGTGCAAACTTGGGCAAGTTATTTAAATCCTTGGAGCACCTTTTAGATTAAGAATAATAATATGCACTAGAACAGCTACTAGTGCTTTGCATATGGTGAGAGTTTAAAATGTTAAATCACATCTCCAACAGGACTGGGCTAAAGAATAGTATATTCCACCTAATAAACAGTTTCTTTCAGGCTTGCAGCCTTTCCAGTTTAAAGGGGGAATCCCTTAGCAGAGTTTCATGACTTCAGTGTGTCACATCACAAATCGATTAGTTAGCGGATTTGTTTTGGCTGGCTGCGGCACCATTATATTATCAGTTCTCATCTGAGAGGCAGTTAACGCATTAAAAAAATTTTAACTGTGTATTTTACTCTCCTTACATACGTATATCCGAGAAATATGGTAATAAAGAAATCCAGGGTAAAATAATAAGCCAGACAAGAAATATACATGGGTATGGACTAGTGTCTCATATTTTAATTGTAGTTTTTATGCTTTAGTTTTGCCCCTGAGGTTACTTGTACTTCACCTTATCAGACCCTTTCTTTTCTCAATTACATGCAAGAATGGCATAAAATCTCTCTCTGGCTGTTCCATGTGCAAGAAAAGGTTTTAAATGCACATAAATTAAGAGAGGTTAACACATAAGTGTTAATGAGTTTCAGTCAATTCAGAAATGATATATCTTCCAGATAAGAACTGAGGTCTAGAGGGAACCAGGAACCTGAAAAAGAATGAAACTGAAAGAAAAAAGGTGAGATAAATAGGGGGGAAAACAGTCAAAGAATAATAATAGTAGTCATATTTTTAACACTCGCTATGTGACAGTCAGATGCTTTAAATAAATCATCTCTTACTGTCAACAAGCTCACAAGTAGGTATAACTCTCTCCCTTTACAGGTGACCAAAGTGAAATTGAGAAAGGTTAAATGATCTACCCAAAGTCACTCAGGTAGGAAGTAGTACAGAACTCAAACTGAGGTCTGTCCAATTCCAAAGAAAGTCAACTCTTTATCATACGAAGCTATTTCTGGGACATCAAAATTTTGTCCAAGAACAGTTACCTTTCCCCCCGTTTTTGCAACACAGAACAAAAACTAGGTATAGAAACACCTTATGTCCTTGATGTACACTTCTCCCTTAGTCTTCTTCCTGTTACCCAAATGAACAAAAGAGAGATTTAAGGGAAAAAAAAAAAAAAGAGAAGGAAGGAAGGGGGAGGGAAGGAATGGAAGGAATGAATAGCGGGAAGGAGAAAGGAAACCCAAAGTATGTACTTTCTTAGTATAAAGTACCACCTGTCTGTCTATATCCTTTTCTCTTTTTTGTTCTTCCCAGCAATATGACACAACTCAGACACAATCATAACGGACTGCCCTTTATATTCTGTGGATGGAGAGAGCATAACAAAATAAAACACATTAATTTAACTCCCAAATATACACATTGTATTTTAGATGAGCCCCTTTTAAATTCTAAGAATTTCAATGCCACACCGATTTACTTCTATTTCTGGAAAGTTACAGACTTACCCTGAAACTTTGAGGCTTCAGGATCATTCACATTGATAGCAATTATTTTCCAATCTGTTTCCCCCTGATCAATAAGAGCCAAAATTCCAAGGATCTTCACATGAATAACCTCTCCACAAGAAAGAACCTTTAAAGAGAAAAGAAATTCAGCATTTGCAAGGCCTTGGAGAAATTTACTCATACATCGTAAAAACCCATGTGAAAGATTAAAAGCACTATAGACTGAAATTCAATAAAGCTTTAATAATTAAAGATAATGTAAAAACAGTCATAAAGCCTTTTATGGTATTCCTTTTAGATTAAGTTCCTGGATCCCTTTTGGAAACTGAAGTTATTTATAGATCCTGCAATTTAATGTACTAGGCCTAAAAACTCATACTAAACAGAAAGTAAACCAATGTATATCACTGCACAGTATAAACCTCGCTTTTGCTGCTCAGGGATAAAAAAAGAGACCTGAGAATCCTTCTAAATTGCTTTTTTACAAACCACATTTCTCAGTTACTAGTGAAAAAGTAAATTTTTAACATATTAGAATACAGCCTTAAGAAGATAATGAATGACAATGAAAGAATTAACATGTTAAAAATACAGATAAAACAGGTTTCACAAAATGCTTTAAAAAGATTTTAAAGGAAACCAAGAAATTGCATGATGTTGAAGCAGATGTTCCGTGTGCTGAAGAAAGTTTATTTCAGTGCTTCCCTCAAGTTGCCAATGACAAGTTTATAGGCATGCATTCTTTCTATATCCTTTTATTTTTAAAGGTTTGGTTTGCTCTACAAAATTTCACTGCAAGCTAAAATTTGAACACATGCTTCCGAACAAATTCCTTCATGACTCAAAATGCAGCCTTTACATTTGGAAAGCAAGGTATGCAAAGAAAGTCACTTTTATGTCTTGAAATTTGAGAAGGAAAAAAAAAAAAAACCCAGATCTGAAACCATGAAGTCAAATAAATCCTTTCAGAACATTTGCAAAATGAATCTAAAATCTTAATATAAATCTATATGAATTTGTAATTAGTTACAACTAATTACACAAAAGATTAGTGTGACTTTATAAAGTAAACCGAAATCTCCCTTTTAGGGAAATATGCACAATTATATTAGCCAGACTCACATGTTTAAGCTCTATTAAATACCCATCACTATATTAAATACTATGTATATAAAAAGAAAGAACCTCTGTTCTCAAAGGTTTCCAGTCTTACTGGGGAGACTTACACACCTCACGCCAGGAGATCCTTTATAAAACAAAAATGTTCAAATTTGAAGTTATCATATAATTACCAGTGTAAGGCTGGCCACACTGGTTAACTCAGTGATAAACTAGATCACTGGTTCTCAACCAGATGCAATTTTGCCCTCTACAGACTATTTGTCAATGTCTGAAAACATTTTTGATTGTCAAAAATGGGGAGGTTTTACTAGCATCTAGTGGGAAGAGGCCAAGGATGCTGAACAGGACAGTCCCCTATAAAAGAATTATCCATCCAAAATGTCAACAGTTCCAATTGAGGACCCTGCAGAAGACTTTGGTAGCAGGGGTGTCTTATCAGAATTCCTAGGAATCATGTGTAGTTTTAAAAAGCACGTTGTAAATTTTATTATTATTCACAAAAATAATTTACTTTGAAACTTCATACAACATAAGAGCAGATTTGAGATATTTATGGTTACAAGGGCAAGCAGGAAGCATGTCTGGGGATTGTCAAGTTTCATCAGAATGATACTTGCTCTCTGATCTCATAAGCAACAGAAAGGGATTAGATAAACCACTGTCTTGCTATAATACCTTTAAAGACTGGAAAGGAAACTCTCAGGCAAACCAAAAACTCAGAATGAGATACTTAAGAACAAATGGTAAAATTCTTATGAACCTTCTACAATTCAATTTATTCTAAATCAGTTCAACAAATGTATGCAGAACAGAGTGTTAGACATCAAGTGAGTAACAATATTCCCTCAAGGAATTTCAACAACCTTAAATTTCTATATATGTGGTTCTAACTCTATTATCAACTTCCAGGACTTTGCTCCCTTCCCTTTGTCCATTTACAACATAGTGTTCAAAGACGCTTTCTACTATTATGTTCCTTAGATGATTTAAGGACTCTTCGCACAGCCAGACACAAAAGAAAGGAGCACTGTACCAACAGCCAACCTGTTCTTTATTAGATGGTGATTAACACTGATTTCATATTTACTAAATGTTATTTCAGGTCTCATTAACTAAAGGAATAAACTGCACTGGCTGCAAGATAAAACTTATTTTCCCAGTTTCATTATAAACTATCAATCCACCCCCTCCAAGGAAATTAATGTGTCCATTAGAGTCTATCACTGAAAAATGAGTTGAGATTCTGAAACAATGTAGGTTTGCCTCAAAGGTTTTAGGCAGAATCAGCCTAGGGTTATTACCAACTTTTCTAGCTATTATGGAAAGTTTTCAAAAGATAGGATTTTTAAGTCATAAATATTATGAAGCTGAATTCTTTCTCCACCATTCCTAAAGGTGACATTAGGCAAATTACTTCATGCAATTATTTTAGAACTTGGTTTCTCAACAGTGAAATGGAGATTATATCACTTATTCCTTGAAGTACAGAGCAAAGGCTGTAACACATACATGAACTAGAACATAAGAGGTCTTCTATAGATATTACTATTCTTTTTCTCTCTGGGCTCTACAGGTATTTATCAGCTCACACTTGTCAACTGCTAACTTCTCAGGGGCCTGGTATGAGCAGAACAGTGGTCTACAGCAAAAGTTCTGCGTTGATTCTGAATTTGAATGAGGTAAAACCAGCTGGACCCAATCCATACGAGGAAACCATGGAAAGTAAAACTGCTGAAAGCCTGTTATCCCGTGTTTCTACTGTAGTGTAATGAACTATGACAAACCTCAAGGCTTAAAACAGTGTAAATTTATTGTCTCACAGTTCCCACGGGTTAGAAGTCCAAGCACATCATGGCTAGATTCTCTGCTTACTAGCTTCTCTGTTTACAACCTAACAAGGCGAAAATCAAGGTGTTGCACAGGCTGGGATCTGATCTGAAGGTTCTAAAAATGAATCCACTTAAATTCAGTTCCTTGTAGTTGTAGGACTGAGGTCCCCACCAACTTGCTGGATGTCAACTAGGGACTGCTCTAGGCAGCTAGAAACCAACTGCATTCCTTCTCATATGCCCCCTTCTCCATCTTCAAGCCAGCAATGAAATATCAGTACTTCTCACACTCTGAACCTCTGAGTTCCTCTTCTTCCAGCAGCAAGAGAAAGTTCATTACTTTCAAGTGCTCATTTAATTACACTGGATCTGCATGGAAAATCCAGGATAATCCCTCTTTAAAGTAAACTGCTATATAAAATAATATAACCAAGGGAGTGACGTATTACCATATTCACAGATCCCAGGGATTAGGGCAAACATCTTTGAGAGGCCATTCTAGAAACCCTGCCTCCCATATCCAGTTCTCCCAAAAGAAATTAAAAAGGAAAAGCTACATTCAGGAAAACCTTTAACACTATACTAACTGTATAACAAAAAATAAAATGGAAAAAATGTCCAACAAAATCAAAATGTTTATATATTTACCCCAAGAAGAAGAAAACATGGAAAGATAAAAACTATATGACTGGGCGCCTGGGTGGCTCAGTCAGTTAAGCATCTGTCTTCGGCTCAGGTCATGATCCCAGGTTCCTGGGATCGAGCCCCGCATCGGGCTCCCTGCTCTGTAGGGAGCCTGCTTCTCCTTCTCTCTCTGCTGCTCCCCCTGCTTGTGTTTTGTCTCAGTCAAATAAATAATAAAATCTTAAAAAAAACAACAACTATATGATTTATTGGGATAGGATTGTGAGGGAAGGTTTATGCTTGATTTTATTTCCATAATATAACTACAATTTTCTTAAACAATAAAAAGTCCCAAATGTTGAAGAAATTTAGGTCAAAGATAAAAATAAAACTAGGCAAAAATAAAAAAACCTGTTCCCAAGGAAGAAAAATGAAGGGAGATCCAATTAGAGAAGAGCTGGACAAAGGCCCAACCCGCAAGCCAAACAATACTTAAGAATCAGAGAGAGGAGCTTGAAAAGAAACCAAGAAAGAAGCAGAATTAGAGCACAGCCGTGGTAGTATAATACGATCAAGGTCAAGGGAGGAGACTGTTTCAAGAAGGAAGAGTGAACAGTATAAAGTGCCACAATGAGTTCAAGTGGGACAAAGCCCAGGAAACAGGCCTGCTAGATCTGGCTAAAAGGAAGTTAGCAGGGACCTTTCTGAGAGCAGTTTCACGGAAATACTGGGGGCATGGAAACAATTTTGAAAGAGGTTTGACGATCACGTGGAAAGTAGGAGATGCAGACGAGTGTTGAAAACTCTTTTTATGAGTCTTCATGTGAAGGGGAAGAAGGCACAGCGGAGGCGGCCAATAAAGAAAGAGAAGTTGTGGATAAAGAACAGGGAAGGGGTGAGAAAACACTGTTACAGGTGGAAGCCCAGGTCTTACGTAAGAAAGACAGTTCTCACAGTAAGAGGAGAGAGGGAAAAAATAATGTTGCAAACCCAGGTAGTTTGGTAGTCCAAAAAGAAAAGATGAGGGAGCTTTTACCCGCTGGTTCCTATGGGCTCGACAAAATTTAAAGACAAAATGTTCTGCTGTTAAGTTAGAACAAAGTGCAAGGAATTGAATGTCAACAGCGAACAACAAGTATTAGCAAGAAATGCAATAGGAAATAGAAAAATGGACCAAAAACACCAAGAATTCTATAAGTAGCAGCACCCTATGAAATTGCAAGTTTTGTCCTTCCCCAGTAGGTCTTGGCAAACCTGGAAGCAGACATAAAGATAAGAATCCGAGTTGGCTTTATTCAGTATTGAATTTCCTGTCTGGATAATGGGCAAGGAAGCTGAAGACAGGACTCAGCAAACTTTTTCTGTAAAAAGTCAGTCAGTAGTTACTTTAGACTTTGTGGATGGTATGGTCCCTGTTGCTACTCAACTTTGGGAGAGAAGCAGCCACAGACAATACATAAGTGAATGGGCATAACTGTGTTACTGATAGCAACAGGTGGTGCGCTACACTGCACTTGCCATGGGCTGCAGTTTGCCAACCCCTAGCCTAAGAGAAGGAAAGAAAGATACAAAAAGGGACTCCTATCAGAGGGAGCAATAGGCCAGACCTTGGAAGAGCTGAAGAGCTGGTGCCTTCTGAAGAGAACTGAGATTGTATGGCATGAACAAACTAGAACACATACTAGAATAACAGGTTCAGTAAACAAACCTTTGAGCCTATTTCACAAATATCAACAGGATCATTATCTCCACAGCAGTCTGTGCTCTTATCTTTTTGATGGGGATCTTCCCAAGTCTAAAAAACAAAAAGGGAGGGGGAGGCAGAAATGTAGGTTAATGCTCACTATAATGTAGCTCAGTCTTTCCACGTGATCACAGAAGTTTTATAGATAGTCATAATCCAAAGGGAAAATTCTCAGAAATTTCACAGGCTCCACACCAACATGCCAGTACAACCCTAAACATCTTAATAATTAAGACAGATTTATAGTATCTCCTCCCTCTGGTCTCTCATTTTTCTGTATAATCACATCTGAAAGTGGGCAGTATTTCCAAACATACTCTTCTTCCAAGTTGAGTCAGCATGTGAATCCATGCTCTCTTTTCAAGTCTCAGTTCAGAAGTTTCCACTGTCTGCGTCACTTCCACAGGCTGCCTAAACTGCTGCTTCCAACATTCATTGCTTCCTTTGACACGGTAACAGCATCAGGTCTGGCTCTCTGTGTCTAAAACAATAACAACTTCTACTAGAAGAAACCTAGTTTTCCCTTCATAAGCTGAAGAACATGACAGAATCTATACCAAATAAAAGAAAAATCTATTTTTGTCTCACTTCATTCCATTTAAAAAACCCGCTACTTTGCCATCAAATCTCAAGACCTTCACAAAAGCATGAAAAGATGTCAACTCTTAAGTTTACTGAAAAGATTATACCCTGCTGGTTACAAAATATACACATGAGCATTTCTATAAACGAACAGCATACCAGGAATTTGTTATCAAATTTAAATATTCATTCGGCACCATCCTTCCCAAAAAGCCTCATAATTACCTGATTCTAAATGGAACTGTAGAAGTTCCCTAAAATTATTTTCCTCAGATATACATTACAAGATGCACAGAGACTGCGTCACCTCAAGACTGTTATGTAGAAATAATTTCAAATTATTCAAACCTGGTTCCTCTAATTTTATATTGATAATTTTAAAAGTATATTCTTGTTTACAGCTAAACCCTAGACAAACTCCAATAATTTCCTTCTGGTCCAAATTACAATATATTTAGGAATAAACTGAACCCCACCTTGAAAAAAAAAATCAGTAAATCTACATTTCACTACCTCAAATACTAATATTAATAATAAAATGTAAGAAGAATAAACATAATTGTTAACTTTACATACTGGTTACAGGGGAGAGACACTTTCTAAGTGAAACACACACACACACACACACACACACACACACACACCTATACCCCATGAGGAAGGTACCATTGTTGACCCCATTTTACAGACAAATAAACTGAAGTACACAGAATTTAAATTTGCCCAATGCTCACATTTTCTAAATGGTGGCAATGGGATGAGAACTCAAGGTATTCATCATTATGTTATGATGCCCAAGTTTTGATAACGACAGCAACCGAATGGCAATTACTTTCAGATATAACCTTATTCTATCTCATGGTTCTCTTCTTTTAAATACCTTCTCTTACTCACAGAATCTCCTAAGTAGGCAGCCATTCACACAGCAAATATTATTGAGTACCTACTCTGGGCCAGAAGTTAGGAACAGAGATGAACAGGAGACAGTCAACACTGTGGAGAATGTCAAGTTAGTAAATGGTACAGCATTTGTCATAAATGCTACAAAATTAATCTTGATGTGCTGGAGAAACCAAGATGGGACTGAGATAAGACTGAGATAAGAAAACCTAGAAGCAGAATCAGAAAATATCTGAGAGGTTCTTCCTTCCTGATACAAGAAGCCTCTCTTGAATTTCCCTTAACTTTACTCCCACCCTCAGAAGGGGACAAATGTGTTAGCTAAAGTCATTCTGACCTAAAGGGAGATGCCTAGACTGTAGTTCTACCTCCATCACAAACTACCTTGGCCAAAACATCCAGATCTCAGTTTCCTCACCCATTAAAAAAAATGGCCTATATAAGACAATTGCTAGATATGTCCCAGCCCTGAGTTCTAAGACTGTTAGTGGTCATTCATCATCCACGTGAATACTACCAATGAAAAGGAGGCTTACAAATTCATGAGATAACTTAGTCCATTTTGATCAGCAGTAATTTTAAGAAACTCCTTCCTTGAACTGAGGCAAAAACAGTCTTCATATAAGCTATACTTCATTTGGTTTTGGTGGATATTTCCCATTTATTAATTGGTTGGTCTATATTCCTCTCAGAACTCCACTTTCAATATTATCTACCAATTTATTCCTCCTGTCAAGGAAGTAAGTACAGAGGCGCAAAATTCTTAAGCTATACAATCTTGATACTTTTACGGCAAGTTCTTCATGATTTCCCTTACAGCAGAAACACCAGAATGGTTCTAGTTCCAGTCCCGCCTTTAATACTTTATGCACAGGCCTCCACTGTGATTACAAAAGAGATTCATGCTAAATGACTTCTAACTTAACTTGAAAATATAGTATAATTTTAAGCAAGCACCAGGAGAGGAAATCTTGACAAATTTAGAACTTTGATTATGCCCCCTTGTGGAGCTTTAACTGGATAGCTAGCCAGAGGAACAACTAAAAAAGCTCCATATCCACAAGAGGAAAATTCCAAATCTTAATATTTGCTTCACAAAAGTAAGAAAAAGATTAGCATTCAAAATTTAGAAATAACTTCTACAAGTAAGTAAGAAAAAGTGCAACCCAATACAAAATGGGCCAAAGACAGGAACAGGTAATTCAAAGAGGAAACATGAATAACTTATAAATATATGAAAAGATACCTAGTCTGATCAGAAAAATAAAAATTAAAACTATAATGAGACACTATGTCAAAAACCTAAAAATCTGATTAATGCCAAATACAGCTGACCCTCGAACAACTTGGGGTTAGGAATACTGAACCCCTACACAGTTGAAAATCTGAGTGTAACTTTTGACTCCCCCAAAAACTTAACTACTAACAACCTACTGTTGACAGGAAGCCTTATCAATTATATGAACAGCACATATTTTGTATGCTACATGCATTATATATTGTATTCTTAAAGTAAGCTAGAGAAAAGAAAATGTTATCAAGAAAATCATAAGGAAGAGAAAATACATTTACTGTACTGTACCGTAAAAATCTGTAACTGGATTCAAACCCATGCAGTTCAAACTCATGATCAAGGGTCAACTGTACTGGTGAGGATGTAAGGCACCTGGAACACTATATACTGCTGGCAGGAGTGTATATTGTTACAATTTCTTTTGTAAGCAATTTGGGCATACCTAGTAGAGTTAAAAAAAAGTGTGGAGCTCACAATTAAGCAATCTGACTCATAGGTATATGCCTACTAGTACATACCTATATATGCTATGTATAAAGAAAAACTTTAGCATGGACCCAGGAAAAGCATAAAAAAGAGAGAAACTATCAATAGAAATATAAATAATGTTAATCTCACACAAAGAATGGCTATAAAGCTATGAAAATAAATCAATCAGAATACACAGATTACTGATCTAGCCTAAAACAAATCTTTCTCATCCTTGTGCAGGTGTTTGAGATCATTGCCTTACAATCTACAAATATTAATCAATACATCTGTAATCACCATGCTCTGGTCCTTAGGTAAAAAAAAAACAAAACTGAATTGTACAGAGCTGTATACACAGGTGCTTCTTGAGAACTACTTCCTGATTAATCAGGATTCCTATAACCAAGTCAAGGGAATGAGGATCCACCTAGCCACTACCTATACTTTTAACAGATTCATGTGGAGCAAAAGCCACTGCCAGTCGTCTCACTATTAGCAGCTAGCATCAGTGCCAGCAGTGTCACCGTCGAGAAAACATCACTGAGAACTCATTATGGGGCTAAACACTGCTCGGATTATCTCATTCAATACTGACAAGAATCTTGTGGGGTAGGTGGTATGAAGATATAGATGTACAAATAGGCCTCAAGAGATTTAGTCACTGGTCCCAGGTTATAAAGCTAATAAGTGGTACTAAATGCTATGTGCGGTCAATGAACCAAATTTATAATGAAGTTCAAAATAAAAACACAACAGTATTACATTAAGACTGAAGAAATCTTAGGGGGAAGGCAGAAGGTTGGCAAAATGGATGAAGGGGAGGAGGAGGGACAGGCTTCCAGTTATGGAATGAGTAAGTCACAGGGATAAAAGCACAGCATAGGGAATATAGTCAATGGTACTGTAATAGTGTTGTGTGGTAAGAGATGGTAGCTACACTTGTGGTGAGTGTAGCATAAACTACAGAGTTGTCCAATCCCTACGTTGTGCAGCTGAAAGTAATATAACATTGTGTGTCAACTATACTTCAATTAAAAAAAATGTCGCATTACAAAAAATAATAAAAGATTAAAGAAATCTTAAATTTTGTGATTCTAGTCCTTTAACATTATCCAGTCCGTTAACATTAATGGGTCTTCTAAATATTCACTCAGAAGATATAACACTGAGTAATCCACTATACCAGGAAATATAACCAGGGGGGAGCAAAGAAAATTTTTGCTTAGGCCAAACCCAAACTTTGCAGAAGGCATTACTGCTAGGAAGGGAAAAGTTATTAAGGTTTAACAGTCTAGACAGCTAAAGATCTGAAATAATGACAGCACACTGACAAATCACGAGCTGAGGAAGAAAGACTGCTACTTAAGCAATCCTCTGCTGCTTAATGTTCTTCCAAGCACGGTTGGCTTGGTAACTGTTCTGAACAAATGTCCCTCTGTTACAGGACAAATCATAAGAAAACAGCAAAATCTAATACCCACACACACATATGAAACAAATGTAATACACACATGCATTCATTCCCCAAATATTTGTTAATCACCAACACCGTGCCAGGTACTAAGGTAGGCAGTTAGCTGGAAGACGTCAATGAACAATAAAGACAGAATCCCTGTCCTCCTGGAGTCTGCATTCTAGCTGGAAGAAATTAACAATAAACATAATAAGTAACTAAATCACAGAACACGTTAGAAGTTGGTAGGTTCTATAAAAAAGGGAAAAAAATAAAAGTAGGGAAGCAGGAGGCAGGGTTAAAATTCTAAAGGATTTTCAGGGCAGGCATCATGAAGAAGGTGATTTATAACCAAACATTTAAGGAGGTAAGCCATGTGCATTTCTGGCAAAACCTGTTCCAAGCTGGAGGACATATAAAGATGAAGACCTGCAGCCTGAGTGTACCTGGAGAACAAGAGTAATCGTGAGAAGGCCAGTGTGGGAGTGAGGGAGCAAAAGAAGGATGAGAAGCTGGAGATGAAATAAAAAATATAAACGGGACCAGGAGCTGGCTATCATTTTAACAGACTTATTCTGTCTTGATAGTGACAATGAAGCGAAAAGATATTAGGTACAATTATCCTTTCCCATAAACAACTGGCCTAATTTCAATTTTTCATAAACATTAAGTCAGTTCACTTATTGTTTGGTAAATAACTTCTATGCAATCTAGTGTATTCTTTTGCTTTAGACTAACACACACACTTTAAAAAGATGGTAAAGATTTCCGGTTAAAAATGGCAGAGAGACTACAGGTCTATTTCCTCCTCCTCACGTCCATTCTAGCCACACTGGTCTTTCCGTTACTCAAACACTAGGCCTACTTCCATCTCGGAACCTTCACACTTCCTGTTTCTTGTTGGATTCCCCCAGAAGTGCATGGAACTTGTCCCCTCACTTCCTGAAGGTCTTCACTCAAATAACCCCTTCTCACAGAGGGCTTCTCCTTACCAAAATTGCAACATTCCCAATATATCCTAGTCCCATTCCCTGCTTTACTGTTCTCCAACACACTTACCACCATTTGACACACTACACACTTTATTACTCTTTTTTTTGTCGGTCACTCTGTCCAGAATAAAAGACCCAGAAGGATTTTTGTCATTCTTATCACTACTTTACCTCCAGTACTTACAACATTGCCTGGCAAACATCAGGCACTGATATAGTATGTACTGAAGGAACAGCTCTGTGATGCCTCGGTATAGAAACAAGGGAAATTAGAAACACTAAAGAAGTCACTGTGGTGGAAGGGAAGCAAGGAAAGACAATTGCTGTAAAAGGAGGCTAGAACAGGAAGCAGAGACCAGATTAGTCAGGGTTAAGGAGCCATGCTAAGAATATTATATTCTGAGGCGCCTGGGTGGCTCAGTCAGTTAAGCATCTGCCTTCAGCTCAGATCATGATCCCAGGGTCCTGGGATCGAGCCCCACATCAGACTCCCTGTTCAGCGGGGAGTCTGTTTCTCCCTCTTCCCCACCCCCCACTTGTGCGCTCTCTCTCTCAAATAAATAAATGAAATCTTTTTAAAAAAAGAATATTATATTTTATCCTTTTGACAATAGGAAACCACTTAAGAGGTTCTCATATGAGCAAAACATTAGTAGATTTAAGTTTTAAAATGCTATTTTGGATGCTAGATGGTTATTAAATTTCGGTAGGCAATAGTTCAGGATGCATTAAGAGACTGCTAGAGTCTACAGTAAAACTACTGTACCTAACAGACTACTGTAATAGTAGGTAGGGGCACCTTGAAAATTCAAACACATCCAGAGGAGTACAAAATTTGTCAAGACTTTAGATAGAAAAACTACAAAAGCTCAGAATTAGTAGATGAATTAGTAAACTTATCATGCTCCATGGTAACCAGTGGTTTAGTTGTTGATAACCCCCTCTAAATTCCTTCAGAGGGAAGACCATATAATAAAAGTACCAGTAGCTATAATAATGTGATCACTATTCTCATGGCACTCTTCTAAGATCACTGTGCAATAATTTAACTTCAACATGACCATATGCACTAGGTACTTTATCATCTCTATTTAACAGAGGAAGAAAGTGAGGCACAGAAGGACAAAGTAACTGACCCAAGGTCACATTACTAGTAAGTGCAATCTGCTCCAAAACCCACATTCTCAGTCACTTACTATGCTGCCTTGATCTTATGTATGTATATCATTTTTCTTTGCATATCCAACACCTATACACTGCCTAGCACAAAAATCCTGAATAAATGTTTCATGAAATAAACAAATATATGAACTTTAGTTTATCCCCTGCCTACTCTACTTTATACGTCGCTGTTTTTGTCTTACTCCAATCCAACTGCTTCTTCGGCCTTCCCCTCATCCATACATCCTCTCCTACGAACAATCCCCTAAGCTTAAAAAAACTGTTTTTTACCCTTTTACTGCTAGGTCAAACAGAATGTCTACTTAGGCACCTGGGGAGTCAGAACACCTGCCTTCATTATTTCAACAGACATTCTCATTCTTAGTACATCATTTTAGAAGTGTATGTTTTAACCAAGAATGTATCCATGTGGGTGGTCTAAATGCATCAAAGGCAGGCTGACCCCTTAGAAAACAATTTTCTTTCTTCTTTTCCTGTAAATATTTATTCTACATGGGCAGCTTTTTTTTTTTTTTTTTTGAGTGGGATAAAGCCAGACTCCTTTTTCTCAGTTATTTCCCCAAAAGCATTTTGGAATTTCATGCAAAATATTAAAATTAATAAAATAAAATATAAAACTTAAATATCCAGATAGATGGTCTAATAGGATGTCTTTTATAATCATTAAAGACAGATGCTTCTCCATGTCTCCTAAACCTAGACTTTTGATTCTGCGTACTCTGAGTTTTTTCACTCACTAAATAATCTGGAAGGAGATTGCATTTCCCCGGGGTGAGGAAACATGAGAAGAAAACAAAAAGGGATAAGATAGGATGCTATCATACATGAATATATATAAAAACATAACTTGTCACATTCAAAGGAATGACTGAAGATAAAGCAGGTAAAACATTTTTCACTGACTCTTAACTGCCAAGCCCAGAAAAAGAAATGTGTTCAAATGCCAAATATAAGTATTCTATATGCCTAACTCCAAGAACTTGAGTACAGACATATATAGAGTTTGAAAAAAAATTTATTGCTACAATAAAACTCCACATTAAAAAATTTTAAATTTACCAATCTCTCAAACTGACATGCCCTCAGAACCAATTTAAATTCAAACAGTTCACAGGATTTACAAGGCAATATTTTAGAAGACAGAGAAGTTTTACCATTATAACAAAAATGTTACCTGTGGGAGGGCACCATAATTCCAGATATAACCCTTGTGAGGAAAGATATTCGCCACAAAGCGTAGCTTGCCATCCTTCGTATCTTGTTTAATGGGATTCAACGGCTCCTTCGTGGCAATCTAAGCAGGTCACGGAAAAAAGGGGAGAGGAGGATGAGCAATGATTAATCCTATATTCAAATTGTGTATTTTAAATCTGTCTGCTATTATCGGGCTAAATATTTATGTTCCAACTTAGTGATCAAAGATACTTTAAGATAATAAAAAAATTTAAAAAAAAAGATACTTTAAGATAAATTAAGCTCTTATTTCTACTTTATAAGTACTGTGTAAGAAAAAAATGTCTGAAAACATCGGATTATATATTTAGGCACTCTATTATATATGCACTCATTTCTAGCACAAATAACAGAATGACTGAAATGGCAAAAGGATAAAGATTAACCTACTTGCTTTTTGATACTAATTTGGGTGTCTTACCATCAATCTTATGATAATAAGTTTAACTTAAAGATTTTCACCGAGTCATTTCATTTCAGTTACCTTTCTATCAAATATACTCAGACTACCTTGCAAAAAAAAAAAAAAAATCATCCCATAAAGTATAACTGAAGCCATTTTTGAATGAATAAACACTGCTTAAATTAGGTAGAATCTCACAGATTCTTGATTCTATTACCTGAGATAGAAAGTAGCCAGAATGCTGAAATATTCTGAAGGAAGACCAAAAAAAGAATCTATTTCTTTTACTTTTCCCTATTATTAACCAAAAAATGCTACTAGGACCTGGTGAAATTACTGGCAATTCTCTAAACATAAATCCTGAAAAACATACATCTATTATATAACAATCCTTAATTAAAATACTTGAGGGGTGTCTGGGGTAGCTCAGTCAGTTAAGTGCCCAGCTCTTGATTTCAGCTCAGGTCATGATCTCAGTATCCTGAGACTGAGCCCCGCGAGGAGTCTGCTTGAGATTCTCTCCTCTCCCTCTGCCCTTCATCCCGCCTGCATGTGCTCTCTTGAGTGCATGTACGTGGGTGCTTGCACGTTCTCTCTCTCAAATAAATACATAAATAGGATCTTTTAAAAAAATAAAATACTTGAAATAATACTTGCCATCACACCCAAAGCTACAGGATAAGACTTAAATAACTAAAGAAACTAAGTGCCATAAATTAAATTACACTCAGAACTATAAGGAATCTTACCTAACTGAAGATGGAACAATAAAAATTCTGAAGAGCAAAAGGGAAGTTCCTGATAGGCTCATATCTCAAGGAAAAGATAAAAAAAAAAAAGGTAACCAGGGGAACAGCAGATGCCCTCAGATAGCACTTACAAATCAAGAGTTGGCCAGGAAAATGCTTTCATTTCTGGTACAGTAAAATCTAAAGGACAGGTTAGTGCTTAGAAACTAAACTTGCCATCAGTCCCAAATAAATACGTTTCAATTATATCTGTGAACAAAATACATCTCAGAATCTGTTTAAATAAACCTTGAAAATGTTTGTTCTTTTCAAAGACAGAGGAGTCAAAGAAAATTAAATAAATATGTGTATAACAAACCAGAGAGACAAAAATGGAAAACACTCTTTTTTAAAGTGTAAATTCAGCCTTGAATAATATTGTGCTATTTGAGAATTAGATTCAAAGTTCACAAAAATGTTTTCAATTGTTTTTACCATAAAGAAGTTTGTCAACCATCCCAACTTCAAAATACTGCCAAACAAAATTTTTATATCATTAATTATAATTTCCACTTGATAGTAAAAGAATATATCCATACCTCCATTTTAGCATTTGTCCACCGAGGTACCTCTACAACCATATTAAACAAATTCTGCAGTTAAAAAAAAACAAAACAAAACACAAAAAACAGGTAATTTTGAAAGTTTTACCTATTCTTTATCAGTTATCTCTTGTGCAAAACTGCTGCAGTTTCTTTCCCCACAAAAACGTGTGGAGACTACATCATACATCTGCATATGCCTTAAATTTCTTCGGAAAAATTAGAGAAGTTGTCTACACCACAGCAGGATTTAAGCCATCATGTCACATGAACACTACTGCACTGATAGAAGTTGCTATATTTCACCTTCGCAGTGTAGCAACAGAACTAGAATAGAGTCAGGGAACTTGTTTCAATTTTTATTTTCCAACTAAAACAGAAGTGAGAGACAGGGTCCATCATGTAAGCTAAAGTCTCATTTTTCCAACCTGTAAAGTAAGTGCAATAATCTGTCCTACTCACTTCACAAGGTTGTAATAAAGATCAATTATATAATTTAAATGAAAATACACAAAAAATTATGAAGTAAAATATTTTGAAAATCACAAAGCAATATTTAAAGACAAGTTATTATGATCATAATGTAAAATTAAGGCTTTTGGCATAGGTAAGTATCAAGTTTAAAAAGAGTCAGACTGATGCCTTTCTACACTTAGCTTATCTAGGATTTCTGATTCCCTAAAGTTACAAAAGGACCACTGCTTTTTTTTTTTATCATTTTTGAACTTTGCACAGTATTTAAAGCAAAAGAGACTCTAGGTCAATGGTAAGTAAAAATAATTGTCTACAGTACTTAGGAATACAAGTCTATAATTTCCTATAGTTTAGGCCTTACAAAGAGGAAGTCTCAAGGTTAAAGTTGACTTGCATGCCACTTGGATATCAGTAACTAACAACTTACCATAGGAAAGCAATGTAACAGGGCTACACCAAGTGTGGCCAAGAACCAGAGCTAATCTGTAAGTCCATTGCTACTGGTTCATTTAGAAACATTTATAGCAATTTGACAGAGTCATTTTTAGGTCTGTTGATTACACTTCCCTAATAATTCATTTTTATTGTATTTTTAAAAGTATCAGTTCACAACAGATCAGAAATAAACCAAAAAACTAATCCTTTAGCACAGATCATCTGAGAAAGCAGTGATTAAATATACTTATTCTCAATTGTGCTATGCATCAAAATCAACAGGAGAGCTTTGATCGATTAAAAAAAAAAAAGGTTTCCTAGAGCCCACCTCCCACATACTTGATAGTTTGTATCTATCATTGATAGATAAAACTCAATAGTTTTAGGATGGAGCCAGGGCACTGCTTATTTTTAAAAGCTCTGTAAGCAATTTTAAAATGCAGCCAGAGTTGCAAACCTCTGGCTTACAGCACTGCTAAACAATATCTGGGGGCTTGGTGAAACATGTACGCTATTAATTCAAAGAATGCCATTTACACAATTAAATATAAATATAAATTGAGCCACAAAAGTAATGACGGTTGTTTTCTAGTTAAGACTAAAGTTTACCAATGACAGAAATACATATCCATAATCAGATAAAGAACAAAGCCAAGAATGAGTTCTCAACAACTGCTCCTTAGAAGTATGTCTCATACCTATCTTAGCAACTTATACACAGTCTTGCTGTTATGTTTCATTTTCTATACTCCTTTATGAGGTACCCCAGCACCTGCTTAAATATGTCTCAAGTAGCTGTTAAAAAGAAAAACCTAAGTAAATGGCAGATGTTCACATAATTTATTCATCCCTGAAAGCCTGGCTATAAGAGAACAAATGCATACAGATGAATCCTCAAGAGGTGACAGAGAAGACCAGGCTAGTCACAACTGTTTTACACAATGACACCTACCAAAACCACTCACAGAGACTTGAAATAGGCCAAAAGAACAAAAGATAAGGTTTGAATTCTAAGCCTGCAAACCATCTCTCCTTCATCACTTGTTCCTGATCTATGAAGAGCCAATCTCCAGCCTGCTTTTCTTCTCTCCAGCTAAAATGCATATTGCCTGTAATTTTTTAAAGCCAATGTTAGTCTTGTTCTCCTAAGATTACTGTTAATTATAAACCAGTAATGGTCTGCTGAAATTTACTGGAAAATCACAAAGATACGAGGGGACATATTTCAAGTAAGAAAGCTCAGTACGAGCAAGAACCATTTACCTCCTCCTTCAGGGGTTTTCTTTCTCTCCACTTTTCCCTTCTATTTTTATTGCAAAACCAAAAAGAAAAACTCATTAAGATATGAAAAAAGTCAGTAAATTTTATATACTTTGGGAAAAAATGGGAGGAAATCACCCTTCTTTCCTCTAACTCTTAAAAGATCAAATAAACTTTGGACAGCAAAGGCAACAAAAGCAAAAATAAACAAGCTAAACCATCAAACTAAAAACCTCTGCACAGCAAAGGGAACAATTAACAACATAAAAAGGTAACCTATAAATGGGAAAAAATATTTGTAAGTCATATATCTGATACGGATAAATACCCAAAGCACAAAGAACTCATGCAACTCAATAGAAAAAAAAAAATCTGATTAAGAAATGGGCGGGGGGGGCCCCTGGGCGGCTCAGTCAGTTAAGTGACTGACTTGGTTTCTGTTCAGGTCATGATCTCAAGGGTCCCGAGATTGAGCCTGGCGGCAGGCTCTGCACTCAGCAGGGAGTCTGCTTGAGACTCTCTCCCTCTGCCCCTCCCACCATTTATGTGAGCACATGCATGCACACCCTCTTTCTCTCTCTCAAATTTTTTTTTTAAAGATTTTATTTATTTGACAGAGAGAGAGACAGCGAGAGCAGGAATACAAGCAGGGGGAGTGGGAAAGGGAGAAGCAGGCTCCCCGCTGAGCAGGGAGCCCGATGTGGGGCTCGATCCCAGGACCCTGGGATCATGACCTGAGCTGAAGGCGGACGCTTAACGACTGAGCCACCCAGGCGCCCCTACAATAAGTAATCTTAAAAAAAAAATGGGTAGAGGAACTGGATGGATGGTTTTCCAAGAGACATAGTCAAAAGGTACATGAAAAGGTGCTCAATATCACAATTACCAGTAAAATGCAAATCAAACCACAATGAGGTTATCACCTCACACCTGCTGGAATGGTTGTCATCATTAAAAGACAAGAAATAACAAGTGTTGGTGAGAATGTGAAAAAAGGGGAATGCTTGTGCATAGTTGGTGGGAATGTAAATTGCTGCAGTCACTACAGAAAACAGAATTGCAGTTTTTCAAAAAAAGAAAAACAAAGCTATTATATAATCCAGCAACCCCACTTCTGGATATTTATCCAAAGAAAATGAGGAGCGCCTGGGTGGCTCAGGAGGTTAAACATCTGCCTTTGGCTCAGGTCATGATCCCGGGGTGCTGAGACGGAGCCTCGCGTTCCTCTCCCTGCTCAGCAGGAAGCCTGCTTCTCCCTCTCCCTCTGCCTGCCACTCCCCCTGCTTGTGCTCTCCTGCTCTCTGTCAAATAAATAAATAATATCTTTAAAAAAAAAAAGACAATGAAAACTGGATGTTGAAGAGATATCTGCACTCTCGTGGTCATTGCAGCATTATTCACAATAGCCAAGATACAGAAACAATCTAAATGTCCGTAATTGGATGAAAAGATAAAGAAGATATGCTTAATATATACAATGGAATATTATTCAGCCATGAGAAAGACTGTTAGGGCATTATTCTCACTGAAATAAGCCAGAGAAAGACAAATACTGCATTGTACCACTTTTATCTGGAAGGAAGGAAGGGAGGGAGGGAGGAAGGAAGGAAAGAAAGGAAGGAAGAAAGAAAGAAAGAGAAAAGGGAAGGGATGGGGAAGGGAAAGGGGAGAGGAAAGAAAGAAAAAGAAAGAGCGAGAGAGAGAGAAGGAACAAACTCGCAGAAACAGAGAGTAGAAAAGTTGTTGCCAAGGGCTTGGGGTTGGAAAAAATGGGAGAGAATTATAAATAAATAAACACACAAACTATAGACTCAAATCAGGCAGTCTCTGACATATGATCCATGTTCTAAGAATTAAATTTTAAGTTGGCTGTATGGACTCAGAATACATTTTTTCCGCCGGAAAAAAAAACTATTTCTAGGATAATACACAAAGTCTCGAAGCCATCAGTATCTATTCACTCCCATCTAAGGCAGTGGTTCTCAAACTTCAGTGTGTAGAGGATGCCCTGAAACACTTGTTAAATATGTGGACTAACCAGTCCCCATCAAGCAGATTCTGATTTAGTAGATACGGAATAAGCCCTGGAATCTGAAATTTTAACAAGTGTTCTATGTTATTCCAACATAGACGGTTTAAGGACCATTTTAACAGACACCAATTTAAGAAAATACAATATGGATGGCAGGCAAAGCTGGTAGGGATTAAACAGCACTCGCAGCTATTTCTGGAAGTAGATTCAAAGGCTGGGGTCCTAAGTTTTAGTTGGAGTAGAGAAAAAATGGAAATAAGGTTAAAGGGAAAAGAAGGCTGAGGAAGGTGGCAGAAAAAACTGGTATCAGCAAGATAAAAAGGCATCAACAGCATGAGATGGGATGACAGGCATCAATCAAATGTTCAGGTCCTAAGTCAAGAACTATTAAAGGTTTGCCAGTCACATATTTAAAAGATATATTTAGAACACATTTATTTTAGTGTATAGCTGGTATAACTTTGTTTCTCCTCTATCCCCAAATGACTTGTTCCTGAATTCTAAAACAGCCTCTCAAACCACCTTTTCCCTTAAAATAAAAAAAATGATAAACTGACCAATTTTCATAAAGTACCTTTACTTTAGATTATCTACCATGATAAATAACTTGCTACTAAAATCTGGGTTCATTTCCTGATTCTCTCTGGTTCTTCACTTATAAAATGAAATGGTAAGGAGGTTCCTAGAGTAGTCAGATTCATAAACAAAGTAGAATAGTAGTTACCAGGGGCTGGGCAGAGCAGAGAATGGAGAGTTAGTGTTTACTGGGCAGAGTTTCAGTTTGGGAAGATGAAGAAGTTCTGGCAATGAATGGTGGTGATGGCTGCACAAGTGAAAGTATTATAATTACACTGAACTGTACACTTTAAAAACTGTGCAATAAATGGTAAATTTTATTTTAGGTATATTTTACAAGAAAAAAAGTGAGGGATGCCTGGGTGGCTCAGCTGGTTAAGCGTCTGCCTTTGGCTCAGGTCATGATCCCAGAATCCTGGGATCGAGTCCCACATCGGGCTCCTTGCTCAGCGGGGAGCCTGCTTCTCCCTCTGCCTGCTGCTTCCCCTGCTGTGCTTTCTCTCTCTAACAAATAAATAAATTTAAAAAAAAAGTTGAAAAAAAGGTGAAACAGTAAGATCATCCCTAGCTGCCTTAAACAGATACCAGAAGGAAAAAAAAAAGAATGCACACAAAAACCTTGTAGGGGAGAAAACTCTGGAAGCATTTTACAAACGCACTATCATCAAGGTCTTTAATGGACAACAGAAGTGACTCACAAAAATAAAAACCTTTAGAGATATACCTCATATTCATCATTTCGTGCTCTCTTTGTAGGAATGCCATTTTCCTATAAAAGAAAAGATGGTATTTGTAATTTTAATATTTCAGCAAAGAATACAGCGGCATTGCAAAGCAGTGAAAGGAAGCCTACTACAGAAACGTTCCACTATAAAGGCTGCCCAGAAACCTGATTCAACAGAGAACCTACCAAATGCCCAGTTCCTTTTCTCTCAGCATTTGCATCCCCAGTGCATGAGCATTAAAGTGTTTCATAAAATAATCAGAAAAGCTAGATCTCTTTCAAGTATATTTTCCTAGTTTTTATAAAACAATCAAAGGCTCTGTTTGGTCTTTAAGGAAAGACTGTCAGTTTCCAATGATTACACTTAAAACAGTCATTTCATTATTGAAATGAAACTCTAGGGACCGTGACTAACAAGCCATGAAAGTACTCAGCTGCACCTCCTGCCTGTAAATTCCACCAAGGTGTGATTACTATGCCTCCATCAAGCACTTTCAAATTAAAACTGAGTATGTGATGGGTTGGGAAGAAAAATTATGCCATTCACAAATGCTCACACTTCTATGTAACTTTTACACACCAATAAAGCCACTAATGGAGGAAAAAATACCACATCCCAAAGTACAAGGTGCAACCATCATGGCTGAGGATGGGGGAAACCTATCCACACAACCACTGTGTGTACCAATCTCCACATGCCCAGAATTTACTGGCTTATCCTGCTTATTTTGCCCTGCCCCACTCTCACCTTTGCCTAACCCCAATCTCACATTCCCCAAACCCTATTCTCCTTAGGCAGAATATCATGCCCACTGGGATGTTTCTAGTCCACTCTGCTCCAGCTCCACCCCTACCTACTCCATGATTCCCAAAAATATTATTATTTTGCTAAGTAAACAGATTTTGTCATGGTACACCCCCACATGAAGAAGCACCAACCAACCCCTCCTTCTTTCATTACCCTATTCTAGTTTTATAGCACTTAACATTATTGTTGACTTGTTTTCTGGTTGTCTGTCTCCTCCAGTTGAGTGTGAACTAGATCTCACATCTATCTAATTCACCATTGCAACCCTAGTGCCTGGAATGCTGTCTAGTTCATAATGCTGCAATGATTGTTTATTGAAAGAATAAATTAATAAATGAATAAATGAATGCATGCACTTCTGGCCCAAAGCAAGGAGAGGTGTTAGGAGACATGAGATATTCGGGTTGGACTGTTCATTGGCCAAAACAGAACAAAACACATGGGGGGAACACACACACACACACGGGAGTTCTTTTCTGGGGGGAACACACACACACACACACACACACACACACACACGAAGGGAGTTCTTTTCTGGGGGGAACACACACACACACACACACACACGAAGGGAGTTCTTTTCTGGGGGGAACACACACACACACACACACACACACACACGAAGGGAGTTCTTTTCTGGGGGGAACACACACACACACACACACACACACACGAAGGGAGTTCTTTTCTGGGGGGAACACACACACACACACACACACACACACACACGAAGGGAGTTCTTTTCTGGGGGGAACACACACACACACACCCACACACCCACACACACACACACACACACACACACTTCTTTTCTGCTCTTTGGCTTCCTTCTCTTCTGTCCTGTAGCTGAATACTACTTAGAATTAATGAGCTGGAAGGATTACACAAGAGCAATTAAGAATGCAACCTTTGGAGTTAGAGCACCTAAATTCATATCCCACCTCCCACTACAGACAACAGATTTGTGGTCATGGGCAAAGCACTGGACCTCATTAACAAAGTAAGGGTAATAACAGTAGCCCTAGCCACTCAGAAAATGCAAGTCAAGCTCTGAGCACAGTGTCTGGATAAGCACCATGAGCATTCAATAAATCTTCACTATTATTCTCCCTGTTTGCCATGATATTGAGAGTCCAGTCTTCTGAAGGGCTGGAAGCAGCACAAATCCCACATCAGTGTTCCATAATCTTCCTCCTGGAAGGATCCTATTCTCATACTAATTCTAATTCATGAAAGAGGCTTACAATCCTGTTATGACAACTCTGTTGTCCTTCTTGACTTCCAACCGCATTCTTTCCTTGAGATGCTTCCAAAAAGCATTTTGTGATATTAGAAGTATATATATTCACCCCCAAAGCAAGTTAAAACAATACCTCTGTTGAGTCCACCTTCAGAGGAATATCATGAAAGGGGGAAATGTAGTGACCAGCTACATTCTCTGCAAAGGAAAAAAACAAAAATAAAAATACAGAATTAAAGCATTAGACTATCCCATTCTTCAGAACAATTATATCCTTATCCACTTTTAAACTTTTTAAAAAAGTGCTTAAAGATTTTTCAAATTAACCTTAACTCCAAATTTAAAGTTTAATTCAACTTTTAAAATTTGCCCCAACATGATGACCAAAGAGAATACATACCACATAAACCATATTTTGGTTTGCCAAAATAATTTACAGTTGACCCTTGAACAGCGTAAGTTTGAACTTCATGAGTCCACTTATACATGGATTTTTTTTTAGATACAATACAGTACTGTAAACGTATTTTCTCTCATGATTTTTTTTTAAAGAGTTTATTTATTTATTTGACAGAGAGAGAGAGAAGGGACACAAGCAGGGGAAGTGGGAGAGGGAGAAGCAGGCTTCCCGCCGAGCAGGGAGCCCGATGCGGGGCTCAATCCCAGGACCCTGGGATCATGATTTGATCCCAAGGCAGACGCTTAACAACTGAGCCACCCAGGCGCCCCATCCCTTATGATTTTCTTAATAACATTTTCTTTTCTCTAGTTTACTTAATTCTAAGAATACAGTACATAATGCATATAACATACAAAAATGCATGTTAATTGACTGTTTATGCTATTGGTAAGACTCCTGGTCAACATAAGCTATTAGTAGTTAAGTTTTTAAGGAGTCAGAAGTTGTACACAGATCTTCGACTGTGTGGTGGGTAGGTGCCCCTAACCCTGCCTTGTTCAAGGGTCAACTGGATTTATCTCTGTAGCTTAAAACATCCAAAGCAGAAAAATGTCTGAAACTGACTATCACCCAAATATGAAAAATCTCACTTTTGAAGAGATTCATTAATAAGTGATTGGATTAAAACTGATGTCAATTTCCCTAGGAGAAACCTAGCAACAGAATTCCCAATTTCTGCCTATACAATTCACATGAACAAAGATTTAAATGTTCTACTCAATTAAAAGAAAAGAAACAAATTACTGGTTCCCACTCAGTGATAAGGATGCTTATATTAGAGCAAGCTTAAAACAAAAAGGAACTTTAATAATAGAAACTGTCTCATCTTCATTGCATACTGAAATGCATATTTTAAATATTTTAATTTTAGTTTTCAATAAAATCTTAAATAAAAAACAACTTAATATGCACTTTTATTGGAACGCATCTATTTCCAAAAGCTGGGCTTAATAGAGCCATAAAATTTTTTCAGTTTATAATTTCCTAAGTCAGGGTATGTTTTATTTCTGGCCTGCTACCTCTTTGGCATAATTTTCAGATTTAGACTTTAAAAATATTTTAACAAAATAAAACATGGACTGGCTGACAGCCCAATAGCAACGACGAGTACACTCAGCATCCAAATTTTGGTTTTCAAATACCATTCTCCAATAAAAAAGAACTAGAGCTTTTTAAAGAAGGGGCTGATTCTAAGGCTGGGACAAAGAATATACAAGATAAACCTGATGGGTCCTGTAGTACCAACAACCAAGTGCTGAAAGAAACAAAAGGCTGGCGATATGTGAAAAGGAAATGCAGCCAATCTGTAAGAGCTCCCAAAGGCCAAAGCTGGAACAAACTGAGCAACAGATAATAGACTATTTGATTACAAGCTAAAGGATAAAATAAATATATACAGAGACCACACTAATACAAATGATTGTATAAATAAATAAACGAGGGAGAAAAGACAAACCTTCCTTATAGAAAAATTCCAGGCAATATAGATAGATGTCCCCCTCCAAGAAGTAAAGCTTACTCTGCTACTCCTGAGCATAGACTGGACTTAGTGCTCACTTCCAAAGAATAGAACACAGAAAAGGAAAAACAGTAACATTACAGTAGAGAAGCTTGGCAAACAGTACCCTTAGCCAAGTGATCAAGGTTAACATCACCAGTGAAAAGTCATGTTGATACCATGCACCTCCTGATACGCTGTGATGAGAAAGGTACTTCACTTCTGTTGTATTTTTCCCCCAAACCCATAACCCCGGTCTCATCACAAGAAAGTCAGCAGACACATCCAAACTGAGGGACATTCTATACAATACCTAACCAATACTCTTCAAAAGTCTCAAGCTCATAAAACAAACAAGGAAATACTGAGAAATTGTGAGACTGGAGGACAGTAAGGAAATATAACGACTAAGTGCCATGTGGTACCTTGAACTGGATCCTGGAACAGAAAAATGACACTAGTGGACAAACTAGTGATTCCCAAATAAAATGAGGAGTTAATAGTAGGTACCAATGTTGGTTTCTTAGTTTTAACAAATGCACATTGGTAATGAGAGATGTTAACATTAGGGGAAGCTTGGTAAGAGATATATCGGAATTGTGTACAATCTTTGCAACTTCACCAAATCTAAAATTATTTCAAAATACAGTTTATTTAAACAAACACAAGCCATGCTTCAGCCCACTAAAATTAGAAGCAGGTAACTTAACAATAGCCCTCACTTCACCAAAATAGAATTTCTTCTTCTCGTGTTGTGTAGGTTTCCTTAGCACTTATTACTAAAGTTCTCCAAGGAAGGTTTTGTTGTTTGCTTTTGTTTATTCTGCTATACTCTCCACTGGGTCCCCAGCATCCAGGAAGTACCTAGAATTTAGTAGGCATTCAATAAATATATCTCTATTACTATTTCATTTTTCCCTCCAAGCAGTTCATGAAATTTTTCTTTTCCCACTTTGGGAACAAGGTAACTCCTGAAGGACCCATTCACAGGGTAGGATAAAGAGAAAGAGCACACAAGTGGCAAAGTATATACAATCTTGCTATGATCTACAAAGTTCTTTTTCATTAGTTTTTTAAAAAATGCACCTTAAAAAAAAAACCTTTGGCATACCAGATCAAACTTCAAATTCTCTGCCTGAATTTAAAATCATCCAGGAGCAACGCAAGAACAAAATTATCAGTTTGCTGCATGATTATTTACTTTTCTATAAGTAATAGATACTTAAATGGGTAACATTTATTTTCTATTAAGATATGGCAGTGGGAATTGAAAATGATATAGCCACTTTGGAAAATAGTTTGGCATTTTCTTATAAAGTTAAACATTTGACCCAGAAATCCTACTGTTAATAAGTATTTGACCAAGAAAAATGAAAACTAATGTTTACCGGAAAACTTCTAAGTGAATGTTTATAGGTGGCTTTATTCAAAATCACCAAAAACTGGAAGCAAACTAAATGCACAAATAGTAAATGGATAAATGAACACTGCTACACCCATATAATGGTATTTTGCTCAATGATATATTAGTAACCAATAAAAAAGAATGAACTACTGATACACACAACAAAATGGATAAACCTAAAATGTATCATGCCAAGTGAAAAAAGCTAGACTTAAACAATTCCATTTGGATGACATTCTGGAAAAGGCAAAACTACAGGCATTAGGAGCAGAGAAGTGACTGCCAGGAGTTGAGGGTAGAGGGTGAAGGTGACTTGAGAGACCACATGCAAACTGTTAAGGAGTGATGGATTGTTCTGTGTCTTGATCGTGATGGTGTTTAAACGAATCTATATTCTATCTAAACTCAGAACTGTTCACAAAAAAGGACTGAATTTTACCGTATATAAGTTTAAAAATATGAAGCAAAAAAAATAGGTTAAGAAAAATATGTATTAAAGTATAAATGTTTGCTCTTGTTCCAATGAACAGTCACCAATCTGTGATTCTTTTCTCAGCTTTAAGTCACAAAGACAACATAGTTTTGAGAAAAATACAATCCTTTGGAAGATTATGTCAATTATTACATTTGGGACCTATCACTGTGATGGGAATTAACAATAATCTCAGCTCTAAGAATTCCGGCAGCTGAGTAAACCAGGGAACTTCATTATTACAATTATGGAAGTATAGGAAATTTGACAGAATAGTTGGGCTGCCTTTGTAATTAAGAATAAATGATACCTCTAACACATTGATTTGGTGTTAAATTTCTCTAAAGCTCCAATGTTCTTGTTAACAGGAGACAAGCCCCAACAAACTTAGTAAGATTTAGGATGAAAGCATGTTACTCAAGCCTGAGGAAAAAATGGGACCAGCCTAAGCTGTGATCTCTAAAAGCTAAAGATTTATGAAGTGTGCTGAGGTAGCTATCTCTTTAAATCGGGATCTAAACATGATATTCAAAGACTATGGTAATGCCAATACATGGGTTTAAGTTGTTATCTAATTGTCATCTTGGAAAGTAAAAAGAGTATTAGTGAGTGAATGGTCTGACTCAGATAACCAATACCTACTAGAAGCCATCTGGGTCACAAAATTGTATAGATAAAAATGTACTAATGAAGAAAAAAGAATAGAATTATATCTGCAACAGTAAAAATAAATATGGCTTTAGATGTCAGATAATGAGCTTTGATGGGCAATATACCAAAAACTCACACAGAGCAATGAATACAGAGACCAAGAGCCTGCCTGACTTCTAGTTACTGAGCTTGATAAAGTCACTCAATTTCTCTGAAACTTAATTTTCTCATTTTTTTTCCATTAGCAATATGTAATTTAGTTTGAAAAGGTAATGCAGTAGATGCCGGAATACAAAAGTGCTAAAAAGTGAGGTATGGCCACAGCCCAGATAGGGCATGTACTACATCATCCGCATCAGCATCATCCAGTAAGTATAAAGGCAAAGGAGTCCTCTTGGCATAATCAGAAAGCTAATCATTGGGTGGGAGGGATGGGACGGCTGGGTGATGGACACTGGGGAGAGTATGTGCTATGGTGAGTGCTGTGAATTGTGCAAGACTGTTGAATCACAGACCTGTACCTCTGAAACAAATAATACATTATATGTAAAAAAAGAAAAAAAAAAGATAGCAGGAAGGGAAGAATGAAGGGGGGGAAATCAGAGGGGAGACGAACCATGAGAGACTATGGACTCTGAGAAACAAACTGAGGGTTCTAGGAGGAGTGGGGGGTGGGGGGATGGGTTAGCCTGGTGATGGGTATGAAAGAGGGCACGTTCTGCACGGAGCACTGCGTGTTATACGCAAACAACGAATCATGGAACACTACATCAAAAACATAATGATGTAATGTATGGTGATTAACGTAACATAATAATAAAAAAAAAAGAAAGCAAGCAAATCATTGATCTAGTGAAGACAGGATGAGAACCCATTAAGTTTTCTAGGGTCAGTGCTATTAGTATGCTAGTATGCTCCATATAAAGAGTGTTAAGACTCTCCAAAGGTAGATTGCTAGCATGCTCCATATAAAGAGTGTTAAGACTCTCCAAAGGTAGATGTATAGATAAGTGCTGTTTATCCTGATCCTCTACAAAATGAAACGGGTAATCTGTATTTTACATACGAGTCATAGAGAGATGTGGTATATGCGGCAAGCACTGGAGCAACATGTACCACTCTATGAAGACGACAGAGCTGAAGCACACGGTATAGACAGCGCTTTCTCAGAGGCTCAGAATAAATCAGTAATAAATCCTGAGTCAGAACCTCATTATTCGAAGCTCAGACTGGTCGTGTCTTTAGATTTGAAACCAAGTTGCTGCCACCAATTTGCTTTTTAAAATACCTGTTTTGCTGTTTAAACAAAGCAATTTATGTACATGGTTAAAAACCTCTATCAATCTCCACCTCTCTCCAATCCAGATCCACTGTCAGAGCAAAATTTTTCACCTCTTTAACTTACCTGAGGTCTAGTGATTATCTACATCTCTCCAAATAATATATTTGTATGATTAGTTTTTACCTTATCAATGTTAGAGATTATCTACTGATTCCAATTCTAAGAGATAAGTTTAGTTCATTTGACCCCCAACCTATTCCTCTCAAATTCTCTACTGACCAATCTTAACAATTTATAGCCTTAGTCCCTGTTCCACCAAACACATACAATATTTGACTGTACTAACTGGCTTTTTACTTCAGTCCCCTCATCCTTCTCTCTCCTTTTTATCTTTTGCACTTTTATTTTTTCATTTCAAGGTGGATAAATGTTCTATAATCACACTGAATTTTCTATGCTCTTCCTATTAGTAGAGTTCCAAAATTTTTCTAAGGATAGGAAAAACTTGGAGTGTTTGTTAAACAGTTCTCTGGACCTCCCATACCTAGGGAATCAGAATCCTAAGAGGAATCTGGATACCTAGATTTTGAGCAAGGACCCACGAACACTTCTTACACTGAAGTAAGTTTGAAAAGCATTGTCTATGTATTGATTTTTAGCCAAGTATAATGTTATAATTAAATTTCTTCTCCTGTTCAGCTTCTGTTTTGACTTGTACTTCTAATCATGTTTCTTCCATTGTCAGTCATAATCATTTCTATAAATTATTGAAATGTCTCACAGATTCCACAAAGACTATGGAATTCTCTCTACACACAAACAGCTCCCTTTGGAAATCTCTATCCTCTTGCTGCAACATGGACGGGATGATTCTTTGGCATCCTAAGACTTTGCTTCTTTGGTCTCCAGCTCAGATCTGTTTTCTGGATCCCATGCATTCATCTTTTTTGGTTTACTTTCTTGTTTTGCAGGAGCATATCCCTAATTTGTGTTCTGTAAGAAAGGATGCATATGAGGTAAATTTCCCAAGTCCTTAAATGTCTGAAATGTCCTTATTTGGTCTTCACCCTAGATTGATGGTTGCCTGGGTAAGTTCTAGGAGGAAAGTTATTTTCTCTCAGGATCTTGAAGGCTTTAAGTATTCTTTTGTGCTCATAAGTCAAATACCAGTTTGATTCTCATTCCTTTAAGGTGACCTGTTCTCCCTCCCTCCCCTGCCCTGTGCCCCAAGACTTTCAGGATCTTCTTTATAAAAGCCTCAGTTTTCTGAGATTTTGCAGTATGTCTGGGACTCAGAACACTAGGGTCCTTAAATTCTTAGATCTCTTCTACTATCTCTTTGATAATTACCTCTCCATTCCTTCTGGCACTCATGTTAATCAAATATTGGACTTCCTAGATTAAACCTCCATGTCTCCTCTACCTCATTTTTCTATCTCTTTGACACCTTTTTCTACTTTCTGTAGATTTCTTTACCTTATATTCTAACTTTTCTGGTAGGTTTCTTTACCTTATATTCTAACTTTTCTGTATTAGTTTTCCAGGACTGCCATAACAAATGATCACAAACCTGGTGGCTTAAAACAACAGATCACCATCCGTCTCACTACACCTTCTACTGAGTTCTTTGTCTTTACAATTGCAATATTTTAATATGCCTGTGATTATGTTTTCTTCATAGCTTCCTCTTCCTTTTTAATGGATACAAGAGCTTCTAAAATCTCAGAGGACACTCACTGGACTTTTTAAAAGTCAAATTCTCTTCTACTTCTTTTTTTCTACTTAATTTATAAGATTTCCTTAAATTCATTCATTCAATATTTACTGAACACATTAAGTCCTGGGTATACAAATTCCCTGTTCTTATGGAATTTATATTTTAGTGGGGGGGGCAGGTATAGAGTATGTTCTTACTATATTGGGTACAATACGCACCATAAAGGAAAAGAAATGAGAGCAAGAAAGGAATGAATAAGGGAAGAGACAAAATTCAAATGGAAAGGTCAGGGAAGATCTCACTGATAGGTAACACTTCAGCACAGACCAAAATAAAGTGAGGAAGCAGATGTCTAGGGAGGAACAGTGCAAGGAGGCCAGGATGGCTGGAACACACTGATCAAAAGGAAGAGTGGCAGGTGACAGATTCAGGGAGGAAGTCCAGTATTAGTCACACAGGACCTTGTATACTGTGGTGAATATTTGAAATTTATTTTGAGCGAAATGAAAAGCCACTGGAGTTTGGAGCAGAGCCTGGACATGATCTGACTTACATTTTAAAGGATCAAGGTGACTTCTGTGTGGAAAGCAGACTACAGGGGAATCAGGGTGGCAGGAGGGGGTAGAATCAGGAGGCTACTACAATTGGTCAGGTGGAAGATGGATAAAGTGGCAAGGGTGGAAGCGGAGAGAAGTAACTGTCTTCTGGATACATTTCAAAAGCACAGCTGAAGTGAGAAAGTACTGAATTAGAAGTGGGGTTAAGAGTAACAAAGGCACCAAGAATGATTGTTGAGTTATTGGTTACAGATGTGAGGAAAGAAAGAAACAACCCAGTGGGCAGAGGAATGCTAACCTTGAGATGTCTCTGAGACATTTAGGTGGGAAGAGAGAATATGTTTACTGGATGTGTCAATCTCAAGTTAAAGAAGGTGGAGATTCAGGCTGCGGGCACCTGGGTGGCTCAGTCAGTTAAGCGTCTGCCTTCGGCTCAGGTCATGATCCCAGGGTCCTGGGATCAAGCCCCGCATCGGGCTCCCTGCTCTGTGGGAAACCTGCTTCTCCCTCTCCCACTCCCCCTGCCTGTGTTCCTTCTCTCCCTGTCTCTCTTTCTGTCAGATAAATAAAATCTTTATAAAAAAAAAAAAAGAGAGAGATTCAGGCTGTTGCAAATCTGGGAGGCACAGATGGTATCTAAAGCCATGGGGCTGAACCGGATCACCTCGAGCAACAGCTACAGTCAGCAAACTTTGGCCCGTGGCCTGTTTTTATTTGTGTAAATAAAGTTTTCTTGGAACAAATCCATATTCATACTTTTACTCTCTCTGGTTACTTTTGTGCTACAAAGGCGGAGTTAAGTAGTTGTGGCAGAGAACCTACGGCCTGCAAAGCCTACTATTTACTATCGGGGCCCTACACGGGAAACATTAGCCAACCCTAGCCCTGGAAAGAGAACAGAGATGTGGGCTAAGTACTGAGCCCTGGGGCATTTCAAAAGTTCAGAAATCCAAGGATCCAGCAAAGGAGACTGCTGGAGAAGCCATCAAAATCAAAGAGAGTGTTGGGCGCCTGGGTGGCTCAGTTGGTTAAGCGACTGCCTTCGGCTCAGGTCATGATCCTGGAGTCCCGGGATCGAGTCCCACATCGGGCTCCCTGCTCAGCGGGGAGTCTGCTTCTCCCTCTGACCTTACCCCCTCTCATGTACTGTCTCTCTCATTCTCTCTCTCAAATAAATAAATAAAATCTTTAAAAAAAAAAAAATCAAAGAGAGTGTTGTCCCAGAGACAAAAAGAAAAAAAAAAAAGTTTCAAGGAAGACAAAAGATCGACTGTGAAAAGTTCTGTTGATCATTCACGTAAGAACTTAAAACTGATCATTGTATTTGTCACATGCAAGTCGCCTTTTGACAAAAGAGTTTGGTAGAGTAGCAGCAATAGTAGTAGGAGTGAAAGCCTGACTGAAGATGATCTTTGACAATCTGGTTGATATTTAAGAGTAAGAGACTAGAAAGACTGATGTGTACACAGGAAAGGCTTGTTGAAGGGTCAGCTTCCCGTGGAGACACAGGGGTAAGAAGTGGGCCATTACACTGGGGGCTTCCTAAGTGAGAATGCAGAGGGCTCTGCTGGGGCAGCAACACCAGCGGGGTGTTCTACGTCCCTCCACTTTCTTCAATTTCTGTAGAAGAAACCAACCAGCCCATTCCACAAGTCCCAAGCCTCTATGAAAACACCTGTGTGCTATTCCATAATAAAACTTACATCAACCCCCCTGTGTTAACCTCCACTTCCTGCTCTCACGTCCACATACCCACAACCACTCCGAGGTTCTGCACAGCAGTTTGGCTTCTTTTTATTCTATACACCCCTCAGCACATACACTTACACGCTGGGACTTCCTCCAAGCTGTTTCATCAATAACCATACCTCCAACTTTTTATGTTCTATAAATATTTTGAAATCTCCAGCTCTGATGGGTCCTCCTTATTTGTTGTTTTAGGATTCTCCTTTTTTATTCACTTACTATTATTCTAATAGAATATTCACTAAGCGGCAGATCAGACAAACAACTGTAGTCACCCTGCCACTTTGTCTCAGTATTTTGCTTTGTCAAAAATAATAAACTAATGAATTGTCTCAGGCCCATCAATATATACTGGACATGGCCAAACTGTGTCAAAACTTTCCCTTCAACTAGACTGAAATGAGATTTTATTCTATTAGTTTGTAAATTACCTATGTTTTTCTCTCATAACAGCAAGTTGTATTAGGACCAAAGTTTATTAATGGTATTAGCAAGTGAGAAAGTTGAATGGAGTACAAAACCTGTATTTGATAATATGTGTATACACCAAATAGCTACCTGTATGCTATCTGGTGTATACTATTACTAAACCATTTATAGAGATTCTTACTGGAAGCTTTAGCAATGACAAGCACCAAATAAATTCAAATAATTTTTCAATATTCAATATTCAATATTCAAACAATAACCATGATGTTCTATATGACCTCTATATAATTCAAATTCTATGATATAAGCCAACTTAAAAAAAGGTTACAAGAACAAATATTTAAGACTCAAACACATATTGTGTGGATTATTCACAGGACATTTTCTTAAGTCCAAATGTATGGTAGAGTCAATGACACATCCCATCACCTACTCCTCAAATGATATCCTATGAATGATAAAACAAATTCATTGTTAAAGAACTGTATGATTCATTTTTATTCTAAATAAAAGCAACATAAATTACCTACAGCACAGTGACTCTAAGTGAATCAGTCACCCATCCCATAGTAACAAAATGCAAACTATGAAAAGCATAGCTTCTACTCATCTTTGAGAAAACATAAAAAAACAAAAATAATGATTTTTTTTTTTTTTTGTGAGATTGTGTGCAAGCAGGGGAAAGGCAGAGGGACAGAGAGACAATCTTAAGCAAGGCTCCATCTCAAGACCCTGAGATCATGACCTGAGCCAGTATCAATGATTTCAAGAGTCAGAGGCTCAAACCACTGAGCCACCCAGGTGGCCCATGAATTTTCAGGTTATTAACAAAACAAAGAAATGCAGGCTATCCAAGGAATATTGACTTGCAGTGCTGTCTTTGGTCCCACATAAACAAGTCTAACCTCATTATGATTTCACAATCAAAAGACTGCAGAGCAATATCCATTAAAACTAAGACCTAGGGGGGGTGCCTGGGTGGCTCAGTTGGTTGAGCCTCTGACTCCTAATTTCGGCTCAGGTCATGATCTCAGGGTTGTGAGACTGAGCCCTGCCTGGGGCTCCTCACTCAGCAGGGAATCTGCTTCTCCTGTTATTTTCACCCTTCACAGAATATGACAAGAATTTTGGTCTTATGTCTTGAAGTCAAAAAGAAAAAAGAAATAACATATATTAAATATTTACCATGTGTCACGTGTGACACACTGATAATCTTACACACCTGATCTCATTTAACTGCCACAGCAATTCTGTAATATCATTAGTACTATCTCTATTTTGCAGATGGGAGAAATTGAGCTGAGGGATGTCAACTGATGCCCCAGACAGTCAAGCTAGGCCTACAATCTAAGTGTTTTGACTGCTAGTCTAGAACTGTTTCTTTGACACACTTGCTTTTGGAAGTTTCAGAAATTACCTCACCCAGTGCTTCCCCAGCTGAATTCCATGAAACTCTAGAGTCACTAAGATGTTAACCAATGTTCTGAAAAATAAGGGCTCTGGGGTTCAGAAGTTTAGGACAAGTTACTTTATATCAGAATTTCCCAGAACTTTAATATGCACACTGTGACTCTCCAAGAAGGTGATAAAATGGGAAGTGTTCTGCTCATTTATTAAACCATGAAGTGCTTTGTTTAAAGAAAACCTAATAATATACTAAGGTATGTTTGTGTTCAACTCAGCACAGTTTGGAAATGACCATCTATTCCCATCTCCTCTTTCCATGGTGTAATAAAATTGAGATACAAGTAAGTTAAATGACTCAGTCAAGGCCACAGAAAAAGTTAATAAAGGGCCAGGGCTGGTACCAAGAACTGATGATTCCTGCCAGGATGTTCTTTCCCCCATATCATCCCGTCTCACTTCTGTACTGTTTCTACAAAGTCTGACACTAATTAAAAGGAAAAAAAAAATATTAAACCTATCATTTATTCTGATTCTTCTGAATGGCAGTACAGAGAAATCATTTACAGAAATGAAGCTCAAAAATGGTCTACCTCCCAGTGCAGTAGTATTTTAGAGGACTGGGATATATTTGGAAATGTGGGAAATGATTCCACTGTAATAATGCTGAATAACACTTTTCAGCCAAGTAGTGTTACACTCATGTTTTTCTTTGAAGTGACGTAAAACTACACGCTAGTACTGCATGTAGACACTGCCAACGCTCAAAATACCCAATTTGAGACCATTTTTATAAGAAGCAATTTGTTCACTGTTTTCCTCTTACTCCCTTACCCGAAAGGGGCTTCCTTTCACTTTGCCCTACCCTTGCCAGCAAGCAGTAAACAGTCCTGGGCCAAGGATGCCACCTGGCGTTTTAGATCAGGAACTGTTTAACCTGACATACCTTCCACTCAGTATCTCACCACCTGGCCCCCTCTCCCAAACCACACTCTTCCAGTTCTTGCCCATTTACCTCAGTAAAACCTTTTCTTTTCTTTTTTATCATTTATCCTAACTCAGTGGAAAAAAAAGACATTTTTGGCATTCTAGTTATAGAAAAATCGTTGAGTCTGAATACACTTGTAGCTAAAGAAAGAAACCACAGCGTAAGGCCAATATAGCCTTGGAAATACCTTATAGAGGCCCTGTCCCAGTAGAGAATGTTAAAATATCTACTATTTATCCAATGCCTTCAAGGAAGATCAGCACCAAGAAGAACCTTGAAGATCACTGCTGGGTCAACTGTATTATACCACAGCTAAAAAAAAAAACGCCCTGTAAAAATGGAAGGAATCACCTGCCCAAATCACACACAGTGAGAGCACAGGGCAGAGTCAGGATGAAGGCCTAGGAGTCCATTTCAAAGCCTATGCTCTGTCAACTATCCCATATGCCCCAGGCTCCTCGAGACCACGTTTTCTCAGTTAACATTCAAGTAAAATATTTTTCAGTGTTTTTATATTTTTCCCTAATTACCTATACTGACATCATGACTCTCTTGAGAGCAGGGCTCGTAACTCAAATCTCCTCAGTGCCATGGCTAACTGTATCTAGCACACTTCATAAATATTTATTGACTTTCTTGGTCTATTACTACCGTGCTTACTGCAAATCTAGAATATTTTCACCATGTTATGCGTTTAGACAAGCTTTTATCTGCTCAAAAACCTAACTGCCATTTCATAACACTCTATAGAAAACTGTGCCCCAAATCATCACATCATACATAACCTTTTGGAACACAATCCACTCAAAATTTGGGACTTCCTGTTAAGGGTTCCTCTCCACCTGATGAATCTTGACTAAGCAAGGATGGGAAAGAATATGCAGCACAGAGGAAAAACAAAAAAAAGCAACCAATTTTGAAGAATATAGCTATTTTAGTATCAGTTGCATCATAATCCAAAAACTAAACTAACTCAGTTTTCTCTCCCATAAAATACTCTTCGACCCTAAGTTCATGTAAGATACGTGTAAACATTTTATAAATTACAGATATCAATAATGATTACAGATATTATTTATAATAATTTATATTGCAGACTGTGTGACTAATCATTTTATATACACTTTATCACGAAATTCTTACCGCCCTGTTTTACAGATAAGAAAAAACAAGGCGTAGCAGGTTAAGAAACTCCTCCGGGGTCACGGAGCTAAGAGCTAAAAAACCCAGGATTCGAGCTTAGATCTGAAGGCTTCCAAAGCTGGTGCTCTTTAGAGATGGGCGGAAAGGCAAGGCCTTTACAAAAAAGGTACTACTCCCCCTCAGGGCTCGGAAGTCAATGAGGCATGAAGGCAACTCAACCAACCTCCCTATTTTCACCTACACAGTGAAATATGTGGGTGCAAAGAAAAATGAGAATAACGGAGACTTGGGTCGTTTTCTGACTTAGCCGGCCAGCTCAGGGCCCGGCAATTCGCTTCGCCCTCTGGGGCTTGCTCAATGTGAGAAGACAGGGCTAGCCGGAGCCAACTAGGCTCTTAATCGAGCATCGCATTCAAAGTGCACACTTGTGAATATAAATTCATGCTTCTGGGAGATCCTTCGCCAGAGTCCCCCCAACCCTATCCCCACCCCCAAAAAAGATCCACTGGACTAGGCATCTCCAAAGTTCTGCCCGCCTTTCCAACTGTAGGCGGCCCTCACTAGGAGGAGCGTGGTTACGCCCACCGAGAGAGCCGGCCGGCAGCGGACTCTGCCCTTCCCTCGCACAACGAACTTACCAGAACCCTGAGTCGCGGCAGGGCCTGGCCTAAGGCTGCGGGGCCGCCGCGCGCTGACGGCGGGCGCCCCTGAGCGTCTACCGCCGCTGGGGGAGGGCGGTTGGCCTCGCCCAGGGGGACTCAGCGCGGCTCCGCCGGCCGCCCATCACCCTGCGTCTCTGCGCTCCGCGTTCGGGGGCTCAGTGCGCCGCCCCCTCGCTGGCAGCTCCGGTGCCTCGGCGCGGGCCCCCCGCATGCGGGGAGGTGGCCTGGCCTGTTCCGCCACCACCGCAATCCTGAAGGAAGGAGGGAGGAGGCCGCGCGGACCGCACAGGCCCCACCCCGAGCCTCCCCCTGGTGCGCCGCCCGCCGGGGGCCCCTCGAGCTACTTACTGAAGAAGAGGCGGTAATCGGGGGAGTAGGGCTGGCCGCGCTCCTCCGTGCGGTAGAAGGCCATGGCGCGGTGCGGCCCCGGCCCTGCACTCTTTCCCCGGGGCAAGCGGGCGGCTGCGGGGGACCCCGCGCGCCAGGCCCAGCCGGTGCGCAGGAGCGGCAGCAGCGCACGCATGGCGTCGACGGCAGTCGGACTCCGCGCAGAGCGGCGCTGGGGGACCCTGGCCCAGCTGCGCGCCGGTGCCCCCTACTGGCCGGAGCCATCACTCCCTTCCGGGGCTTGGAGTTAGATCCCCGCCCCAGCCCGTCTCGGGCCCGCCCTGGAGACCGATCAGAGAAAACAAAACGCCCAGCGAATTGACAGTGACGCGCGCTCTCCAAAGCGAGGCCGAGGTTCAAAGATGAGCAAGATAACATCCACCACCCCTGAGGAGCTCACGGCCACTTATTAATGCAAATATGCATTCACTACTTCGCTCATACGGTTAATATTTACTATCATATTATTTTTATTATAATGATATAAAATTGAGCGGTTATTCTATGCCAGACACTGCTCTAGATACCGTCCAATGTAGAAGACAAGCATTACACACATACACAAACATCATAAGACATGAACAGAACTCCTTGTGAAGATTTTACCTTGACACTGATTTATAGAACAACAACAGCAACAAATAGGTAACTTCTTCGAATGCTATTTCCTCCGTGAGGCCTTTCCTATTTTACACAACTAGAAGTGATTTATCCTTTCTTTTCTTACATTTTCACTTCTACAATGGCACTTGGTACCGTACCTATATGTTTGTGAACCTATCATGTTCTTTATTTCACCCCAACCAACCCAATGGATTGTTAATGAGCCAAACACCCAGGAATTAAGATTTAGTATCCTTGCAGGAGGTAGCAGCATGCCCAGCATATAATAATGGCTCCTTTGTTGTGGAGTTAAATTGCTCCTGGAAGTCCCTTTTACCAGATTTTTCTATTGGCATAAGAAATTCTGTTTATCCACTTTCCAGAAAAGTATCTCCACTTCATATTCTTTCCCCATCTCAATTCAAATGAGCTTCCTCCACCTTCTGAGATCACCAATGACCTCCAGTCAATATGAAGTTTAATTCTCACAATAAATCAGAATGAGAGAATCCAGAAGAAAGCAGTAAAAAAGATTTTTTTCATTAGAAATTAAAACTTTTAAAGAAAATTAAATATCTGTTATTCAGTCTAAAAGTGAAAGCAAAAATAGTAGCAATTTTACAGAAAGAGGCAAAAAAAGGTGACTTATGCTCTCTGCAAAAACTAAGTGAAATGGTTTTAATTAAAAGAGGAGGCCTGTTTTAAATAATCTCTTAAAGTTCTGTAATAAAAATTGGCTTCTCAGTGAAATGTTAATATGCACAATGAATACATAAATTCATGAAAAATATAATTCTAACTTAAAATCTGACTCTTACAACTAAAAGACAAACGTCTTTGCAAAGATTATATATATATATATTTTTTAAAGATTTTATTTATTTACTTGACAGAGAGAGAGAGAGACAAAGCAAGAGAAGGAACACAAGCAGGGGGAGTAGGAGAGGGAGAAGCAGGCTTCCTGCTGAGCAGGGAGCCCAATGCGGGACTGGATCCGAGGACCCTGGGATCATGACCTGAGCCGAAGGCAGACGCTTAACGACTGAGCCACCCAGGTGCCCCCCTGCAAAGATTATATTAATTAATTTATATCAATTAAGTCATGATTATGGATCTGATTCTAGTCTAAACTAGTTTCTGCCTCTCTCTGTTCCATAGCTACAAATTACATCTTCCGGTTCTTAATGTTAACAAGATAGACAAGATTTTTTAAAATTGGTTGGAACAAACTTTTACTTACAAAAATCTGCCAGCAGAAATCTTACTAAGATGGCTCTATAGCCATCATATAACTTTATATAGAGAGAATAGTACTTATATCTAGATGGTGGTCAGGATTTTGATCAACATAAATGTCTGGAGGTAGGTGATACAGGGATCTCCCATGTGAGAGAACCAAGTTATTTCTGTCTTGTTGCTCTTATGTTTGATTTCCACTGCTAAGGTTACCCCCATAGTTCAGAATGGCTGCTACAGCTCCAACCATCACATCCTCATTTCACCTAGCAAGCAAGCAATCAAGAAAGAAAGAAAAAGAAAAGAAGGGTGTGCTCCTTCCCTTAAGAACACATCCCAGAAACTGTAACCCTACTTTTACTTGCATTGTGTTGGGCAGCACTTGGTCTACTGGCCACAAGTAACTATAAACTAGCAGCTGATTTTTCTGGGTCAGCAGAGGCCCAAATAGAAACTAGATGCCATACTACTACAGAAAAAGAAAAAATGAATATTGGAGGACAACGAGACATTTGTCTGCCACAAATGTCATTTTCTTTCCCTATATAGTCCAACTTCCTTGGAAAGGTCTGTGAGAATTCTACATATTTCTACTCCAACTATGAACTAGGTTCACATTATTCCCAACTAGGCACCTGGGTTCTTTCAATTTTGCCAATTATTTCATGACAGTTAAAATTAAGAGCCTGGTCTATCCAATTTCCAGAAAGGATCGTAGGAGATATTGTCAGTAACCCCTTAGATTCTACTTAGATTGCAGATCCTAAAATGTTTTTGTCGACAGTGGAGGATTTGTAATGTGTAATCTTGATTGCTAAACTGTAAGGCAGACTCTCCCATAAAGGTGGGCGGGGGGATTTCTTTTGTGCATGTATCATAGTGGCTATATAATTTTATTTCCTCGTGTAGGAAAATAAAAGCTTAATTGTTCTATTCACCTTCGAAGTTCAGATGTTTCAATAAAATAAACCCTACTGAGACAATGTTGTGGGCTAATTTCTAATGATCTACAGATTCTTAGAGTAAGACCAAACCCAGCAGAATATTCTAGAGCTTAAGCTAGAGTTGTCCGGGATAGGGCCAAAATCACTGGGCCTTTATAACCCCAGTGATCAGATATGGGTTTCCCTAGAAAGGGCATGACATGGACAAAGCAGAAAAGTCCATCCCTGAGAAGGCTGACAACTAAAGCAAAAGTCTTTCATTAAAAGTGGCACAAAACCAGCATCTCCCACAGCTATGAAACTGTGGTAGAGATAGGAGTTGGAGCTAGAGAAAAATTAGATAATTAGTGAATCCCAATTCTGTTTCTTCTTTTAGCATTGGTAAGTGTAACACTAAATCTAACTTGGATAGAGTTGTCATTTTCTGAAATGCTAGATTATCCTGTTAGGAAATAAAATTATTTTGGAATTGTGGAGTAGTCATTTATGTGTGATATTTTGTAAAAGCAGCATATGTCTCTAAAATTAATTGTTCTCCTTACCTATAACATGATAAATAAACAAAGTTAAAAATCTGCTAATTGCCATTGCTCACACTTACTAGCTAATGGCTAACTTTAGGGGCTGGGCCATGAAATATAGTAGGATTCAACAAAAGTAAGGAGAATTTTAAAATAATTTTGAACATTTACTAATTTATCTGTTCAGGGAGACACAAAATATTTCACTGGCTTTTTGAATACTTTAACTAAAGGACAACTTTGAAAATATTTTCCTGCTACCAAACATTTAAAACATTTGTCATATTATCAAATAAATGTTACAAAAGTATTTCTAAATGTTACCTAGAGTTCCTGTTCATCCTCTGTTTGTGAGCCACGGATTTTCCTTCTACATACACGTCAAAGTTCCAGATCATTTCTCACTTAAATATTGACTATTACTCTACTGAAGAACAAAGTTATTATCATGACAATGCAACAAAACAACAGGATTTTTGTCTGTGAACTTTAGATCTTGAAATATATTAAATGCTGTTGTGTATTCATATACTTATTTTTGTAAAAGTGATGATACCTCAAGAGAGTAAGAGAAGCTGCAGATCAGAGAAAATATTTGCAAAAGATATATCTGATAAAGTACTGTCACCAAAATATACAAAAAACTCTTAAAAATGAAAGATAAGAAATAAACAATCTAATTTTAAAAATGGGTAAAAGAAAGAAAGAACAAAGTAGTGAGAGATACTGCAAAGTGATTAAATAAGTTTGTGGGTGACAGAGCCTATTAGTTGTCCCCCCCAGCATCAGTACTCCCCTTCTTTTATAGCGGGAGAATTTTTGACTTTTCCAAATAAAAACTGTACTTTCCAGCTTTCCTTACAATAGGTGTGACCATGTAACTAAAGTCCACCAATGGGACATCTAGGAACATTCCTTAGGAAGATCTGGTGTATCTATGCAACAGAATTTTATTCAGTCATGGGAAAGAAGGAAATCCTGCCATTTGTAACAACATGGAGGGAACTTGAGGGCATTAGAGTGAGTGAAATAAGTCAGACAGAGAAAGACAAATACTGCATGATCTCACTTATATGCGGACTATTAAAAAAAAAAAAAAAGAAAGTAAGAAAGAAAAGCTGAATTCATAGAAACAGAGTAGAGTAGTAGTTGCCAGGGACTAGAGGGTAGAAGAAATAGGGAGATATTGGTCAAAAGGTACAAATTTCCAGTTGTAAGTTCTGGGGATGTACTGTACATCATGGTGACTATAGTCATGCTAAGAGAATAGATCTTAAATATTCTCACCCCACATACATGCAAAAAAGGTAATCATGTCAGGTGATGAAGCTATTAACATTATTTTGGTAATGATTTTACAGTATTACATGCATCGAGTCATCACACTGTACACCTTAAACTTACACAACCTTAAATGTCAATTATATCTTAATAAAGCTGGGGTGGGGAAGAGAGAGAGGCAGTTAGCTCATCCTTTATCTCTTCCTCTTCATCATTTCTTACATTCTGTTATTTAGAACTTGGATACTACATTGTCCATGAAGATAAGGGCCATGCCCTTGATGAATGGAACTTTGAGCTGAAAGAAGCTTGCACCCCAAAGGACTTTGTGGAGCCAAGTGGCCAGACAGCTCCAGAATACATACCTTTGAACTTCTACATGAAAGAAAAATAAATATCTATCTTGTTTAGCCACTAGTATTCTTTTTGTTTGTTTGTTTCTGTTTTCTCTCCCAGCTGAATTTAATTCTAATCTTCATTTTCTTCTTTCATAGAAAATATGTTAGAAGAAATTCTCACTAATTGAAAGCCCCTCTTTACTACCTATATAATTTCATTCAAAATGTTGTGAAAATATTACATGAACTATTACTTATGAAGTACTTAAATTAAGTTACTTCTATTAGTAAGAAAGAATATGTAGTAAGTTCAACTATAAAAACCAACTGAAATGATATTAAAAGAGAATTTTAGTTGAAATGTTAAGCAGACTGGAAGGAAATTTTTGCAAAACTCTTACCTAATAAAGAACCGGTATCCAAAATATACACAGAGAACTCTAAAAACTCAACAACAAAAAAATAAATGACCCAATTTAAAATATAGGGAAAAGCTCCGAGAGACACCTGACCATAGATGAGATACAGATGGGAAATTAGCAGATGAAAAGATACTCCACATCATTTGTCATTGGGGAGATGCAAATTAAGCAGCAATGAGATATCACTACACTCAAAATGGCTAATATCCAAAACACTGACAACACCAAATGCTTCCAAGAGGTGGAGCAACAGGAACTCTCATTAATTGCTCACGGGAATGGAAAATGCTACAGCACCTTTGGAAGACAGTTTGGCAGTTTCTTAGAAAACTAAACATACTCTTACCTTACCGTACAACCCAATAGTCATGCTCCTTGGTATTTATCAAAATGAACTGAAAACTTATGTCCACACAAAACCTGCACATGGATGTTTATAGCAGCTTTATTCATAATTACCCAAACTGGGAAGCAACCAAGATGTCCTTCAAGAGGTGAATGGGCAAATAAACTGTGGTCCAAAATAATAATAATAATAAAAAATAAGGGTCCATCCAGACAGTGCTAAAAAGGAAATGAGCTATCAAGCCATGAAAAGACATGCAAAAACTTTAAATGCATATTACTAAGCGAAAGAAGCCAATCTGAAAAGGCCACATATTATATGATTCCAAATGTATAAATTCTGGAAAAGACAAAACTATGAAGATGGTAAAAAGATCAGTGGTTTCAGAGATTGGGAGTGGGGGGAGAAATGAACAGGTGGGGCACAGAGGATTTTTAGGGCAGTGAAACTGGTCTGTATGATTCTGTAATGATGGCTACATGTCATTATGAAGCCACCTCAGCCCCTCCAGCCAACCTAGTGGCCTTCCAGCCTTAGCAAGCTCCCTTAACCTGCGTGATTAATTAACCTTTCTTTGTAGATCATGCATTCTTTCATAGAAAGAATTAGAGCACCTCTGCACATCACAAAACAGAAATCAGACCCCCCAGGCACAACCTCCAAGCACTCAGATAATGTCTGTAGCTTGTACCATTGAGTCTGTACAAATGTTAACTGCCCTAAACTCCTGTAAAACCCCTGGGGCCCTCAGAAGCCTCAGAGTTGGCCACTGGATGGAGTCTGCCTTCTCCCCAGGTGGCCAGTGTCTTGAATAAAGCTCATATTCCTTTCCAATGAAAACTCGTATCTTAAGTATTGGCTTTCTGAGCAACAGGTAGCTAGCTGAACTTGGGTTTCTGTAACAATTATACATTTGTCAAGATGCATAGAATATCAACCCCAAGAGTGAATACCAATGTAAACTAAGGAATTTAGGTCACAATAATGCATCATTGTAGGTTTGATTTTAACAAATGTACCATTCTGATGAAGGTTATTGATAGTGGGGGATACTGTGCATGTGTGTGCGGTAGAGAGTAAAAGGGAAGCCTCTGTACCGTCTGCTCAGTTTTGCTGTGAACCTAAATCTGCTCTACAAAATAAAAATGACTCCAGGAGACTTGACATCTCAAAAACTTTGAAACAATATCTAGCGTGGTAATTTAAGAAAATATATAATTTCTTTTGTTATTAACTGTATTTTTCTTTATCATCTAATGAAAATCATGTTTTATTTTAACTTCCTAACTAATAATGCCTATAAGAGTGTCATTAGTACCTTTAGTATTTATAACGTTTGCTCTTAACTTGAATTTTTGTTGCTTTAGCTTGGGCACAAAATGGTACATTTGTAGGCTAGTCTGCAAAATCATTAATCATTTTATGTTAGGTGGAAGTAGGTTCACCTGTGGGCATCCCATGGACAATTTTGCTCTTCTAGAGATCCTGCATACCCTTCCTTATTGTTATTGGGCATTTTTGTATCATTTTATTTTTAAGCAAGTGTCCTATCTAATTTTTACCTTAAATAATTTTACCCACCTCTTTCACCACCCCCAACTCCATTATCTTAATTGAAAAGCTTAAATGCTCAGAGGTCCTTTTCTGAAGATTTACTGAATACCTACTTGGAAATACACATTTTTTTCCCGAGATATACAGCTATTAAAGAGCAACAAATTTTAGCTCCCACTTTGAAGGCTTCTCAATATAGATAGGATGGGCTTCTGAATAGGCAATAGTTCACTGGTAATCATTTTCTCTTCATATTTCACAAATATCAGATATATCTGCCAGATCCACACTTGTATGTAATTCAGCAGGATGTTTTTATGAAAATTCTCAAGGAGATTGTTCAACTCAAATATTAGGACATAGCGCCGATATCTTGAATCAAGAAAGTATACTATATATTTGGTCCAAGTGAAAAAGAATTTCCCACTGGGCCTGACACCTCTCACCACCTGACCAAGAGCAAATGGCGGCCGGGCTCTGCAACCTCACTCTTGGTGGTTCAGCCTTTAGGATGCCTAACAGCAAATTGTATATTTTTTTTTTTCTGAAGTGACATAGTTTCAATGTTCTTTACCTGACTTTCCATTATCAGAAGAGTCCCTGAGAACAAATCTGTTTGTTTTAAAGCAATTTTTAAGCAACTACTTGGAGAAAAGCACTGTGGGGTGTCAATATCACAGCGGCTTGGCTTGAGCATTAGAACAAGCCAGGGGCTGGGCTGCAGAGGGCAGATTCCAGGGCCCGTGTGTTCCTAAAGTCTGTTCCTAAAGCCCAGAAGCCTCAAAAATGAAATCCCAGGTGCCCAAATGCCTTGTTCTACCAGGAAACAACAAAAGGAAACAAATATCAAGATACCTCCTAGAAGAGTCTGCACCCCTCTGGAGGGAGGGACCAGGAAACTTGATCACAGGATTTTACTGTGTAATGATTTTTCTGTTTGGTGGAGCGTGCTAAGGCACAAGATTTACAGAGAACTGTGGAAAGATCTGAAGCCAGTCTGGCTGGAAAAGCTGAAGGACAGATATTTGGGTGGGGAAAGAGAGGGACTTTGTAAAAAGAACAGAGTTTGAAAATGGATTGTAATGAAGTTTTGCTGTAGGTGAAGACTTCCTTTGAAGCTTACAGGGACATCTATGTTACCCCTGAAGGCTCTTGGAGTTAGATTTGTGCTTTAGGAAGATGTAGTATACTCAGACTGGCCCCCATGCAATTCAGATACATGAGAGTTACATATATATTCAAACAGGAACACTTCCTTTGTATCACAGAAAACAGACATGCATTTAATTTTAGGGATAAAACATGAGTCTTCAGAGAAATGTCAAGATTCAGGGAGTAAACTTTGGGTCACATGTTCTCTGTGGGTCACTACTGCCCCCAAAGAGGCCTTTTTGAAATTGCCAGGGTGTTTTCTGATGTCACAGTGATCAAGGAGCATTACTGCCATTTAGTGATACACATGCTACAACACATAAGACAACCCTACCCAAGGAAGTGTTGTCCCGTGTTCTTCATTGCTCCGAAATGTCCCATCAGACTTTCATGTAAGTGTAAAATCTGTTTTCTAAAAAGCTATGTCAGGGCGCCTGGGTGGCTCAGTTGGTTAAGCGACTGCCTTCGGCTCAGGCCATGATCCTGGAGTCCTGGGATCGAGTCCCGCATCGGGCTCCCTGCTCAGCAGGGAGTCTGCTTCTCCCTCTGACCCTCTTCCCTCTCGTGCTTTCTATCTCTCATTCTCTCTCTCTCTCAAATAAATAAATAAAATCTTAAAAAAAATAAAAATAAATAAAAAATTATGTCAGCCCAAAAACTAATGACATTTCATATAGAACACAAAGAATTTTTTTACATTGTTTTAAGATACATGCATGGTATTTAAGACTCTGATACTATACACTGTATTAATCTACATTTATCGCTCTTAATTCATGGTGATTCTGTATATGGATGCAAGCATATGACTATTTAATATATCTTTAGTACTAGTGCCTGAGCATTTTCATATTGAAATACATATAATTTTATTACAAATTATTTTTCTTTTGTGTTTTCTTTATAATTATTACACTGATTTTTTGAAATTATGTGTAGTAGGTTTTATTATCTATCAATTTCATTTCAGGAGAGTAACACAAAAGACTTCTTATTAAAAGAAAAATTTAGTTTATCCATTCATCCATAAGAAGAAATGAAGTTCTGATACATTCTTGGATGGACATCAACAGCATTAATGCTAGGCAAAAGATGCTAGGCACAAAAAGTCACATGTTGTATGATTTCCTTTTATATGATATATATATGATATATATCCAGACTAGGCAAATCTGTAAAGACAGGGAAAAAATTAGCAGTTGTTAGAAGAATGGGGCAAGGGAGCAACGGGGAATGATTCCTTAAAGGATATGGGGTGTTTTTCTGAGGTGATGAAAATGTTTTGAAACTATAGAGGTGTTGATTGCACAATATCGTGACTGCACTAGATGCCACTGACTTGTACACTCTAAAATGGTTAATTGCACGTTATGTGAATTTCACCTCAATTCTTAAAGAAAGGGAAAGTTAAGTCTAGTAACTTTGAAAATAACTGCATTAGGAGTTCTTGACCCTTTCTGTTCTATGGACCCCATTTAGCAGCCTTATGAAGCCTATAAAACACTTCTCAAAGTTATGTTGGTAAATACTTAAAATACATTGTTAAAGAGCAAACCAACTATACTGAAATATATCTACAAAAATACTTTGGGGGAAAAATGCTGTGATCTAATAACACACTTGCTTCTTCACTGAGGCATTAAGTGACTAGATCCAGCAGCAGATCTAATAACTACCATCATTTTGAAGTAGTGATGGATGTAAATGAGAGACACCTGTAACATTGGGAAAATGAAATAACAATTATATATCATTTCTCCTGGAGAATAAAGGCATAGATAGTACTCACACTGCTGTAGGGTTTGTTGCCTAGATTTATAAATGCTAAATGTTAGTTAGAAGTAAGTGAAAATAAAGATGCAATCTTTTTTTAAAATCCAAGTTTACTGACCCCCTAAATCCTCCCTTAGAACCCCTGGTGGTAAACACCTAGTAAAGGGAAGGGGTATATATTCTTTCCCTGCTGTCCTTAGAAGTACTTTGTTGGATGGCTAAGAGCTGAACAGAAGAATAAAGGACAAAGAAAAAGGTATGTTGGTGTTCTGGATTTCTCTTTAAGACTGTCATGATTGGGGGCGCCTGGGTGGCTCAGGTTAAATGGCTGCCTTCAACTCAGGTCAAGATCCCAGGGTTCTGGGATCAAGCCCTGAGTCAGGCTCCCTGCTCAGCGGGGAGACTTCTTCTCCCTCTCCTCCCTGCTCCTGCTCTCTCTTGCTACCTCTCTCTCTCTCTCAAATAAAATAAATAAAATCCTTAAAAAAAAAAAAAAGGCTGTCATGATTGGGGCACTTGGGTGGCTCAATTGGTTAAATATCTGCCTTCCGCCCCAGGTCCTGGGACGGAGCCCTGCCTGGGGCTCTCTGCTCAGCGGGGAGCCTGCTTCTCCCTCTGCCTGCCACTCCCCCTGCTTGTGCTCTCTGTCTCTCTGTGAAAAATAAATAAATAAAATCTTAAAAAAAAAAAAGACTGTCATGATTGAGGAACAGATAAGAGATCTATCTGTCCTTTACTTATTTTATAAAATGTTTTTCTTCCTGATTTTAAAAGATATTTTGATCCAAGTTTTGATGAAACAAATGACCCAGGAAGCAGACTCACCCAATAGAAAAATGATTGGTTGAAAGATGAGAAATTAGTTTTATTCCCCCTTGTCTGGGGAAAAAAAAAGTTGTTGTTAGCATGTAGAAATTCTTTTCTGAATGATTATAGGTATATATGTGACAATAAGTCCATGTTCTGAGGCCCATATATCTCTTAAAAGAAGGAAAGAGGACAACCAACTTGTCTTTAACCAAGTCCCAATGATATGCAGAATACATTTGGTATTAAGCTTTCAGTCTTTCTGGCTAGTTACAAAATTGGATGTAATAAAATTCATCCATCATACAAGAATCACATGTGATTTAACTACACATTGTTAAATGGCATAAAAAATAGAAAGTTTTGCTTGATTAAGTATTATTACTGCTTCTAGGCTAAAATAATCATGAGAAATTTCAGCTGCAAATGACACATTATAAATCCCTTGTAATATTATAAATATAGTAATCATGGTAATACTCTAATCCAATTCAAGGGTGAGCTACTAAATTGGTAATAATAGGTCCTGAACAAAATCTAATGAGACAACCCATTTTCTCTGCCCACTTTCTAGATTTTCCCTTTAGGCCTTGAGCAGTGGGAATTAATTTTGTTTTTAAATGGTTTAACCATAGAACTCCTATTTTTTCCCTCATTTATAATATTCTAATTACACAGAATAATGGTTTTAAAACTGCATTCAAAAGAACCTTGGATTCCAAAGGCAATCCCTTGAAATAAATTTCAAGTAATCCATTGCAAGAAAATATGGACAGGATTAATTTATAACCAAACCTCAGGCCCACACCACAGAAGAATTTCAGGACCCCAAAAAAGAATGAAGAACAGTTTCATAATTTCAACTGGTGATGTTTGTGTTAGAAACCCAGTAGCCAAGGAGTTTTCCTTGTTTGAAAATCATGTTTTTAGAGAGAGAACTCATTCTTGCCTTCACCGCTTTATTCATCCCTTCATTCACTGAACTAAAATTTACTAAAGATGTACTATATGTCAGGAACTATGATAGTAACTGAATAAAGAATGATGAAAAAACATTTTTAAACATATTTGCCCTCATGGAGTTTGTAGTCTGGTAAAGGATTCAGGCATTCAACAAATAATCAAATAAATCTATTGATAAGATTAAAATCTGAGATAAGTGTTGTGAAAGAAAATATAAGAAGCCATGACAGAAAATAATAAGACTTGATTTAGGCTGAAGATCAGGGGAGGCCTTGGTAAGGACATGACATCTTAGCTGATACCTAAGGAAGTAGGAGAGAGCCAAGGGGAAAATGACGTAGGGAAAAGAATGTGCAAAGGTCCTGAGGCAAAATTTGCTTGAGAAAATTTTCTAAGAAAATATTTGCTGCAATATAAAATATATATTTTTCACAGATTGGATTCTCCAGGAAGCAGAATCTGAGACAGAATATTTTTTTTTAGAAAATACCCCTAGGATCAATCCCTGTGGAAGGCAGGGGAAGGACTCAGGAGTTGGCTGAGGGAAAAGTCCAGTTGCAATGCAGACCCAAACAACAGCTTTAGCTGACCACACAGGGAGGTCTGGAGGTAAAATGGCCTATCAGAATTGCTTCTAATGGGCCAGAATGCCTGGATCCTTATAGCCTTTCCTCTATTACATCAGTCCTCTATTACATACGGATGTTAGCCGTTATGGTAGAGGGTGTGATCTTGGGCAAGGTGGCTCTGCAGCTGATGCCATCCCCGAAGAGACTAACAGTTGATGGCTTTCTGCTAACGGTGCTCCTGGCAGCTGGGGAACAAGTTCCTCCTTGAAGGGGATCTGAGTGGTCCCTCTCCATGGATATCACAATATTCGGTTTTATGAGAAGCTTTACAAATCAATAAAAACAAAAATATCCGAATAAAAAACCGAGTGGGAGACAAAAGTGGGCAAGTCACAGAAAAATCACAAGTTATCAATAAACATGTAAAAATATACTCAACCACTGTTAACAATAAGAAAAAGGCAAACTAGAATGAGAAGCCTTTAGCTTTGTTGTGCATTGCTTTGGCAAAAATTTAATGACTGATGGCAGTAGTCATAATTGGAGATAATAAATTTTATGTAATAAATAACTCTCCTCAGACCTGTCTGGCTCTCGGGTTAGAAGCGCCCCAAGGAGAGGTGTCCTAGAGCTTAGGATGTGTACTCTTGAAGGACCTGGAGCAAGGGAGAAGCAATTACATGTCCTATTCATGCTATGGAAACCAGCTTTGGTTATCAGTGATTAATGGGTCCTGTGTTCACCAGCACTTCTCATAAGAGACCGGTTGGGGCTCAAAACTGCATATCAGGCTGCTGCCAACAAGATCCTTTTTATCTACCGGAGAAGCCAGCCTCTCGATGAGCAGTGACATGTGGGCTGTCTGAGCTGCCTAGGACTGAGGCTTGCCCCATCTGAAGAAGGGCAAAGGGGAATGGGCAACAGAAAAAAGATGGAGGCTTTGCCCACAAAGTCAAGGAGACCATAAGCCACTCAAGTATCTCTGGTAGCTATTCACTGCCTTTCAGGTTTGACAAGAATTGAGTGGGTATATAATGGTCTTTAGCGATCTTTTTAGGAGAGTATGCAATCAGCTAGAATGTTAATCCTGTGCATAATTCTAGTACATACACATATATATATATATTAGGATATATACTTATACTTTATATAAGTATACTACTTATATAAAAGCTCTGACCTAATACTAGTGTGTATATTTATAAAATATATGTATCCTATTTATATAGCTTATGTGGAATATTATTTATTATATATAATTTCACTTTTTATCTTATTGTTTTACATTTTCTCTCCTTTAAAACACTTTTTTCCCCTAAGCTTTACTCCGAATGAAAATAATATCAAAATTACCTAACTAGTCTGCTAAGACTCTTTTTTGCTGGCTTTGATGTCACAGTGCTATCCACTTTATCACATGAGGTTTCCCTAGAGAAGAACAACCACTACCATATGCCTTTAAGAAAGAAAATGCTGGTACTGATTAGCTCCATTTGCTGAAATCACTTTCCTTCTTTTTTTTTTTAAGATTTTATTTATTTATTTGAGAGAGAGAATGAGAGAGAGAGCATGAGAGGAGGGAGGGTCAGAGGGAGAAGCAGACTCCCCGCTGAGCAGGGCGCCCAATGCGGGACTCGATCCTGGGACTCCAGGATCATGACCTGAGCCGAAGGCAGTCGCTTAACCAACTGAGCCACCCAGGCACCCAGTTTCCTTCTTTTTAATTATCTTTGTTTCAAGGACTAAGAAATCATTTATTTTTTGAAAATAAAAGAAAACTTCAAGGAAAGTAAAACAAAATAACTTCCCTTTAGCTGTCTCCAAGATTACGAAAAGAAAAAAAAATGTGTACATAAAAAATAATATCTTGGTAATTGAACTGTAAAAGATAAATATAAAAGTGACAATTGAAAGTGCTTTTCTCATGACTTTTGGAATTCTACAGCTGGTCCTTAGCTATCAATATAATTATCTCACTTAATCCCTGTTGGCTTTTCTTTTAACTGACCACCAGTAAAATTCAAATTTCCCCATCCCAGAAATGAAGCTTGAGTCTTTCCTCAGACACTGGGCAAGAGAGATGATAAAGCATTTAATCCCATTCTTAAACACTCAAATGAGTATTTATCCTGCATTTGCAGCTGTCATACGGTTATTTCAATTCCCCTGCCTTCTACCAAAACACTTCCAGTAATGTTTTCTTGGAAATGTCATCCAGACCAGGTTACCAGCCACTTTAAAAATATCAGTCTCATCATGTTATAATGATATCTCATTTTAGACCCCAAAATGTTATTACCCAATGAAATCATATGTCCTTTTCCTACTCGAAATGACCTTCACATCTTTCCAAAAACCAAATTATTCAGATGACAAAGATTTGACATTACTGAGAATATTCCAAAAAGAATGCCATAGGCTCTGAAAAAAAAGATAATACCCACAGAAGTTTGCCCTTTCAAATTTTCAAAACATCTTCAATCCTTTCATCTCATTGATTCTTCATGACTTTCCTTAGGTATTATTAGTCCCAGGGAAAGAAACTGAAGCCTGAAGAAGTCATTCTATGCCATTCATTCATTCATTTGATATTTATATTAAATATCAGATCAGATAATGTCTAAAGTTACGTAGCTAGTAAACAGCAAACCAGAGCTAGAAGACAGGTCCAATTTTCTGCTCAATCATACTGCCTGTGGCAGATTATATTTTCTAAACTAAAATCTCCATTCCATGTGCTCTAGAAGTTTGCCACACCTCTGTCAAGAAGTAAAATCCACTACTCCTCCCTTTGAGTCTAGGCAGGCTGTGACTCACTTGTAACTAATGGAATACCGTGGCAGAAGTGAAGTTACAGAAATTCCAAGGCTTGCTTCAACTTCATGACCTAGGCTAGTTGCTCTTAAACCTTGTTTTAAAAGTTAGCAGTCCATGTGCCCTAAGGTCAGCATGTCGTGAGGAAGCCCAAATTTACCCATGTCAAAAGATCACATGGTAAGTCTCTGAGAGCGAGATACCCAGGCAGCACCCATCCACTTCAAAGTTCGTTCTGTTCCGCTCCAGCCATCAACTGACTGCAGCTGTTTGAGAAGATGCATGAGCCAGAACCATTAGGTGAGCCTTTTTTGAGCTTCTAATCCACCATGATAATTAACCAGAACACTGTCACTAAGAAAAATCATTTGTGATAACCGTCTGTGTGGTAGATGGCATTAATCGCTCCAAATTCTTCATCCCTTCTGTCTCCATGCCCTTCCCATGTGTCTTTGCAGCTCCTTGAGGCAGAGTATATTTGACGACCCCCTTGACTGTCAGTTCAGCTATGTGATTTCTTTTGGCCTAAAGTATATTAGTAAATATAACACAAGTAGAGGCATAAAATGAGCTTACATATTTGGGGTTGTTCTCTGCCATCAACATGAGAAGACTATGCCTTGGTTATGGCCAGTCCACTGGTCTGAGGAAGCCAATGACATATGATCTAGAGCTACCTCAACTGAGCCCAGCCTAGATCAGCTGACCCTCAGTCCTTCTGTAGATGCATGAAAAATAATAAATTGTTATTGTTTCATGTCATTGAATTTTGGGATGATTTGTTTTGCATGATGGTTAACCAATACACTGAACCTCTTTGAAAAATATATATCCTCTTTAGACAAGCAAAAAAAAATACTTATTACTATGCATAAGTCCTAATTTGTTCTTTGAAAAGTCATTCTTTATCTTATAGTCATAATTCACTAATCCTCTGTTTTAGAAGCCACCCAAGTATCTGTGCCCCCTCCCACCTTAGTATATGGTCCAAAGGAAGCTGTGTGGTCTTGTCTCCATGGCTAGGGAAGGCTGAGGTTAGCTGGGGTGTGAGTCCAGTCTTTGTTATTCATAAGCTGCTGATCTGGGCAAGATTTGAACCTCTCTAAACTTGGTTTCCTCGTCTGTGTAAAGGGAATAATAGTACCTACCACAAAAGATTGCTGAAAGAACTGAATGAGATAATCCATGGTCTTAGTTCTATGCTTTTGTTATAAGTGATAGGAATACAACCTAAACTAATCTAAGAAAAAATGGCAATTAGTTGACAAGATATTGCGTAGAATTGAAGGAAATATTGAGCAAAGGAACCACAAGGACATAGCTGGTCCTTAAAAACATTGAAAGTCCTACATTCCCAACCATGAAAGTAACAAGTAAACAAAAGGCCTTCGAGCTATCAGACTCTGATATCACACTCCTCGCCCTCCCCCTCTTAGGAAAGCAGTAGATGTTATAAATAACAGACAGATTTTTCTGATCTGCCTCTGAGGAAATATTTGCCACTCTGGTTAGTTCTCCAAGAGGTGGGTGAAGAGCAGATAATGAAGTCTTCAGGTTGCCAGTGGCTCAGCCGGGATCCAACTCTCCTGCCTTATTCCTTTCACTGTGAGTTGGATGGGACCATTTGGGGATAGTCTAAAACTCAGGTTTTACAGGTATTACAGGTGTTTCTTTAGAACCCCAAAAGAGTTTTCTTCCCCTCTTCCCTGAGTATTAGAATTATCTCAGTCTGGAAAGGTAAGTTTCCTCCAGTCAGAAAAAATCTGGAGGTTCTTCAGGAAATAGATGTAGTAGACATTAATTGGTGTGATCACTTGGCTTATAGGGATCTCCCCAGTAGTCAGTCTTTGATACTTCTCTTCTTTAAGGACTGATTCTTCTGTGCCCCCTCCCACTCTAGCATATGGTCTGAAGGAAGCTGTGTGGTCTTGTCTCTGTGGCTAGGGAAGGCTAAACACGGGTTCACAACTCAAGCTAGGCCAGTCAGAGACCTTCCCTGGGATTGTCAAAACTGGAGCAGTACGTAATACATATATGAATCTAGAGCCATGTCCCCACCACTCTACAATATGAAGAAACCTGTCTGCAACAGTGAGAAGCAGAAAGAGCAGGAAGCACAGAGGGAGAGTTGATGGTTCCAGTTACTGGAATTCCTGGAGCTGCACTAATCCCTGTCTTTTGGAGAGGTGATTGCTTAATCTTTCACTGGCTCTGGGAGATTCACCAGTACCCTGCCTACAAATCCTCTTTATTGTTCACATTTCAGTTACATTTCTGTCACTTGCAACTAAGAGTCCTAACTCCCTAGAAAGCAAGTAGATGCCTCTGATTCAAACAATGTGAGAGTTTAGTGTGTTCAGAGCCCCAAACCTTTGACCTTGCCAAACCTCTGTCACCATCAGTAAAATCAGGGATCACCCTCCCACATGTAACCACCTTGCACTGGGTAAACTAACATGAATCCTAAGGGCCCCTGTCTATAATCAGCTCCTTATTTCAGAAGAGGAGAATGATTTGTCTAATGAATTCTTTTTTTCCCTCATAAGGTTGAAATTACTCTTCATTTCAGCCCTTTCACCATTTCTTTTCTTAGTGATTTTAATTGTTTGGAAGAGTTCTCATGATGGTGTGCCCTCTTTCAAAAGTCACTGGCCACTACAGACGAATGTTTGTGTCACCCCAAAACTCATTTGTTGAAATCCTAATGCCTGATGTGATGGTATTTGGAGGTGAAGGCTTTGGGAGGTGCTTAGGTCATGAGGGTGAAGCCCTCATGAGTGGGATTAGTGCCTTTATAAAAGAAGCCCCAGAGAGCTTGCTAGCCCTTTCCTCCATGTGAGGACACAGTGAGAAGGTACCAGCTATGACCCAGGAAGAGGGCTTTCTCCAGAATGTGACCATGCTAACACCTCAATCTTGAACTCCCAGTGGCCAGAACTGTGAGAAATAAAAATCTGTTTGTAGATATATTATATCTGTTATGTTGTTTATAAACTACCCAGTCTGTGGTATTTTGTGTGTGTTTTTTTTAAGATTTTATTTATTTATTTGACAGAGAGAGACAGTGAAAGAGGGAACACAAACAGAGGGAGTGGGAGAGGGAGAAGCAGGCTTCCCGCTGAGCAGGGAGCCCCGATGCAGGGCTCGATCCCAGGATCCTGGGGTCATGACCTGAGCCGAAGGCAGACGCTTAAAAACTGAGCCACCCAGGCGCCCCTGTGTTATTTTGTTTTAGCAACCTGAATGGACCAAGACACCAGACATCACCAAAAACAAAACTAATGGATAAGCATTTTTCTCCTCAGAAAACTGAATAGTCTTTTGATTTTTGTTTCTCAGATAGGAGTGCCTGTGGGAAGAAAATAAATATTTATATTCTCTTTCCAGAGCCCCAATCCTGCCTGAGGAGCCTGCTGACCAAGTATAAAGGAAATTATTTATCACCAATCCCTGCAGCTTGGCTTGCTGGGTTTTGACTTATTTTGTAGTAGGGGGCAAGGATGAGGGAGGTAGAGATAGGGATAAAATTATGTCTGTAACAAATTTAGTTCTCCAAATAGGGACTGGTGTCCTCCAACAACCTTACTATTTGATTTTCTATTCTGGAAGCCATGAATGTTATCTTGCTCACTGACTTCTATAGAATGAATCTTACTGATCAGGAGAATGCTGGAGGGGGCGGAGAGGGAGGTACCAATATTCATCAAAAGTAGGTCTCTTTATTCTGGCTACTTATGGCTAAGTCTCTGTGAGTGATTAATAGTGTTGCTCCAAAGGAGCATGATTTTTCCAAACTGTGCTCCATAAAACCTTGTCTTGTGTTTCACTCCAGGAGTCTCTTGTTGCACATTTGTAGTAATATTTTCTCCTTTCTGTTGATGCGTGATCAGAAACTTAACATGCAACTTTTAGCATCTCCCCATGTAACTGAAAACCTAACTCCTTTCACTGTCATTAAGGGCATTCTACCTACAGAGAAGGAGGCATTTAGGTACCAGATCCTTGGTGCTTCAAACAATGTCTGACACATAGTAGACTCAATAAAAATGTGGAAATGAATGAAATTAACGTTTTGAGACTGTGTATAATTCTTAATGCCAAAAGAGGCCCAAAGGAGAGAAAGTAGGCTATATACATCTTATTTTAGAGTTAGTGGGCTCAGTCTTTTGAGAGTCATAGACTCTCAAAAGTCAAGTCAAGTCTAAACTAACTGAACATCCAAGGCTGTCACCATCTTGCTCCATCCCACTTTTCTAAGCCTATTTCTCTGCAATTTGCAACAGTTGCATATGTTGCAACCAAATTACAACAATCACTGTTGCAAACAATAGCATTTCATTTCCTTTGCCTTTGCTCTTCCTGCTTAAAGGGCAGGGCACTCCTTTCTCTCTCATCTGTGAAAATTTCATCTATAAATTAAGGCAAGCTTAAAAACATGTACACAATGGAACCTTCCCTGACATATTTAGGCAAATAGTCTCTACCTCCTTCTTGTGAATATTAGCACCTGGTGTTTGCCCCTCACATGAACAATCAACTACCAATTCCCTCCTCCACTGCTCACAACATATTCTTTCTCAGCAAATGGCCTGCCAGTTGCCCAAGCCAATGCTTCGGAATCTTCTTTGGCTCCTTTTTACTTCCCATTTCCCATATCCAATCCTCCAGCAAATCCTAGTGCTTGTATCTTCAACATATATCCGTAATTCCAACCCCCCACCCTGTCACTCCCCATTGTTGTCCAGCTGCTATCCACTTCTGGCTGTGCTAACATAGTAGTCTCCTTTTCATCAGTCCTTATCGGTCACCACTCCCTTTTCAATGTGACAGCAGGAGTCATCCTTTTATTTTTTTAAAAAAATACTTCCTTTATCTGAGAGAGAGGGAGCACGAGCAGGGGGAGGGGCAGAGGGACGAGCAGACTCCCTGCTGAGCAAGGAACCCAACATGACACTTGATTCCAGGACCCTGGGATCGTGACCTGAGCCGAAGGCAGATGCTTAACCGACTGAGCCACCCAGGCGCCCCCCCCAATCCCTTTTTTTTAAGGAGTCATCTTTTTAAAATAGAAATGAGATAAGATCACTCGTCTGTTCAAACTTCTCCGTTGGTTTTTCATCTCATCTTAAGTAAAAACCAAAGTCCTTCCAATGCCCTACATGATACAATGCCCCCCCTCCACACACACACCCAAGCTCTCCCTACTTCCTTGGTGCTTTCTTTTAACTCTTCCCCTCACCGACAGCATTCCCTCCTCTTTTTACCACAGCACTATCCATATCCTGCTGATTTTGTATGTACTTGCTAGTGTACATGTTGTTTGTCTCCTGTCACAATAGTGTTAGCTCCATGATGACGACGACTTTACTCACTGCTACCTCACCAGTACCAAGATCAATGCCTACTACACAGCAGCCACAGAGTACATGAAATAAGTAATCACGGAAGTTTTTCTTCTTTAGTAAGGTTATGTAATCCCCATCTCTTTCTAATGGAAATATGACGCGAACTGCACAAGTAATCTAAAATTTTCTTATTGCCACATTTTAAATGCTAAAAATAAATAAAGTTAATTTTAGTAATATAGTTAATTTAACTTAATATACCCAAATAATTTTCATTTCAATATGCAATCAACATAAAAATGATCAATGATATATTTTAATGCTTTTTTCATGCTAGGTCTTCAAAATTTGGGGTGTTTTTTACACTTATAGTGTATCTCAGTTTGGATGAGCCAGGTAGTAGGTGCTCAGTGGCCACATGTGGCAAGAGGCTACTATACTGGACAGTGTAGCTGGATAAATATAATGGTGAAAACTTGTGAGGAGGGAAGAAAAATGCTCCATAATCCAGTATTTCTGAAACATGTAGCAAGTAGGAGAATGTAGAGCTTTCAACCTGAAAAAGCCATAAGGAAGAGGGTAGCTTGGAACAATGGCCAAGTTAAGGCAAGCAGGTTGTTTTGTAAAACCTCTGAAGTTGTATGTGGTTGTGGTTATTAGGAGATGGAAGTTCCAGGAATAGAATGGGAAGAGTGGTGGGGAAAGATAGGAATGGGGACATGAACTCACAATGAATTACAAAAGGGGAGGCCTGCCTCCTGGGTGGTGTGTAAGGTCAGAAAAATGAGAAATCTTGAAGGGCTACCTAGTCAAAGGTTCCCAATGGAACTCTAGTGAAACATTTTTTTCTTTTCTGGTATCAGTAGAGGTTTAATGGATGGCCCAGGGAGCAAATCACAGATCTTTTTTCAAAATTACAAGTTAATTTTTGGTCTCCCAAAGCAGGTTCACAATTTGAGAGGAGTGTTGCACTAGAACTACAACTCAAGGGGAGAGAGCAGACTGGTCAAATTTATCTCTAATATTGAACTTTTAATATCCTATAGAAAGCTTCTTTACTTATTATTTAACCAAGAAGAGTGTCATAGCAAAAGAAATCCAAGGTAGTTTTTTGAGTGATTCTTTCAAAAGCCTTGGCAAAAAAATATATATATATGTTTGCATAAAGAAATAATCCAATAATAATATTTGAAATAATCCAAATTTGAGAGGATAAGAAAATTTTATTACTTTCCTACTCATTGTGCTGCCCATGGCTTTTTCAGAGATGCTATGGTTGGAGGGAAAAGAATCAAAAGGCAGAAACACTGTGATTGAGCTCCTGTAGTTTTTGCCATTTGGCCTGCCAAAAAGCTAATGTTTTCTCTCATTGGGTGATTTTCTTTGTTTTTAAGAGACCTTCAGATGGGGTCAGCTCACCTTCCTAGGAAGTTATCTCGGGAGAGTCCCTTTCAAGACAGCCCAAGTGACCCACACTTGGCCCCTGTGATTTGCCTTCATCCCTGCCCTACCAAAGTGTCTCCTCTTCGTTCTTTCTTCTTTCCTCAGCCGTCCCAGCTCCCTTCAGCCCACCTCCCCTTTCAACATCTGTTGGAATTGAATAAAGTGTCAGTCCCCAGGGCTTTTGGCTATAGGTAAGGGCCAAGCAACCTTGTTCTGTCCCCAGGCAGGGGAAGGGGAAATGTCATAGCAAAGATCTGGAAATAAAAGAAGATAAGCTAAGTAAGAACTGAAGCTGTGTCATCAGAGCCTCTACTGGAAGGGAGTCAGGACCGTCATTTTCATTTGGCGGAGACTCAAAGGCAGTCAGGGGAGTAGGAAAGCTTGAGTATTAAGAAAGGAAAGCATTCAGGTGTGCTCTGGTTGCAGGTGTTGGCGTGGGGAAGTTGGAGGAGAGCTAACTAGATCAGAGCCTCTTAGATGATGGGTTTGAGAAGCATATTTGGCTTTTTCTGGCTGGTCCCGAGTTGGAAGCTGGGGCAAAAAATAGGGAAGCTTGCAGTCATTGACCAAGTCCTAACTGTTCTATCCGATTGCTACAGAGGTTGTGGTTTGGCTCTCGACCGCTGCAGAGGATGTGTGTTGGAATTCTTTTGACATACATGGTCTGGTCATTGTCCATTTGTATATTCAATCTGTCACATTTATCCCTCTAAGTAGTACTACTTAGCCATGTCCATTAATTTACAAACCTCCCCTTAAAATATCTTCAAGGTAGGTTAAGGCTGAATCACCTGATTCGTTTTTTTTTTTTTTAATTTTATTTTATTATGTTATGTTAGTCACCACACATTACATCATTAGTTTTTGATGTAGTGATCCACGATTCACTGTTTGCATACAACACCCAGTGCTCCACGCAGTACGTGCCCTCCTTCCTACCCACCACCGGGCTAACCCCTCCTCCCACCCCCCTCCCCTCTAGAACCCTCAGTTAATTTTTAGATTGCCTCTTCTGAGTCAGCCCTTGGTTTGAAGAAAGAGTCTTCTCTTATATAAAGGTTTTCTTTATATAATTTTTGGGTAATAGAACATTTTGTTCTCAGTTTACAATCTAACCCCAAACCGAGAAAATACTTTAATATCCTGTTACATAGGTCTCAGGATAAAGGACTCATTTGAGAGGCTTGGCAGCAAAAAGAGGAAGAGAAATCGGATAGCGGCTAGAATGAACCATCAGGCAAGCAAGAGTCCCTTTTCTTTCTCTTCTCTTCTTTCCCTTCTCTTCTTTTTATCCTTCCCCCCCCCCAAAAAATAAGGCCTCATATTAAGTCCAAGTTCCTTAGCATGGCTAGATCCTTCAGTCCCCAAGACTTAGTCCAGCCTTGTCCTTCTCATCTCACTTTCTACGACTCCCAAACGCTATCTTGTATTTCCACTACTAGCAGGTGCTGTGGAAATCAGCATGGTAAAGAAGACAGGAAGAGAGTATGATGTATGTAGATTAGGAGAGTGTCTCAAAAATCAAAAACAGAGGGTCTATTAAGAATATAAGTTGGGGGGCACCTGGGTGGTACAGTAGGTTAAATGGTGGACTCTTGGTTTTGTCTCAGGTCGTAATCTCAGGGTTCTGAAATCAAACCCCACGTGGGGCTCTGTGCTCAGCACAGAGTCTACTGGAGTTTCTCTCTCCCTCTCATTCTGCCCCTCCTCCCATGCTCTCTCTTTCTCTCTTTAAAATGAATAAATAAATCTTTAAAATATATATGTGTGTGTGTATATGTATGTATGTGTGTATATATACACACATACATACATACATTGGCTTAATCCATTACGGCAGCAATTGCTGCAACAACTTCCATTTCTTTTGTTTCTGAATTCAAGAAAATAATAAAGCTGGTGACTCCTTGCTCAGCCTAACCTCATATGAGAGTGAAGTGTGGAAAAAATTATGAACTTCAGTAAATTGTTACAAACGTAGAGTGTGAACAGCGTATTTCACTTGGAATTCCGGAGAAGGGTTTCTAGAGTTCTCAGTCTTAGTGTTCTGGGGCTCTGACTTTGAAATGAAGTGAAAGATCCTGACCTTTCAAATCATGAAAGTTGTTATAAAGTTGTGATTTATTCTTGGTGCTGGGGGACTTTACCACAAGACCTAAGTATTGATATGGTTGTAATCTAAGTAGCAATTTGAGTGATATGGTATTATGTGTTCCCATGTTTGTTTTCTCCTAGTTCTGAACAATCACAGGCAAGCTTAGTGGAATTCCCATAGATATTAGTCCAACAGAGGGTTTCTCACAACTTACCATTATTTAGAAAGGAAACATTCTATTGTTTGACAAATTTGTTCATCACTTCTGAGAGACTATCATAGGATGCAAATGACCCATTAATACAGTCACTCAGTAAATATTTATTAAACACCAAGTATGCACAGGCAGTATTCAAAGCAGTGGAATACTGAAGTATATAAAACAGAGTCCATGTCTTCGATGAACTTTTAATCTCTTGTAGGGATTTCAACAAGTGCGAAGAACTAAGAAGATAAGATGTAGAAATGCCATTCAGAGTAAGGGGGTTGCTTTAACTAAGGCAGTCACTTCTAGGTAGTTACATTTGAGTTAGACTTGAATGAGGAGGAGGAGGCAGACACATGGAGATCCGGGGGGGAAAACAATCCACACATAAGGAAAAACAAACGCCAAGGCCCTGAGATAGAAAGGGGCTGGTGTGTCTAAGAGGCAGCAAGGCCAATGGAAGTGGAGAATTTGAAACAAAAGGGAACACAGGGGGCAGGAGAATGATGACAAATAAATCAGCAATGATCTCATCATGTAGGGCGGGTGGGCAGTAGAAGGATAGTGGATTTTTTCTGGTTGTAAAAAAAAAAGGCATTGGGTGATTTTAAACTGAAGTGTATACTACTGAAACAAATAATACATTATATGTTAATAAAAAATAAAAAAAGAAATTAAGATATTAAACTGAAGTGTGACATGATCTGAATCATACTTTAGAAAACTCACTTTGGCTTCTGTATGGAGGATGGACTATTAAGGAGGCGGGAGTTCTCAGAAGTACATGATGTCACTATTTGAAAGATTTGTTCTGCTAGAAAACCAATTTAGAGGTTATTGCCACAGTCTGGGCAAAAAATGATGGCTGAACAATATTAATGGCAGGATATATTTTGGAGATAGAGCTTATAAAACCTACTGATGAATTCAATGAGGTTGTGTTTAAAGAGTAGAATCAGGATGACTCTTAAGTTTGGAGACTGAGCAACCGGATGGATATGTAGATACCATAATTGAGACTGAGAAAATTGTGGATAATTGAATTTGGAGGGCAGGCAGAGAAATCCAAAGCTCTCTTTTGTCTAGTCCAGTTTAGGATGTCTGTTAAATTTCAGGGGAATATATCAAGAAGGCAGTTGGACATACACAGTGAGAAATACCAGTTGAGTCATACAGCAATTTGGATTTCAATCCCATTCCTGCCACTCAGAAGCTGGGTTTCTTAGGTTGACTTAGTTAACTTTCTGAGCTTCTAGTCCTTCATCTTTAAACGGGCATAAGGGTACTGAAAAATGCAATATTTAATCCCAAATCTCCCAACTCTTAGTTCAAAACTCTTCACTCCACTGTTATCCCCTTATTCTCCGGCTGCCCACTTCTGCCATTATTTGAACACTCTTCAAGCATGTAACCAGTTTGCAAATGTGATCACATTGTTTTATTTTTGCAAGCAATCCCCAAGTCTCCACATGCTTATCAGTCTCTGTCACCCCTAGTTATCCAAGCACCTCAGAGAGGTGTGTAGCCCACACTCCAACTCACTCATGCTATTTATTCTTATCAGCTCATGCTGTCATCAGTTGAAGATTTGTTCGGTCACTGGCATATACCACGAGAACAATCTGCTCGGGTTAGTTTGATGGCCAGGCCCCAGGGGGTCAATGCTGAGCACCAAGGTCATCACTTTTTAGTTTATATCCAGGCTGAAATATTTTTCCTCAAAGCTCAACCAACTGCTAGGTCAGAATTGTCAGATCTAGAGAAGTTTGCAATGTCAACCACTCAGTGTACCTGGGTCCCCTGTGGTCCCACCACTCACGGAGACATCCCCCATCACTCCTGGACTTGATCCTCTTAACTCTTGCACCATGTACAGTATTCTCTTTCTGGGACCTTCACAAAAGTTCCAAACTCCAGTTTCCTTAAGTGTATTCACGCTAACATATATAAGTAAGGGACGACAACCACATTAAGCATTTTGTCACAGAATGAAAATATGCACAAAAGTGACATATAATCTCCACCCTTAATTACAGGGAGGCCAGCTTTATTTTTAAACACACCCAGGACAAAGAATCTTATTTAGACTCTGCCTTAACTGACACCTAATTTCAATGTATTGAAATGTATTTCTATTTTCTTTGTGTGTGTGTGTGTGTGTGTGTGTGTGTGTGTGTGTGTGTGTGTTTTAAATATTCATTTGTTTGTCTTCTCATCTAGAGTTCAAGTTCCCAAGAAGGCATGTTCACACATAATTTATCTCTGGATTCTCAGCCCCAGGCACTAAATCAAAGATTGATGAAAGAGGAAAAAAGGATCAAGTTTTTGTGTTTGTTTGTTTGTTTCTGGGGGTGGGGCAGGGAGCGGTACCCAGCTAGTTTTGGTTTTCTGTGATATCTGTCATTAAATAAAACTCTTTTTTCTATTTGATACAAGAAATATGGGTCATTGGTAGTGATCAGAGAGAATCACAGAGGATGATTTGTGCTGAATTTTATACATTTTTGAGAATCATCAGATTATTGCAACCACAAAGCAAAATATGGTGTACTGAACATGGATGTTACAAAGAACCGCGAATGTCACATTCTCTAGCCATTACCCTTTCCCAAGTAATCACCATTCTTCAATATTCCATTTTTATTGCTTTATCCCTTCATGTAAATCTTTCTACTATTCTTTACTAACACTCCACATATTGTCTACTAATATAACACCTAGCTAATAACTTGAAATGAACTTTTAAACAATTTTGAGTTACTCTACTAGGTGTCACTGGAATGTCAGGTAAATACATCAATAATAGTTATTTAACAGTATTGATATCTGTCTTGAAAAATTATGTAGTACATATTTTTAGATATATAACTCGTGTATTTTTCTGGTAACAAAAAGTTATATGCCCACTGTAAAATACCTAAGCAATATAGAATATACAAAATTGAAGGTTACTTTTCCATAGTTCCACTCCCAAGAGATAATCACAGGTTTTCTTTGATGTACACTCTTTTGGATTTTTAAAAAATATATGTCAAGATTAATATCATGTATTTTACAAAAATGTGATCAGCTTATATATATTTTGGCAATTAAAAAATCACTTATCTGTTATCTTTCAATATGTACAGATGTAACATTTTATTTTAGCGATAGTGTGATATTCAAAAGATGACTGCTACATGCTTTTTAACTAGATTTAAATTGATAGACAATTAGGTGGTTTCCAATTTTTTACATGAAACAGAGTTGCAATGAATACTTACGTACATATATCTTTCTACAACTGTGCAACTATTTCTTCAGGAAAAATTCTTAAAATATCAGAACCAAAAGTTATCAATATTTAATTCTGAAATTGACTTTACTTTAAATAGGTATTTCCAGCTGCTTTCAGTGAGGTGTGTTAACTCATACTCCCACCTCCTAAAATGGTCTGTTTCCATCACTGGCATCATCACTCATTTTAATCTTTTCCAAGAAAAATATCTCATTGTTTGAATTTGCATTTCTTTCTTTTGTAGTCAGATGGAACTTCTTTTCATATGTTTCTGGTTATTTATACTTTTTTTCCTATGGATTATATTTTATGACATTTGCCCTTTCTTATTCTATTTAGTTATTTGATATTGATTTTTAGTATTTCTTGTAATTTATGGCAAATAGCCTGTCAATCATATATATATAGTAAATATTAATTCCCAGTTCATTGTTTCTGTATCTACCTTATTTAGAGTATTTTTTATGTATAGTTGACCATTGAGCAACATGGATTTAACTATATGAGTCTACTTTTATGTGGATTCTTTTCAATAAATACAGTACAGTACTGTAAATGTATTTTCCTTATGGCTTTTTTTTAAAGATTTTATTTATTTTTTTGAGAGAGAGAGAGAGAGCAAGAATGAACAGTGGGGAGGGGCAGAGGGAGAGGAAACAGACTCCTTGCTGAGCAGGGAGCCCAATGCCGGACTCGATCCCAGGACCCTGAGATCATGACCTGAGCTGAAGGCAGATGCTTAAATAACTGAGCCACCCAGGTGCCCCCTCTTATGACTTTCTTAATATTTTCTTTTCTCTAGCTTACTCTATTGTAAGAATATAGTACATAATACATATGGCATACAAAATATGTGTTAGTCAACTGTTTACGTTATCAGTAAGGCTTCTGGTCAATAGTAGGCTCTTAATGGGTAAGTTTTTAGGTAGTCAAAAGTTATATGCGGATTTTCAACTAGTCAGTGATCGTAATCCACATGTTGCTCAAGGGTCAACTGTACAGATATTTTATTTTCTATGTAGTTAAATTTACCTTTCTTATAGTTTCTGATTTTTATGTCAGGCCTAGATACCATTTCATACCAAGTTATGAAATGACTTAACCATATATCCCCCCCAGTACTTTATTCTCCCATCTTTCATTTAACTATGATTTCATATTTATGATAAAAATATTCTTGCTTACATATTTGATTTCTATCAAATAACTAAATTTCCAAGTAATAAAACAGTATATATTTTGTGATTATAACTTTCAAAATGAGAAATATTTAAAAAGCTACATCTGAGAACTCAAGACAATACTTCCAGAAAAAAAGCTGCAAATTTAGAAAACAAGTGAATAAATTAGTATGTATTTGCTAATATTTATATAGAGTACTTTGTTCCTTATAAACATTGAGCTTTTTGATATCCTGTTGAATGTTTTGTGAGTTGATCATCTGTGGAGATGCAGATCTTAATTAAAAGCTTTCACTTTGCCCAGGAGTACAAATGCCCTCAGAAAAAGAGATTTGCTAGAGCCTTCTAAAGAAAGAGGTTTCCTCATTTCTTTCAAAAAGGCTTCTGTGTCTCCCTGTTCATGAACAAGGGAAACACTAAACTTTGAGTGCTTGGTAACCACTGGACACCACAAGGGGGAGCCAACAGTAGAATGAAATTAAACTGACCCCCAGGGATTGCAGAATTGAGGAAGGAAAATTTACTGTAGGATAATGTTTTTTAGCGGCTGAATCGAATCTATCCCGATCTCCCTTTAAATTTACAAGTTATTTGAACTAATACATCCCTGCAATTGTTTAAGCAAGTTTCTGTTGCTTATACCCAAAGGTATCCTAACCAACACAGTGGTCCTCTTTTTTTTATTTTATTTTTTTTAAAGATTTTTATTTATTTGACAGAGAGAGACACAGCGAGAGAGGGAACACAAGCAGGGGGAGTGGGAGAGGGAGAAGCAGGCTTCCCCGCTGAGCGGGGAGTCCGATGCGGGACTCGATCCCAGAACCCTGGGATCATGACCTGAGCTGAAGGCACACGCCCAACAACTGAGCCACCGAGGCGCCCCCGCAGTGGTCCTCTTAAGTACTGCATAAGTACTATGGGCTTCTCTATACTGACACTTTTCTTGTGGTGTTGTGATTATTAATTTACTTGTCTGTATCCTTTTAAAAATTCAAACAGGAATTTTATCTATCCTTTATGCCAGTCTATACCTATGCAGTTCAGTGCCAGGGAAGTCTAAACATCTCAGATATTTGTTGAATGTGTGAGAAGAAATGATGCTATCAAGAGACCTTACATGATTCGATTTCTTAACTTGCACTTATTATGCAGTTTTCCTTCATCCATTTATTCTATTTTTATCATAAAAATTCACAAAAGCATTCAGATCCATGTATACGCCACCTGCAATAAACAAATTATTTATATTGCGTATCCTCCATAATCGCCAATTTCCTCTTTTTATTGAGAAACAAATAGTATCATTGTCTACCAAATGGGCAAACCAAGTTTTTTAAAATAGTATTGTTTTGTATAGTTTTAAAAATGTATGCAGAAAGAATTAGACTGTATTTCACATTTAGCAACCTACTTTTGACACTCAACATATGTGTTCTTGACATTTACCAGTATTCATTCTTATGGATCTACCTCATTCATCCTAACTGCTTTATAGGTTTTCATCGTGGGAAGATACCATATCTTATTTATGCAGTCACCTGTTACTGGATATTTGCATTGGTTCCAGTTTTCACTATTAAACAATACTTCAATAAATACCTGTTAATGTCTCCTGTGAGAAGTCTTCTATGATAACAAGCCTAAACAAGAAATTGCTGGTAACGGGGTATGCACACTTTCAAATGTACGGGATATTGCCAAACTCCCTTCTACAAATTTTCAAATTTTTATGTATTATAAAATTGCCTTCCAAAGTAGATGTTCCAATTTATACCTTGTGTCAATTTATACTTTCACCAAAAATCTAAAAGAGTAATTAGTCCATACCATTGCTAACATTGGAATTATTAGAATGTTTATATTTTTGATGATCTGATGAATGCAAAATGTTACTTCATTATCATTTCAACACTTGTGCAGATTACTCCTGACATGACTATCTTTTTATATATTTTATAATCAATATGTTCTTCTGGGTGCCTGGGTGGCTCAGATGGTTAAGCATCTGCCTTCCGCTGAATCATGATCCCAGGGTACTGGGATCGAGCCCCACATCAGGCTCCTGGCTCAATGGGGAGCCTGCTTCTCCCTCTCCCTCTGCTTCTCTCCCTGCTCATGCTCTCTCTCTCTGTGTCTCAAATGAATAAATAAAATCTTAAAAAAAAAATCAGTATGTTTTCTACGATTTCAGTGACTTACCTTATCATATCCATTACCTGTTGTCTACTCTGGTTTGGGGGAGGGAGGGTAGATTTTTAAATCATTTTTCTATTTACATGTAATAACTTATTATATATGTTTGATATCAATCCTTCATTTTTTATGTTGTGAATGTCTTTTCCTTGTCTGACAATTATCTTTTAGATATGTTTATGGTAATTTTTACTATTTAGAAGTTCTTCATTGTACAGTAGTCATTTTTTCTTGTCTTAGTTACTTTTCACCCCTACTTCAATGTAATAAATACATTCTCCTTTTTCACAAACCTAATAATTTCAAAGTTTTATTTTTCACATTTAAATCTTTAATCCACCTGAAATTTATTTTTCCTTAAGGTGTAATTTAGGGAAATTAATTTTTTTCATATAATCAATCAATCACATCCGTTTCTCTTTGGCCTGTAATGCTTCCTCTATGATACATCAAATTCCTTATATGCTTCCTATTTCTGGACTCCTTATTCTATTCCACTAATATATTTGTTTGTCTCTGAGCCAATGTCACATTGTCTTATAAGTTTTATGATATCCTATTGATATCTGGTAAGACAAGTCCTTAAAAATTGTCTTGCATATTCTTTTTTTCTTAAAAGAATATTTTATTTCTTTATTTGAGAGAGAGAGAGACAGCATGAACGAGGGGGAGGAGGCAGAGGGAGAGGGAGAAGCAGACTCTTTGCTGAGCAGGGAGCCTGACATAAGGCTCGATCCCAGGACCCTAAGATCATGACCTGAGCTGAAGACAGACAGACGTTTAATTGACTGAGCCATCCAGTCACCCCTTGGACATTCTTTATGCTTAATTGTCCCATATAAATTTTAGAATCAATCAATTTCCACAAAGAAATATCCTAGTAGGATTTTAATGAAATTTAATTTAACTTACAGAATAATTCAGAGGATAAGCACCTTTCTGATATTCAGTATTCCTATTTATTGGCATCATATATCTTGTAATGTAGTTAGGTCTTTTTCAAATCTTTCAATAATATTTTGTAATTTTCTCTAAAGAGATCTTACACACCTTCTAATAGGTTTATTCCTAGGTACAGTTTTGGTTGTTCCTGCTTTTGTAAACTGTATCTTTCCAAATTACTTTTTATAATCATTATTGCTAAGTATACAGTAAGACTATTAACTTTTCTATGTCAGTTTTGTATTTAGCAAATTAAAATTAATTTAAATTTTTTGGAGAACCATATCACCTGAAAATCACAAGTTTTTTTCTTTTGTCCTAATACTTAGACATAGTATTCATTTTTACTAGTTATTTATTTACATCTTCTCGTATAAGATGAATAGAAGCAGTGATAACAGCCATCCTTGACTTGTTCTTGTTAAAGAGTATTTGTCAAAAGGGTAAATCATGACTCTCATGCACATAGAGAATGGATACATGCCAAGGATTTTATTCAACTGATTAATGAATGAGGGAACCAGGATACATTATATTTAGAGTTAAGTTACTTATAGACATTTTAATAAAGGAATTTTAGGATAAGATTGCTGGGTTATATCCAGAACTATAACATCCTACAGAGCATAAACCATACTCTGGGGTTATAATTGTCACTAGACAGAAATTACTTTCATCTGCACTAGACAAATGTCTACAAGTTAACCTTTGCATCTATACAACCATAAAATAGCATAGCCAATAGAAAAATCAACCAAATGTGTGAACCCAGTTCTGCACTAAAAGAGCATCTACTATTCTCTTTTGCCTATTTCTAAATTTCGGATAATTTTTCAGTCATTCTGGTTTAAAAAAAATGCTTATAAAGTTTCACCGTAATTACAGTGTTTAAGTTTTTTTGGTAGACACTTTTTTTTTAACAAATTAAAGAAGCTCTCTTCTGGTTCTAGTTTAGCATAAATGATTATCCAATATAGTCCAATAAATACTCTTCCTGCTCAATTAAAATGTTTTTTTGTCTTTTCTCCTTTTCATGTGTTAATGAGGGGCAATATATTGATAAACTCTGATGTTTAAAGATTTTATTTATTTGTTTGAGAGAGAGAGAGAGTGTGTGTGAGAGAAAGCACAAGCCGGACGGAGGGTAGGGCGCAGAGGAAGAGGGACAAGCAGACTCCCCTGCTGAGCAGGGAACCTGATGCGGGAATCAATCCCAGGACCCTGGGATCATGACCTGAGCCAAAAGCAGCTGCTTAACCAACTGAGCCACCAAGGCGCCCCTGATAAACTCTGATGTTTAGATATCATTTCATCCCTCAGAAAACCCTGCTTGGTCATGATGTATTATCACTGTTAGTTATAAACAACCGACATGTATTTGCTAATACTTTATTTAGGAATTTTGCATTTACATTCATAACTGAGATTGCTGAGTCATCTTTTTTCCTGAACTGTCTTCAGACAGTTTCTGTAACCAAAGTAATTTTCCTTCTTTTTCTACTCTTTAAAAAGTTTAAAAACAAGATGTAGAACATCTTTTTTCTCAAAGACTTGGTAAAAATCACCTGTAAGACCATCATTGCCTTGTTTCATTTTCGGAAGAGAAATTTTTTTACTACTGATTTGATTTTTTAATGGCTATTGGTATTTATACCTTATTTCTTTTTTTTGGAGAGAGAGAGTACACATGCAAGTGGAGTGAGGGGCGAGCAGAAGGAGAGAGAAGAAAGGACAGGCAGAAGGAGAAGGCAGAAGGGAGAAAATCTTAAGCAGGCTCCACACCCAGTGCAGGGCTCCACACAGGGTTTGATCTCATGACCCCGAGATCATGACTGGAGCTGAAATCAAGAGTCAGATGCCTAACCTACTGAGCCAGAAGCCCCTATACCTTATTTCTTCTTGAATCAATTTTTTGAATCAGTTTTTATCATATGTATTTTCTAGAAAAAAATAAAATTTGAACATTTTCAAATTTATTAGCATAGGGTTGTTCAGTGTGCTTTCTTTGACTAAAAACATCTCTTTCATTTTTTCCTACAGTTGTTTATTTGTGGCTTCTTCATTCTTTTGATTAGTTGTATTAAATAATTTATTTTTATTAATATTTAAACAATGTATTGGTTTTATTGATCAACTTTTTAAAGGTTGATCCATTATTCATTAATTTTTGTTCTTATATTTAAAAAAATTATTTCCTTCGAATTATTTTCACTGTTATTTTTATAGTTTTATTTGAATGCCTAATTTATTTTAAATGTTTCTGATGTTTTTAAAGAAATGTATTTAACATTATAAATTTTATCCTTAGAAATAGTTTACCTGCACTCCATAAGATATGACAGCTAATATTTTCAATATCAGTTGTATTTTGCATTGTTTTTTTTTCTTTATCCCATACAAATTTGTATAGATTACTTTTTTAAGTTTTCCACATTTAATTTTCAAAATTTAAGCAGGACTTTTAGCTTTAAAAATATTTAATTGCATTGAAATTGAAGACTATGGTAAGCATCTTATCAATTTTTTGAAAAAACAGTTTACGGTCTTGTATGTGGCCATTTAAAAAATGATCCATGCATGTATGCTATTTTTGGGTGCATGGTTTTCTATTAAGGTAAATATGTAGAAATATATATAAATAGCATAGATGTAATATAATATTTGGCACATTACTGTATTCTATTAATATCAATATATAGATATATTTAATATAATTTAAATAGCATAAATAAATATATGAGAATATTATATAATATAAATAGTATATAAAATAGAGAGAATATATAAAAATACAATAAAACCTGATAATTTTGTTGTTTGGCTCTTCCATATCCTAACTAACTTTTCATCTCCCTGATGAATTTTTCTTTAATAGAAATGTATAAAAATCTTTCCATGATTGTGTATTTTTTAATATTTTCCTATGATTATGCACATATTTGCTTTTAATTGTTCAAAACTATACTGTTTGGTGCAGACGAGTTCATGTAGTATAATCTTGTTGGATTGTTTCTTTTATTTTTATGTGGAATTTTTTCCCTATTTATGCTTATATAATAAAATGCTATTATGTCTGACATTCATAACACTATACCACTTTTCTTATTCTTTGCATTTGGTTTTCTCCCCCTTATTTTGTGTCTTTAATCAGTTTAAAACTGCTTTTGTTGTCTCTATTCAATTATTCTATAACTTAAAATCCCAAATATTCTCTAATTTTAGATTTAAAATAGAAAAAATATAGAGCAGAGCAAGTGGATTTGTTAGTTCCACAGTAATGATGGGAGTGGTTGCAAAATAAATGAGCTGCCATGTTTGGCTTCATTGAAAAAAATGGAATTTGAGAGACACCTGGCTGGCTCAGTCTGTAAAGCAAGGGACTCTTGATCTAGGGGTTGAGAGTTCAAGCCCCACATTGGGTGTAGAGGTATTTGAGCAGGTCTTTGAGCAGAGACTTAAAAGAGGTGAGAAAGTGAGCCACATGGCTCTCCAGAAGAGTTTTTTCAAGACTTCGTGAGGAAGCATCACTGGCATCTCCAAGGAACAGTAAGGAGGCCAGTGTGACTGTAGAAAAGAGAATTTGGGGAAAGTTGTTTAAGTCAGAGAATGTAGAGGGTGTAATGGGTAGGCAGATTGTGTGGGGCTTTGTAAGACATAATAAGGGGACATTGACTTTGAATATTATTTGAAAATAGATTAAAGGGGCCAACAGTGGAAACATGGAGGGCATTTAGGAAATTACAGCAGTTATCTAGGTGAAAGATGATGAAGGCTTGAACCAAAGTGGAACCAGTAGAGATTATAAAAATTGATTAAATAAAAATTATAGGGGCACCTGGGTGGCTCAGTTAAGCATCTGACTTTGGCTCAGGTCATGCATGATCTTAGGGTCCTGGGACCAAGCCGCGCGTTCAGGCTCCCTGTTCAGTGAGGAGTCTACTTGTCCTTTTCCCTCTGCCCCTCCCCTCGCTTGTGCTCCCTCTCTCAAATAAATAAATAAATAAATAAATAAATAAATAAATAAATTATCCTGAAGGTAGAGCCATTAAATTCCCTGAAGACTGGATGTACTGTATGATGGAAAAGAAGAGTCAAAAACGCCTTCAAAATTTGTGGCCTGGCCACTTTACATACAGAATTTCTATTAGGTAACCACATAGGCTATGCTTTTTTGGTGGGGGATGAGGAGTTCAGTATTGGACATGTTAAGTTTGAGATGTCTGTTAGACCTCCAAGTGCAGATTTCAAAAGGACCAACTGGTATGTAAGTATGGAATCCACAGGAGAGGCCCAAGCTAGGGATTGAAAATTGGGAGTCATGGCATATAGATGATGGTAAGCCACAGACTGGAGGACATCTTTATGAGAGTGTGTACAAATAAAGTCCAAAGAGAGTCTGGGGGCAGTCCAATGTTGAGTGGTTGGCTGTAAAAGAGGGAGGATTAGCAAGGAAGACAAAAAGGAGAAGCCAGAGAGATAAGAGAAGAATCAAGAGACAGTGGAATCCTGGAGTTCAGTGGATTATGTTTCCAGAAGGTGGGAATGGCCACTTGCATCAAATGTTGTAGTTAGGTAATGTAGGATGTGAACTGAAAATCAACTCTTGGATTTAGTTATAGGGAGACCACAACTAACCACAAGAATAGTTAGGATGGAGAGGATGGATCAAAAGTTTGATAGTAAGAGGAGAATTGGAGTCAGTGAGAATAAACTTTTTTTTTTTCTAGGAGTCTAACTGCAAAAGTTCAGAAAAATGGGTCAGGATCTGGAGGAGTAATTGAGGTCAAGAGATCTTTTCATGTGTGTGTGTGTGTGTGTTCTAAGATGGGAGTGACAGCATCATATTTGTTACTTAAAGTGGCCCTGAACAGAGAAAAAATGATGTGTAGGAGAGGAAAGGGAAGATTACTGAAGTTATGCCTTCAAATAATCAGAAGGAGATGGAGTCTAGTGTGTAATTCGAAGGGTTAGTAAGGGTTCGAACTGTCACCTACATGGAGAAGAAAGAAGGCTGCTAATCTGACAAGTGTGAATAGATAGGATGATGGAAGTGTGTGGAAATGTTTCTCTGACTGTCTCAATTCTTTCAGAGAAGTAGGAAGCAAAGTAATCATCTGAGAGGATGGGAGAGAAGGTGTTGAGGGTTTTAGAAGAGAGAAGGTACAGAACATTGGTGTAGAAGAGAGGAAGAATGGAGAATGGCTAGGGATGTGTAGTTTGATTCCTTGGTAGTACGAAAGGCCACTTGAGGTTCTAGATCATGATCTTAAAGTGAGACCAGTCAATGTTTCAGTGTTATTCTCAGCCATGTTCAGCTGCAGCATGCAGGTGCAGAGAAGACAAGTGGATTTAATAGGGTCACTGTTCTGCCCAGCAAATACCTTAAAGGCAGAAAGAGGCAATGCAGTCAACAGTACATACCTAATTTTAATGTCTGCCCATGGGATTCAAGCCAGGTAAGGAGAGGAGTGACTGGGATATCTAGGGGGTGAGGGGTCATGAGAAGCTGATAGGATCAATGAATCAGAGATCCTGGTAGAGTTGAAGAATTTCTGGGTTCTGGGTACTAGAGAGATTTGAACTCTCTAGTTCAAATCTTTGAACTTTGAAGCAGTGAAAAGACTGACCTCATTTAAAGTAGGGCATCTCTGTGGCAGTCCTGTATGGAGCATCATAAACTCCCAGAGAAGTCTTACATAGTCTTACATTTGCTCCCATTTGGCCTTGGGAGGGCATTGCCACCTGGATAGAGTTTATGTTAATTTCTCAGGTTAACCCCAGCTTTGCTTGAGGGTAAACTGAAATTTCAGTTTCTCAAGGGAGACTTTGAAAACTCCAGTTCAGAGTCCAGGCCAAACACTGATCAGCTTTTAGTTTGTCTCCCTGTGCTAATGGGTGTGGCTCTTCTAGTTTCTAGCTCTGTGTGAGATGGTGGGGTTTTCAAATCTGTACGCCAGCTCTCCTTCTTTATTGAATTTAAGCTTTTCACCTGACTGAAACTCAAGTTCTTTGGTTATTGGTGATGAAGAATGATTTGTCCAGGGAGAGCCACATATTTTACCATGTGGCTTTTTATTCCTTATTCCTTGTTTTGTAAGCTCCTGAGTATTTCTTGTAAACAGAGCTATATATTTAAAATGATGTTTGGGGCACCTGGGTGGCTCAGTTGGTTAAGCGTCCAACTTGATTTCGACTCAGGTCATGTTCTCAGGGTGGTGAGATCGAGCCCTGAGCTGGGCTCTGAAATGGGTGTGGAATCTGCTTAACCTGCTCTCTCTTCCTCTTCCTTCGCCCCTCCCCTGCTCTAAAAACATAAATAAAATAAAATAAAATGATGTTCATAATACTTTATCTAGCAATTTCAGATATTTTGTAGCAGAAAATTTTACAGGTTAAATAAATGTTAAGTTGCCAAAACAGAAGTCCATCACCTTTCTTTTGATTAGAATTTGGTTGGTGTATATACTTTCCATTCCTCTGTAATCAACCATTCTTTGTTGTTGATTTTTCCCCCAATATGCATCCTACAGGGAGCTTGTAGCATTTTTTTTTCTAGTAGCTAGGTAATCATTTCCATCTTTAATAAGCAAATTTCCATTTTAGTACCCTTTGAGTACTGATATACTCGGAATTTTATCCATCACCTTATTTTATTGTTCTGTTTATTGTATTTATTCTTTGTTTCATTAAAAAAATTCCCTTGCCTCTGCCATATTAATAAAGCTTTTAAATATTTAATTTTTCCTTATATTGGTTCCAAATATATATATATATGTTCAATTATGTTCTTAAAGTAATTATGCTTACATTTTTAAAAAGTTTTTATTTTAATTTCAGTTAGTTAACATACAGTGTTCTATTAATTTCATTAATTTCAAGTGTATAATATAGCGATTCAACAGTTCCATACATCACCCGACACTCATTATGACAAGTGCAGTCCTTAATCCCCATCACCTATTTCACCCACCTCCCCTCTGGTAAACATCAGTTTGTTCTCTATAAATAAGAGTCTGTTTCTTGGTTTGTCTCTCTCTCTCTTTTTTTCCCCTTTGCTTGTTTGTTTTGTTTTTTAAATTCCACATATGAGTGAAACCATATGGTGTTTGTCTTTTTCTGACTGACCTATTTCACTTAGTATTATACTCTCTAGCTCCACACATGTCATTGCAAATGGCAAGATTTTGTTCTTTTTTATGGCTAAATAATATTCCATTTTCTTTATCCATTCATCAATTGATGACACTTGGGCTGCATCCATATCTTGGCTATTGTAAATAATGATGCTATAGACATGGGGGTACATGTATCCTTTTGAATTAGTGTTTTTGTATTCTTTGGGTAAATACCCAGTAGCACAATTGTTGGATTGTAGGGTAGTACTATTTTTAACTTTCTGAGTAATATCCATACTGTTTTCCACAGTGGCTGCACCAGTTTGCATTCCCACCAACAGTGCACTAGGCTTCCTTTTTCTCCACATTCTTGCCAACAACTGTTGTGTCTTGTGTGTATGTGTGTGTGTGTGTGTGTGTTTTAGCCATTCTGACAGATGTGAGGTGATATGTCATTGCAGTTTTCTTTTGCATTTCCCTGATGGTAAGTGGTGATGAGCATCTTCCTGTGTGTCTGTTGGCTACTTGGTTGTCTTCTTTGATGAAATGTCTGTTCATGTCTTCTGCCCATTTTTAATTGGATTATTTATTTTGGGGTGTTGAATTTTATAAGTTCTTTATATATTTTGGATACTAACCCTTTATCAGATATGTCATTTACAAATATCTTCTCCCCTTCTATAGGTTGCCCTTTAGTTTTGTTGATTGTGGAAGATTTTTATTTTGATATAGTCCCACTAGTTTATTTTTGCTTTTGTTTCCCTTGCCTCAGGAGACATCTAGAAAAAAGTTGTTATGGCCAATGTCAGAGACATTTCTGCCTGTGCTTTCTTCTAGGATTTTTATGGTTTCAGGTCTCACATTTAGGCCTTTAATCCATTTTGAACTTGTTTTTGGGTATGGTGTAAGAAAGTGGTCCAGTTTCATTCTTTCGTGTGTTGCTGTCCAGTTTTCCCAATACCAGTTTTTGAAGAGACTGACTGTCCTTTTCCTGTTGGATTTTCTTTCCTGCTTTGTCAAATATTAATGACCATAAAGTTGTGGGTTCATTTCTGGGTTTTCTATTCTGTTCTATTGATCTATGCATCTATATTTGTGCTAGTACCATACTGTTTTTGATTACTACAGCTTTGCAATATAACTTGAAGTCTGGAATTATGATGCCTACAGCTTTGTTTTGCTTTTTCAAGATTGTTTTTGCTCTTCGGGGTCTTTTGTGGTTCCATACAAATTTTAGAATTGTTTGTTCTACTTCTGTGAAAAATACTGGTGGTATTTTGATAGGGATTGCATTAAATGTGTAGATTGCTTTGGCTATTATAGACATTTTGACAATATCTGTTCTTCCAATCTGTGATCATGAACATATTTTTATTTTTGTGTGTCATCTTCAATTTCTCTCCTCAGTATTGTAGAGTGTTCAGAGTAGAGGTCTTTTACCTCTTTGGTTAAATTTAGTCCTAGGTATCTTATTATTTTGGTGCAAATATAAACAGGATTGTTTTCTTAATTTCTCTTTTTATTGCTTTATTATTGATGTATAGAAATGCAACAGATTTCTGTATGTTGATTTTGTATTCTGCAACTTTACTGAATTTATTTATCAGTTCTAGCAGTTTTTGGGTGGAGTCCTTCAGGTTTTCTAGATATAGTATCATGTCAACTGCAAATAGTGCAAGTTTTACTTTTTTCTTGCTGATTTGTATGCCTTTTATTTCTTTTTGTTGTCGATTGCTGTGGCTAGAAATTCCAGTACTATTTTGAATAAAAGTGGTGGTAGTGGACATCCTTGTCTTGTTCCTGACCTTAAGGAAAAAGGTCTGTTTTTCCCTATTGAAGAGTTTATTATGTTGAGGTATGTTCCCTCAGACACCATTGTTGAGGGTTTTTATTATGAATGGATGTTTTACTTTGTCAAATGCTTTTTCTGGATCTATTGAAATGATCATATGATTCTTTTTCTCTCTTTTATTAATGTGGTGTATCATGTTGATTGATTTGCAAATATTGAACCACCCTTGCAGCCCAGGAATAAATTCACTTGATTGTGGTGACTGATAATCTTAATGCATTGTTGAATTCAGTTTGCTAGTATAGTTTCTATATCATTTATTTCTATTCTAATCTTTACTATTTTCTTCCTTCTGCTGGTTTTAGGTTTTGTTTGTTATTCTTTTTCTAGCTTCTTTTGTGTAAGATTGGGTTGTTTTTTTGAGATTTTTCTAGTTTCTTGAGGTAGGCCTGTATTGTTAAAAAATTCCCTCTTAGAACTGTTTTTGCTGTGTTTTCCCTTGTAAGTTAATGACTTCTTTTATCTTACTACTTTTAAATTGTTTTCTTTATCTCTATATTTTGCCAATTTAAATACAATATGTCTTGGTGTGGGTCTGCTTTTCATTGATTTTGATGTGCCTCCTGGTTTTGGATATCTGTTTCCTTCCCGTATTAGGGAAGTTTTCAAGTATTGTTCTTTCAAATAAATTTTCCGCCTCCTTTTGTCTCTCTTCTTCTTTTGGGACTCCTATAATATGAATGTTATTGTGTTTGATGGAGTACTGAATTCCCTAAGCCTATTCTCATTTTGCATAATTCTTTTTTCGCTCTTTCGTTCAGCTTGTTACTTTCCATTGCTCTGTCTTCTAGGTCATGAATTTCTCCCTCTGCTTCTTCCATCCTGCTGGTCATTCCATCAAGTGTGGAACAGAGCCCTTTATCTCTGTTATGTTATTCCTTATCTCTGTGTTAAGGGTCTTACTCATGTCTTCCACTCTTTTCTCAAGTCCAGTGAGTACCCTTATGATCATTGACCTAAATTCTCTGTCAAGCATATTCCTTATATCTGTTTCACTTAGATCTCTGGCCATGGCCTTGACCTCTTCTTACATTTGTGATAAATTTCTCTGTCTCTTCATTTGTCTGTCTCTCTGTGTCTGTTTCTCTGTGTTAAGAAAGTCAGCTATGTGTTCTGCTCCTGAAAGTAGTGACATTATGAAGAAGAGGTCCTGGAGTGACCTGCAGTGCAGTGTTCCCTGTTCACCAGAACCTGACACTTCAGGAGAGTATCTATTCTATGTGTGTTGCTTACACCCAGTTGTTATGTCTGAGTTAATTTTCCTTTCAGTGCAGTCGTCTGCACTGACTTTCTGCCTCTTGTGGGCTGTGCATGGTCTCTGTGTATTAGTGGAACCCAGGCATGCCATCTCTAATGGGGCGCCTTGGGAGCTGGGTGGCTGTGTTAGCAAAATCTGCACTGGGCCACTAGCTTATGCTGGGTTTTCCAAAGTGTTGCGGCAGCTGAGGGCTGTGTGCTAGGGCAGCTGAGGCACGTGACTGGGCACGGTGAGGCAGCGGGGTGTGGCGCCAGGCAGCAGTTGTGTAGGGGTAGCTGGGAGGGACATGCATGCTAACAAAATTTACCCTGAGCCCAGGACCAAGGCTAGCAGGCTTGGAGTGAGCGAGTCCTCAGTAGAACTTGTGAGTGTGGCATGCTATTAGTTTGTTAGATAGCAGGTGTCTGTGTAGTGCTGCTTCCCTCAGGTCGCTCTCGGTTTATGCTGGGGGCCAGGAGACAAAAATGGTGCCCACCAGCTCCCTGATTTTCAGAGAAGCCCCCCAACAGGCTCCAAAATCAGTATGAACGGATGTGTCTCCCCTTTGCCGCCAGTATTGATGTTGCCTCTCCACACAGCCTACTGTCTCTGGGGGCAGGGTGGGGGCAGTGACCCAGCTATCATTGCCTTCCCAACTCACCCAGTGCTGAGTCAGCTGGCTTTTAAAGCTCCAAGCTCCAAGTTTCACTGGCTTTAAAAAACTCATGGAATTCAGCCCCTCTGGTTTTTAAAGTCAAACGTTATGGGGATTAGTCTTCGCCATGTAAGCTCTCTGGTGCAAGGGCCCATTTCTTTGCCTTCTTTACAAAGTGCCCGCTCCTGCAGGCAGCCTACCTGCACCTTTCTGACCTTTCTAACCTTTCAGATGCAGCTTCTCTACATTTAATTGTGGAGGTTGTCCTCCCAATCCAGATCGCTCTTCGGTTTGTTGACTTGGATGTGGATGATATCTAGTTGTAAATGTGGGCCAGAGAGAGCTCAAGGTCCTCTTATTCCACCATCCTTCCCCAGACTCTCCCTGCTACCCTTACATTTTTAACTAACAGACTCAAATATATATTTTCCAATAAATTCTAAGTTATTTAATATTTCTATTCTCCTTCAGAGAAAGGTGATTTTAACATGTTTCAATTACCCACTCAACACTCCTCCTAACTCTCTTGTTATTATTGTGCCATTTTGTCTTTTCACATTTAAGCACAAAATAATTATCATTTTTACAATAAATTTTAATTAGAGTTACAAAATACTTTGCTTATTTCTTGTACTGTTTTTTTTATATGTCCCTCCTTCCCTCTAGAACATAGGCTTTTTCATGAAATACATCTTGTAGTAATTATCATAGACCTAAAAATACATTTTACCCTCACTCTTGAAACACAGTTGAGACAGGCACTTTATACTTGATTTCCTTCTCTCCATCAAACTTCAATGATGTCACTTTTCTCTCAAGAAAAATGTGAATTCTGCCTCAGTTCCAATGGTGAGAGTCTTTTCGATCTTATTCACATAATTCTGAATAATTTCCCACATTCCCATCACTGAACTTCAATAATGATCAGTTCATGGTCAGTCTATATCCCTATTCATTCCCTTCCCCTATATTATTTTAAAGCAAATGCCTAACTATATATTTTATCCATAAATATGCTAGTACATATTTCTAAAAGTTAAAGACTACCATTTTTTTAAGCTCAATACTATTATCACAGCAAAACTAACAATAATTGTTTAAATCATCAAATATCTAGTCAGTGTTCAAGTTTTCACTTACCTCACATACATCATAATCTTGAAATAATTCTTTTGAGTCAGAATCTAAATAAGGTTATAACATTGCAGCAGTTAATGTATCTTCTAAGTATCTTTAAATCCTTAGGTTTCTCCTAAAAATCAAGGTTTTTCTGTAATTTTTTGTTAAATAAATCTAGTCCTTATTTTCCTGATCCCTGATGTAATTTAATATGTTTCTTTGTCACCTTTATTTCCTATCAGTTGAACCAGATTTGTTAACTTTGTATATGTGTGGCAATGGTTAGCAGTCATTTATGGTCAGTGCCTACATCTGTTATGCTTTTTCATTAGGAAATTTTAACATATTAAGGGCCTAAACATAGACCAGTCATTTTATCAAATTTCACTGAAGCATTTACAATTTACCATTCTCATAACCTTAACAAAAGAATGGTTGTTTTGTTATTGTTTTTTTTTCTAGCCCCTGCCCTTCCAACAGGTTGGCTACATGGATGCCTAAACCACCATTCAATATATCTTTGTGATTTGGGCCAACACACAAGTGCCCTCATGACATCAGAGTGGATGAATTGGTAACAGACTGGGCTCAGCTACATCTAAAACTTCCAGATCTCTGCAAAAGCTGTCAAAAATGCACTGAAAATTGATGTTAAAGCAAATGCTGAGAAAGCTTTTGGCAGCAGTGTAAAAATGGGGAATGTAAAAAAGGAAATGTATTCTGGCAAAAGCTTGAAATGTCACATTTTCAAGGTGAAGATATGTGGGCATCTATTTTGGCAAATTGAAAATGCTCTCACTTCATGAAAAACAAAACAAAACCAGTTAATCCTAGATTGACAATGCCAATAAAGTTTGGTTCAAAAAAATCCCCTCAAAGTAGTTACTCTGTTTCCTCCAAAATAAGAAATGGAAGAGACGGAGGCATGCTATTGGTTTCCTTATGTGGAAATTGGGATTAAAAAAAAGTGGTAACTGACCTTCTAGTTGGAAAGAGCAACACAGAGAACATGAAGAACCGGAGAAACAGTGTGCTTATTACAATAGAAGAAAAAACAAAGAAGCAGAAAAAGAAACAACCAGAGAAATGCTGAAAGTAGGAAAATTTGGGGAGAAAAAAAGAGATGACATAAATAATAAGCTTGAAGTAAGAAAGAAAACAAAGGTAAGACATAATTCAACCTCCTTGGGAAGTAGTATTGCACTATTTAACAAATAATGAAAGTACTAATATCCTTCAATTCAGTTATTCTACATTTAAGGAGCTATCCTAAAAAAAAAGTCTGAAATTTGAAAAATTTGAAAAAATAACCATGCCCAAGCTGTTCAGTACAAAATTTGGAAACAACTACTCCAAGGTATACATCTGGAGAATGATTAGAGGAATAACAACATAGAGTGTAAAAGCAGTCGTTCAAAATGTTGTTTGTAAAATATCTCATAGTGTGGGAAACTGGATATGCTATAGCATTAATTATTTTACATATACACATATGTATATAGAAAACTGCATGATACGGTATCTGTGAATATACATAATGATAAAAGATGTGTAATGATACACCATGAGATAAAATGAGGGTGTGGCTGTACAGTCCTTTGGAAAAACCTCAGAAAACTCTAAGGGGAAAATTTCTACCAAACAAGAGGCTTTTAAGAAGCATATAGTATTTTTCCTAAGCAGTCTTAGCAGAAGTCTAAGGTAGAGAAGTTCTTATCTCAAAAAGATTTTTGTGTGTGGCTCTTGTCTAATCAGGCAGATCCCAATAAGACTCATGGAAGATGAAACAAAACAAAATTTTAAGAGAATTGCATTGCAGAAATACCACCAGTTTGAATGGAAAGGGATAGAAATAGCACAAAATGAAAAGAGGCCTGACATTATCTCAAATTTTTAGAGAAAGATGATATCTCATACATATAAAAAAATAAAGGTATCCTAGGGGTGCTGAAAGAGAATTCTCTAAATATCACTATGTTTCTGGGTGGTGGGACCCTGAGTGGTGACTTTTTTTTCTATTACCTCATTCTTACATGTACTTTAAAAATTTTCCATAAGTGTGAATTACATTGATGAGCCCACCAAAAAGCATAAAACAATCTAAACGAAAGGTAAGAAGTTTAAAGAAGACCAAGAGTCAGTATCTATTAGACACGTGGATCAGTTAATAACTATCCCTCCTCCTGGCTCTTGTCCCCTTTCACTACCTTTGATTGACAAGCTTCATGAATGTGTGGTCTATATTTTATCCTGCAGTTGCTTTTCACAATTTTCTCTTTGAGCCCCTGAAATCTGGCTTGAGTCACTCCAGTCTTCTGAAAGTGGTGTCTAATCCTCACTGCTTTCCAATTAACATTCTTTCAACTTGTGATAGTAAAACTTCCTTTCTCTTAAAAAAGGTAGGAAGTACTTAATCTCAAAGAAAATGGACCTAAAAATGTTTTCATCAGGAAATAAATATGATTCTGTTCTAGAAAAAGTATTCTGCTATCCATTGGGAAGGTAAATTAAAGGGAATGACCATTTGCATATCCGTATTTCTTTTTCTGTGAAATCTGCTCATGACCTTTGCCCAGATTTTATTATTGAGGCGTTGGTGTCCTTGTCAATTTGCTTGAATTCTTTCCATTATGATGTTATTAAAAGATCTTATTTCTTTTTTGTATGTGTGATTAATTTTCTTCCAGTTTCTTATTTGTTTTATGATTTTATTTTTATATCTTTGGGTCTTTGTTTTTATTACAAATGTAATAGATAGTCCCTGTAACAAACTCAAACAATAAAGACATGCATAAAACATAAAGCAAAAGGTAAGGTAACATGGTATAAAAAATCATCCTGTACTTAAACCCCCCTCCTTTCATGCCTTCTCAGTATGTTTATAGCATTTTAAGGTTGTGTGATGTATCTGTATATTTTCAAGAGATTTTTATCTCTAGGACACCTGGTGTTTTGGATTTGAAGAAGAGAAAGGGAGGCTTGTTTCCTTCTTTGAAGCCCCAGTGTCCCCTCTGCTCAACATTCTGAGAGGACAAGTCACTATTTCGGAGAGGAGAACTTACTGATCCTAAGTCACACTTTTCTAGAACTTCCATGGCAAGATATTTTGGTGCTTGAAGGGACAATATGAACGGACCTTTCGTTTCTGACAAACTCTGATAAATCATCTAAAGAACAAAGAACATAATCTTTAAAAAGTATTAGGGAAAGCCATATTAGCATAGCTTTATTAATACAGCTCCTTTACCAACACAAGACCATCAAACAGCTGTTTCCACAAGAAAGCACTGATGCGCTTAATACTGGTATCTACATTTCCGTACAATGCATTGTTTTCTGCAAGGTAGGGAATATTCTAAAGCTTAGCAGAACACATAAAACCAAATATATGATAGTTTTAGGCTGCTAGTATGTGCTGGTCTTTGTTTTCTTTGTGAAAGGAAAAGGGGGGAAACAAATTTGTTCAAAGAACCCAGATCAACAACTTTTTGCTTAGGTTTAAAACCTTTATAAATTTTCTAGTATGATGATTTGCGTTTGTATCATTGAAGTCTGTATTGTCTATTGAGAGATTGTATATCAAGTTCCTGGACACAGTGAGAGCCATTGCAGTCTACTTTTATGACTGTAGACATCGATAGAACTTCCTCTTTTTTCCTCTTCTTCCATCCTCCACCTCCTCCTTCTTCTTTTTGACAGTTCTTCCCCTTCAGGCAAAAAAAGTTCAGGAGTCCAGGCAATAAATTCTAACCTTTTCCCCCTGTCCCTAACCATCAAAACAATAAATATAACCTCTTTTCAGAAATGGTAGACTTTACCATTCACTTATTCATTCTATAAACATTTTTAGAATCATTTTTATATGTTAGTTCTCTTTTAGTCACCAGAGATAGAGATGAATAGAGTACAGAACTTGCAGTACAGGCTAATTTTCTAGAGGACAAGTCAGAGCTACAAAATACTGCTGCAGTGATGTCAAACATACAGACATGAAGGAAAGAACCAGGATTCGTAAAAAGTAGCTGAGAGTGCACACATAGAACCACTACAAACACCTGAGGAGATGAGAGAAAGCTCCCTAGGGAGGTAATCTTATAGTGAAGTGTTAATTTAGAAGGCTGAATAAGATTTACTCAGGTAGACAAGGCAAGAGTAAGGAAATAGCAAGAGTGAAAGAATAATGTGCAAGAGAATTTTTCCCACTTTTTTTTGTTTCTCTCTCCTCTCAGTCAATAAACTCTTTCCTGCCAGTTTCTTTCATTCCTGTCATTTTAAAAAACTGACCCATCGAACAACAGGAAGTAAGTTTTAATGTATATAAAACTGCTCAAAATGCTCAGAGGAAGGCTGTTCTATAACTGTAAATACGAACAGTTTATAAAATATCAATGGGTTAACAGATTAGTGTTTCTGGAATCAAATTCTAATTTTCAGGGGGCATCTGGGTGGTGCAGTTGGTTAACATCTTACTCCTGGTTTCAGCTCAGGTTGTGATCTCAGGATTGTGAGATGGAGCCCTGCGTGGGGCTCCACACTCAGTGAAGAGTCTGCCTGGATTCTCTCTCCCTCTCCCTCTTCCCCTCCCCTCTGAGCCCTCTCTCCCTCTCTCTCTAAAATACATAAATAAATCTTAATTTTTTTTTTTTACTTTCTGGGAAAATTAGTCTAGGGAAGGGCGAAAGAAGAGCATACTTCAAAGATTTATGTGCAAGGATATTTAATGTCATATTATTTATAATGAAGAAAAAATGGGAATATTTAAATTCTAACTTGAGACAACCATTTATATTAATTACACACATTAATATGTGATATAGAGATAGGCCCATTACATATTCTTCATTGAAATAATTACAAGACTGCGAAGTATGGTCTCACATTTATATAGAAATGTATATAAAAAGACATATAATTAGAGAAATCATCAGAAGGATATACTATCTGTAAAAACAAACAAACAAAAAACCCAGTATTCTTTCTAGGTTTTGGATTAGAGATAATTTTAATTTCATTCTGTTTTCCATATTTTCAATACTTTCTATAAAGAATGTGTCTCATTTTATAATCACAAAAAACTCACAGTGAAATTCATTGGCAGGATTTGGAGGATTGACATATCTATTAATAGTTTAATGAGCATACAATATTTCAATTCTAACCTTTGTTTTCTAAGTTAAAGGTCAAAGCTAAGTACAAGGAACACTTGCTTGTCTCATAAAGGAGAATCATGACACTGAATTTTAATCTGTTGGATAAACATTTTTAAAAAGTAAGTGAAACTGTTATACAGATTCAGATACTTCTGCTTGAAATCAAAATTTCAAATATTTCACTGCCTTCAACTTTGAGTAAACAACTTTTTAAAACATAGCACATGTCTTGACTTAAACAAGTTTACCTTTGTATGAACTTCAAGACGTAACTTTAAGAGATTTCTGTGATGAATAATTGAGATTGAATTACTATTGGGCTAAGGACAATTTTTTTTTGTACCGTACTCTTCTGTACCATGGGTTAGCAGCCAAATACAGATTAACATTTATCAATAAGGTGACTTTTGCTCTGTCAATAGTGTTGCTTAGAAATAGGCTATTAAAATTTGCTAGTGATAGTATCTGTTCTGATTTTAAAAATAAAGTTCCAAAGGCACCTGGGTGGCTCAGTCATTTTAGCATCCGACTCTTGGTTTCAACTCAGGTCATGATCTCAGAGTCATGGGATCAAGCCCCAAGTGGGCCTCTGATCTCATTGGAGAGTCTGCTTGAGATTCTCTCTCTTCCTCTGCCCCTCCCCTTGTTCATGCTCCCTCTCTCTCTCTCAAATACATAAATAAATCTTAAAAAAAATAAGTGTTTTTTTTTCAATAATGTTGTGTGTATGTAGCATAATGGTTAGAAACTTATACCCGAGTTTGAATTCTGACTCCATCACTTACTATTTGTAATGTTGGGGAATTACTTAATTTCCCTAACTTTAGTATCCCTCTCCGTAAAACAAGAGTTGTACCTATCTCACAAGGTTCTTGTGAGGATTAAGTGCCATGATCCATGAGAAGCACTCAGAGTGCCTTGCATATAGTAAGTGTTCAATAAATGTTACCTAGTAATACATTTCCATAGCATCTTTGCCACTGAATACAGAAAGAAGCAGAAAACCCCCCATTTATGTTTTGACTCTCTTATAGTCAATATCTACTTACATTCTTTGGAATGCAATGTACTGAATAGGAAAGGTAAGATATTAACTTTTTGTGGCAAGTATTAAAAACCCTTGTGATTTTTCTCAATCAGATGTTCTTAAACCTGAGTTAAAAGATTTAATTTCTTCAAATCATCCAAATTGAACTTACTCAATGTGTAACAGTGTTGAATAAAACCCATAAGGGTATGAGAATGTGCTTTTAAGATTGTGCCATGATGTAATCTTTTCCACCAATTAAAAAATAATAATAAAAGTTTAGCTTACCTTACAGGCACATTCTGTTCTTATATCTATTTTATTAGGTGCATAGGAATTTTCTTGGGAAAAAACTTGCCTATCCTCCATCCCACACCAAAAACAAGCAAATAATTCAATAAGTACTCTAGTTCAATAAATTGCACTTTCGGTGCCAACTTGAAGCTATATATTCAAGGGGGTCCTGAAGCTACAGTAGAGACGTATTCCTCTTTCTTTTATTTAGATATTTTGACTGATAAATCAAGGAGAGCTTTGGAAGCTGTGTTTTACTGATAGGAGTTTTTTTTTTTTTTTAATCACAGAGCTGATGTAACAAGATAGCTTGAGCCACCAACTTTTATTCATTTCTATTCTATCTTGGGCTTTGATAATTGTCCTAAGATTCATCACTGCTTTTGCCCAGGACTCAACTCAGATGGTATTTCAGATAATATTTAATTTTCTTTCTTTTGAATTCATATTTAAGGCTATGTCTTGGTTTGTTTGTCTGTGGACAAATATATGGAGAACATACCTTCAAGTTACAAGTTGAAAAGAAAGAGAAGTTACTAGCCTGACAACCATTTTCTTCTCCATTCTGTTTACAGTTAAAACAGTGCTTTCCTCTACATTGTTAGAGGGAGGAAAAGAGAACTTGGCGACTACTCTGGGGAATAAATCATCCTATAGAAGGGAATTCCTAAAATTAAAAGTTATATTTTAATGTGAAATGGGATTGAGTAACCCAGCAATTGTATTTAAGAGAAACATTTTATTGACTAAGAAAAAAGTTATTGATTTGGATTTAATATAATCAATATACTTCTGGAAATGTTTTAACTATTATGAGGGTTATACATATTTACTGGTAGAGTTGGATGTACCCCATTTTGTCTGTTTATTCTAATATTTTAAGTAGCTTTAAAAATATAACTTAAGGGCAATTTAATCATCTAAAACTGTTAAGCTCACTCTCCTAGTTTCGATAGCTACTAGTAAGTAGAGGTGGGGAGGTTTATAATGAAAACAGGTCCTACACCAAATTCTATCACACAACACACACACACACACACACACACACACTCACATTTTATCAAACAAAATTTATTAGCAATCAGGCCAAGAGCAGTTAATACGACTTGTATAAATTGGGTATGTCTACCTTATCTCTACTTTGGGCGCTCCAAACACATGCATTAAAAGTTTACTGGAGGCAGTTGCACATATTCTAGGGGCAAGATTCACTTTACTTATTATCTGCATAAAACAAGCAGCATACAAGAACCAGTAACTGGATGTGATACTATCTAGGGGCCAAGCCTCAGGCACCATCACTAAAGATACTAACTACAGGTTTACTAGATTCTTACTTGCTGAAGACTCTGGACAATTAGTCCTATGGAATGCCCCTACCTTCCAAATTTTTCTCTTTCTGGTGTCATTTATTTTGTGCCTTCACCCCTGTGAAGTCTATAATCTAGAATTCAAATCTAAAGTCTTGATTAGAAGCAATCATTGGTGATGTTGTATTTTCCTTTTTGTATCACATCTTACACGAAATTCTATCACACACACACACTCACACACACTCACACTCACATTTCATTAAACGACAGGTATTGGTAAGCAGGCCAAACTATGACCTAATATTTGGTCATTCTACCAATAGTGACACTAAGACTGAATCAAGGTGGTGACAGTGTGACCCTAGAGTAATCGTGGTAAACAAAGCAGAAAAGATCCCTGTTCTCACAGAGCTTACATTCTAGTGGGATAGAGGTATGATAAATAAGTAAGGAGATAAGTAAATGCAATAATTCAAATTACAATAAAGTTATAAATAAAACAGGGTAATTAGTGAGTGAGATAAAGAATGTTCAAGGTGGTCCAGGAAAGTCTCCATGAAGAGACGGCATTTGAGCACAGCGTGAAAGACTAGAAGAAGCCCGCAAAGTGAGGGCCTGGGAATGGGATTCCAAGGAGAGTGGAAATAAACTTCCACTTATGGCATAAGTGAGTTTGCTATGTTTGGGAAAAGAAAGGAGACTTTTGGCTGGAGTCTTAGTGGTTAGGGGAAATGTATTTCCTGATATGTGGTAGACCAGATATTGTAATCCTCTGCCGCCAAACACATAGAAATAATAAATATTATATGTTTACTTTTAAGTGGATTTTTGTCAGGAGACTAGAAGAATTTCCCCACCAGCAACACAAAGACATTCACCAAAATCTAACTTTCATGAGAGAATGGGCTTTGCTTGTTTAATTTGCTGCTAGTCCTTAACACAATGCTGGCATATAGCAGGAACTTCCTGAACGTTTGTTGAATGAATGAATTAATGTCTTAGCCTGGGCCTAAGTGAAAACATCTCCCCTATGAATTTGTAACCACTGGCCTCCTCTCACATGAATTTGAAGATTTAGAGTTGAAATTTGAGAATATATGTGAAATATGCTAAATTCTGAGATGGAAAATTAACAGAAAAAGTGACACCCCTGGGGAGCCTAGAAGTAGCCAAAGGACACATCTTCAACCAAGATTTTCTACAGGAAAAAAAAAAAAACACTAAAAAATAAGCTTGGAATTTAAAATTATAAAACATACAAGGAAACAAGGCAAGAGGGTGAAAGTAGATGTAAGAATGTCAAGTAGTAGAAAAAGCTGAAAAGTAGAATAAAAGTAAGTAAGCTTAAAATTATTATAACTACAGGAGTGCCTGGGTGGTGCAGTCAGTTAAGCATCTGCCTTTGGCTCAGGTCATGATCCCGGGGTCCTAGGACCTAGAAAGGAATAATTTAACACAAGCATTTCAAATCACCTTAGACTGTAACTGGATAGGTCTGGGGGTAGGCCTTAAATAATTTGAGAAAGTCTACTCTCCTCTTCTTTATTAGCATTCAGTTATACTTTTATGGAAATTAGTGCTTATCAGAGGAGGAAACACTGAATCAGTCTGCTCAAGGAAAGCACTTTGGCAATGAGGTAGGAGACCAGATAAGGCATAATATTAGTAAATCGCATGTTTCCAATTCACACTTTTCAGTAAAATATAGTTTTGGAATCCCCATAGAAGGCTTAATTTATGGATTAATGATTAATGATGAAAAGCCATGTCTTGTTATGGTCTGAATCCAATTTGTTTTTGACAGATAATGTGTGTTTATATAAAAAATGGGACCGACACAACCAAGGCCACGACACTCAACTATATGTCACCAAAGTCAGCAGAGATGCAGAGTATTTCACGATCTCGCTGCTCACTGGGGTTATTTTGGCAACCCCCAACGAGATCAGAATTCTGATAAATTGCGGTCTATTCCCCGCCTGGGAGGACTCTTACTGTGAACAGTAAAGAGCAAGCACTAAGTAAGGGTTCACTGACTGGCTTAGTGACTTCACCTTTCATCTTGATTTACCTTCAGAATAAATAATTTAAATGACATAAAAAATTTCTTGAAACTAAAATCAAAATGAGTCTCAGGAGAAGTGATAAGGTAAAGTACATGTATATATATATATATATATATATGCTGGTTAATTCATCTTTTTACAAGTTTACAGTTACATGACTTCCTTGTGACTTTTTCTAAATCATGACACACATTCCTACACCAGTCTTTCTATCTACGCCCGCCCTTGAGCATCCCCACTCCCCTCCTCTACCTCCTGACACACATGTAGTCACACATCTTGCCATAATGAGATACTAAAAGTTTCCTTTACAGTTTTTAAGAGAAGTCAAGATTCCTTCTGTTTAGATCAAGCTTCTCTCACTGGTAACAGGTGAAAGCAGCAGGTATCCCATAGTCGGCCCAAGGCTGAATTAAGTATCCTGTTGAAAAGACAGCTTATTGAATTTCTGTGCACACTTCTCTTTCGAGATACACACACTCCCAGATCAGGGTCTCTGAGCTGTTTCTCTTTCCTTGCCTTTTATGGTCTCACTAAATCTCTCTTATTATTGCCTTCTAAAATCTCCTTCTATTTTCTCAACCTACTCATATTCTAAAACCTTTTTTTTTTTTTTTTTACAATTCTGGATTTCCAGCCTTATAATCCCACTCCAAAATAGTCTGCACATTTTTTAACACATTGTTTGTACTAATATTGGGGCAGAATTTAATACATTTAAAATCAAATGCCATATTTGTCTTTAATTTTTCTCCAGGTGCTGTGGGTCACTCCTAATCCACATCTCCATTGCCATAAGGAAAGAAGGAGAGAAATGTCTATGCAAAGAATGCCCACAGCGTAAGCTTGCCACGAGCGAATTAGGGGGAAGATTGTGTCTGCAATAACAACATGTTGTATTAAGGAGGGAGAAAGTTTAAGCATCCAGTGGCTCCACTCTAGTTCTGGGTTTGCGACTAACCAACGGGATGAGCTTTCACGGTCATGTAAGCTTTATGGATCGCGGTTTCCTAAAATGGGAAATACAGAGGTTAAGGCTGGAAATCTAATTCAACATTCACTGGCTCTGACAAGCAGACAGTATTTTTTTTGGGAATCACCCACTCAGAAACTATAGAGAAGGCAGGGACTACTCATTTATGCAGAAAATGTGCTTTGATGGGAAAGCCACAGGTTTGAGAGTCTGACACCTGGACTACCATCTCTTTTCTGCCCTCCACCAGCTGATCTAGAGTGAAGTTGTTTAACTTCTTTCAGTCTCAGTTCTGCATCTGAATAACAAGAATGATAATATATGCTTCATAGGATTGTTCTGAGGATTGCATGAGCTACAGTTTTCAAATGTCATGTGCATGTGCATAGTAGATGTTCTATGAATGGTTATTTATTTATTTATTTATTTATTTATTTATTATTTTAAAGAGAGAGAGAGAGCAGGGAGGGGCAGAGGGAAAGAGACAATCTCAAGCAAACTCCCCCCTGAGCGTGGAGCCCAACACGGGGCTCGACCTCACAACCCTAAGATTATGACCTGAGCTGAAATCAAGAGTTGGCTGCTCAACCGACCGAGCCACCCAGGCGCCCCAGTGGTAGTTACTATTAGTGCTGTTTTCTACTTACTGATTTGAGGAGGAGACAGCATTTTGACTGGGTGACTTGAAGGAGAAATCTGTCAACTAATAATACTATAGATATATGATAGATACACTAATAATTATACTATTATACATACTAATAAAGAACTTAGTAACTGGTGGGTTGTTTAAGAATGTCCAATTCAAAAAGCATAGAGTAAAAAGGGAAAATTCCCCTCTGATCCCCTCCAGAATCACTGTCGATATATATATCTGTCCAAATTTTTTCTAATTGTGAAATTATATGTATATAAATATAATGCTTTAATAAAAACCCTATCATGTTATATATGCTGCTAGAGAAAAATATTTAACGAATAAGTGGGAAGGAACAATGAATATGTCTTGGTTTAATAGGAAAACAGCTGCTTTGGGGGAAAATATTAGCTATAACCAAAGTAGAAAGGAGACATCTCCATGTTACTCCAATTTTTTTACAAGAATTCTTTGTGTTTATTTTTATTAGGCATTATTCACAATATTTTAAAGGAAATAAGTAAAGCTTCACTGCTAAAAACCATTACTCCAATATTCGTGTTGTTTGTGTAAAGTAAAATCATATACACATTGTCCGATTTGCATGAAGTTTTCTAAGTGTGGATAACAAATAAATATGAAAATACCTATTCCAGGTGCTACCAGGCACTTTTCCTGCAAAACCACTTACTTTCAGCAGCCTAACAAAGTTTTGCAGGCACAGAGGATGGTTGGAAAAGGATATAGATTCTCCGTGTTATTTGTTACTCTGAGTGCAAACTGACCTAGTTATGGTTGCTATGGATACTATAATTTTGAATTTAATAATATTCTCAGAAGGATAGTAATACAGATCTACAAAATGCTGAGTCCAATCTGAAGCTCACACTTGAAAGGTGAAAAAAAAACAACATCAGAGAGGCTGAATGCCAAGAGAGAAATCAGAAGATTTATAGAGAAATCTCAAAATTAACAAGGCTGATGTCTATGATTAGTTGAGTGGCCAATGTGCTTTTCAGAGTCATTCAGTCCATAGAAAATGGTTCTTACTTAAGTGATTCCCACGAGTCCTTGTGGCACTCATTAAAGACACGCCCTTTCTGCTAGGCATCTACAACTAGTGCTTCTACCTCCAGACTAAAAAAGCACAAACATCTACTTGCAGCCAACATACTGAGCTCTTATGACAGAACGATTTTGGCACAAAAGAAAACGAAGTGAAATGAGAAAAGAATGCTTTGGAGGTAGAAGAACAAAGGATCATTTCTTTTCACCGAGCCTCTAGGATCATTTAGTGGCCATGTATTAGGAGTCTGCAGCATAGAGTCTTGCATATAAAATATGATCCAATGATGTGTGAATTTAAATATTCAACCATAATATTAAGATTTTATTTTTTAATAAATGTTTCTGAATTATTCATAAGTACAATACAAGAAATAGGAAGCTGGCTGCTTACAACTAAAATGCAAAGTACGTAGAGTTCTATCTCCTACTTAGAAGCCAGTTAACTTCACTGAGGTCTAAATTTGGGGTGGTAGAGATGGGAGAAACTGGAGAGAGGGGGCAATTTAAAAAGTCTTCTGGGTTCTCCCTGGGATATAAGAATAGTTCATCTCCTGTATCAATTGTTTTGACCCAAGTTGCTATTCTGCTGGAATAACTGTTAAATCAGTTCTGGAAGATCGTGAACTATTAGAAATTGAATCCAATTTTCCAACTTAGATACCAGCATCATTAAATAGATAGTTTTCGAAGATTCCAGTGGCACCTTTGCTTGCTTATGTAGCTTGTTTGATCATAGGCTATTCGATGCACTTAAAAGATTCTTCCCCTTCCCAAGATAAACCCCCACCCCCACCCCTGACAACCTTGAAAATCTTGCAATGGATGATTCCTTACAGCTGAGACAAAGGCCCAAATATGATCATATGTCATTGCTAAAATTACTTCAGTCAAGAGGATAAAAACACTAGAAGGTTTATCTCCTTTCAAACCTCAGCTCCCATCCATTGTTTGCTGACAGGATTATTATGCTGCTGCTTGGTCAGTGCATTAACAGAAATTGTCGCTTTCGGAAAGCAGAGCAGCGAATATAAAAACCCAGCTACAAGATAGCAGGGCCATGATGAGCAATTTGCAGTTGAATAGGGAGCTCTCACAGCTGGCTTTATGGTCATCTCACACAGGCATCAATGATCTCATCTTTGAGGCAGTAATATTCTCTGATTTTCTCTTTTGTTTCCGGATCTATATCCTCCTTTCCCAGGAAAGGAGATACCAATCAGAGAGAGAGGAAAAAGAATACTTCAGGTTGTATGCAGCTCAGCTTCTCCCCATAAATTAGGAGGCTGCACAAGACCTTAACCTGCCATGTCTGACCCCCACAACAACAAACATTTATTGATTTCATATTGCTCGTCATGAGGGTTTCAAAGGCAAACAGCTTGAAGAGTTCATATTCTAACGAGTCACAGAATCTACAGAGCTCCCTCTGCTAGGATAGAGGTAAGCCGCTCTGTGGTCTCAGAGGAGGGTGGGAATGATTGTTCTCAGGGACAGAAGGGAAGTGTCTCGGAGGAGGGAACATTTAAGCTGGGTCTTGAAGGATGAGTAAGATTTCACAGGATGGGGAGCACTAGTCCGAGTAAAAGAAACAGCTTGAACAAAAACAATCCTAAAAGAGAATAGAATATGGAGTATGTAATGGGTATATGGGTCACATTGCATTTTCCATAGATAGCCACAACAATTTCTCCCATCCTGTAAGCTCTTCCTACAATGTCACTGTGATACTCCTCCCATGGGAAAGGTGGGGTCAATGTTCCTTTTCCCTTTAATCTGGGTAGGCTTTGAGACTCTGGTGGAAGTGACTTCATAGGATTGGTCATAAAAGAGGCTATGGTTTCTGCCTGGTTCCCTTGAGATACTCGCCTCTGTAGCCCTGAGCCATGATGTCAGCAGTCTGACTTCCCTGAGGCCGCATGCTGTGGAGCAACCAAAGAGGCCATGACAGCCTATGAAAAGAGACAGATGCCTGGTCACCCTGTAGCTGTTTTATCTGCCCACCATCTCAGCTTTAGCCAGCATCGACCTCCAACCGCATGAGACCTGAGTCCAAACTGCTTCACTGAGCCCTTCCCAAATTTCTGACCCACAGGAACTGCGAGAGTTACCACAATGATATTCATTGCTTTAAGCAACTAAGTTGTCTGGGGTGATTTGGTATTCAGCAATCAATAACTAAAACAGCAAGTAATTGGAAATAAAACTGGACAGTCTGATTGGGGTCTACAGAATATTTGGATTTCCTTCGACATGAGGTGGGAAACAATGCATCATGCTTTTTAGCCTGAAGAATGACACGATCTGATTTACGGTTTAGGAAGGAAATTCAAGAGGCGCTGGGCAAGATGAACTGGAGTAGAGAGACACTGGAGACAAGGAGCACACTTGCAGGAATTCTCTGAGCTGGACTGTACGTACAAATCACTTAAGATGTTGATAAAATTTCAGATCACTCAGATTCACTCCCCCCCCCCCAAAAAAAGACAGGTGATAGGGAACTGTTCTTTGAGCAGACAAAAGAAACGCGCATTTGTGTTGCTTGCTGCACATGAGGCAGTTTGCCCAGCGCTTTTGATACAGCAGAGGGGCCGAGACCGTAGGTGTTGCTATGTGAGAGCCTGAATCTATCATTACTCCTTCATTTTCTAGTCGTGTGATCTGGGGAAAATCCCTTAACTTCTATGAACCTGTTTCGGGATCTATAACACATGGCTATGAGTCCACCCTCATCACTATTTTGCCAAGGTATAATGCTTACATATAGTGATTGCTTAGTAACAATACATCATAGCACACTTTCTCAGAAGTGTCATTCTGGGGCGCCTGGATGGCTCAGTCGGTTAAAGGGTCTGAATCTTGGTTTTGGCTCAGGTCATGATCTCAGGGTCGTGAGATGGAACCCCAGGGCTCTTCGCTCAGCGGGGAGTCTGCTTGAAGATTCTCTCCCTCCGCCCCTCCCCCTCAAATAAATAAATAAATCTTTAAAAAAATTTTTTTTAAAAAGTGTCATTCTCACATGATTCAATACTTCCTTTCATTTTGGCTCTACCTCCTCCACTTTACTGAAACTCCTTCTGAAAAGTTCATAAATGACCAACTTTGTGTCGGATTAAAAGAATTATTTTCCATTTTCCTTTTGTCTAGCTTTTCAGCAGACTGACCATTCTTGAATTTTAGAAAAAGCTGCCTCCAGCCCTGTGATGCCACATTCTCCCACGTTTCTCCCACCTCAGCGGCTGCTCTCTGCTGCCTTCTATGCTGGGGTTTCCTCCAGCCCCACCTCTAGACTTACTGTTTTTCAGGGCTTGACTTTGGTCCTTCTTTTCTGGATATATTTTCTTTCTAAATGGTCTCATTCATCCCTGACTTTAAATAGTATGTATATTCAGGGGCACTTGGGTGGCTCAGTCTGTTAAGCATCTGCCTTCAGCTCAGGTCATGATCTCAGGGTCCTGGGACCAAGCCCCACATCGGGCTCCCTGCTCAACAGGGAGTCTGCTTCTCCCTCTGCCTCTCCCCTCTACTGTTGCTCTCTCTCTCTCAAATAAATAAATAAAATCTTAAAAAAAGGTATGTATATTCTGATGACCAGTATTTTTTTGTCTAAAATCTAAATAGTGACTCCAAATTTATAAATCCAAAGGCTACCTGACATTTCCTATGAATATTTCACAGGTATTTTAACCTTCATGCATCTTAAACGGAGTTCTTGACAACCCACCCAATTTACCTTTCCTTTTGTCTTTTTTCTTCCTATTATAGCACACAGCACCAATATCTCCCCAGGTATCTAATCTTAAAACCCAGAATTTACCTTCATTCCTCTTTTTATTCATCTACCTCAATCAAGCCACATACAAATTCTGTCAGTTCAACTTTTAAAACGTATCTGAATTCATCAATTTTTCTCCATCTCTACCACCACTACCCTAGTCCAAGCATCGCTCACCTAGACTCTTACAATGAATTCCTAACTTATAATAAATTCCTTTCCTTCCTCCAATCCAGTTGATTTACGACATCATTCAAGAGATATTATTTCTGTTTTGGAATTGGGACTCTTCCAACCTGATAACGCCCTGGGATTAGAATTCAGAAATCACATAATGCTGGACCTGAACAAGATGTATGTATCATTTAATCTACACCCTACAGCAATAAGGATTGTCTAGTTTATGCTGAAGTAATTTTTTAAAAAGCCTCAGACCTCAGTGGCTTAAAGCTGCAAAGAATTCTTTCATGCTCAAACTAGACAACAATTATGGGATGGTTGGGGGCTGTGCTCTGAGTCATCCGCATCCCAGGACTCATCCTGATAGAGCTGCCACTGCCTGGAATCTTGTCAGTCATCATAAATGAGGGAAAGAGAGCTAGAGCCAATCACACACTGGTTCTTAGCACTTTTCCACAAGTGACATATATCACTTTTAATCAGTTTCTTTGTCCAAAGCAAGTTACATGGCCACACTTAAATTATAAGGGTGCAAGGCAGTTCAATATTTCCATGTGCCCAAATGGAAAACTGAAAATATTTAGTGAATAGCTCAAATGGCTAACTCATCCTTACATTTTATAGATGAAGAAATTGGGACCTGGAGAGATTTTGTCACTTGTAACATTGAGCTGATTTGTGTCAGAGCCAAAGCAAAAACTGAGTCTTGAATTCACTGTCCAGTGCTTTTTAAAAATAATGAGCCAGGAACTACTTGTTCTTTACTTCCAATAAAATGAATCTAAATGCCATAGGGCGCCTGGGTGGTTCGGTTAAATGTCAGTCAAGCGTCCGACTCTTGATTTCAGCTCAGGTCATGATCTTGTGGTCGTGAGATTGGGCCTTGGGTCAGGCTTGGCGCTTGGCATGGAGTCTGCTTAAGATCCTCTCACTCCCTCTCCCTCTACCCCTCCCCCACAAATAATAATAATTTTAAAAAGTTAACTTAAATGTCTTAATATCAACATTTTATTTATTTACATGATATAAAATCCTTGCATTGAAATACTTTCTTACCTCTGCCTTAAAGTGTAAAACTCAGACAAGTCAGGGTTCTTGTCCTCTAGTCTCACTCACATGTTCTAGCAAAATGCTCCAGTGATGAAACACTCAAAATCTCTCCAACCTCTCTTCTCTCATTGCCAGAAAAACTAAGTCATGTTTTATGTTTGAAATTCTAAACATGTAGGTAAAAAATGCAAAGAGATAAGCAGGAGAACTATGAATCTATATACATATAACCAAGCACTGTATGTCTGTCGAATCCGTTAGAAATGTATTCCCAACAAAAACTCAGCTAAGAGTGGTTTTAGGAAGAGAGGTTTATGTTACTATCATGACAGGAAGTCTACAGGTCGTTGGCTGCAAGTATTGGTTCAGTGGCTCAATGGTATCAAAGCTCATAGTTCTTTTGGTCTTTTCTCATGGACACAGGGTGGTTGCAACTGCCCCCGAGAGCAAGTTTAGATGAAAGGGGAAGATTGAAGCCAGCTGTGACAACACCCCTGAGGAGCAAAACTTCCTCAGAGTCAACACACTTGCCCTCTGTTCTAGCAGAGCCCCTGAGGTCTCATTTGCCAGGCCGGGGAATACATGGCCACCCCTAGCAGCAAGAGAGCCTGGAAAAATAGGGAACAAAATTATCATTATGATTGGCCAAGCCTAATTCTGCCTTGAACAAAAAATGTGTTCTGTTGGCAAGGAATGTCATGGGGGTAGAATGTGCTAGGATGAATATTAAAGCAACTCACAATGTCCACCTCATTTGTTGATTGATTAAAAGGCAGTATTATTTTTAAAGTTAACATGGAAACTTTTATTAAAAAAACAAAATATGTATTCACTACTGAATCCATAATAGCAATATTATGTACCTTCTCAATTGATAAAATTTAAAAATACAATAAAGTAGCACAGTCAGTTTTGCTATAATGCTTGTTATGAGAACACAAATTTGTTCCAACAAGATTGATACATTAGGGAACTGTTTGGGCATAACACAATTTCACATTTGCTGGTGTGTGATTTCAACCGCTTAAAACATTAGGTGAATGCAGAAAACCGTATCCAGATGCCTTGAGCCACCAAGGAGTACAAAAATTGCACACATGTACACCCCTCAAAATTACCAGTGACCTCAGTTCCCTGCCTGGGCTGTGAGCCACACTCATCCACGTCTGTTGGTATCCATTTCCATCTGATTTTGCATATGGCTCCTTTCCTGACCCATAAACTGTGACCCTTCTAAAGCCCACTCCTGCAAGTATCCTTCAGTTCTGTTTCAATATCAAGTGCCATATTTATTATAATATTTATGTATTTCTTAACCATGTGTCACATGTAAAACTGTGCGACCATTTTTTATAGTTTTCTATCTTTTTTTTTGTTTTGTGGGTCACTACAAAGTTTTGGAGTGCTGTGTCCTTAACCTCATATTTCCCATAAGTTCTATAGTTTTAATGGTCCACTTTTGCAATAGTACTACACCTAAATAGCGTATCTCTGTTAGCTACCGGGTGAACACATGCAAACATATTATATACGTATATGTACATATAATATTAGAATACAAGTGAGACTTTTTAACAGGAATCAAGAAAGCTCATTTTACATCTTAGTAGTGAGTGTGCCTTTTAAAGTATTTATTGAATGAGCTTGGGAGTCCTTGTTAAAAAAAAGACTATCAATTATATTAAATAAAAACCATTCAATATGCCAAGCTATATATAGATGTCTCTGCAGTGGGTGAAGATTTGTCATTTATCTTTTAAGGTAATTATGCAAGTTATATTCAGCCCACACATCTTGAGTTGGAAAATGGTTTTTATCTTTTTTTCCTCATTTCTAAACCTTGTCTAACAAGATTTAGCCACGATTCAGAAGGGGCAGTGCAAAGCTGAATTTTGGCAGTACCTTTACAATAAAAGAGAATTTACTTTCCTCTTAGAGTCTCTCTTTTCTTTAACGAGGACAGACAAAACACTCAGCACATTCCCAGAGCTTCTGCAAATTTCCCCCTTGAGAAATATCAGTAACTCCAAGGAAAAACAACTTCAAAAAAATTAATGAAAGGGCCATCAGTATTTGCCTTCCACCCTCCTAATCCCTGCCCCTGTCCTTTCCACTTTCCACATGTCTCTCTTCAGTTTCAAACATTTTTCCTTCCCTTCTTCTCCCAAGGTGAGCTGCCATTTCCTGGCACTCCGTCTATGAAAAGGGAAAAGGGAAAAGATCTTACAGAAATCACATCCTGATGTCACCGTGCTTATTTTCCTAAGCAGCAGAACAGAGAAGAGGGTTGGTACCACGAAAGGGTGAATTTCAGGCAAGGGTCACGCATGGACAGGAGACATCAAAAGACTCCAGGCTTCTGTGGACATTTCCTCCTCCTCTTGTGCCTGTGGCCAGATGCCTCTCAAATTCAAATGCCTGTTTCCTTGAGAATGTGGAGCAAGGTTTGGCAAATACATTGTTGGTAAATAATTTGAGAATGTTCATCAAGGCGGAAGCACGACTTTTGAGTGCACACGGTAATCCTTAAAAATGATTCTGTACCCACTGTTGTGATGCTGTTGTAAATTCTAACCACCCCACACTAACTCTGTGGGTCACACGTGGGTGATTCCAGCTAAAAGTCCCATGCAAGCCCCTGTGTGCCTCCAGCGAGCAGACCACAACGCAGTGTCCCAGTGCATCTGTCCATGCCCACAGGCACACATTAAACCCACAAGCCGCAGGTTACACTCCCGAGCACTGCCCTTCTGGCCTGCCCCACCCTGTTCTTCCCTTTTCCCCCAACCCCCAGCCTCGCGGCCACACACAATGAGATTTTTGTTTGCTCCGGTAGCATGTGACAGTGAAGTCCCTGCTTTGCCTAGCTCTGTGCTGCAGGTCTCTCAGGTAACAGGTGGCAGCTTCCCCTGTTGGATTCTAGGTATAAAAAAGAATGACCTCATAGGGGTGGAGCTCTGGGACTCCATACAGGTGGCAGTCACAGCCAGGTAATCCCGGAGCGAAGCCCTTTAGTAAGAAGGGGCCAGTTAAACTCGTCACTCTGGTGGCTTCAACCCTGACCCTGAGGCACTGCAGCAAATAGCCATTGCCTACAAGTCTCCAAAGCTTGCCTTTGCCTCAGATGGAGCCCAGAGAAGCCACTGGGAAAGAGAACATGGGCACCAAGAAAAAGAATCTGACTTTCTTGAGGCCCAGGCTCTATATGCTGGAGAGAAGGAAGACCGACACAGTGGTTGACAGCAGTGTTCCTGGGGACCACTCTGGTACCTTGAGGAGGAGCCAGTCTGACAGGACCGAATACAACCAGAAACTACAAGGTAACCAACACAAATCATTTGTCCTAGGTTATTGCACAGCCAGCTCCGTTCTCCTACTCTTCCATTTGCAAAGAAATGACTTCAGGCAAAGGAGAAAAATCGAATATTATCTTCTCTGGAAGGAGGGAAATAAGGCAAATTGGAAAATTTTTAAAAATAAGAAAATGAAAGTAAATGTCACTCATAAATAATAGGAAAAAAATTATTATTTATTATGTGTTTCAATAGTTAACGAACCAATTCTGAATTATTCTGAATGTACTTTTTTCCTGGTGAGGGTAATATTTTTTCTGCAGTCTTCCTCCCTTCCTTCTCCCTCCTGCAGCCAATTTAAGAAGTGGGAAGCTCTAGAAAGCAAATGATTTAGACAGATAGTTTCTCTCAATAGATAGGTGTGGGATGTCACACTACGAGATCTATCCAAGTAATTGTACTGAACTGTGATTGCGGTTATCTTAAACAGGGGCATGAAACTGCAATCATGTCTGTGAAAACGAGGAATGTCAGTCATTGGGTTGGTATAATAGGATTTGTTGAAAATCACATAGGTGTTCATTCCTTCAGAGTGAATCCAATGGCATCCAAATATGGTAAGAGATGTTTAGCATGCTTAGATTGAATGACTCTTGAGGAAATGACTTCAGTTTATTTTGTGATGGTCATAAGAGAGTTTGACATACACCAGTTATTATAAAACATCGGTTAAGGCCCCGAATGTCTAGCCCTTCCCATCCACCCTCTCTTCTCGCTCCCTTTCTCTTGAAGGTCCCTTGTTCGAGTAAACTTCATTTTGATGCTGATTGTGCAATGTTTTAAGTATCCACTGAGGTACCTGTTACGTGATCCCCAGAACCTGTCTCTCCCACTTTGAGCACACTGTGAGTTTGAGCTCTTATAATCCCACCACGAGCTGTCATTCTGGACTGACAGATTATGATGAGGCTAGAAAGACCAATAGAACACACTTGTACTTAGTAGGTCTCTTTCCTAAAAAAAAAAAATGCTCAGACTTAGTTATACAAATTAATGAAATAAATTAAATTCATTTAAATGAAATCTTTAAAGATAACTACTGTGAATTAACGCTTTAAAAAAATCCTGATGGCTCAGGGTTAAAATGCAGTCAAGTTTTATCCTTAAAGGACTTTTTTAAAAAATGGGAAAGAGGTATTGTTTGATCTTTGAAATTAACTTTTCTCAAGGCAATGGATATGTTGGCAAGAATGCAAATTTTAAAGTCATACACATTTGTCTTGCAATCCCGGCTCTTCAACTTATGACTTATAAGATTTTGAGCAAATTACTTCTAATTTCTGAGCTTCAGTTTCCCTATCTATGAAAGTGGGACAATGATACTTACCACATAGTGTTGCTGGGAGAATGAAATCAGATAATTACATGACACACCTGGCATATTGGCTGAAATATGGGATGTGCACAATAATAGTTATTTTTTTATTTTAGGAATAATGGGACCAATAATGATAGAATTAGAATAAGACTTTATTCTATTAATCAAATTTACTAATTTACCAATCTATTTCAACTCTTTTTCTGTCTTTTGATGAAGAGACCACATAAACAAAGCCCATGGCTTCATCTCTAATAACATGTTTATTCTGTCTGAGATTCACTAATTCAGCAACTTTTTGGTCCAAATTTTCCATTAGCAAATAAAAAATAGAAATTCAGTTCCTAAACTTAGTAAAAAAAAAAAAAATCTGTGACCACAAAAGACGGCAGATGTTTGTTGGTCTGCAGAAGACCTCAGGCTGCTTATGTACTCCACTAGCTTTGTGGTTTCCTTGTTGGATCCTGTCTTTGAAGCTAGAAGAAGACTCAGGAGTTAACAACCCATGTTCCTAGAATTGTTTGTGTAGGAGAAAAATCATCAGGGAGTGGAGACGAGCACATCAGAGCTGTAAGACAGGTTGGCCCCTGATAAGTAACACTTTTCAGATGTAACTCTTAATAAAATCCGAGTCTGATATTAATGCCTAATAGAGCTTTTAGTAAGATTCTCCTGTAACTGCTTTGGCATCAATAGAAAACATTTTCTCATTAGCATTCAAAGCAATCAGTTCTTTTGGGTTTGCACTCTGGTCTGCATTGTACCCATTATCATGCAGATGAATCCTAAATCACCTTAAGAAGTTTTTTTTATTATTATTATTGCAATGCTGAGAGTTTTTCCTCTGCCTACCTTGGAATTGGTAGTTCCCTGGGAGGCATTGGATAAAGATCTGAGCTGGTTAGAGCCCTCTGATGGATGGCCTAAAGCTACTGTGAGGTCACAAGATGATTTTCAACGCTGGAAAGAGACCTTTGGGGCGCCTGGGTGGCTCAGTCGTTAAGCATCTGCCTTTGCCTCAGGTCATGATCCTGGGATCCTGGGATCCTGGGATCCTGGGATGGAGCCCCACATTGGGCTCCCTGCTCAGTGGGAAGCTTGCTTCTTCCTCTCCCACCCCCCCCCGCTTGTGTTCCCTCTCTCACTGTGTCTCTCTCTGTCAAATAAATAAATAAAATCTTAAAAAAAAAAAAGAGGCCTTAGATTATTTAGCCAGAGTCCTTCAGTGCAGTGTTGTTATTTGAGTAATATGTTTCACTGCTCTGTCTCTTCGAGAAAATTCCCTGGGTTCTGGGAAATCTATGACCTTTCTTTGGTGCCCCTGGGTTCACCTCTTAACTCACACTACACAGTCTACTTGTTCAATTCACTTTCTGGCTGCCATCACTTTAGTAGTGTGAATCCTAAATTGTAATTTCTTTAAAAATGGCACACTGGGTAAGAGCTACTACATTAAACAATAGAACATGGTTCTGGGGGCACCTGGGTGGCTCAGTCAGTTAAGTCTCCAACTCTTGGTTTTGGCTCAGCTCATGGTCTCTGGGTCATGGGATCAAGCCCCACGTTGGGCTCTCACTCAACAGGGAGTCTGCTTGAAAGATTCTCTCCTTCTGGACCCTCACCCTCACTCGGGAGCACGTGTGTGCTTTCTCTCTCTCAAATAAATAAATCTTTTAAAAAATAACGTGGTTCTAATGAGAGTACTTTAAAATCTTTGTAGAAGGTTGTGATCACAACATAGTCACTAAGCCTCAAGTTTTGCAATAATAGTCCTTTGCTAGCTTACTCTTAATAGCTCCTATATTCCTTCAACAGATTTGTTCGGGTAATTGGCATTTATTGGGTATGTTATGTGGTGAGCAAAACCAGAATGTATGCCAGGGATTACAACTACAAAATCATTAAGAAAAAAAAAAAAAGTCTGACCTTTACTCCAAAGGAGCTTAAACTCATTGGGAAAGATAAGGCAGGTAAACAAATGCAATAAAGCGGCATGAACGTATACAGGTGGGGTCAGCGGGTCCATAAAAGGAGGAAATGGTCTATTCAGGATTGGGCAGGGGAGGTTGTTGGAAAACATTGTTAAGAGTTGATAAGGTGGGCACCAGGAGAAAAGCAGAATGGGGAGAGAAGCACGTTTTAACTTCTTCATCATACTGATCTCTGTCTGAAATTAGGTAGTTTGTTTCCTTGTTTATTGCCTATTATTGACTCCCACTTGTTCATCTCTCATCCCCCACTCCGTGAAAGAGACCCTACCTGTCTTGGTAGCTGTTCCATCTCTACCCTTAGAATCATGCCCAGCCCACCGTAAGCATTCAGTATCTTTCAAACAGAATGAATGACTTGGAACGAGCTGGTCCAGGTAGGGAATCAGTGTGAGGAAAGACCTCGGAGCCTGAATTAATAGCCCTTGTATCTTTGAATGTGAGGATACATGTCTCCATTAATAAAGATGATTCTTCAGTAAAAAAGAAATAAACATATTAGGGATGAAAATGTACAGTGTTGCCTAGATAACAAATAATTCTCAGTGGAAGCCTATTTCATTCCTGACTCTACATTTTAGAGCACAGCAGAGCCTCCTTCAGCTCATTCCTCTTCTTCCATTCATCACAAGAGCTGCATCACCTTACCTTCCCAGCCAGCTCAGCTCCTCATTGCCATTTTACTGGGGAGTCACGGAGAGTGATCAAGGCAGGGGAAACTGACTGGCTGATATATTAAAACTCTTTTCTTTGGGAAATGATTTTGTGTATGATTATATGTATGAACTATACATTTGAAATATGCCTAATTTAAAAGTTATGTACAAGTGTGTCTGTATGTATGCAGATTATCTAATTTATCTACAGTATGCAAACATAGTTATGTATGTGTACTTGAGACATACTTCTGTAATGATTAAAACTTTTTATAAAATGTTTATTGATTAACATTCAGCAGCCTTTTCTGAAAATCCTACATGATTGATATGACTGATATTACAGGCCTCAGTGTGGGTGATATGGGATGAATGTTTATGTCCCCTGCAAATTTACATGTTGAAGCCTAATCCTCAATGTGATGTTATTTGGAGGTGGGTTTTGGGAAGATAATCAGGTCATGAGGGTAAAACCCTGCTGAATGGGATTAGTACCTTATAAGAACAAGCATGAGAGACCTCGCTCCCTCTCTCTCTGTTCTCTGTCATGTGAGGGTCTGAAAAGGCAGTCATCTGTCAGCTAGGAAATGGGCCCTTATCAGACACTGGATCTGCCTTAAACTTGGACTTCCCAGACTCCAGAACTAAGAGAAAAATAAATGTTTGTTGTTTAAGCCATCCAATCAATGGTATATTTGTTGTAGCAGCCCAAACTAATTACGACAGTGGGTCAGTTACTTTTATTCTATATGGCCATACTAAACCTCTGGTTAATTTTTTGGCCTATGTACGTTCTTTCTTGTCAAGTATCAGGTGAAAGAGTGAGAGCTAATGGGTAAAGTGTCATTACTGTTGCTGATAACACAAGTCAAACCCACATCTCCAATTCATAATAGGTCCATGGTCTTTTCTTTTCTTTCTTTCTTTCTTTTTTTTTATTCAAAGACTATTATATCATTCTCATTAAGAAAGGACTGCTTGGTTGTTTTTATGAAAGCCTAAAGTGTTCTTACTGTGGTGATGATAAGGAACCAACTTACTGATGAACGTTATACAGAATAACATATATTGTAGGACAAAGACAAGTGGCTCAAATCATAAGTTAGATGTGGTAAGATTATGGGAACATTTAATTGGTAATGATGTTTAAGAATACAAACCAATCTGTAAGTGAGCAGGAGGTATAGTTAACATTGGGAGATTTGGTAATTTGGCCTAGGGAAGGGTAGAATAAAACTAATTATGTAGCTATCTGAGCACGTTTCTATCTTAGTGCTACAAGCCCTTTGTGTTCCTCCTGTTCTCTGAGCATTTAATAAGTCTTTTTTTATGTGCCTCTGTACACCCTTTACTGAAGTGGGAAATACTTGGATCAGTAATGTAGCACCAGTGTAAATAAGGTGTTTTTCATATTTTGAAGGGTAAATCTTTATAAAAGTCAAGACACTTGTAAATCTGAGTAATTTCTGTCTCATCACACACATAGAAGCCAAAAAAAAGCATGATATATTACTTTCCTTCTTTTTTAGTAAAGGTATTTTATGGTTTGGGGAAGAGTCATTTGAATTAAATAAAGGGTGAGTTCCAGGAATCAAGAAGTTGGAGCTGTTCCGCTACAATCACATTGTGGTAAGAAAATTTATTCCTGTGTTCTACTTATGGGACACTAGATATAACTTTCTTGAAAGTAGCAAATCCAGCTTCTAATTGCATTTTTTTGTCCACAAAAATTATGAGTTTATCAAAACAAGAAATGAGAAATCAAGAGGGAAGGAGGGAGGAATGGAAGAAAGGAAAGAAGGGGAGAGGAAGGGGGGGAGGAGGTGTGGGGGGAGCGAAGGAGCACCGGAGAGAGGTGTGGGGGGGAGGGTAGTAGGGAGGGAGAGAGAAGAGAGAAAGAGGGAACTCAGAAGTAGGAAGCAAGGATAGAAATGTACCTTAAAATAATGGTAGAGTTGGGGAAAGATGGCTGAGATTTAAGCTACATTCATATTTGTTTCTGTAGATACAGGAAAGGAAAAAAAACCCCTCTTTTTATAGAATTACCTTTTCTTGACATAATCATGCTAACTTCAGTACTTTTGTGGATATTGATTTCCTGGGAAGGGTGAAATTATTGAAACAACTGCTGAACTTGTAAGCAATATCACCTTTAGAACCAGGCAAGACTTGGCTTCAGGTTATGCCTTAAAGTGCCCCTCTGTGGCCCCCTTTCCACCAAGAAGGTGAGGAGTCCATGGGGCCAAAGTTACTGACTACATGAGAACCTTACCTTTATTTCTAGACCAAGTTCAGGGTACCTGGGACCATGGAACCTTCTGCTCAACAGGCCCCAATAGTGGCTCCAAGGCCTGCTGGACCCCTTCCCCTCCCAGCTTCCTCAGGGCAGACTGTGGTTGCTGGTGTGCACACTCTTGGGCCTGAGGGACAGTTGATTATGGAGGTGTGTCTGGAGCTTGATCAAGCTGGGGTATTCACATCATACCTACGGGCCCCTTGTGGGAGGGAGAGAGCTGGAAGAGGAAAAGTAGGGATACAGTCTTCAGGACTTGGGAAGGTGAGTGTACCCCAGGGCCTCCTACTAGATTTTGGCATGAAACTCTGAGGGAGCTGAAAAATCTAATTTGAACTTGGCCTTCCAGATTATTATGAAGGTATATTTACCAACACAGAAAGATATAACACATTTTATTTTTATTTTTTAAAAGATTTTATTTATTTATTTGAGAGAGAATGAGATAGAGAGCACATGAGAGGGGGGAGGATCAGAGGGAGAAGCAGACTCCCCGCTGAGCAGGGAGCCCGATGTGGGACTCGATCCCAGGACTCCAGGATCATGACCTGAGCTGAAGGCAGTCGCTTAACCAACTGAGCCACCCAGGCGCCCGCTATAACATATTTTATTTAACAGTTTGCCAGCTTGACTCACAACTGTTAAATATGTAGACATGATGTATTGGCCTCCATTTGTACACTCAAGGGAGGCTGCTTATAAGTGACTTTTGGTTGTAAGCTCTGTTTGAGACAGGTGCTTATTCTATACTGGGTATGAAGAAGAAGAGGGAAGGAAAGGCAGAGAGGAGAGACTGTCATCTGCTCGCAACTGTGCCGGCCTGGAGACTTTCACACATTTTTATTTAATCGCAGCACCTTTTCAGTTCTGGTCTCATAGTTGAAAAAAACAGGTGCATAGGGGAGGAAAGACTTCCTCTACCCTCCTGGGATCAATAGCTGGGCCTAGGAAATAAACCGACAACAGGCAGATCAACAGGAGAAAAAGTATACAAGTGTATTGATTTTAAATGTTACCTGCTGGGTGGCATCACGGGGGGAAAAAAGTGCACACCCCCAAAATGGTGAGATTTGAGAGCTTATATAGCAGCATAGTGTGAATGGGAAATGGAGATGTAGGGGAGAGTAAACCATTTTAGGAAAGATGACTGGGTCCTGAGAAGAACAGATAGGGAGGTAATATTTTGTGACAAAGTTTTTCTGGGTGTGGTGTCAACTTCTAGTTTTCTCTCCTATGGTAAAACTCAACGCTCCTCAGTTGATGAAATTCCTGAGGAGAGGATTTATGACAGTTGAGTTCCTTTTGGAGTATCTGTCTTTAGGCAGATAGAGGGAGTGCAGAGAAAGCCTCTCCCTGAACTTGCTGTTTATCAAGTGCCTTCAGCTCCAAATCATCAATATACCAATGCAGCATATTTTGGGGTGTCATGTCCTGAACTCCTTCAGGTGGTAGAGCTTGGATCAGAACACGGGTGCTTTCAATATTTGCAAATAGGATGCATCTAATTCATTGACTTTGTAGGTATTCATCTGTATGGTTTATTAGTAATGAGAAGTCAAAGCAATTTGAGGATCACAGTACATGTTTTGTAATGTGGTGACATTCCTCTGCTACGATGCTAAAGCCTGACCTATTAAATTTTTCACTTTGGAATACATATCCTTTCTTTGGAATTATTGTGACACTCCCCTGCAAGAGTGTTACTGTTTAATAAATGCTCTTTTTGTTTAATTGTCAGGAAACAAAATTACAAAGTCAAGTTAAGCAAGCCTGCCCTATAGTATAGCTTGGTGATCTCCATTTCCCTCTTCCTTGATTATCTTGACACTATTTCTTTCATTTTATGCTTGCTGTCATTTATTTATTTGCATCTCAAAAACCAGTATACAATCCAAACCCTGTGAACACTACAGCAATGGGGACGGGGTGGGTGGGAGTAGGGGTGGTGGTGTATGCATGTGCAAATGAAAAAAAAAGGAATTATATACTAGGAACAAGCAGCTCATTATCTGGTAGGTGATATTTCCGTAGAATTCTATGAAGTCAACCTAAATTGGGAATCTTAAATGCAGCAGGAAAATAGTGTTATGATTAAAAGCCTTTGTCCTAGGTTGTTCTGAACAATTTTGTTCTTGATTAATGAATCAGAGAATAAATGGAACACTCTAGGATACCTGTGCTGAGGCCCTCGATAGAGAATGTAATCTTGACTGTCTGACATCCAGTTCTGACTCAAAGAAGAAAACTTAAAGGTCATGTCATCAAGCTACTGATCTGAGAACTCTGAGTCATTGCAGCCCCTCACAGAATTGTCTTTCCTGAATGCTTCTTAATGTTAGGCCTTCAGTGTCACTACAAAAAGCTGTCACAGATTTCCGCTTCTGTCTTTGTTGTGAAATAGTTGATGAAGACATTGTTTACTTCTCTCCGTGCCATCAAGTTTTACTCAAGGAAAAACTTTGGGTCCTCTTAAGAATGAAACATGTATCGCTCCCAGATAAAAAACAAACAATTTTCTGTATTTAGCTTCCTGGAGCTTAGAGTCCAATTTGTACTGAATGCTTGGCATTTAGAGTAGCTGATTTCTTTGCCTAAAAGTTTCTTCCCTCAAATCTCAGCAAGGATGGATTCTCATCATCAAGGCCTCTGCTCTCCTTCTGGGAGAGTCCTTCTTGGACCATCCTACCTGAAGAGGTATAAGGAAGGAAAGACGTTTCCTTTATCCTCTTAGCTTCCATGGCTGGGACCTGTGAGTTGAACTAACAAAAGACAGATTAACAGGAAAAAAGCATATAGATTTTATTTGATGTTAACAATTTTATATGGCATGGAAGGAGTCATAGAAAGAAGTGAAAATCCCCAAAAAAGCTATTAGACCCATGGTTATATACCATTTTAACAAAAAATGATAAGTTGTGGAGACATGAGAAGACAAAGAGAAAAAGGACTTGGCCTAGGGATGTGAAATTGTAGGAAGAAAACAGCAAATATGTGGGGGGCACTCATGGAATATAAAGGTTATTTTTTTAGTGAGGTTTGTACAGACTCATCTTGATGTCAAGATTACCCCATTTCTGGGCATAAGAATGTTCTCTTCCTGATAGTGGGAGGGCATATTTCTCACAAGAAAGGTATACTTTGTTTTGGGGTACAAAGTAGGGGGAAGGAGAGCCCTTCCTGCATCTCGTATTTCTCAGTTACCTTCAGCTCAAAATAATCAATATGCCAAAGCGGCATATTTCCAGGTGTTCAGGACCTTCTGCGGCCTTTGTACCACCTACTGCCTTCTAAAATTACACTATCGCATTTTCACCTCTCTTTTCCATTTGAATATAATTCTCTTTGGAGATAGAGATTTAGTCTTATTTTAACATTTAAGCAGTGCCTGGTATATGGTAGACGCTCAGCTCAATGACGAAAAAATATTAAGTGACTAATGACAACTATATTGAACCTTATCATTGATAGATTCATCTTAAAGATTCTGTCATTCCTATCGCCCCATTACTTAATTGTAGCCAACTTTTGGGTTAGCTGCTCTAAATTCTTTTACTATAAAGGGAGAAACACTGTAAATAAATAAATCTAATGAAACAAGAAAAGAAATAATTTCTTAGCCAAAGAAATGAGATGTCAGTTTTAATGAATTTATTCAATAAGCATTTGCTCGGTGTTCATAAGTGCCAGATATTGACTAGATCCTGAGAATACAGAAATACATCAGAAGCAAACCCCGTCCATTGAGTGACAGGCAGCGAACCAATAATTGTAACAACGTGGTAAGTGGCTGAAGTGTGGCTGTAGGTTGAGTTTCTGGATTGCAGGTTCTGAGATGGAGAGTAGGGTGCAGGAGAGAGCTTATGTTCTTGTGACCCTCACCTGGGGAAGAGAAGGGAAAGGCACAGAGCTGAGAGAGAAGCAGTTGCGATCTGATCCTGTCTCAGAGGAAGCCTTAGTCAACTCTAAAGACAAGTCCTAAAGGTAACATGATTCTTCAGAGTTGTCGCCAGTGGTACAAAGGACCTGGCCCTACATCACCCTTTAAGTGGCTGAGGCCACCTTGGGAAGGAGGTATGACCTGGGAGGTGTTCTTACCTAAAACAGTTCCAGAAGAGGGCCTGTCTGCTGGGGGCTCACCCTGCAGCTGGGGCAAGAAGTCTTTTGCTCCTGAAGGGAAACTGATCAGCTCATCACAGCATTCACCTCATATTAAGTGGTTATTATTATACTAGAGATACAATAAAGCGATATAAGAATTGTGATGACAAAGAGCTTTATCGCACCTCTAAAATTTAGTAAAAATTAGAGACATTGAAATCTGAATCTTGAGTTCCAGTTTGGATTGTTTGGGGGCATGGAGTGGTGGGCATTCCAGACAAAGCGATTAAATGTGTCCTACTACTTGGGGCATTAAAACTAGTTTTCCTGTTCGAGGGTTCATTCATAAATGAAAAAGATGGTACTAACACCACCTGAGCATGTGTACTAGGCACATAGGTGCATTATGTCATTTTATGCTCTAAACAACTTAGCAAATAACGTATTATCCCGATAACGTTCTGACAATATTGGATCCTGACAGGGTCCAAAACACAACAAAACAGAACCCCCAAAAAAGCACAAAATGAAACTGATACTGTCATATGTTTATAGATGATAACACTAAGGTTAAGAGAGATCTAGCCATCTGTCCCACAATCACATAGCTAGTAAATGGTGAAGACTAAGTTTCACCGAGGTTTGCTTGGCTCCAATGTACATGCTTTTACAACCACCATGTAATCTCCATTGTTCTAACCTTAGTTTTTAGTACTTGTACCTGTTTTGCGATTTATTTTTAAGGCATTGACTGATTTTGATAAAATTTTGAACAATACTCAAAAACATCAAGAGACTCTTAATTTCTGCCAGTACATTCATCTGCAATCTTGAAGTAAACAGTGACCAACAAGTGTATTCCAGTGGCTGTATTATTTTACGCTTTTCAACAAAATGTTATATGTAGATGTGAGTTAGAAAGATGCACAACTGTAGTGTTGAGTTATATGCTTTCTAGATTCACTAGAATATTCCACTTTAAGAATAAAAATCTCATTATTTAAGTTATTTAATCTTGGAAAACTACTCTTCATCACTAACAACAGAGCACACAGCACGATGGGGATGTCTGATGAAAAACTGAGTTGGAACGTCAAGCCATATTGCTCCTCTGGCTTAAGAG